>NC_077228.1:535183948-535838948 GCF_027887165.1 Monodelphis domestica | reverse complement strand
GGAAACGTTCCTTGGGGGTCACCCGGGTCAATGGGCTCCTTGGCTTGGACCAGTCGCTCCTAGATCCCAAGCTAGTAAATGAACCGAAAAGTGGGCATTCAGGCCCCCGACATGCAGAGAGAAGGCAGGGAGAGCTGGACCAAGGCCAGACCTAGGGAGAGAGACTGGCTAGGTGGGGGGCTTCCCGGAGGCGGCATCCCCTGGGCGAGGACACTGAGGGTCAGAGCTGAGGAGGGAGGGTGCTCAGGGCCAGGGGAAGGCTTCTCCAGAAGGCCAGGTTTGGAGAAGAGCCCCTAGAATCCCGTTTGTCTGGAACGCAGTTTGTGAGGATGGTAGGCTACTTGCCTCAGTTTCCTCCCCTGTAAAATGAGGCTAACACCTCCCTCACGGGATTGTGGTGAGGCTCCAAGAAGTTCCTAAAGCACTGGCTGGTTTTAGTCGAAGTTGTGTCCACAGGGCCTCGCCGTAGAGGCTCCGCAAAAGGCTTTTTCCCTGCACCTTGGCCTGGGTCCAGGGAGAGGAGCAGGATGGAGGGAGGCCAGCCCTGTGACTTTATTGGGGGGAAACTCCCTCCACTGCCAGTCAGCAGTTGTGCAGCCGGGATTCACAAAAGGATGCACAAAAGGCAGCAGAACCAGCTTTAGGATGCCAGGCTCCTTTAGGGAAGCCGCTGGTCCTCCCAGGTTCCAGGAAGGGAGGCAGGAGAGTGTGAATTTCAAAACTCTTCCACCCTAATCAGGCCATTCTTTAGAAGATGTGATTTAGCTATTTCCTGATCAGTAACAATGGAGATACTTGGAATGACAGAAGCAGGTCTTGGGAAACTCTACATTCTCCACCCTTCTTAGTTTAACAAGATGAGGAAGGGCTGCATCCAACTCAAGATTTAATTATCTGAGAAAATGGCCTTCAACAGCCATGTGCAAAAAAGGACAGACCTCCAGGCTGTCCTAAGTCTAGCCTGAGCCACCATTGGCACATGTGAGACACAGGAAGTGAGGTAGAGAACAGCCTCTGGAGTTCTCATGACTTCCTGTGGAGAGGGCTAGAATTCAGTTCGATCCTGGAGCTCGAGCTTGGAGGAGCCCCGCAGACAGCTTTCCTTCAGACTGGTCACGTGAGTGATAAGAACTGACCTCTTTCTCTGCCTTGGCTCTCCAGGGCCTTAAAGTCCTGCTTTGGCTCAGCCTGAGCCAGAGCGGTTTTTGAGTTAAATTCCTTTCCTTCTCTCCCTCTCTCTCTTCCTCTAATATTTTCTTCCCCCGTTGTAATTAAATCACCATAAAATTTGGCAGCTAATTTGTATATTTTATTATTTGGGATTTCCCTTGGCGACCATTTAAATTTAGATTTTATCAGTCTCAATCATAATTTCACCCTTGACAAGAGGGGAGCTGAGCCTGCGCCAAGTGCCTCCTTCCCGTGGCCCAGAGCCCCCGGCCCTGCTCTCCGGCGCAGCATCCAGGCAGGCAAGGCGAGAGCCCGGGACCCGGCAGCCAAAAAAATCCCAGATGAGTTTCCTGGGTGTGATGGGGTGCCCAGAAAAGGCCTCGAGCAGTGCTGAGGTGGGAAAACTCCCCCAAGATGGGTGTCCCAGCTGTTGTGTGTCTGTATCAGAACTTGAACTCGGGTCTTCCCAATGTTGAACCCAGTGTTCTGTCCCCACCTTGCCCCATCCTTTTGTACTTTTGGAGGGTGATTCTTTACATTTAATGATAAGGTTTTACCCTTGTCCTCATGAAGCTTCCTGCTAGCATTCAAATTTGTCAGGATCCTTTTGAGTCCCGAAGTCCCCACCAGTCACTCAGCATCTGCAGATTAAAGCAGACCCTTATCCAAATCATTGATAAAAAGCATCCAGCCAGGGGCAGCTGGGTGGCTCCATGGATGGAGAGCCAGGCCTAGAGATGGGGGTCCATGGTTCCAGTCTGGCCTCAGACACTTCCTAGCTGGGTGACCCTGGCCAAGTCACCTAACCCCATGGCCTAGCCCTTCGCGCCCTTCTGTCATGGAGCCAATGCACAGCACGGATTCTAAGGCAGGTCAGGAGTTTTTTAATTTTTCTGAGTGGCGTCAGATTGCCAAAGGGGGATCCATGACTCAAAAGAGCTTCAAGCTTCTTCCCAGCTCTGCCTTTTGGTTGGTGGGTGTATACATGTGCCAACCCCCCCTTTCCTATTCAGTTTTTTTAATTAGGTTTGTAAACGACTTCCAAACCTTGTTTGGAATATCTTCGTGCTGGCCAGGCATCCCGATATTTAAAGCAGAGGCCCAGAATTCCAAAGATCATCCTCTTCATAAGCCGTCTTCTCCCAAACCTGTCTTTCCTCATGAGCCCATTTCTTTCAAGTAGAAACAGTCAAAAACACCACCATCACCTCTTCCCTGTATTTCCATTTTTTTGTTTATGTTTTTTAACTTTTCCCCATCATCTCAGAATCCATCCTGTGTGTTGGTTCCAAGAGAGAAGAGCAATAAGGCTGGGCAATGGGGGTGAAGTGACTGGCCCAGGGTCACCTGGCTAGGACGTGTTGGAGGCCAGACTCCATCTGGTTTCTGGAAGGAGCTACTTGGCTCCACCTTAGCTGATGGGGCCAGACTTGGTTGGGGAAACTCCCATAGACAGACGAATCTGGAACTCTCCTTTGTTACCAATTCTGTTGATACTTTGGAACTTCTCAGGTAATCCTAGGCCAGGAAGATTTGCTCAGATTTCTTCTCAAGCTGTTCCCTTTCCTTGACTTTGAGGTGGAAATGGAGGAAGAGAGATGCTATCCGGAAATGATAGGACATCACAGCCAGTGTTTGGTGTGCGATGAAGGGACCTCAGAGGGAGGCTCCGGGAGGAAGGGAGAAGGCACAAAAGGTGCCTTTTTAATAAAATCTGGAGCATTATCCTCATTTCATGTTGCTCGTGGCAGCGAGGAGATTTTACCTTGGCTAGTGCTGTCTATACTTTTTTTTTAGCCCCCTACCTTCCGTCTTACATATTCAATTGGCTTCAAGGCAGAAGAGCATAAGGATTAGGCAGTAGGGGTTAGGTGACTTGCCCAGGGTCATACAGCTAGGAAGCGTCTGAGGCTGGATTTGAACTCATGAAGACGACAGGCCTGGCACCTAGCTGCTGCCTACGCTGTTGGGAGTTCTATAAAAGTATGTTTTCAAAGACGCTTCTGTATTCTCACCTGAGAATTCCCTCTACAAATAAAAGCATTAGTTCTGCCCCTTCCTTAGCCCAGATCAAGCTCCTGTCCTTGTGTTTGCCCATCAGGGATCTAAGCCGAGAATGCTAGTCTGTTCATTAAAGAAGCTCGAGAATGAGACATTCCCTGGACCTCTAGAGAAGGCCTTTCGGGAGTCAGTACAGGCGAGGCAGAAGAGGTCCATGCTAAGCCAAAGGTTAGCCCAAAGAGCTGCAGATCAGCCAAGAGCCACTTGCCCCAATTTCAGCCCTGCTATCCTCCAAATATGCTCCAAATATACCCCAAATATGCTCCAAATATGACCCAAATAAGCTCCAAATACACCCCAAATATGCTCCAAATATGCCCCAAATATGTTCCAAATACACCCCAAATATGCCCCAAATATACTGCAAATATGCCCCAAATAAGCTCCAAATATACCCCAAATATGCTCCAAATATACCCCAAATATGCTCCAAATATGCCCCAAATATGTTCCAAATATACCCCAAATATGCCCCAAATATACCCCAAATATGCTCCAAATATACCCCAAATAAGCTCCAAATATGCCCCAAATATACTGCAAATATACCCCAAATATGCCCCAAATATGCCCCAAATATGCCCCAAATATGCTCCAAATATACCCCAAATATGCTCCAAATATGACCCAAATAAGCTCCAAATATACCCCAAATATGCTCCAAATATACCCCAAATATGTTCCAAATACACCCCAAATATGCCCCAAATATACTGCAAATATGCCCCAAATAAGCTCCAAATATACCCCAAATATGCTCCAAATATACCCCAAATATGCTCCAAATATACCCCAAATATGCCCCAAATATACCCCAAATATGCTCCAAATATACCCCAAATAAGCTCCAAATATGCCCCAAATATACTGCAAATATGCCCCAAATATACCCCAAATATACTCCAAATATGCCCCAAATATACCCCAAATATGCTCCAAATATGCTCCAAATACACCCCAAATATGCCCCAAATATACTGCAAATATGCCCCAAATAAGCTCCAAATATACCCCAAATATGCTCCAAATATACCCCAAATATGCTCCAAATATACCCCAAATATACCCCAAATATGCTCCAAATATACCCCAAATAAGCTCCAAATATGCCCCAAATATACTGCAAATATACCCCAAATATGCCCCAAATATGCCCCAAATATACCCCAAATATGCTCCAAATATACCCCAAATATGCTCCAAATATGACCCAAATAAGCTCCAAATACACCCCAAATATGCTCCAAATATACCCCAAATATGTTCCAAATACACCCCAAATATGCCCCAAATATACTGCAAATATGCCCCAAATAAGCTCCAAATATACCCCAAATATGCTCCAAATATACCCCAAATATGCTCCAAATATACCCCAAATATGCCCCAAATATACCCCAAATATGCTCCAAATATACCCCAAATAAGCTCCAAATATGCCCCAAATATACTGCAAATATGCCCCAAATATACCCCAAATATACTCCAAATATGCCCCAAATATACCCCAAATATGCTCCAAATATGCCCCAAATATACCCCAAATATGCTCCAAATATGCTCCAAATCCTCCGACATCCTGAGATCTAGTTGGCTTAGGAGCTTCCTAGACAGGTCACATGGCCTCGATGCTGGGGGACCCTTTTACTGCTCCTGAGTCACTGAATAGCGGGGAGAGTTTCTGTAGGAGTGCTCGCCGCCTGGCCGGCCTCTGTTGGCAAACCCATTGGGCTCTCTTGGCCTCTGCACTCTGGCCACGCTCAGGTTCCGCTTCATTTCCCTGTTCTGTCCGTCTCAGGTTTTCCTTTCCTTGTTTTGGTAACTCTAAGCCAGAGCTGTTTCATGGCAGGGAAGAGCGCCGAGCACCAAGAAATTCCCTTTTACGGCTAGTGGGCACGCACGGTCCCTTTCTAAGTTAGTCATGGAACAAACAGCTGTTCTCATCGCCCTACGGGAGGGCTCGTGGCCTTTGAGACATCCAGCCTCCTGGGTTCTGGTGGGAGACGGTTCATTAAAGGCTGTTGGCGTCTGGTGGTCAATGGAGGCTGAGGCTTGTTCCCAGGGGAGGAGGAGGGAAGGGCTGTGCCCAATTCAGGACGCCCATTTTTCTTCCCCTATTGGTCTTTTCCCCAGTGCCCTACCATGGTGGGAGAGCAGGGAATCGAAGGGGGTAGGGGTGGGGGAGGAAGAAGGAAGGAAGAGAAGAAGGAAAGGGAGTAGAGAGGAAAGTTTCCTTTTAGCTGGAGGTCTTTTGTGCATTTCGCCTGAGTCCCTCAGTAAAACTTGCCTTTCCTTGGTGGGTTCTGGAGGAAGAGTGGTCAGGGCTAGGCAATGGGGGTGAAGTGACTTGCCCAGGGTCACACAGCTGGGAAGTGTCTGAGGCCAGATTTGAACCTAAGACTTCCCATCTCTAGGCCTGGCTCTCAATCCACAGAGCTACCCAGCTGCCCCCATTTTTTCCTCGTTGCCTCTTAAATCCAGGGCTTTCATGCGTCCCAGCGAAGCAGATTGTTTCTAGACCCCCTGGCCTAGTTAGGCTTTTCAGCCACCCTGAACTGACCCATGAGAAAGCAGCAGCCGGGAGGTCTTCCCTTAAGGTAGAGGATGGGATAAACTCTGCTAAGTCCATGTAGAGTAATCAAGCATCGCTTTGCATTGAGGCCCCCTGAGTGGATGGTACAAAGGCCCCTGTGATGTGTGGCAGTGTGGACCGGCCCTTCCAACACGAGTCACCTTCCTGAGGGCCAGAGTGGCCGGTCCTTTCCTTCCTGTTCCATGTTCATCTTCTCCGGGAGATTTCCCTTTCCTGGATTTGCCAAAGCTTCCAACGGATTTGTGCCTTGGCAGTAACACGGCCCTGTGGGGGGCTCTTCATACTATCCAAGATCGAAAGCTACAAGGAGCCTGAGATAGCATCCAGACCAGCTCCCTGGTTTAATGTATGGGGAAACTGAGGCCCAGAAATAGGAAATGACTTACTCCAGTCATCCAAGGAGAAGGAAGTGGCTGAGCTACAATTATTCTCAAACTACACACACAATGAAATCACCTATTGGGGTCCAAATGGAATGGTACAGTCTACCGCTTCATCCATCTCTCCCTCTTTGTCTGTCTCTGCCTCTCTCTCTCTCTGTTTATCTCTTGGTCTGTCTGTCTCTCTGTATCTCTCTCTCTCTGTCTCTCTGTCTCTTGGTCTGTCTGTCTCTCTCTGTATCTCTCTGTCTCTTGGTCTGTCTGTCTCTCTCTCCCTGTAAAATGAGGGTGTTGAACCTCTGCTGTTCTTTCCAATTCTTGTCTCTATTTTCTCCTCCGGTTTCCCCATGTGTAAAGCGACCAGCTGGCCCTGAGGTCCCTCCTAGCTCTTGGCCTGGACTTTGAAAGGTGGCCGGTCGAATTCTCTGACAGAAAAGGCACTTCCTGACAGGCTGCTTGCGCCACGCTTGTTTTGAGTGGATTTCGGTGTGGCGGCCTGGTCTCTGGGTCCGATGCTTCCTCGCTTACACGGACGTGGGGTTTCTGGGGGCCTCGCTGGAGCCCTGAGAAGCTGAGGGACCCCACTTCAGCGAGATGCTCAGGGTGTTTGTGAACAAGCCTTTGCTGCCCTTTTAAAGCCTGTATTCCCAGGACAGGAGGCCAAGCAAAGCTGTTTTTCCTAATTTAGAATTCTTTGAGCCCCGCCAGCCCAGTGCTTTTTATGAGAGAATCTCAAAGCCTGCCATGGCTAATCACCCTCCCGGGAGTAGAACCCGGTGGGGGTGGGGGCCAGTACTTGGCGCTTCTCTACTCCATCTGGGTGCTCTGGAGGCACCTTGGGGAGCCGGGCAGCCGGCTTAGCCTCCCCACTGCCGTTTCCCCTGGCGTCATAGTAGAAGCTCCATGCTCTTGGGATCGCTGGGCTCTCCCCCTCTTCTGTGAACACCTCCTCCAAGTCCCCAAACTGGGGGGGGGTGGCTTTGGGCAGAGAGGGATGGGTGGGGGAGCCCCGAAGCCCTTTGCTGAGCTCAAAGCCCAATGGAAGTGCCAGCCGTTCCCCAGGGTCTGTATCCCCAGGCTTGGTCAGAGCCTGGCACCTAGCAAGCCCTAAGAGATGCTTTTTGATGGAAGAATGGACAGGGCAGGGGAGGCACGCACAGCCTTTCAGCTTGGGTAGATTTAAACTAAGAGCCCACAGACATGGCACCGAACAAGTCGCCGAACTGTCGTAAAATGGGCCCAAAGCAAATAAAGCAGATTTCGTGGGTCTGGGCGTCCCCGAGGAGAACTCGGAGTGCTTTCTGGGGACGTGAGTCGCTCGTCGTCCACACTGATAGTGCGAGGAGGAGGCACATGAGCATCATTTTGTCATTGCGGCAAGAAGGTTTGTTTCAGATCTCAAATGTGTCGGGAGAACGAAAGCTGCTGTCTTGAGGGCAAGTTCAAAATTAGAAAGGGGGGAACCAGGCTCGGTGGAAGGGCTGAGTTTGGTATCAGGATCCGGCTTCAGAGCGCAGCTCTCTGTCCACCTGGGTGACCATGGGCCAATCAGCGTGTGCCTCCTCTGTAAAATGACGGGGTGCCTCTGTGAGCCTCAGTTTCCCCTCATGTAATAGGTGGTTAGACTTGGCCTCGGAAGCCCTTCGCTGCTCCATAGATCACTTATCTCTGGGCCTCGGTTTACTCATCTGTGAGTGACCTCCGAGTTCCCTTTTTTGTTCTAAGTCTAACCCCAGGAGAACAAGAATGAAGCCTTGAATGAAAGCTCCCCCAGTGGGAGCAGAAATGGGTTGGTTTTGTCCCCCAAGTCTATAAAATTAAAGAATTCCAAAGGGGAAAAGGCGTTTGTGTCCCTAGAACTCCCTTCCTCTGCCTTGAGCACGAGAACCTCTCATCTCCCCCTCCAGCCTCCAAGGAAGCGTTTTCCTTGTCCCTGGTCAGGCCTGTCATCGCTCGAGAGGTCCGAAGTTGGGGGGAGGCCCCATGAGGAGGTTCATTGAGCGTCAAAGAATAAGAATCCATCTTTGGCGTGCTGGAGGTTTGCAGAGCATTTTCCTGAGCTTGTAGAAATGTCGTCATTCTCTTGAGGACGTCGGGGCTGGGGCGGGTTGTGGGATTGGCCGCTGATCAGCAGCTAGCTCAGCCGTGGTCACGGACGACACCGAACCCCTGAGTCCCAGTTAGAAGTCTCATTCGTGGGCCTCGACTTTCTTTCCTTCCGAACTCAGGTCAAGCATCATCTCCTGCGTGAGTGATCAGCACTCCCAGCTCCCCCTCCTACTAAGGTCTTCCCTCTGACAGATGGCTTTGTTTTGGTTTGGTTTTTAACCCTTACCTTCTGCCTTAGATCAAAGACATCAGAGCTATAACAATAGCAGTGAAGTGACTTGTCCAAGGTCACACAGCTAGACCTTGTCTGAGACTAGATTTGAACCCAGGACCTCCCATCTCCAGGCCTGCTCTCTCTCCACTAAACCACCTAGCGGCTCCCCTTATGTTTCTTTCTCGTGTAATTGTTTCTTTCTTCATTAGAATGAAAGGTCCTTGAGGGTGAGGATTTGCGGATGTATATCCCTAGGGCTTACCAATGTGCCTGGTACAGGATGGGCACTTATTAAATGCCTGTTGTTTGACTTCAGTATACCAGCTCCTGATGTTTGAAGTCATTTTTCAACATTTTTAGAGGAACAACAGGGAACCCCAAGATAAAGGAGCCCTATGGCCCCTGCCCTAAACAATGTTTGCCATCTAATGGCGTACAGATAAGATTTAAGGATGTGGCAGAATATGATGAAGGCCAACAGAAACCCCAGAGCGTGTATTTGAGATGGGAGAAACAGGATGGAGGGCTTCCTGGAGTAGGTGATATCTGCGTTGAGCCTGGAAGGAATAGGAGGATCTCAGTATGGAGAGCTCCTTGAGAATGTGTCTCACATGAATTCAGAGAGAGAAGGATTCAGCCAAGATGGCAGAACAAGTCAGCAGGGCAATAGTGTGAAACCAAACCAGGAAGATAGGTTGGAGCCATATTGTGGGAAGGGTCTCTAATCCTAAACTGAAGAGTTCAGGTTTTAGCCTATGCCCTTGGAGGTAGTATAGTTCAGTGGGAAGAGCACTATCTGAAGTCCAAGGATCAGGGTTCGAATCTCCCCTCTGGTGCTTATACTCCTGTGACCTTGGACACAATACATAACTGTCCTGGTCCTCAGTTTCTTGTTCAGGAAATCGAGGGGATTGCATCTGAGGTAGCCCAGTAATCCTGTGATCCATGCCTAAGAGTCCTAGGATCGTGTATTTATAGCTAGAGAGACTTGGGTGATGGGTGAGAGATGGAATGACTGAGGAAACAAAGTTTGAGCTTCTGAGCCTATCAATTTATTAAGCAATGCAGGTGGGTTGCCCAACAAGTCAAGGCTAGGCCCCTTCCTCAGTTAAGGCCTGGACCCTGAATACAGGAGGAGATAGACTTTTCTACATTAAAAACAACCAATCAAATAAGGCCAATTCATTGAAAGGAAACAATACATTAAGTAATCTGATTTCTAATTGGATGAAAGATTGGGCTTTCAAAGTTGGGGGGAGAGTGAACAGTATAATTCCCTGAATTCAGAAAAAGAGGCGCCCACTTCTCCCCAAGTGTCTGTAAACAACCAAAGGAACATGCAAACAATAACTGATTGGCCGGGATTGGGCCAGTTTTCTGATAAGTCATGTGGGTTGCTTGAGATGTTCTTCATCAGTCTTTGGATCTGACTGGGTTTCTAGTCCATAAAGCCTAGGTCTTTGGTTAAGGCTCTCTAAGCACAGGGAGAGGCGGTCCAGTTTCCCAGCCATGCAGGGCTAGTTTCTTTTTTTAACTCAGAGATTTTATTTTCCCAATTACATGTAATCATGATTTTCAACATACGTTTCCCAAAATTAAAAGAGCCAAACTGTCTCCCTCCCCCCACTCGGAGATGGTAAGCAATTGGATCTGGACCAAACGTGCACTTCTATATTGGTCTATATTGTTGTAAGCACACACTCATGCAGATCGCAAGCCCCCAAATCAAGCCAGAAATAAGCTGCCCTGCCGTGAACGATAATCTCTTTGATCTGCATCTGACTCCAGCAGTTCTTTCTCTGGAGGTGGATAGCATTCCTCGGCAGAAGTCATGCAGGGCTAGTTTCAAGCAACCCAAGAAGGTTTTCTTCCAATTCCAACAATTCAGTAAAGCTTTCTTACAAGACGGAATTTGGACTAGACCCATCATTGAAGAGAAGGGAACTAAGCTAGCTCCAGAACTGAGTCACGAGATGGAGTTCACTCAGTTCTCACAATTAACTACTCGTTCAAATCCCCCCAGTTTCCTCCCCTTGGAGGCCATCTAGTCCAGCCCTCTTTTACAGAGTGGGAAACTGAGAACCAGGAAGATTATGGTCTTTGGTCATGTCTAATAGTATCAGAGGTGGGATTTGAACCTGCATCTTCTGGACTCCAAGTCCAACACTCTATCCATTTCATTACACTTGGACCTTGGGCAGAGGAAGAATACCCCCCAAAGATTTGGGATCTGCCAACAGACTACATGATTTGGCAGTGCCTAGGTCATCTGAGACCTCTAGGAGCCCCCTTAAGTAGAGTGGAAGGAGGAGGCAGCTCAGTGGATGGAGAGCCAGGCCTAGAGATGGGAGGTCCTAGGTTCAAATCTGGCCTCAGACACTTCCCAGCTGTGTGACCCTGGGCAAGTCACTTGACCCCCATAGCCTAGCCCTTACCACTCTTCTGCCTTGGAACCAATACACAGTATTGGAAGGTGATAAGGGTTTTAAAAAAAAGTAGAATGGAAGGAGACAGGTGCAGAAGTCATATTGGAAGGAGTTGGTGGATGGTGAGGAAATAGAAGCAATGAGTAGAGATGGCTCTTCCAGGAGTTTTACAAAAGCAGGAAAAAACAAGCTGAAAGGACTACTGATGGGTCCCAAGGGCAGGATAAATTAATTTTTTAAGCCCTTGACTTCCATCTTGAAATCAATACTAAGTAGTTCCAAGGCAGATGGCAAAGCAATGGAGTTAAATGACTTGCTCGGGGTCTCACAGTTAAGAAATGTCTGAGGTTAGATTTGAACCGAGGACCTCTGATTTCCTGAACTGACTCTCTACCCACTGAGCAATTTAGCTGCCTTCAGGGCTAATTTAAAGAAGCATGTGGTTGCTGCTATCTTCTTGAAAAAGCAAATTTCAAGGACTACTTTAGAGTTTTCTTCCATCTCCGCTACAGGACTTTGTCTGGGTGTGGACAGAGGGTTCGAGTCATAGGTTGTTTTCCCTTTGCAGGCTGGTACATGAATGGAGGCTGTCCTTCAGCCAGTTCATTCAGTCATTAGGACTTTGCTGACATGACTAAGTAATCTGGACTTGCTTGTATGTGCTCGCATATGGGTATTGCTGAGGCTTAGACACAAACATGAGAGAGTTTAAATGGTTGTTTGAAGGCAGGGGAGTTCTTCACCCTTTCCGTGCTCTGGACCCCAGTGGCAATCTGGTGAGCTCTGGGCACCCCTTCTCACGATTACATTTTAAATGTATAAAACAAAACACTTGGGATTGCAAAGGAAGCCAATTATTTTGCAATGTTGTTAGCCAAATATTTCAAAAAGAAACTCGCAAACCACAGGCTAAGAACTGCTGCTCTTGGGGGCTGGGTGGTATGCGGAACCTGGAGAAGTGCTGCACACTTTGGCATATTTGAGGCTGACCTTGAGCGTGATTGGCACCGCTGTGCGGCTTATCTTTCGTTGGAGGGAATGAAAAGGAGCCTCATTACTGTGCTTACAATCCCAAGCTAGGCATGTTGTGGAGTGACCTTTTATGCATAAAACCTCAGGCTTACTGCCGAGTGTGGCCAAAAAGAGAAGAAAAAGGAAAGAAAAGAGTGGCCAAATGGCTTCTAATTTGCCCGTCTCTTTCCCCAGGAGAGTATAAGCTCCTCATAGGCAGGAACTGTGTGCTTCTAACGACTTTTGTCTGTCTCACATGGCACCTCACAATATGCTAGATTGTTTGTTGTTATTGTTCAGTCATTTTAATCACGTCTGACTCTTCATGACACTGTTTGGGATTGTCTTGGCGGAGATCCTGGAGAGGTTTTCCATTTCCTTCTCCAGCTCATTTTACAGATGAGAAAACTGAGGCAACTGATTTGAACTCTGGTCTTCCTGACTCTAGGTCCAGAACTCTATCCACTGTACCACTCAGCTTCCCTATTACTAGAGTGGAGAAGAAATAATAATCATAGAAATAGCTGATAGAGAATTATATGGAATCCTAGCCATAGAGTTAGAAGGAACTTCAGAGACCATCTAGTACAACTTTCATTTTTCTTTTCTTTATTTTTTTTAAACCCTTACCTTCCATCTTGGAGTCAATACTGTGTATTGGCTCCAAGGCAGAAGAGTGGTAAGGGCTAGGCAATGGGGGTCAAGTGACTTGCCCAGGGTCACACAGCTGGGAAGTGTCTGAGGCTAGATTTGAACCTAGGACCTCCCATCTCTAGGCCTGGCTCTCCATCCACTGAGCTACCCAGCTGCCCCCCAACTTTCATTTTTCAAACGAGGAAACCAAGGCCCAGGGAGGTTAAGTAATTTGCTCAGACTCACAAAAAAAGTCCATGTCAATCAACTAGCACCTACTATGTGCCAAGCCAACTGTGCTAAGTTATAAAGTTATAAAGAAAGGGCAAAAGAAAAATCCCAGCTTTCAAGGAGCTCATGGTCTACTGAGGGAACCCTCATGCAGAAACTGTGCAAATGAGTTACATACAGGATAGAATTTTAAATAATAACTAACATTTACATAGTGTTTACTGTGTACCAGGCACCAAGATAAGTACTTCATAATTATTTCATCACTTAATCTTCACTACATCCTTGGGAGATAGGTGCTATTAATTTCTCCATTTTTGCAGATGAGGAAGCCAAAGCATACAGAAGTTATGTGACTTGGCCAAGGTCACACAGCTAGTAGGTGCCTAAGGCCAGAGTTGAACTCGGGTCTTCCTAATGCCTGGCCCAACACCCTGGGCAGTATAGTGCTCCCTAGCTATCTCAAAATCGAGAGTAAGCAGTTCAGAGGGAAGGCATTAAGATTAAGGAAGACTGGGAAAGGTTTCTTACAGAAGGTGGGACTTTGGCCAAGGCTTAAAGGAAGCCAGGGATGCCGGGAGCTGGAAATGAGGAGGGAGAGTGTGCCAGGTGTGGGTGTCAGCCAGTGGAAACATGGAGTCAGGACGTGGAATGTTTGTGCAAGGAACCAAGGCAGTGAGGTATAAGAAGACGGCAAGGTAGGAATCACTGGGTTATGAAGGAAGGAATCTGACAGCCTGAGTTCCATAGTTAATCCCTGGAGGAAATAAAGGGCCACTGGAGTTTGTTGATTAGGGGAAGCAACGTGGTCAGAGTCATGGTTTAGGAAGGTCCGAGGGGATTTGAACCAGGGTCTTATCTCAAAAAGAGGAGTCCTGTCTCTAGAGTCAGAGGCTAGATAACAGTGTAGAGATCACTGGGCCTGGAGTCACAAAGACGCATCTTCCTGAGTTCTGATCTGGTGTCAGATCCTTACTTAGTCATGTGGCCCTGAGCGAGTCACTTCACTCTGCTTACCTCAGTTTCCCCATATGTAAAATGAGCTGAAGAAGGAAATGGCAAACTAGTCCAGTATTTCTGCCAAGAAAAAATCCTAAATTGGGTCATGAAGAGGTAGATATGATTGAAATGACTCCAAAACAACTGCAAAGATAGCTACAAAGAGATGTTGGAGGGTGCAGGGATAACGTCAGAGTGAATCTGGGAAGGCCACTTGAAGAAGGTGGCCAAAGGGCTGAGTCTTGAAGGCAGCTGGGGGTTCCAGAGTCATCGGCAGGAAAACATTCCAGCCAGGGGCACGCCATAGTCTGATCTCATCTTCAGGAATTTTATCTTGATGGTCCTGGGAAGAAAGGCGAGCCTGGAGCCCTGTGGAAGGCTAGTGCGGTAGTCCAGGTGGGAGTGGACGATGATCTGGCCCGGAGTGATTGTGGTCTGAGGTGCAGTGTAGAATCGCCTGGACTGATTGGATGTCTGGGGTCACTGCAAGTGAAGGCTTGGGGCTAGAGACCTTGTGGGTTGGGAATGTGGGCACCAGAGGAGTGGACAGCAATGGAGGAGTTCAGAGGAAGCCAGGGTGTCTAGGAGGAAAATAAAGAGCTCCTTTTGTGAACTTGTTCGGTTTGAGATGCCCAAGTGGAGATGCCTGGAGCTCCAGATAGAGGAAGGCAGGCCGTGTAGACATGGGAGTGGTCCTCGCAGAGACGGTCGCTGAGCCTTGGGAGTGGGTGAGATCACTAAGAGGAGGCTGAGCGAGAGCAGAGGAGAGCCAGCTTCCAAGGGCCTGGGCGGGAGGGAAGGGCAGGTCGTGCGAGAGGGGCGGGAAGATGGGGAGAAGCCGGCTCCGAGGTACCCGAGGGCCAGCCAGACCTCCAGAGGGAGGGAAAGCAGGCTTGTTCCGACGCGTCCCAGAGCGGACCAGGAGGAAGAGGCGATTGTTATCTGGAGCCCTTCTTCCCCCTCTGGCTTTCCACCCCGGGAAAGAAGGGGCCTCCCTGGGCTGAGGAGACCTCGTGGGGGCGGGGGGTCCCCATGTGGGCAGGAGCTGGGATCGGAACTCTTGAGGACGCCCTGAATTCAACTGGAAGGGGACCAAGTTTCAGCGTCGGGCCCTGCGCTCTGTGGCATCCACGAAGCATTAACTGGAGCTCTTCTCTTTGTTAGGCTGAAGCCCGACTTGCCGCCAAGAGAGCCGCCCGGGCCGAGGCTCGAGAGATCCGCATGAAGGAGCTGGAGAGACAGCAGAAGGAGGTAAAGAGCTTCTCTAAGACCCTCCCCCGGGTGGCCCTTTGGGGGGTCCATTCATCGGCGCCTCCTTCGAGCCTTGCTTGAGTTTGGGCCGAATTTGTAGGATCCAAACTCCTGGGAAAGGCGCCCAGGAAGGCGGGTCATCGCTCGTGCCCGCCGGGCTTTCCCGGAGCCTCCCCTGCCCCCGCTGATCCTCCCCAGGCCCAGAGGCACAAGGTGGGCCTGCTCCCACGGTCAGTGCTGCTGGCCTAAGTCTTGGGGTGCGCCTGAGGGAGCCCCGGCCATTCCTGGCAGAAGTGCTCTGGGGAGGAGCCGGCGCCCTCAGCTGAAGGGTCTTCGGGGGGACTCTGGCCGAGACGGTGAAGTGTGGTGCTCGGGTAGAAGTTGGGGGCTCCCCTTGCTAAGGCAGCGAGGTGAGAGCGGCGCGGCGTGGCGCCTTCCTGGTGGGACAGGAATGCGCAGGTCTGTGGGTCTGGGCAGTGTACGTGGCGTTCTGGGGACCTCACGGGGGCGCTCACTTGTAATGCGTACAGCTGCCCTCCTATCCAGTGTCTGCACGTGCGTGTGTGCATTTAGGTGTGCGTGTGCACGCTCACACTCACATACTCCCACACATTTACACACTCACATACTCACACATTTACACATACTCACACACTCACACACACATACATACACACTCACAAACACACACACTTACATATTCACATACACACTCACACTCGCATGCTCACACACACTCACACACACTTACACACACTGTCACACTCAGGGAGACTGGGGCCGAGTCCACGGGGGCAACAAGGAGCAGACCGAGGAACGACGGCCCTGGGGCTCGTGAAGACCCGTCAGCCTGCCCTCGGACGCTGCCAGCCCCAGTTTTTGTGATGCCACTCAGTGTTGTGGTCTGCATTAGGGCGAGACCTGGGATATCACCCACGGGAGGAACTCCAAATGAGGAAGTTCCTGCTCCCTGTGCATGTCAGGCCCCCAAGCACTTCGAGAGCTTCCTGAAGCCCTTCAAGGGAAGTGACTTGCCCAGGGTCACATGACCAGCACGTGTTCGAGCTGGGACCTGAATCCGATTCCTGCGTCACGAAGGCTTGCCGCACGGCCTAAATATTGGAGATGGGCCAGGAGAAGACTCCTGGGTGAAGATGGTCCTGCGAGCTGTGTAGCTCTGCACCTTCCCTAGAGTTTATGCCTCAGACCTTGAGTGGTGTGACTTACCCAAGGTCACACAGCCGCCTCGTGTCCAAGGTGAGGCTCGAGGACGGTTCTCTGAGATGTTGGTGGCACGATATGTGGGGGAGTTCCAGGAAGGCGAGCACCTCTGGCGAAGGGACTTGCCTAGCTCTTTGCAGGGCGGCTCACCCCGCTTTGGTGCCTCCCTCACCCAGCTCACTTTCGGCTCCAGGAAAGTAGAGCCTGGCAGCCACCACACCACGAGGATGGCAGGGAACCAGCAGGCTGTGACGACCCCTTGGCACAGTGGGCGCGCGACAACTGTGTCCCGAGAGCTATACAGGGGGCTGAGGCAGGTGCCCTGGAACACGTGGGGCTCGGTCGAGCGGAGAAGATCCCCGTCCTGCCTCCTGTCCTGCCGTCGGAAGTCCCCTCTGGAAGAGGCCTGGCGCCTCCCCTTGGCCGCCCCCCGGGTCTGGGCCCTTCTCTTCTCCCACTGTTCTCCCTCCAAAGACGGCCATGGTGAAGGAGCTTGGACTGGCCTTGGCTCCCGAAGGACACCGTCATTCACCCAGAAAAAGCCCTGTCTCCAAGGCTGCCGTGCCCCTAGGGAAACCTGGCAGCGGGCCTCGGCGCCCCTCACCACACCGTCCGTGCGCACGCCAAGTGCTTTTCATTCCTCTTTTGGGAAATACTTTTTATTTGGCCAGTTATATGTCATGACAATTTCCCATACACGGCGTCTCCCTCCACCCCCTCCTCCCCTCCCTGAGCCATCCGGGTTGTCCACGAAGGATCACTCAGAACAATTTCCCTTCTTGTTCGTCTTTGTAAGAGAAGAATCCTGTAAGACCAAATCCAAATAAACCAAAGCGAACATTGTGTGCTGGATCCGCACCCAGCTCCCGTGAGTCTTTCTTTGGAGGCGGACAGCCTACCTTGGGCACCGGACCATTTTCAGATGGTCAACTCGCTGACCTGCCGTTTGCAGGCTTTTGGGGGGAATCCAGGCCATCAGCCCTTCTCTGGTCCTGGGGCATGGCTCCCACCCACATTCCACCCTCCTGAAGAGGGAAGGGCGGTGCCATTGGGGTTAAGTGACTTGTCCAGAGTCACTCAGCTGGGAAGGGTCAGAGGCCACGTTTGAACCCAGGACCTCCCGACTCTGGGACCATCGCTCTATCTACTCACACTCTTTAGATGGTCCAAATGTGTTCTTTTAAAGTGAAGGGAGAGAAGTTTCTCTGCCCCCTCCTTCCCCCCCATATAAGTAGTTTCTTAACTTGAAAAACAAAGAAACAAAAACTTGTTTCTTTGAATCAAATTCTATTTCAGAGGGAAGATGCTCAGGCCGACTCCGCCCCTAGCAAGCAGCCCTCCCCAGGGCCCTCCCTCCCTCCCGCGCTGCTGCTTTACTAATTTGTTTGGCCTTCAGTGGAAAACCACTTAAGTGACCCTTTTTTGTTTGCATTTCTTATTTGTAAGGAAGCCAGAAGCAGGCGCTGCCTTGAGCGTCACTACTGCAGGCAGCTCCGGGGCCCGCTGGTTAGAGCACGGGAGCCCCAGGACTCAGATCCAGACTTAGACACATCCTAGCCGGGTGACCCTGGTCAGGTCACTTGACCTCTGTTTGCCCCGTCTGTCTTTTCCCATCTCTCAAACAGAGAATAAAAGCCTGTCAGGACCGAGCAAGATCGTCACAGCCCTTCGGAGCCTTCTGGGCACAGAGAAGGTGAAGCAGGATCAAAACTCGCTCCTTCGCCTCTAGCGGGGGGCGCCGAGCTGGCAGCTCGATGCTGCATAGCCTCAGCTTGGGATCCCACCTCTGTCTTCCGGGCGCCCTGGCCTGGGCCCTTCCTGCGCTGCCCACCTCCTGCCCTCGACGGCCTCCAGTCTGCCCATGGGAAGGGGGGCTGCAGCCTCAGGCTGCTCCGGGACATCCTGGGCCCACCAAGCCTTCCCCTGGACCGTTCAAGAGACGAGGCAAATCTGTTCAACACTCGCCTGCCCCAGCGGCCATCAGAGGGAGGCCCTGCCTGGGACGGAGCCAGATGAGGAGCCATCCGTCTCCCAGCTTAGTGAATGGGCCTGGTGGGCCCTCCCTCCCTCTCTCTCTCTCCCTCCCTGTCTCTCTCTCTCTTCCTTTGTCTCTGTCTCTGTCTCTGTCTCTGTCTCTTCCTCCCTGTCTCTCTCTCTCTCTCTCTCTCTCTCTCTCCCTCCCTGTCTCTCTCTCTCTTCCTTTGTCTCTGTCTCTGTCTCTCCCTCTCTCTCTCTCTATTTCTGTCTCTCTATTTCTGTCTCTCTCTCTTTCTCTGTCTCTCTCTTTCTCTGTCTCTCTCTTTCTCTCTTTCTCTGTCTCTCTCTCTGTCTCTCTCTCTCTCTCTTTCTCTGTCTCTGCCTCTCTCCGTCTTTCTGTCTCTCTCCCTCCCTCTCCATCTCTCTCCTCTCTGTCTCTCTCTGTCACTCTCTCTCTCTGTCTCTCTCTCTGTCTCTCTCTTTCTCTGTCTCTCTCTCTTTCTCTGTCTCTCTCTGTCTCTCTCCCTTCCTCTCTCTCTCTCTCTCTTTCTCTGTCTCTCTCTCTCTGTCTCTCTCTGTCTCTGCCTCTCTCCGTCTTTCTGTCTCTCTCCCTCCCTCTCCATCTCTCTCCTCTCTGTCTCTCTCCCACTCTGTGTGTCTCTCTGTCTCTCTCTCTGTCTCTCTCTCTCTTTCTCTGTCTCTCTCTCTTTCTCTGTCTCTCTCTGTCTCTCTCTGTCTCTCTATATTTCTCTGTCTCTGTCTCTCTTTCTCTTTCTCTGTCTCTCTCTCTCTCTCTCTGTCTTTCTCTCTCTGTCTCTGCCTCTCTCTGTCTTTCTGTCTCTCTCCCTCCCTCTCCATCTCTCTCCTCACTGTCTCTCTCAGTCTCTGTCTCTCAATTTCTCTATCCCATTCAGCTGCCTCTGGTTGACTGGATCTAGAGCTAGAAAAGACCTCCAAGGCCCTCAAATACAACCCCCACATTTTACTGATGGGGAAACTGAGACCCAGGGAGCTAAAGTGACTTAGAATCCAAGGATCCTGATCCTGGGGTAGAAGAGGCCATTGAGTCCATCCCCATGGTTTTACTGATGGGGAAACTGAGGCCCAGAGAGCTGAAATGACTTGGAGTTCTATGCCTAGATCTGGAAAGGACCAAGAGTAGCCTTTGCAGTAATAGTCCAAGTAAGAGCCTGAAAAAAGGCCTGAACTGGGCCAAGAAACCAAGAAGGATTCGCAGAACAGGCTGTGAGTGGGGGGCAGGTTTCTTGTTTTTAAAACAAGCCAATGTAGGCCACGAGCGCGCCGACCTCCTCTCAGGGCCATCGACGGCGAGACTGTCTTCAGGAGATTTAGGTCATGTGGCGGCTGCTCCGGATCTGACACTGACGAGTGGGGTGAGGCCGCCCCGATGCCCGGGCCCAGCTCCCAGAGCTCAGCCTGGGCCAGGCTACCTTTGCCCTTTTCAAGGAAGGAGAAAACAGACCCCTGACAAGGCCACCTTTCTGTGTCATCCTTGGGAAAGGGGCCGGGAAGTGTTTCTGAGAAGCTGGAGATAAAGGAAGCATCAGAGGAAACAGAAGAAGAAAGAAGGAAGTTCCTATAAATTGTGAATCGCCGGAAAGCAGCGTCGAGCAGATCCGCACCTTCCTTGCTGCTTCTCTGGAGACTGGAGCCGCTGCCTTCTGGAAAGAGCAGGGCCTCCCCTTACGGAAAGGCGAGGACCATCTGGCCATCCCCGTCTTGGGTTCGGATCCTTCAGTTCTTCCTTCTTTGGCCCTGGTGCCTAGCACGGTGCTTGGCACACAGTAGCTATTTAATAAACGCTTAATAACTTGAAGTAAATTGCCCATTCACTGCCACGCTGTTCCTCATCCCCAGAGGCCTGCAGTAGTGCTGGCAGAGTAAATGTGACATAGGTGCGAATGGGACCCCTTTTGGCGGGCAAGAAGAATCCCAGGGACTGTCCCTGTTGTCGAGTCCCTCTGAGCCGATGTCCTGCCTCCATTTGCGAAGAATCCAGTGGAAAAGAATGTCCAGGGCGCAGAGCGGTCTGGAACCCCGTACTGGGAGAGATGATCAGCTGCCTGGCTGATCCTGGCGTCCTGCAAATGGCTCAGGCCAAGATAGGGAAAGAAAGCTGGCCGTGCCCACTGACCTCTCTGCCCCCGTTGAGTTGGTGTGACTGGAACCCGCTGCTCCCGAATGGCATCCCTCCCCGTCTGGGACTTTGGAGATTTCTAAGTAGGGTTTCTGGGCTCAAGACGGAGCCGCCTCTCGTCTCTTTCTCTCTGGGCAAGTGGAGCCCTTTTAGGGAACTCCTCACATCCGCGTAGGACTATATCCTCTACCTTTCCGTTGGGCCTTTCTAGGAAGAGACGGTGCTGCAAAGGGTGCAGACATCCGCCTCGAGGCTGGTCTACCTCTGACCCATCCTGGCTCTGGGATCCCCAACAAGTGGCTCTCGGCCCCCGTCCCGCCCCGTCCCCCAACGCTCCAGGAGGCCGGCTTGTCTTGGCCCCAGATCTGCTCCTCGTCCTCCTCTTCCACGTCAGCCCATCGTCAGGGGCCTCCCCTTCTGGTTCTGGCAGGCTGCTCTCCCCAGGATGCAGGGGGGCTCCCAGGGTGACAGGGGGCTGGAAACAGGGGAGAGGACAGGACTCGCTCAGGGGTCGGCTTGGAAAGTCCTTCCTTTGGGTTGGAGGAGGCGCGCCGCCATTCTGAATGGAGCCGGGCTCTTGGTGCCATTTTGGAGTCGATGAAAAGGAACTTGCTCGCTGAGGCTCACCCGCGGCTCTCCTGAGGATCTCTCCAGGAATTCTGGAGCTCTTGGGGGAGGAGTGGGCGGTCCTGGGGGATGAGGAACTCGCCTTTAAAGGGCTCTCCAGAAAAAAGCCGTTTCTTCTCTGCTGCTACAAGTGCTGCTCATCAATGACGTCCGATTTTGTTTCTTTCTTCTTTCCTTTCTCCTTTTCCTGTAGATCTATCAGGTTCAGAAGGTAGGCTTTGCCCGAGCGTTGCTTTTCTGACTGACCTTGCATGTCCCTCCTGTTACTTGCTAAGTGCCTGCACACCTTTCAGAAATAACCTCCTTCCCTCACGACACCAAGCGGGTGGCTGAATGCGTGTGCGTGTGCAGTGCTGTGAGCCCAGGCCCGGAGGGGGGACTCTTGATTTACAAAATAATTACCTAAGGATCTGGGTGGGATTTATTCTCTGTGGTGTCATTTGATCCTCGGGACAGCTTTGGAAGGTAAGCAGAGCAGCTCTTAGTGTTGCCATTTTACAGATGAGGAAACTGAGGCTGGTGGGCTAAAGGATTTACCCAAAGCCATTAGCCAGGCGGAGACTCAGGTTTGCTCGTTGGGGGGTTTGTTTTCCCTGCTAGTCTAATGCCTCGTAGTACGATCTCCTTCCTGGAAGACAAATGGCTGGATGTCAGTCCTTTTGGGGAAATTGGTTTTCACCATGAAATTAAGAATTCATAGCCGTAGGAGGACTCATGACATGATCCTTAACGCAGCAAAACTTCCCCAAATGGTACCATTTTTATCAGAAAAATGGCCCCCAAATAGGCACACTGAGACGTCTCGGGCCCATTTCTGTTCTGTTCCCTGCCTTAAAGACAAGGGCAAAAGCCATCAGAGCCCATCCGGGCTGCAGAAGCCACGCGCCTGAACACATCCTCAGACCTCCTCCCCGACAAGTGCTCGTCTAGCCTCTGCTCCAGCTCCCTCCTGCTCCTCCCCAGCTTCCTCTTCCACCGGCCAAAATGCCCAGGTTCAGACACGGATGTTTTAGCCTCTTTCCAGGCCCGACGAACCTGGGCATCCCTCGCATGCCCTTCCGCTTAGCCACATCTTTCCTAAAGGAGGACCCCAGCTAGAGGCAGGGACGCCCGTCTGCCTGGGCCAGCGGAAGCTTTCCCTGGGCAGCCAGGTGGTCTAGTGGGTAGAGCCCAGGGCTTGGAATCAGGAAGACACCTTTCCTGAGTTTGGATCCATTCTCAAACCCTTACTAGCGATGTGACCCTGGGCAAGTCACTTCCCCTCTTTGCCTCAGTTTCCTCATCTGTAAAGTGAAGGAAATGGCCAACCAGCCCAGCCTCTTTACCAAGAAAACCCCAGATGGAGTCGGGAAGAGTCAGATGTGCCGAGCTTCTGTCAGGTTTTCTGGATTCCATCTGTAGCTCCGTGGTTCTCTTTATCTAGTCAGCTCTTTAGTCAGCCCCACCCCCCCATCCCCCCACCCCCCACCCCCAGCCCAGGCCATGCTTTGATACGCCTGAGGCTCATTTCATCAGATCTGGATCCATTTTCCCACTCCCTGTTCCTATCCTCAGATCCCACTTGCAGCCCCACTTCCTCGGTTACAACCGCACATTGACCCTCTGCTTTCTCCCATCACTGACACAAACAGGAAGCAGAAGAGGGTTTGGGGAAGCTCCCAGCGGCCCTCAGGAGGCTGTGGATCTCCTCTTGGTTTGGTGGTTCTCCCCGTTCCAAATTCACTCAGCAGCCTGAGGGGCCGGCGACCATTTTAGTCAGGAAACAGCAGAGGGAGCCCCGGCAGCTTTCTCAGACTGCTCCAACCCTCGCCCTTGCCTCTGCTGATGACTAACTAGGCTGAGCTGGCCTCCCCCTGGGAGGAGACCCCAAGAGACGGCCCAGCCGGGCCTCCAAATGCTGCCGACAATGAAGCTGGGGTGGGGTTGTCCGTGGAGGCCAGGCTGGGCAAGATGGGCGTCTCCAGGCACAAGGTTGAGTCATGTTCCTCGTTTAGGGCTCAGTCAGGCCATTTGATGGCATTTCCCAATAAGGGTGTTTACCAGAGCCTTTTTGGTTTGAAGATTTTTCCCCCTCCATTAAAAAGCCTAAAGCAATCTGACCCAACACACATCAGTCACAGGATCCTAAATTAGGACTGGAAGGGCCCCTCTAAATGATGGAGTCCCCCTCCTCCCCATTTTACAAAAGAGGAAACTGAGGCCAGAGATGGAAGTGACACTTAACCTGGCAGGATGAACCAGGATCTGAAGAGAGATTTGAACCCAGATCTTCCTGTCTTCTGTCCCCAGCATCAATCTGCTGCTTATTTGCCATATCTGCACCCCTGGACCTGCCTCAAACGTAAAAACTCCTGGGTTGTGCTTCATCCCAGCAGATCTGCTGCTGGAAACCCCCCAGGGATGAATTCATCCTTAGGTACAATGAGAAACTCACTCCCTGCCCCCTTGACATTCCTTTTTGGACACCAAGGGAGGGCCTTAAATGGCATCTAGACCGGCATTTCCTGGGCAAAGTGGCCCTGAGCCTCCGTTAGTGCAAACCATTATTAAATGTAACGGCATGAGGAGGAATCGGGGACAGCCTGCTCTAAAGGAATCAAGTTCTGGATACACAGAAGGGTTATGATCTATTGATGTTGAAACCAGGGCCGGGGGCCAGCCCTGAGCCCTGAGGCCGTATCTTGTCCTGAGTATGGCAGAGCATGGGAGGTCCAGTGCTCAGGCTCTCTCTGCCTCTGTCTGTCTGCCTGCCTGTTGCTCTCTCCCCTTTTCTCTCTCTCTCTCTGTCTCTCTCTCTGTTTCTCTCCCTCCCTCCCCTTTTCTCTCTCCCTCTCTCTCTGTCTCTCTCTCTGTCTCTCTCCCTCTCTCTGTCTCTCTGTCTCTGTCTCTCTCTGTCTCTCTGTCTCTCTCTGTCTCTCTCCCTCTCTCTGTCTCTCTGTCTCTCTCTGTCCCTCTCTGTCTCTCTCTGTCCCTCTCTGTCTCTCTGTCTCTCTCTGTCCCTCTCTGTCTCTCTGTCTCTCTGTCTCTCTCTGTCCCTCTCTGTCTCTCTGTCTCTCTCTGTCCCTCTCTGTCTCTCTCCCTCTCTCTGTCTCTGTCTCTCTGTCTCTCTCTCCCTCTCTCTGTCTCTTTCCCTCTCCCTGTCTCTCTCTCTCCCTCTCTCTCTCTCTCCCTCTCCCTGTCTCTCTCTGACTTTCCCTCTCTCTCCCTCTCTGTCTCTCTCTCTCCCTCTCTGTCTCTCTCTCTGTCACTGTCTCTCGGTCTGTCTCTGTCTCTGTCTCTCTCTGTCTTTCTGTTTCTCTCCCTCCCTCCCCTTTTCTCTCTCCCTCTCTCTCTCCCTCTCTCTCTGTCTCTCTCCCTCTCTCTGTCTCTCTGTCTCTCTCCCTCTCTCTGTCTCTGTCTCTCTCTGTCTCTCTGTCTCTCTCTGTCTCTCCCTCTCTCTCTCTGTCTCTCTCCCTCTCTCTGTCTCTGTCTCTCTCTGTCTCTCTCCCTCTCTCTGTCTCTGTCTCTCTCTGTCTGTCTGTCTCTCTCCCTCTCTCTGTCTCTGTCTCTCTCTGTCTCTCTCCCTCTCTCTGTCTCTGTCTCTCTCTGTCTCTCTGTCTCTCTCCCTCTCTCTGTCTCTGTCTGTCTCTTTGTCTCTCTCCCTCTCTCTGTCTCTGTCTCTCTCTGTCTCTCTGTCTCTCTCCCTCTCTCTGTCTGTCTGTCTCTCTCCCTCTCTCTGTCTCTGTCTCTCTCTGTCTCTCTCCCTCTCTCTGTCTCTGTCTCTCTCTGTCTCTCTGTCTCTCTCCCTCTCTCTGTCTGTCTGTCTCTCTCCCTCTCTCTGTCTCTGTCTCTCTCTGTCTCTCTCCCTCTCTCTGTCTCTGTCTCTCTCTGTCTCTTTGTCTCTCTCCCTCTCCCTGTCTCTCTCTGACTCTCTCTCTGTCTCTCTCCCTCTCCCTGTCTCTCTCTGACTTTCCCTCTCTCTCCCTCTCCCTGTCTCTCTCTGTCTCTCTCTCTGTCACTGTCTCTCGGTCTGTCTCTGTCTCTGTCTCTCTCTGTCTCTCTGTCTCTCTCTGTCTCTCTGTCTCTCTCCCTCTCTCTGTCTCTGTCTCTCTCTCTGTCTCTCTCCCTCTCCCTGTCTCTCCCTCTCCCTGTCTCTCTCTGACTCTCCCTCTCTCTCCCTCTCTGTCTCTCTCTCTGTCACTGTCTCTCGGTCTGTCTCTCTCTGTCTCTGTCTCTCTCCCTCCCTCCCCTTTTCTCTCTCTTCCCTGTTCTCTGCTCTCCCTTCTCTCCCTCAGCCGTCTGCCCACTGCTCAGAGTTCTGAGGCTCTGACCCATCCAGCAGCTCCTTCTCCCCCTCCTCCCCCCCCTCCCCGCACCCCCTCATTCTACCCCCGAGCAGTCAGGGAGAGCCGGAATGCCCAGCCCAGAGCCGGTTGTCCTTCGTAGACTCGTCCCCTCTCTGTACCTCAGCTGTAGCCGGTGCCTGCTCAGGCCAGTAGCCGAGGGTAGGGTTGGGTTGGGAGTTGGGCGTCCCGAGGAGAAAAGGGAATCTCTCACAACGGACTCGATTCTTTCCCATCCAGCCGCTTCGTGCCAATTCAAACTATTTCTGAAAGTTGGGCGCCGGGTGCCCCGCGCTGGCCTCGCTTCACTGCATGCCTCTAACATCTCACTGCTAACCCCCACTTGGCACTCTGGGGAGCCTGCACCCCCCCCCCCCCCAGGCCTTGGTGGTCCTCGCCCGCGTTAGCTGGAGGGTCTTTGAGCTACAGCTGGGCCAGGGAGGGGGAGTCCAGGCAGATGGGTCCGTTCTGGCCCCGGCTTGTCCCCGCCATCCTTCCCGCCCTCTCCAGAGTCTTTGGAAAGGGGCTCGAGCCCCCCGGGGACCCCTCTTACCGCTGAGAGAGAAGCGGAGCCCCCAGAGGCCGGCTCTCTGGCGGAGGCACAGCTCATGGCGTTGGGGGTGACATCGGGTCTCCCCGGGGCCCTGCTTCCCTTGAGGAAGTGTCCACCCTGAGGAGACGCTGCCCCTGAGGCACCAGCAGCCGCTTCTCCTTTTCACATCCAGCCTCGTGGGACCCTTTGCCTCTGTTTCCCCATCTGTCAAATGGGCCAGCAAAGGAAAGGCCCACCCTCCGGCGTCTTTGCCCCCCCCCCCCCCCCAGTTAGACAGCAGAACCAGGATGCTGAGCCCCGGCCCAGCTCAGCCCTGGCACCCCACGTTCCAGAGAGCCTTCCTGGAGAAGCGCAGAGGAAGCAGAGCCCCTGGCTGGCCCCCCTACAGACAGGTAGCCCCAACCCTGGGCCAGCCCCCCCGCAGTGAAAGTGGGGGCCCGGCGGCCCTCGACCTGCAGCCGCCCACATCCCGGCCGGCTCTTCCTCCTGCTGTTGTCCGGCGGACTGTCTTAGGTCGGGGAGGTCCTGCCGTGCCAGACCGAAATCCCAGCCTGCAATAGGCTGTTCGGGTGCCTCCCCGAAGGCTGTCCCCCCCCCCCCCCCCCCAGCTGCTTGCCCGGCATGCTGGGTGCTTCCTTTGTGACTCTGCTTGTGGGCTGGCCGGCGGGTGACGTGCATGCTGGAGCCCCCCCGCTCTGACGTTTCTCACCTGATTCTCTTTCCTTTCTGTCTGTAGAAATATTATGGGCTGGATGCCAAATGGGGTGACATCGAACAATGGATGGTAGGAACCCCCCCTCCCCCGTGGTGACCCCTGTAGCCCCCTGCCTCCCCTTCTGTGGGCGGGACATCTCGGGGGGCGGCGGCTCCCTGGGGAGGGAATCCTGTCTGAGAATTGGCTCGTGATGGATCTCCTCCTCCTCTCCCCGGAAGAGAATCCATCGAGCCCCTTAAAAGCAAACGGGGCCCCCAACACCATCTAGAAGCACCCAGAGGCGACGTGAGGGATTAGCATGAAGCCCGAAGCCCCCCCTCCCCGGGGCCACCCCAGAACCCTTTCCAGGCGCCAGAGGGGTGATGGGAAATGGGCAGGTGGCCTAAGGAGGCCAGAAATCCCCTCCCTCGTCTCTATGGCAGCCAGACCCGGGCCAGGCTTAGGATGGAAAAGGGGAGGCCGAGGGGAGACCCCGGTTTGGGCCTTTTGTTAACCCTCCCCTTCCGCCTTAGACTCAGTACTGTCTATTGGTTCCAAGGCAGAAGCATGGTCTGGGCTGGGCATGGGGGTCAGTGACTAGGCCAGGGTCACCCCACTGGGAATTAGGCAGTGTTTAAAGATCCCAAAGCTGTCCTCGGAGCTCCGTCCCTGCTAGGGGACGTTGGCCAGTATTTCCCTCTCTCTTGTGATCCCTCCTGGGTGGACAGCCGAGCCCCTTCCCAGATAGACTCACGAAAAAGAGACGGACTGAAAAGCTACCTTGGGGAGCCGGGGCAGCCCTCCATCTTGACACGGGCTCTTCAAAGGGGTTTGGGTTGGGTTTTGGTTTTTTAAGAAACTAGGATCTCTTTTTTCTTTTTTTAAAATTTAATTGATTAATTAAGACTCTTTTTCTCTGGTTACCCGATTCCTGTTCTTCCCTCTCCTCCTCCCACCCCCCTGCCGTAGTCAACGTGGCATGGATCAAGTCCCATTTCCGTATTCTATACAAAAGTTTTTTGAAAGAGAATCAACATTTTTCTCATAGAGTCATAGGCCTATTTTGTGTCAGGGCCAGCAGGGCAGCTCTTGTTATCCCCCCCAAACAGAAGAAGCAGCAGCAGCAGACATCATCCTGTGCCCTTGTCTACACCTCCAGGGGAAACGTGGGCATCTCGATCCTTAGCAAGGAAAGAGTAGCGAGTGTTGGGTCCAGGCCGGGGCCTCTGCCTGTGTCGGCTGCATCATTTACCCAGAATGCAGCGCCCCGACCCCCAGTTAGGTTCTGCCTTCCTTTCATCCTCACAGTATTAGAATGCATCTTTGGCTTCGTTGGCTGCCCCACCATCCCTCGAGGAGATCTTTTGCAAACCAAACCAAACCCTCGATGACTTGACCTTTCGCAGAAACGTTCTGTTGCCCAAAATAAAAACAAGAAACACCCCACAGAAAAGTGGACTGTAGGAGGCAGATGGTCGCTTCCTCTTTGGGAAGTGAGTCTCACCCGTTCCCTTGTTTTGTACCCTTTAGATTCTTCCTCAGAATATCAAGGCTCCCCCCTCCCCCCCCCCCCAAAGTGGTTTTGGAATTTCTGCTTTCACCTTTTTACTGTTCTTTCTTCTTCCTCTGTTGCTTTGTTAGGAAGACAGCGAGCGATTCTCTCATAGATTCCGAAGAAATCCATCGGTTAGTACTGTCTTTGTTCTTCTCTCCGGCCCTCCTCGCCCAGAATTGGTGTCCCATTTGTGCTTGGGGTGGCTAGAGTCAACATTTCCTTCCACGCTTCTCTTGGAAGGAAGGGACAGAAGGAGTGGCCCATGACCCAGGAGCATCCTGGGAAATTTGCTGGACGTTTCGCCTTCACTTTTTGGTGTTTTTTGGAAATGTTGGTTATTCACCAGAAATGGATGGCAGCCTCTGGGTGTTGTTTTCCATGACATGCTGAATGTGTGTGAGAAATCCTTTCATTTTAAGGGGATGAGCCTAGTAGGTCCTGGCAGGATCGGGTGTACCCAGGTACGTACCGAGGCCACGAGCAGGCGTGAGGGATTAGTTGGGGTCCCCGTGCCGTGGCCCTTGCCGGATGGGTGCACGTGGCCCACCGAGCCAGGAGCTCCAATCTGATGCTGCCAGGGGTGTCAATCCAGCTGCTGGGTGTGTTGAGTTTCCCCCAAGACTGTTGGCCCTGATTTCGTCACTTGTGTTATTTCTGCCCATTTCACGTCTCTTTCACCCTTTCTCTTCCAATAGGCTTCTGATGAAGATGAGCGCATGTCAGTGGGTAGTCGCGGAAGCCTGAGGGTTAGTAGCCAATGATTTAGCCTCTTCGCTTGCTCACTTACTGATATTCGCCTTGTGGAAGCTTTTCTGTTCTCTCCTCAGAAGTCCCAGCATCTTTGCCCCACGGTTTCCCAGTCCGGTTATACGTATGTGATATCTTATTACAAAGAATCCTTCCTATCCAGGCTGTGTGTGCTTTCCAGCAGGTGACAGGGAGGGCCATCGGGGATGGCCGTACCCACCTCTTGGGGATGAATAGTCCTGTGCAAGGGCCTCTTGGAATTAAAAAGGGCTTCACATGAACAAAATCAATGCAGCTAGAATCAGAAAAGAAACCCCTGAATAAGAAAAAACATTTTTCCATCAACTGTGACTCTTACTTTTACCTATTTCCACGTTCCTTGCTAAATGCAAGCGGAGTGGTTTATAGGAAATGCTGAATATATATTTTGGGCCATTTGTGATTTTTGATGGAAAGATTTTTTTTCTTCACCCAGTGGTTTATTTGAGCTGCATTTTTTTTATTTGTGCAAAGATGACTGATTTTCGGGGGAGGGGGGGTGGAATAGATGCTCACTCTTCCACACCTAAACCGACACAGTTCCATGCCCAGCTATATGGAGAATTGACACAAATAAGCCTGAAAACCATCCCCCAGGAGATGAGTGGTCAGGAGTATCCCAAAGAATGGTAACCATCCAAGCTGTATGAAAGAAATACTCCCCGTCACCAGGAACAAGAAAAGTACCCATTAGAAGACCCCGAGGTTGCCATTCGTCGTCCTGGTTAGGCTCTGGGAGCCCCTGCTCAGCCCATTCGCCAGCTGCCTGTTGATGTCTTTCCCTTCTGTTTCTCTTGTTGCCCTGGAGAGGTGACCAATAACACCAGATACTTTCAAATGTCCTTTCCGCCTTGGACTGAGAAAACAAGTCCAACCTAGAATTATGGTTTGGAATGTTCCTGTGGCCAGATTCCTTCCTAATTTGTCCAGAGAGCCTGCAGGAGCCCCGGCGGGGTCTGGACAGTCCAGCTGCAGCATTTGGCCTCGTGGCCAGAGCAAGCCCTGATGCTTGCCTAAATTTGGGCCTGGACTGTGCTCTGGGAGGCTCAGCAGCATGGAAGCTCCTAGAAGACAGGATCCCCCCAAAGTAGGCTCCCAGTCAGTGCTTGCTCTAAATGGAGTCCCACAAAGTTGCTGGTGAGTGTATTTTAGTCGATGGTGCCTTTGTGCTGCAAAGGATCATGGGACTTGGAGCCAGAAGGGACCCCAGGAGAGTGATTCTCCAAAGCCTCCCTGGTCCAGTGGAGGGAGTAGAGGACGAACTTAACCGCAGTTCCCCAGCCTCCAAGTCTAGGGTGACCGTTCCACCGTAGCCTGCTGGGTCCGTTTTCTAAATCAAGGCAGGGAACAGAGTTGTGTGGGATGGATAGGAACCAGGAAGTAATCCTTTTGGGCTAAAAAGCCCATTTATATAGTTCATGAAGCATAACATACTTTCTTTTGTCTCATGTTAATTTCTTTAATTAATATTAATGTCTCTTAATGACTTCATTAATAGCCTTCTGTTGGTTCTGAGATCATGTTTTCATCCACCTTTGAGAAGGACCAGATTGAGCGTACTCTGGGAATTGAAATGGAGCACGGGAGAGGTTTTTTTTCCTCTTAAGTCAGCAGACTGGCCTGTGGAGGCCAGCTCGTGTGTGTCTTCTGAGAGGAGGGCAGCTCTCCTCTGCAGTAACAGGGATTAGCACTCAGGACCCTCCTGCCTTGGACTAATGAACAAGGTGAAATCTCATTTTTTCCCCTAGTTAATTCGCGTTTTTACACTGAGAACTCCTCGACTCACCCTCGGGGTACATCGAAATCTGCCAAGTTCTTTGTAGCACTAAAATGTTGGCTGTTCCAAGGATACTATGAGAGTGGACAAATGGGGCCATCTTTATTGGCTTGGGTGAGGTGGCAGAGTTGCTTCTCTTCTCATAGCATACTGTCCTGTCATTGGGAGGAGGTTGTTTTTGCTGAATCTCTTTGAACACAATAAGCCATGTTGGGAAATACAAAGTTGGCCTGGCCTTGGGGCATTCTGGAGGAATTCGAATATGCCACTTAAGACATTTATTAAGGAATTCTTTTTTTTTTTTTTTAAATTTTAATATTATTTTATTTGGTCGTTTTCATACATTATTCACTGGAAACAAAGATCGTTTTCTTTTCCTCCCCTCCCCCCCCCCCCTCCTCCGCCTTTCCCTCTCCCATAGCCGACGCATGATTCCACTGGTTATCACATGTGTTCTTGACTCGAACCCATTTCCCTGTTGTTGGAGTTTGCATTATAGTGTTCATTTAGAGTCTCTCCTCAGTCTTATCTCCTCCAACCCTGTGGTCGAGCAGTTGCTTTTCAGCGGTGTTTTTACTCCCACAGTTTATCCTCTGCTTGTGGGTAGTATTTTTTTTTTTTAGATCCCTGCAGATTGTTCAGGGAAATTGCATTGATACTTATGGAGAAGTCCATCACCTTCGATTGTACCACAATGTATCAGTCTCTGTGTACAATGTTTTCCTGGTTCTGCTCCTCTCGCTCTGCATCACTTCCTGGAGGTTGTTCCAGTTCACATGGAATTCCTCCACTTTATTATTCCTTTTAGCACAATAATATTCCATCACCAACATATACCACAATTTGTTTAGCCATTCCCCAATTGAGGGGCATCCCCTCATTTTCCAATTTTTGGCCACCACAAAGAGCGCAGCTATGAATATTTTTGTACAAGTCTTTTTGTCCATTATCTCTTTGGGGTACAAGCCCAGCAGTGCTATGGCTGGATCAAAGGGCAGACAGTCTTTTATCGCCCTTTGGGCATAGTTCCAAATTGCCCTCCAGAATGGTTGGATCAATTCACAACTCCACCAGCAATGAATTAATGTCCCCACTTTGCCACATCCCCTCCAGCATTCATTACTTTGCATGGCTGTCATGTTAGCCAATCTGCTAGGTGTGAGATGATACCTCAGAGTTGTTTTGATTTGCATCTCTCTGATTATAAGAGATGTAGAGCACTTTTTCATGTGCTTATTAATAGTTTTGATTTCTTTGGCTGAGAATTGCCTGTTCATGTCCCTTGCCCATTTGTCAATTGGAGAATGGCTTGATTTTTTGTACAATTGATTTAGTTCTTTATAAATTTTAGTAATTAAACCCTTGTCAGAGGTTTTTATGAAGATTGTTTCCCAATTTGTTGCTACCCTTCTGATTTTGGTTACATTGGTTTTGTTTGTACAAAAACTTTTTAATTTGATGTAATCCAGATTATTTATTTTGCATTTTGTAATTCTTTCTAATTCTTGCTTGGTTTTGAAGTATTTCCCTTCCCAAAGGTCTGACATGTATACTATTCTGTGTTCGCCTAATTTTCTTATAGTTTCTTTCTTTATGTTCAAGTCATTCATCCATTTTGAATTTATCTTGGTGTAGGGTGTGAAGTGTTGATCTAAGCCTAATCTTTCCCACACTGTCCTCCAATTTTCCCAACAGTTTTTATGAAATAGTGGATTTTTGTCCCAAAAGCTGGGATCTTTGGGTTTGTCATATACTGTCTTGCTGAGGTTGCTTGCCCCCAGTCTATTCCACTGATCCTCCTTTCTGTCTCTTAGCCAGTACCAAATTGTTTTGATGACCGCTGCTTTATAATATAGTCTGAGATCTGGGACTGCAAGACCCCCTTCCTTTGTATTTTTTTTCATTAATTCCCTGGGTATCCTTGATCTTTTGTTTTTCCAAATGAACTTTGTTATGTTTTTTTCTAAATCAGTAAAAAAAATTTTTGGGAGTTCCATGGGTATGGCACTAAATAGATAGATGAGTTTGGGTAGGATGGTCATTTTTATTATATTGGCTCGTCCTACCCATGAGCAGTTAATGTTCTTCCAATTGTTCAAGTCTAGTTTTAGTTGTGTGGAAAGTGTTTTGTAGTTGTGTTCATATAGATCCTGTGTTTGTCTCGGGAGATAGATTCCTAAGTATTTTATTTTGTCTTGGGTAATTTTGAATGGGATTTCTCTTTCTAGTTCTTGCTGCTGAGCTGTGTTGGAATTATATAGAAATGCTGATGACTTATGTGGGTTTATTTTGTATCCTGCAACTTTGCTAAAGTTGTTGATTATTTCAATTAACTTTTTGGTTGAATCTCTAGGATTCTTTAAGTAGACCATCATGTCATCTGCAAAGAGTGATAATTTGGTCTCCTCCTTGCCTATTTTGATGCCTTCAATTTCTTTTTCTTCTCTAATTGCTACTGCTAGTGTTTCTAATACAATGTCAAATAATAGAGGTGATAATGGGCATCCTTGTTTCACTCCTGATCTTAATGGGAATGGATTTAGTTTATCCCCATTGCAGATGATATTAGCTGATGGTTTTAGATATATACTGTTTATTATTTTTAGGAATGACCCTTCTATTCCTATGCTTTCTAGTGTTTTTAGTAGGAATGGGTGTTGTATTTTATCAAAGGCTTTTTCTGCATCTATTGAGATAATCATGTGATTCTTGTTGGTTTGCTTGTTGATGTGGTCAATTATGTGGATAGTTTTCCTAATGTTGAACCAGCCCTGCATCCCTGGTATGAATCCTACTTGATCATGGTGGATGACCCTTCTAATCACTTGCTGGAGTCTTTTTGCTAGTATCCTATTTAAGATTTTTGCATCTATATTCATTAGGGAGATTGGCCTATAGTTTTCTTTCTCTGTTTTTGGCCTGCCTGGCTTTGGAATTAGTACCATGCTTGTGTCATAAAAGGAGTTTGGTAGGACTCCCTCTTTGCTTATTATGTCGAATAGTTTGTGTAATATTGGGATTAACTGTTCTCTGAATGTTTGATAGAATTCACTGGTGAATCCATCAGGCCCTGGGGATTTTTTCTTAGGCAGTTCTTTGATGGCTTGATGGATTTCAATTTCTGATATGGGATTATTTAAGAAAACTATTTCTTCTTCTGTTAGTCTAGGCAATTTATATTTTTGTAAATATTCATCCATATCACCTAGATTGGTAAATTTATTGCCATATAGTTGGGCAAAGTAGTTTTTAATGATTGCCTTAATTTCCTCTTCATTTGAGGTGATTATTAAGGAATTCTTGATGGAAATCAGTGACTATTCTATATTCAGATGCACCCGATTCTAAATATGTATTTTGGCCAGTGAAGCATGAAATCTTGCCCTTTCCTTTAGTAGGGAGCTAGGAGGCACAGCAGATGGAACTCTGGGCAATCAGGAGGACCTGAATTTGAATCCTACTTTGCATGCTTTTAGGGCTTGGCAGAGTGCCTGCCCACAGTAGGTGAAAGAAATGTTTATTGACTGACTGACCTGGGTGAGTCACTTAACCCCTCTGTGCCTCAGTTTCTTCATCTGTAAAATAAACAAGTTGAACATGATGGTTTCTACAGTCCCTTCAGTATCTACGAATCTGTGATCTTCTGATGGTGACAGGTAGTCTGTTGACCATGAGACTGGAAAAGGCTTCTTATGAAGACCTCTCAAGGGCCCTCAGGCAGGAGGAAACTGGTGCCTTTACCTAGATGATCAGGCAAAAAGCTTGGAGTAAGCTCTGCCCAGAATCACACCCTGATTGATGAGGGATCATCAAGGTCTTTACTTGAACCAGAGCCCCTTCTACAGCATGCCTGACCAGTGGGTCTCTAGCCATTGCTTGGAACCCTTTAGTGGCGGGGAGCCCAGTCTCTAGGGTAGCCCAGTCCGCTTAAGGACAGTACTGATCACTGAGTAGTCTTTTCCTGACCTTGAGCTTCAATCTGCATCTCCACAGCTCTCCTGATCTCCTAACCCTCCTCCCTATTGCTCTTTGTGTGGCCCTCTGGGGCTAAGCAGAGGCTAAGAAGGACAAGGCTAACAGTCCCTCTTCCACAGGACAGGCCGTTGGGTGCTTGTATCAGCTCTTATCTTGCTCTTCCCATCATCTCTTATTTAGACCCAACATCCTAGTTCCTTAGCTGGTGCTCCGCCATTTTGGTTGTCCTCCTGTGGACACTCCAGTTTTCAGTCCCCTCAAGACATGGCATGCAGAACTGGACAACGTTCAGTAGTTGTCTGGGCAGGGAAGAGTCAACGAGACTCACTCATGGTCTTGTCACCAGAGCCCCGAACACTGGAGAAGTTGAGTGACGGCAATTCTGAAGGTGCGATTTCATCTCTGTAGATAAAACCAAATCTGCAGCGTGGTCTTCTTCTACCAGCCTCGTCACTGTCTAAAGGTTTGTCTAGTTAGTTAGTCAAGGCGAGTTTTTCACCAAATCGTGCAGGCTCGTTCTTAGTGATCACTGTCCCTTGTTTTAGATGTCCCATTCCAGGAATCGGCCAAGACCGCTCCGTTCTCTTTGCTTTGTTGAAAGTCAGGACAGGATTTGCCCTCCAGGTCTCCTACCCTCCACCATCTTTCAGCCATCACCGGCAGGGGCTCAGGAAGCACACAGGCCATTTCCCTCATTTATCCTAGGATGTGGTTCATTTGAGCTTGGGGAGCTGACCTTACCCAAGGCAGCCAAGTGATCTCTTACTGTCTCCTGCCTTTTCCTGGGCATCATTTCCTGCCAGCCATTTTTATTCTGACCTTTCCGGTCCCAAGATCCTTCTCCTTGGCAGAGAAAACAGGATCCCAGTTAGAACTGGACAGCCTTTTCTTGCCTTTGTCTTGGCTCCATCCTGACCTTTGTGGGGATGCAGCCTGTTGTTCCACAGCGACCCATCTCAAGCCCCAGAAAAGAGAGCGTTCCCCCCAAAGTCCTCTGCACGCTTGTCTGCCAGGAACTGCTGGGATCTGATCAGTGAGCGTGGCACCAAAGAAGACAGCTGACGCTCCAAGGGTCCTGGCACCTTTCCATCTGCCATTGGAATCAGAGCTTGTGAAGGGCACGATTGTCTTGTTTTTCTATTGGGATCTCCAGCACTTAGCGCCAGGCTTTAGCAGATATGCAAATGTAAGTGCTTAATGAATGCTTTTTTACTCAGTCATCCATTCATTCCCACGTTTGATTCTCCTCTTTTCCTCCATGACTCCCTGAGTGACGTGTTTTCTTGCATCGCTCTTTGCCAGGTCTGGCCCAAGATGCTACTGTCTCACTGGGGTGCGGGTCTTCCTTGCCTGGCAGTCACCCAGGAGAGAGGCTGGACAGCATCCTTGTCAGGGACGGTAGGGAGGGCCTTTCTGGGCTAGGCATTGGCTGGCCCACGTGTTCCCTGAGATCTGCCCCGTGCGGATCCTTCAGATTCTGAGAAACAAAAGGAGCTAGCTGTGTGTTTACTGACCTGGCTAAGCTTCAGGGCCAGCCAGTGTCTGGCAAATATTAATAAGGCTCAACAAATGAGGAGCTTCCACATTTCCTGTTATTCGATATTGAGTCAGAGATCTCCAATGGCAAGCCACCTCAGAAGCCATTGTTCAGCCTCTCCGTTTTACAAGTGAGAAAGCTGAGATCGGAGAGATTTAAGTGACTTTTCCAAGGTCACGCCCAAGAGCTCAGATGTCAAACTGGAAAGGACCTCCTTTATCTTCACATAAGGAAACTTCGGTCTGAGGAGAAAGGGACCTGAGAGTACCATCTGGTTGCTTACAGATCAGGAAACAGGCCCAGAAGACTTTTTTTTATTAACTTTTCCCAGGGTGACACTTCATAGAATTGATTGCCACATAAAAAATTGAATTCCTCAACCATTTCCCTAAGAGATTTTCCATTTTGTTATTTCAAAATTGATGTGATTTCCCTGAATGTTTAGTTGGACATTTACTTAGTAGTTGGGTTTTTTTTAAATAGTGATCATAAGAAATTGACACACCATAGACTTATAGCTCCAGGGGCCTTAGAGGCCATATGGTATAAACATTAAAATTTAATCTCAAATAATAAAAATGTTATGTTTAAGGGATTTATTAAAATGATCATTGGGAAGCAAGGAATAAAGAGAATACAAAATGAAAACCATGTGCCCGTGGCTGATTAGCCATTTCAAAATTCCCCACCTTACCACCATCACCACTGGCTGCAAGCCAAAAGAGAGTGTGGAAAAGAGTTCCTGCCACTTAAATACCAATAACGTGATCTCATCAATGTGGAGATGTAGGAAAGGTTCTAGAGAATTTTGGGAAATACTAAGGACTTCTGGGGGAATGAAGTCAAAGGTTCAAAATCTCCATTTATACATAGGTCCAACTCACCCATTTTACAGAGGAAGAAACTAAGCCTCAGAAAGAAGCAAAATAACTGCCTGTAGTTACATAGGGAGAAAATTCCCATAATAGGAAATCTTCTAATTCTGAAGCCTGGATTCCTTCCACTGTACCACAATGCATCTTAATTAAGCCTCTTTCCTGTGAGGGAGAGTAAAAACATTCATGGCCACACAGCTCCCCCTTCCTTGAAGTTAGTGGAGCATGACATGTGGAAAGGCGATCTCTTTTATTTTTCACCTTGGCCGGTGAACCTCTTCTGTTTCTTTCTCCTGTGGGTAAATATGCATACAATGCCAGAAGGTGGAGGGAGGAGTCTTGTATTAAGTTCTTATTTGCCCAGGATGGATTCTTATTGATGCCCTTTTTTGTGCCTGGGTGTTTTCACTCACTTTCTGACCTGTCTTCTTGTGTCCCCTGCTGCTCCTGACAGTCCCAGGCCGAGCTGGACTATGCCGGTGCCTACTCTGCGGTGAGAAACATCACTGTGTGTGACTTACAACCCACTTGTGAGGCATGCCACTAATTCAGCATATGCGCGTCATCACTCCTGGATGAGCACTTAAAATGGAAAACTTTAAGGTTATTTAGAGAAACAAACTGATGTCAGCCATAGAGCCCTGGCAGGGGCCTCAGACACTAGCTAGTGCAACCCTCTTTGTTATTTGTAGATAAGGAAATGGAGACCCAGAAACAGGAAGGATTGGAGTGAGGAGAAAGAGTGAGATTTGAACCCAAGTACTCTGGATCTTTCCACCTTTCGGAGTGTATTTTCCCCACCACATCTGGTAGGAGAGTCTGATTTTAACTTGTGTCTTGAAGATTGATAGAAAAATCATAGTCCAGTGGTTCAAGAATATGTTGGGCCAGCAGCTGCCCCTGAGAGATCTGGGGTTTCCATTTAAGGGCCTGCTTTTTCCTATTGTCAGGGACTCCCAGGTCACCTTCGTAGGTTCTCTTTGACGTCCTTCATTTTCTGCTGAACACCTCAGGTTCCCAGTTAAGACTGGCCGCGTTTTGGCTCATGAGAAAAATAAATCACACTTGTTATTAATCAAATAAAAAGTTAATGATTAGCGTGGCCATAGTTGTTAGAAGTTGAACAACACTTTAAAACCAGTGCATGGTGGGTTCTGTTTGTGGAGCTCTTGGAGACATTAACCCCTAAGATTGTCCTGTTTGACCCTATTGCAGTCCTTCTCGTGCCTTAATTCCTTCCTGTCTAACCTCAGTCTGCAAATTCATTTCTCTATTCCTTGTTCCATTATAGTGTTTATGGCTTTGAAACAGATTTGTTTGATTGTGCATGTGTCCGGATTGAGATCTTATAATGAAAAATGAGGCCTTTAGAACTGAGCTCTCTTCCAGTATGACTCTATGAATGTGCTTTGTTGATCTGCTCACAAAAACTTTTAAATTGAATAATCTTATGCAAATGCCCTTCCTGAATGAATGAGTGAATGAATGAATGAATGAGTGAATGAATGAATGAATGAATGAATGAATGAATGAATGAATGAATGAATGGAAAAGCTTGTCAGTAATCTTTTACTGTAATGTTAAGCACTGGAGATATAACTAGCAAAAAGCAATTAAGGGGAGACAACAGATGAACAAAAGTCCAGCTCTAGGGTAGATGAAAATATCTAAAAGTCCTAAGGGTGCGGCAGAGGGCAGATGGCAAGGACCTCCTATATGTGCATGGCAATGGCGTTCTATGATGATTTAACTTGGTGGAATTCTCCTTGGAAGGGATTCAGTTAGAGGCATTCATTATAATGAGTCCAATTATAGGATTTAAAATCACAAGGGAAATTCTCACTCCTATAATTCAACCCTCCTCATTCTATGGATCTAAATACTAAACTTTCAAGAGGTCAAATGATTTGACCCAAGTAGATAAACCAAGATTCCATTTGAGATGAAACTTCTGATCCTCTTGTCTCACCATCAAGTAACAATTATTTTTTCAATGCCGTGAAACCCCAGCCATCCGACATTCACTTTCCTTCTCTCTCTCTCACTCCCTTCCCCTCTCTCTCCACCTTTCCCTCTTCCTTTCCCTCTCCCTCCCTCCCTCTCTCTCTTCCTCCCTCTCCCTTCCCCTCTTTGTCTCTCCCTCCCTCCCTCTCGCTCTTTTTCTCTCTCTTTTTCTTTATGTATCTCTCTCTGTCTCTCTGAATCTCCCCTTCTCCCTCTCCATGTCTCTCTGTCTCTCTCTGTCTCTCTGAATCTCCCTCTCTGTCTCTCTCTGTCTCTGTCTTGCTGTCTTGCTGTCTCTCTGAATCTCCCTCTCCATCTCTCTCTGTCTCGCTCTTTTTTTCTCTCTTTTTCTTTCTGTCTCCCTCTCTCTGTCTCTCTCTGTCTCTGTCTTGCTGTCTCTCTGACTCTCCCTCTCCATATCTCTCCCTCTCCCTCTCCATGTCTCTCTGTCTTGCTGTCTCTCTGAATCTCCCTCTCCATATCTCTCCCTCTCCCTCTCCATGTCTCTCTGTCTTGCTGTCTCTCTGAATCTCCCTCTCCATCTCTCTCTGTCTCACTCTTTTTTTCTCTCTTTTTCTTTCTGGCTCCCTCTCTCTGTCTCTCTCTGAGCTGAACCCCCCCCCCCCCGCCCCTTCTTCCAGGCTAATGGGGCTTAAGAATTCTAGATATGATGACTATGTACACATGTGCAATACATACGTGTACATATTCTTCAGCACTTAGGGCAAAGAATGGGGATAGAATAGGAATGTCTTCCTTCATAAGAATTAAAAGGAATTCTCTTCCTTCATCAAACTCGTTGCAGAGTCCTCTCCATTCAGTCTGGATCCAGATCCTGGAATAGAGTTTCTAGTCCCATTCATTGCGGAGCCCCATTAGCCTTAGCTGGGAAGAATGGATCCACCCAGTGGAGCTTCAGCTTCCTGCGGGAGAGAAGCCAAGCCCAGTTCCTCAGTCTGGCTCTCTTTTAGCCGCCCTCTTCACCTTGTCATTGAGGCCTGATTAGGATGGGAGAAGCTCCAAAGACCCTGAATGGCAAAACAAGAGAGTCTTCCCTCGATTGAGTCCTTGTTTTCTCTCTTAGCCAGAACTGGGGGAGGGAATGCTGAGGGCCTCCTTTGGCTTCCGGGCCATCATCACTTCCCTCCCAGACTGCTTTGTTGATTCAAGAGAGATAACCGGGGAGGAAGCTGAGGATTCCGATCTGGCAGGTACACCTTCTCCTGACCTCTTCCAGCATCTCTCAGGGCAGGGAGGAAAGTGAAAAATCACGGCAAAAAAGCCTGCCAGTTGCTGTAGTTTGGTCATTCAATCTTTGATTTTGGAGACTCTTTTCACAGCTTTTTTGGTGGTATGTTAGAATCATTCTGAAAGTTCTTGTTTTGTTACATTGGAAAGAGAAAAAGACTGGCCTGGGGACCTCCTAGGAGAGGAAGCTTCTAGCCGTACAGGCCGGAGAGTTGCCTCCAGCACTGACGGCCTCAGAGTCTCGCCTAGGGTCGCCAAACCAGTATTTCAGAGATAGGATTTGAACCCAGATCTCCATGGCTCCCCAGTAAAATCTCTGTCAATACCAGGTAGCCTCTGTAAGTGAGGTCAAAATAATTTGGTTTTTACATACGAATCAAGCAAGTTTGGCCATAGAAGAAGTTCTGATGCTTCCAGGTGTGGAAATTGGTCTCTTGCCATTGTCCGTCCCCACTTATGGACTGCTGGCTGTGGGCAAGACCCAATCCTGGCCTTTTCGAGATCCCTTCAGAGAGCTTTGCTTGTCTCTTCATCCTCTTCCTTTCTAAATTGTGGGTGTTCAAGCTACAAAGGACCTTAGATGTTCTCACCCTGCAGATGAGGCTGCAGAGGCCCCCAGAGGTGAAGTGACTCACCCAAGGTCTTAAGCCTTTTCAGCTGTTCTCATATATATGTAACTTAATGCAGTAAGACCTTCTCCAATGGGGAGCTGATACTGGGTCCTCGAAGGCTGCGTCAGAAGACGGCAAATTCTGCCGTTCTAGGGCGGATTTTAAATAGAGCTCTCGGTGCTGACTGGTTACAGACAGCCTGGTTTAGTACAAAGGGGGCCATCATTCCTGGGCCACCACTGAGCTGTACGTCCTTGGGCCACGGCAGCCCATGCAACACAAGTACCAATGGCTCCCGGTTCTCTGCACGTCCTTCCACTTAGAGGCAGAGCGCTGGGTTCGTTCGTCCACACTGACAGCTACGAGTCAAGCCCTTCAATGTGACATCGTCGTCCATCGATCCACAACGGGACACACCATGGGAAGAGCAAGCTTCACAGCCTTGTTACAAACTAAACTAAGACGGAAAGAGTTTCTTGTAATAGAAGTTCTGCTGGGAGCCCCTGGAAGGGCTCGGAGTTCTAGGCTTTATTTGCCTAGAAAGGCAACAAGAAACCTTCATTTTACGGAACATTTTCTCATCTCCTGTTGCACCATTCATGGCAGATAACTGGGAGAAAGCCTGCGAGGAAGCTAGTAGCAGCTCTTGGGTACCTGCATCAATTACAGAGAATGAGAAAGATGAGAAACTATGAAGAACGTGATCTAAGACCCTCCACGGTAAGCCAGCCCGTGCTTTGATACTCGGCGTCTAGTGTAAGCGTCAGAGATAGGCAGAGATGAGGGGAAGAATGTGAGTCAAGAATGTGGAAAGAGAAAGGAGAGGAAGTAAGTTCTTGCTCCTCCAAGATGCTGAAGGCAAGCCCTGTACAGCATGACAAAGCAGACAGGAAATGACTCCTTGCTGATCCTGGAGTCATTCTCCACAGAAGGAATTGCACTAACGGGATGAGCAATGAGAAAAGCAGCTGGACTAGACCAGATATACATGCTGGGCAGAGCTGGACTGCCCTACTAGAGCAAAGATGAAAATGAATGCAAAGCTAGAAGAACAAAAGTGGGAAGAGGACGTGGCATGCAACGAAAAGGACTTTGACACCAACTAAAATGTTTTCCTTGAAAAGTTCAGCCAGTGCTAATCAGTTGCCACAACGAGGAGCCCAGGAGAGCCAATAATCCATCTTATTTGCCAAGTGGAGAGAGATGACAGCAGGATGAGAGTTAGAATGGAACAAACGGGCTTTCCCCCACAGTAACTTTACAGCATGCCAACCACTGGCACAAGCTTGACTGAAGGATTTAGGATATATAAGAGCCCTGGTGTACTTGGGGCTCCCACTGCAAAAATAAATAAATAATAATTTTTTTTTATTATTCATTGGACCAAAACAATGGTTTAAGAGTCCTACCTACCCTGATGAGATACTTTGCACAAGTATGAAAAAATGTACCTGTTTCCTTGAAATATCAGTAGAAAGAGCTGAACCCACAGATCATTCGGATCAGCCCAGGCAGACAACAGGGAGATGGGCATATGCTAACCGTAGCTTTTGGCTGATGCTATGGAGGAGGTGCTGGAAATGGATAGTGAGCAGAGCCCACAGTTAGACCAGAGGAGTCAAGGAGACAGAATTCCTTTGGGGAGCTGCAAAGTTATTTTAATGACCTCAAACTTCTTCTGGAAACAAAAGCCCAGAGTTTTAATATCAATATTCCACCAATGACGGGGTGTGAGTGTGACCCTGGGCAAGTCATTTCACCCTGTTGGCCTCAATTTCCCCATCTGTCAAATGAGCTGGAGAAGGAAAAGGCCAACCACTCCAGTAGCTTTGCAAAGAAAACCCTAAATGAGGTCACAGAGAGTCAATCAGCCTTCACTGAATCAACTGAATGTACCACATCACAGACTCTGAAGACTTGGTCGTATCTCCCAGAAGGCCATGGAGAAGCTCATGGTACGTGCAAACAGGCTGCCGCGTTTTATGATCCAGGACCTGTTTAGGAAAATCCATGTAAGTGATGTCATCCAAGAAACTGATGGCCAGAAAAGATTCCCATTTAGAACTGAGAGGGGCCTCGGAGGCCATCCCGTTCCCTTCGTTTTACAGATGAGGAAACTGAAACACGGTGAGTGACTCATCCAGGGTCACACAGCCAGTCAGCGTCCGAAGCAGGTTGTGAACTCAAGTCTTCCTGATGCCCGAGTGCGGGGTCACCTAGCATGGGCTGGCGACAACTGGTATCTTCCTAGTGTCAAAAACCGTTGAGAAAGGCCCCCCTGCACATTAGATGGGCTCCCTTTGGTCACCTGACAGGAAGCCAGAATAAGAGTGACCCAGGACAGACCCGTGGAAAGGTTCAGGTCTTTGTCGTTGGGGAGAATACCTGCCTGACGAAACCATGGAACCGCGGGGCTCCCCCAAGCCTGGCCCTGTCCCTGAGGGTCGCGGCGAGCCCCCAGGAGAAGTGAGCTCCTCCAGGGCGTGGCGCTCCTTCCGAGTCCTGCAGGCGGAAAAGAAGAAAGGGAAGCCCCAGGAGCCAAGCTGGCGGGGCTGCTCCCAGCGCAGCGAGTCTAGTCCTTGGGCAGCAGACGGCATCTGTTCTGCAGCTCTCCCTGCTTGAGAGCTGAGGGTCGACCAGGTGGCCCATGTAGGGAGCCGCCCCTGCAAGAATGTGTCCTGGAGGCTGAGCCGTCATGACAGTGATGGTGGTGGTGACCGAGGAGGAGGAGGAAGAAGAGGAGAGAGGAGGAGGAGGAAGAGGAGGAAGAGGAAGAGGAGGAGAGAGGAGGAGGAGGAAGAGGAAGAAGAGGAGGAGGAAGAAGAGGAGAGAGGAGGAGGAGGAAGAAGAGGAGGAGGAGGAAGAGGAGGAGAGAGGAGGAGGAGGAAGAAGAGGAGAGAGGAGGAGGAGGAAGAGGAGGAGAGAGGAGGAGGAGGAAGAGGAGGAGGAGGAAGAGGAGGAGAGAGGAGGAGGAGGAAGAGGAAGAAGAGGAGGAGGAAGAAGAGGAGAGAGGAGGAGGAGGAAGAAGAGGAGGAGGAGGAAGAGGAGGAGGAGGAAGAGGAGGAGAGAGGAGGAGGAGGAAAAAGAGGAGAGAGGAGGAGGAGGAAGAGGAGGAAGAGGAAGAGGAGGAGGAGGAAGAGGAGGAGAGAGGAGGAGGAGGAAGAAGAGGAGAGAGGAGGAGGAGGAAGAGGAGGAGAGAGGAGGAGGAGGAAGAGGAGGAGGAGGAAGAGGAGGAGAGAGGAGGAGGAGTTCATGGCATTTATACAGTGTTTTCCAAATAGTTTCTGTCCATTAACTCTTCATGGAAAGGCTGCATTCATTCACGGAAGCAGGACGCGTGTCAAACAGGCTAGAAAGTGGAGGGGCTTCGCTTTGGGGCCGTCCCTCCCCCGAGTGCACACAGCAGGGGCCATGTTTTGACTTGGAGTGAATTCAGTTGGCGCCGGGCGGCTCCTTCCCAGATGGTGGTTTTTAAAAAGGGACAGCAGATAAGAGGAAGCCTGTGAGCCCAGCCAGACTGGAGCAAGGGAGCCTTCCAGGAATCAGGCCTGAGCCCACCCAGGACGGGACTGAGTTCAGGCGGGAGTCCTCCACCTCCTCCTGTCCTCTAAACCCCCATGTTTGCCCTCCAGTGGTGTGCGTGTGTGCGCGTGTACGTGTGTGGGCGTGTGTGTGTGCGTGTTCGTGTGTGCACGTGTGCGTGTTTCCCTATGTACATGTAGCCGCATTTGCCCGTTTTGATACGACGCTGCCAGCCTTCTCCTGGCCTCCACCTCCTTGGGGGACTTTGATGGGCTTTCTTCTCCGTCGGGCAACGTTTCCTCTTTTCTCTTTCCCAGCAGACAAACGGTCACGATGGAGACGCGTACGGAGGCTCGCCCCTGAGTAGGAAACCTAGCAGGGTCAGTAGACCAAATTGTCCCTCCGGCCTGTGAAGGCGGCTGTGGAAACTTGCTTAGCTCTGCTGAATTGAGGCTCTTTGGCCTGTGCCTGCTATGCAGCATGTCTCCTGGTCCCGTTATCCGTCCCTCTCCCCTGTCACAAAGAGCTGCCATACAGATCATTATTGGCTCGTAAGAAATCCATCCAACGTGGGTCTGGGAAACACTGGAAAAGGAGGGATGGTAGAGCTCGACTTTCTTCTACCATTTCCCCTTTTCTCCATCAATCAACAAGCATTTATTAAGCACCTGCTGTATGCCAAGCCCTGTGCGAGGCCCTGGGGAGGCCTGGCTTCCGCATCGGAACATTTTCCCATCTCCAATTTCATTCACTCCTGGATACACTAACTCATTCCGTAAACACTTACGGCGAACTTGTTGGGAGCGGAACCCTGTGTCGGCGCTGGGGCTCCCGGAAAAGTCCGGGTAAAATAAGTCCCCGACCGACCGACCGATGGCCTTTAGGAAGCTTCGGCCCAGTAAGCTGTGGCATGTCCAGGATTTGGCCCTATTGTCTCTGTAGTTCACTCTGTTCAATAAATATTTAATTCATTTACAGCCTGGTAAGTTCCAATACAGCCAGCTTAGAATTCTGCTTTCTATTTTCATTTACTTTATTCCATAAATATTCAGTTTATTCATGAAGTTTCTCGCCAGCTCTCCTATGGCTAACTTAGAGCTGTGGCTATTTTTAATTCACTTTGCTCAACAAATAGTCGGTCAAGCCTGGTCAAAATCTCCCAGCTGGCCAGTGAAAGCTCTTACTCCCATTTTCTACTCACTGCCTTTACTCCTGGACTGCGTGTTTCCCTAGAGAAGAGCTTCAAACAGGCCTTTCCTTCCTCAGGGGGGCTGTGAGGAAAGGCTTTGGGGAACCTGAAGCTGCATCCAGAGGGGGGATTTGATCCTGAACGGGGGCCTCCCCAGCGTCTTGGGCCAGTTTCAGTCTGGCTGCGCCGCTGGCTCCAGGAGCTTTGCTCATTTTTCCTCTCATCGTGACCCTGTGGGGTACGTTGTGGCCATATCCTTGAATTCATTCTTATGAACGAGGAAACAGAGGTCCTGCTCAGTTCAGTGACTCATCCAAAGTCACATCAATAGCGAGTGGATGAGGCAGAGCGTGAATCCAAGCGTGCCAGGCTGGGCAGCCTTCTCCCCTCAAACAAAGGCCCTTCCGCCTGGAACCAATTCAGAGGCCATTAAATCAAACACCATCATTTTTCAGATAGGGAAACTGAGGCCCCAAAAATTAGGGGCCTGACCTGAGGTCACACAGAGAGTGACAGAGGCACCATTTGAACTCTGGTCCTTGGACTCCATGCTCTGCAGGATGTGCTATAGGTTTTAGCAAATCTTTCATTGTGGAGTAGGCTCTGGAACCACCCAGCACCCTGCCTGGCTTGGCCCGGGCCTGGGCTTGATGGACTGGGCAGCTCTTGGAACCCAGGACTCCCGAGCAGGAAGTTTGCAGGAGGGAGGGTCTAAGTGTCAGAGCTGCAGCATGAGTCAGAGGCGCTTGGCTGGAGGCCCAAAGAAGGCAGCCAGGCCAGAGTCCAGAAGGGCAGGGACACCATGGCAGGACTTGTGGAGCAATCGCTCACACCCTGGCCCTGACAAAGGAAGGAAAACCCGAAAATGTTCATCAGAATTCGCAGATGCTCTCCGGATCTCCTTATCTCCCTTGAGAGCCAATTCAGAGTCTCTTGATAGAAGCAGACAGATATATAGCAGTGGATGCGGGAGGCAGCGAAGGCTCAGGGGTTAAGAGCAAAGGGCTTGGCATCAGGGAAGCATGACTCCAGGAAATCCAGCCTCAGACACTTCCTAGCTGGCTGACCCTGGGCAAGTCACCTCACTTCTGATTGCCTCACAGAAGGATCCACTGGAGAAGGAAATGGCAAAGCCCTCTGTTGGCCTTACCAAGAAAACCCCGTGGAGAGCTCCGGTCCCGTTGGGCGAGACTGTACAACAGCAATGGATAGACCTATTGAAAGAGCCAAATTCAAATTCTATTTCAGATACTTGCTGACTGTGACCCAAACAAGTCACTTCATCTGCCTCAACCTCAGTTTTCTCTTCTGTAAAAATGAAGATGAATCACCCCTATCTCCTAGGAGGATCAGATGAGATAATATTTGTGAAGTGCTTTGAAAACTAGCTATTATTATTGTTGTTGTTATTATTGTTATTATATGGCCCTATTTCCACCCCATTAATAATAACTTGTATCATTTGTATTATGTTTTAAGGTTTGCAGAACAACTTACAAGTATTATCGATTCTAATCCTCATAAAAATTCTGAGAGGCGGGTGCTTTTGTCTTTACAGAGGAGTAAACTGAGGCAGGCAGAAGTCAGGAGATTGGGCCAGGATACAACCAGGAAGTGACTGAAGCTGGAGTTGATGCCCCACATTTCTTGCCATCCAAGACTATCCAGTGTGCCACCCAGCCACCTCATTAGAACATAGATTTTTTTTCTCCCTCCATTGGTTGAATCTAGTCTATTTTATATAATCTTTCCCATTCATAGTCAGCACGTCGCACAGCATTTCATTCGAGAACTGGACCCTGAAAGCCTCGCCTGCCGCACCCCTACAGGGAAATAAAGAAGATCCGGGGCTTTCCACGGGGCCGGAACAAGGCTTTGGGTTACTTCCTGCCGGTGCTCGTCTCTCTCCTAAGTTTTCTTTCCTTTGCTGCTTCAGGGTTCCAGACCGAGCCATGAAAGCAAACTGTCCACCCGCTTGTCATCCAGGGAGGAGAAGTTGGTGGGTTCCAGTTCACTATTTCAGATGCTCTCTCCAGAGGCTGCAGGTTTTGAAGCATGAGCTTTGTCCCTCCCGGAATGTCTTCCGTACTAATGGTCGTTGGCATTCATTGGGCCGCCACCGCGGGGCTCACACTAACCCCTTTTCCCTCGTGGGCATCCTGGCCGCTTTCATGGAGGCAGGCGGCCTCCTCGGCGCACACACCCTGCCTCCTCGGACTGACTAGATTGATTTGTCCTTCAGTGACCTTCCTTTTCTAATAACATCCCAATAACCCTCTCTCACCCCTTGGGGACCCCCGAATGTCTGTTGGTCACCCGACGACTGATTGATCAGAAGCTGACATCACCCCTGGCAGTAGTCAATTGCATATTTGTATTGGTGTGTGTATAGCATGCGTACATTTCTGCATGTCCTAATTAGTGTAGATATACCATATAATCATTTCTCGCTTGTTCTGTAACTATGATGAGTAGAGATTAGTCCCCGCAGACTCGTCCGTTCATCAGGGATAGATGCTAGACCTGGAATTTCACCCGTATAGAGAACTTATAGAGGAAAAAAACCGACCAAAGAAACCGTCGGCAATGTACAGGCTTGGAAAGGTCCCTGGAAGGGCACTATGTGGTTCAGGCTGGGAGACGAGAGGTCCTGGGTTCCAATCTGGTCTCAGACACTCCCCACGTGGGCGGCCCTGGACAAGTCACTCACCCCCATGGCCCAGCCCTTGCTGCTCCTCTGCTCACTATTGATGCTAAGACAGAAGCGAAGGGTTTAGAAAAGAGCACCGAGGGGGAACGCCGCTGGTCCGGGCATAGGCCGAGCCCAGATCGTCCTCCCTCTGAAGGCTGCACGTGCTCCTCTGTGCCTCCCACCTTTTCACCTTCCGCTCTGTCTGGGATTTTTCCTGGAGTTAGCCTGAGCCGGAGCCCTGGAGACAGATCTTGGTTGAAGAACCCCTTTCTAGGTGTTGTTGCCTGGCGATTCGCTGCCTTCCTCGCCATCCCCAGTTGGGTTTCCCAAACTAGGATCAGGAGGATTTCTAGGATTATAGAAATGCCGTCACCAAAATGGAGCCTTTTAGGAGGGGACAAGAGACGGCTCAGGGGGCGACCGTTTTCCTTGGTTTCATTCTATTAGGCCCGTCTTGTAAAGTAAGTTGTAATAACTGGTTCTGAGCTCGGGCTTAGACACCTGTATTCATTCCAGATACGTTCTGGCGAGCGGCTCCCCCGGAAGCCTTTCTCTTGCCCTGCAGGGTGGGCCGTGGGCTGTGCATGGTGGTCTTTGGGTCCCGGCACCCATGCACGCTCCCACCTGCAATCATAAACCAAGCAGGCCTGCAGACAGAAAATAAGGTCCAGACTCGATCGTATCAAACCCAACACAGGTTGTGTGTTATTTTTTCCCTGAAAAGTGGGTCTGGGGCTTTGAGCAAGATTAGCGTAGGGGAAAGTGGTGGCTCGTGGGGGATCTCCGGGGTCAGTGTGTCTTTGAGCTCAGGCACACACTCCGGGAATGATCCCCGTAAAACTGCCACCAAAATGGAGATCTGCCCGGATGACTGATGCTCCCATCAGGAAGAGAAGCGGCTTGGCTCGCTTTGGCTTGACCAGACAACTTCCTTCCTCGGATCATCTTTCTCTCCTTCCCCAAGTTTATTTTGCTCTTTAGGGGTCCCATCCTATGCTTGCTGGGGGATGGTTTTCACCCAAAAGCACGAACATGAATCTGCCTCCCCTTCTCATGCCCTTCTTTTCCCCCTTCCTTTGATTCCAGGGCTCCTACTACTCGGACCTCGGGCTCTCCTGCAGCAGCCTTCCCTCCAGACCCTCATCGGCTTCCCAGAACGGAGCTCGGGTCTGTCCTCTCCCTCCTCCTCTTCCCCCCACCCCCGCCCTGGTGTGGCTTTCAGTGCACTTTTTGTCACGGTTAACTCGGTCTACTTGGACGCTTCAACCTCGCTGATAGGGAATCTGTGGAGAGCTCGTAACCCCATTGATAATGATGGCTGTTTCCATTCGAGTGGAAGATGTAGCTCCTGGGAATAGGCCTGGCTCATTGCCGAGATCCCCCCAACACACACACACAAATACACACACATACACATACACACACACACACTCCACCCATGTTTATTTAAGAGCGTTTTTGGTGGTGTAGGTGAGCTGTCGCGTGTGCAGCTTTTTAAACCCTCAGATGGGGTAAATACATTTGGGGGCTTCTCTTCCTTTTCCGGCATTCGTTGCCCACTTATTGTCCTATTTGTTGTTGCCATTTTTCTCTCATCAATGTGTCCGGGAAGAGATTTGGGAAGCCCTTTCTGTAATCAGAGGGTTCCCCTGAGAAGTGGGGAGAAGGGCTCCGTCTTTTGGGTCACTTCTCCATATGTTTCCTGTTTTCTGGGAGCTGGAATTTGCCTCCCAGTCCCCAAGGTGGGCTTTTTTTAGTTCTGTTTTCTTTTTGCTATGCTTTCTGTTCTGGAAGGAGAGCGCGGAACATTACGACTGGGAAAACAGCTTCCTTCCGAGGTTGAATCGTCCATGTTTTATTTTTATGCATGCTGTTTTGGATGTTTGTGACTCGAGATGGAGGCAGGATCCAAACCAGAACTTTTTATGTCCCCGGCGTTGGGTCATGGCCCTCCTTCTTCGACAGTACCTGACTTTGAACTGTAGTTTTGGAGGCCAGCTTTTCTTCAAGGTGTCCCAAAAGTTTTAGTGCTTTAATGCTGTAATAACACTGCTGCACCAAGACTTTTGGGACACCCTCTTTCTGCAGTATGGAAGATAATTCCTCAGGAACATTCACAGTTTATTTATTTTCATGGTAGAGCTGCTGTCTCTTTCCTAGTGTTGTTCCTGACCTTTCTTTCTGGAGGCAATATTGGGTTTGTCAGATTCAGATTGGGGCCTTTACAGCTCCATCTCTCACTCTTGTATCTAAGGATGCCTTAAATCTCCAGGCTCAGGAGATAGAAAGCCAGGCCTGGAGCTGGGAGGTCCTGGTTCAAATCTGGCCTCAGGCACTTCCCAGCTGGGTGACCCTGGGCAAGTCACTTCACCCTCAAGGCCTAGCCCTTCCAGCTCTCCTGCCTTGGAGCCAGTGCACAGGATTGATTCTAAGATGAAAGGGGAGGATTCTTCGTGGGCCTCTTCCCCTCTCCCCTGGCCTTCCCGCCCATCTGTCTGTCTGGTGACTAACTCCCCACTCGCTTCTCAGGCTCTCCTTTGGGGTGCTTTTCTTCCATCCTCGTTCTTCTGTGTTAAGGGCTTTCCTTCCCCTCAAGATGGGCTTTCAGGAAGTCCATCTTTGTGTGAATTCAAAGTGATTTCCGATGGCCCACCAAAACTTGCTCCAAGCCATTCTTCGCTGAAGGACAGAGGAGGAAAAATGGTCCCCTCGTGTGCTTTGGGGTGAAATCCTGCACTTGATTATTTCTGTATTATTTGACATTACACTCTAAATTATCCTATGTAAGTGATGTATTATTAATACACTAAATTATTAACGAAAGAGAAAGGGTAAGATCACTGGCTCTGGAATCAAAGGACCCAAGTTCAAGTCCTGCCTTGCCCTTTTGTGACCTTGCACAAATGTGTCATTCTCCATGTGCCTCCGTTTCCCCCTCTGTAAAATGGTGGGGTGTTGCTCCCCTGGACTCGGAGGTCCCTTCCAACTCCAGATCTGTGATCTCAACCAGCTCTCGTCCCTTTTTCCCTTCTCTAATTCATTCCGATATTCTAACCCAACACCCCACAAGGAAGCATCTTGATGAATGGCCGCGGTTTGTTATTGATGGACTTGTTGAACCCAACCATGTGCTTCTCTCCTCCAGCCTTCCTTTCTGTTCCGCGATGCTCAGGCTGCCCGGTGGCGCAGGGTTGGTGCGCTTGCTTTCCTGTCCTCTTTCCCCAGAGCTCTGGACCCAGCCCCTCCCCCCATCACATGACTGGGGAGCCATTCTTTGGCCTCCTGGGGGTCCGCCCTGCTCCCCCTCCAGAGCTGGAGCCATTGTCCACCCGGATTCTGTGTCTTGGCCTGTGGCAGCCCCGGTGCTGCTCCGGGTTCCGGATTGGCGCTGGATTCCCTTCTGAGCCGGTTCCCAGGAACCGGGGGGACAAGAAGGGGGCCGCGCGGGCCTGGAGGGAGGGGGTCCTTTCAGGCAGATTCACGTGACGAGACACTTTCTGTGCTGCTCAGACAGCCTCACGGGAACTCTGGAGAGTCTCTGCGGGATTCTCCCAGATTCCCAGGGACGCGTCCAGCCTTGTGTAGGACTCCTGAACCCTCCAGAGGCCCCGGCAGCTCCAGGAGCCTCCCGCCTATCCAGACCCGGTCCTAGACTCGGGGGGCTAAAGGGGACCTCTATTATGTGCAGTCAGTCAGTCAGCGCGTGCTCAGCAGCTCGGACGCAAGAAGCCAGAAAGAGCCCGGAGAGACCGTCCAGCCCCCACTGCAGGGAGGTCTCCCAGGAATGATTCCTTGATGGGGGATTATCTGCTTCTGCCCTCGGGGGCTGGATAAGCGGTTCCTGCGTGGGCGGTGGGCGGGGCTCCCTTTGGGCACGTCTAACCTCTCTGGTCGACTCACTTTCTCTGGAAGCGTCGCCCTGTCACTGTGTCACTGCCCCGGAAGCTAACCTCCCCGTGCGCCTGCGCGCTGTCCCTGCACCCCAGGGTGCCCCGGAGCCCCTCTGAAGCTCTGTTTTCATCGCAGGCCTCAGCGTACGAGGAGAGCGTGTACGGCGGGAGCCGGAGATTCAGCGCCTCCAGCTCGCTTCCCGTAAGCTGCTGGGGGGGTTGTCGGTCCCCGGACGCCCAGCGGAGAGTTTTACAAAGAAAGTAGAAACTTGAACCGTCTGTGACCCCAGAGAGGCACCCGCGGGCTTCCGGTCTGGCCAATCAGCCAGTTCCAAATTCAAATATCCTGCCGATCAGTTTCTTTTCTATCTCAGTTTAAGCGTCAGCCTGGCGGAGAACGCAGACCCTGCAGGCAGTGCTGAGTTAGCCGTGATCGCGAATGACTCAGTTTCCTTGTCTCTAAATTGGGTACACGATGGCGATTCGCTCACGTCTTGCTGAGTTTCAGTCAAGGCACTGTTGGAAAACACGCCACAGAGGCTGGTTTTCTTTGGTGGTTTTTGTTTGAAATGATTTCTTCTTGTAACTGGCAAAATAAGTTTCCAAAAGTCTAGTTTCTTTTCTACCTCTTTTAAGTTTATAGATGAGGAACCTGAGAACCAGGGAATTTAGTGACTTACCCAAGGGCATACAGACAGCATAGATCAGATGTAGGATTTGAACCCAGAACCAGTGCTTCTTCTGCTGCTGAACCACAATCCAAATTAGAGTATATCTCTGCTACCGAAGGAAATTCTGCTTAATATCCTTAATGCTTCCATTGGAGGCGCCATCTCTTTCAGAGATCAAGTCATATTAAAATAGGCAAGTATCCCAAGTAGCTTTTGAGTGGTTAATAATAAATAAGAGTTACCATTTATATAATATTTATCACGTGCCAAGGGCTGTGTTAAGCACTTTACAATTATCACCTCCCCTGACATAATTCTGGGAAGTAGCTATTAGCATTATCCTTGTTTGATAGATTGAGAAACTGAGTCAAACAGGATCTCCCAGGATCACGCAGCTAATAAATAAGGTTGGATTTGAACTCGGGTCTTCTATGCTGCACAGATACACCACCTCCATGTTCTTTCTCTGCCAAGAAAAGGAAATAAGAACGTTATTCACGAGTGAAGGGATCCATACCATGCACTTAATCAAACAGAAACCAGGGGCTCTGGCTGGCCACAGATCTGTGGATTCAGGAAGACCCCACACACACACATGACTAAGTGGTCAGGCATTAGCCCACACTCAGCGAAATGCTTCATGAAATGCTTGTTGGTTGACTGTGTGGATGCTGGAGATACAGAAAGAAAAGCTCCGGCCCCCATACAGGATAGATCCCATTAGCCACATCCATTCAATCCTCCACTGGGCCAGCCAGTCACAGACTGAGGTTAAACAAGAGAGAACTTCCTGGCTGGGTGCTGGGCTGAAAGCAAACAAGTCCCTAGTAAATTCTACATCCAATTTGTTCCTATTAACAAGGACGCTAACAAGGGGGAGTGAAGACCGCAAGCTGATGGGATGAAGCCGATTCCCCCACGGAGGGTTTGGTTTCCGGGGCTGTGGGCGGCCCTCTGTACCGCTCCATTGTGGCCGCCTCCTGTCCAGCAGGCAGTGGGCCTTTACTGCCCTTGGGGCTGATTGGATACCTTCCCTGGCAATCCACTCCACTCTGGATGCCTTTTTCATAATTTTTTCTGGGAGGTTCATCAGACCACATTGCCCATGCCTGTGTTTGAATGAGAATCCCTCACGTTTTCCTTCCAGCAAAGTCCCGCTGTGTGTTCTTGCCCCTGGTCTGACTGCTGCTTCTGTGTCTGTCTCTGCCCGCCTGCTAACTACCCTCCTCTATTTCTCTCTCCTGTGTTCTGGGGTGTGTGTGGGTAGCCCTCCGAGTACAGCGGCTACCTGGGTTCCGGATCTCGGGCTTCCTCCAGGGCCAGCTCCGCTCGGGCAAGTCCAGTGGTGAGAACATTTTCATTTCTCTGTCGCCTCCCTTCCTCCCTTCCTTCCTTCCTTCCTTCCTTCCTTCCTTCCTTCCTTCCTCCCTCCCTCCCTTCCTTCCTTCCTTCCTTCCTTCCTTCCTTCCTTCCTTCCTTCCTTCCTTCCTTCCTTCCTTCCTTCCTTTCCTCCTTCCTTCCTTCCTTCCTTCCTTCCTTCCTTCCTCCATTCCTTCCTTCCTTCCTTCCTTCCTTCCTTCCTTCCTTCCTTCCTTCCTTCCTTCCTTCCTTCCTTCCTTTCCTCCTTCCTTCCTTCCTTCCTTCCTTCCTTTCTTCCTTCCTTCTTTCCTACCTACCTACCTACCTACAATGAGTTGGTGGAAAAGCTTGGCACTAGAATCTAGGTTTATTCATTCTCAGACCAAGGCTCTGCCAAAACGTTTTAGATCTCTCACAAGTATATTGAGACAGCAACCCATTTAAGCTTGGCTCTCTCCACTTCTTTCTTTTCTTCCTTCCTTCCTTCCCTCCTTTCCCTCCCTCCCTCCCTCCCTCCCTCCCTCCTTCCTTCCTTCCTTCCTTCCTTCCTTCCTTCCTTCCTTCCTTCCTTCCTTCCTTCCTTCCTTCCTTCCTTCCTTCCTTCCTATCTTCCTTCTTTTTCTTGTGGCATATAAGAATGTGAGGGGCCTTTGGAGATTGTTGGCTTTGGTGTTTTGATAATAGCGGAGAAGGTGGAAGCTGTCGAGGGCAGGGGCTGGCCTTTTGTCCTCCTCCTCCATGACTTCCGAGGTTTGGGAAGAGCCAGGGCCTTCCTTGGTTGGGTGTTTTTCCTAAGGGCTGATTGTGACCTTGGATCAGTCCATGAACCCTCTCTACCTTGGTTTTTCTCTACAGCAAAGTCAGCATTTGGATTAGTTGACCTGTCAGCCCTAAAAACTATTGTGATTCTCTTGCTTTTCACCCATTCAATCTCATCTGATCTCACTGAAAATGGTGAACAGTCCCCCAGGCATCAGGCCCCAAAGGGCCTATCTGATCCTGTCAGTCCCCTCCTTAAATCACAGTGGCTCCCAGTGACCTCCAGGAGCAAATACAGAATATTCTGCTTAGCATTCAAGCCCCTCCTACTTTCCAGTCTTCTTACCCCCTGCTTCCAACACATACTTTTCCATCCAAGGACAGTGGGCTCCTTCCTGGCTGGTCCAGGATCAAGACCCTCTTAGCTCCAGACATTCTCTCTGGTTCTTCCCAATGCCTGGAACATCCTCGCATTCTATCTCTGCCCTCTGGCCTCCTTGGCTTCCTTTAAGACCCATCTCCAATGCCACCTCCTCCAGGAAGCCTTCCCCACACCTCCTAATGCCAGGGCCTTCCCTCTGTGAATCTCCCCATTTGTCCTGTCGATAGCCCCTTTGGATACATTTGCTTGTTGTCTCCTCTATGAGATCTGAGGGCAGAGCCTGTCTTTTCCCTCTATCCATACCCACTGAATGGGGAGAGAGAAGGAAATGTGTTGGAGGTGCTTCCGGGGAGAGCCAGGGCACACGGAACCCTGGAGGATTTGGCTTAAAGTGGTGCTTGGGCACTCAGCCAGCCTGGTGTGGAAGGTGTGTGTGTGTAGAGAACCTGAGAAGATCAGAGGGTGCACCCCGAAACCAAAACAGCACCCACAAGACAGCTTTGGAGTACATTTCCATGTCAGGGAAGAGATAGGAGCTTTTGTTGGGAAGACCACATGGCCCTTGGCTGGGAGGTAGGTTTTGGGACATTAATCCCAAGGTAGGCTTCAGCTATTTGTAGATGAGTGAGTGAGTGAGTGAGTGAGTGAGTGAGTGAGTGATGCTCTCCCCAAACCATCTGCTTTGTTAGATTGCTTATTTTGATTGGCATCATTATAAATATATTAATATAAATCATTATTTTAATGGGACAGAAGTAGGAACCTCAATGCTGCCCCTCCCCCCCAAGAAAAAAGCCCAGGGACCAATGTTTAAAGCAGAAAGAGCAAATAAATACTAATTCATGGACGGATTCGAGTTCGAGGGTTTGGGGGAGGGTCCCTGAATTTTTCTTTCTTATCCCCCTTTTCCTCCTTCCCACCCAGTTTCATTTCCATGAGACTAGAGAGCTTCCTGTATGAAGTCCTTCCTTAGCAGATTTCTTTACTTCCTTGGTGACTTTGAGCAAGTCACTTCCTTCTCTTCTCAGGGTCTCAGTCTTCTTATTTGCAGAATGGGTAGATTGACCTTCAGCAATAAATCCCATGACCTAGTTGACTCTCCCTCTGGTTCAACACAAGCCTGCCCCCTCTCCTTAAACTCAGTACAGTGACCAAACAGGAGCCTACTCTGGCTGTGCAAGCCTCCCTTTTATTTGAGTTCATTGGGCTTATGAAAAGAATTGTTGTTCAGTCATGTCCAGCTCTGTGACCCCATTTGAGGTTTTCTTGGTTAGAGATAATGGAGTGGTTTGCCATGTCCTTCTCCAGTTTCTTTTACAAATGAAGAAATGGAGGCAAACAGGATGAAGTGACTTGCCCAGGGTCACACAGCTAGTAAGAGTCTAAGGTTAGATTTGAACTCGGTTCTTCCTTCCTCCATGCCCTGAGCTCTGTCCACTAGGGCCACCAGCTCTCCTTTGAACTCACAGGAGCTCCTTATTTTGGTCTGGACTTTGCTCCAGGTGACAAACCAGCATGCCATCATTTTCCGGAATGTGCCTTAGAGAAAGCCAAGTGACCTTTGGGCTGATGCCTCAGCCTCCTGTGGCAGGGTTTGGTGGCTTGAGCACACAGAGGCCCAATGCCATCACGATAACGTAATAGTGAGTCATGTTGACAAAGCCCTTTAGGACTGTGGGATCAGCCGGACACGCTGGAGACCTCCGTGAGATTATGGAACAAAGGTTCTGGGCCCTTTAGGGAGGAGGGAGGAGCAGAGATTTCTTCATTCACAAAATTGGGAGCAGCTCAAGGGTTCAGTGGCCTAGACAGGAAGACCTGAGTTCCAAATCTGGTCTCAGACACTTCCTGGTTGTGTGACCCTGGGCAAGTCATTAGCCCCCATTTTCTAGCCCTTCCCAATCTTCTGCCTTGGCACCCATGCACAGTGTTGCTCCTAGGATAGAAGGATTTATAAAAATTTCCAATCCTTGAAGCCCCTTTTAGGAGGGCAAATGTGAGAGAGCTCAGATCTGAGAAACTTTTATTCCAAAAGGAAAAAGAAGAATTGTGTCTAAAAATATTAAAATGGGGAGAAATCGTCATCGTTGTGACTCCGATGACCAGGACGGGGAACCTTCTACAGCTTCCCTTGATCGCCCCCACAAGCCTTCTGCCTTCCAGACTCTGCGCCTGCATGGCCTGTTCTTGCGGAGGGTGGTGGCTGCCAAGGCCGGCCCTGTGTTTGCTCTGGCTCAGCCCCTAGCGACCTCAGGCCTCTGGTGGGCAGAAGTTAAAAATACCCCCTTGAAAAGGCTGCAGCTCTGCTCGCTGGTGCTGAAACTCCTCCGCTGGCCCGTAGCGTTTGGGCCTGGAAACGGGGTCCCGTCATCGGGTATTTTAGGAAGAGGGAAACGTGTGGATCAGAGATTGGGGAGAAATGAAACTCTTTGAGGCCAACGATTGCTCCATCCTTGGTTTGGCCAGTCTGGGGGGGAATAAAGAGGTCTGGAGCCCGGCAGCCGCTCCATGAAGCCTCCGAGGTCGGGGCTCGCTTTGGGGACCAGGACGCGCTCCCGGCCCGTGGAGATGCCGCGTTTGGGGTTGGAGCGTGGGCTGCTCCTGCTGGGCTTCCATCCCTTCAGGGCTCCGTGCCTGGACTATTCTGAAAACAAGGTTGGCCTCTACTTGCTTCATCTCAAATAGAGTTTGGGGAGATCCGCTTCCCTCGGGCCGGCTGCCTCCCGGTGGGCATTTCCTGAGGGTGCCTGCACCGCGGGCCCTGGTTCTGTTGGTCACTGCTGAGGGGAGTCCTCAGAAGGGAGAGTTTAGGAACAGCTCGGCATGGGGACGTGGATTCAGATTCAGCTTATTAGGTGGCTCTCCAGGGCTCGTTCTGGAATCAGTGCCCAGGTTCATCCCCTTTGAAGGGGTTAGACACTTCCACTGGCTTTCCTTTGCCTGAAGTTGCTGTGGGCCATGGTGGAGAGAGCACCCGATTTCTCAGGAAGACCCGAGTTTGAGCTTTGCTTCAGACACTTACTGTGTTGAATAAAAACGGTTCTCTATTCCATCTTCTGTTGTCTGTTATCTGCCCATACAGCTGGGCCTGAAGTCAAGAAGACTCATTTTCCCAATTTATAATCTGGCCTCAGACTCTATTGTTTGCCTCGGTTTCCTCATCTGTCAAATGAGCTAGAGAAGGAAATGGCCAACCACTCCAGCATCTCTGCCATGAAGGCCCCAAATGTGGTTACAAAGTGTCAGTCACAGCTGAAAACGAATGGATAACAAGCCCACCACCACGGCTGGTCAAGTCTTAAAATGAAATTCATTCCAGCCATTTTGGTCATGCCAATGTACCAGCCCCAGCAAGCAGGGAAGGTCCTTCAAGACTCCTGTGCTAATGATTTCTATAAATAACCCTGCAAGCTTTGCAAAATGCTTTTCATGCGAGTCTTTACAACACTGGTGGCATGGTGCTATTACGTTCTCCATTTTATAGCTGGAGAAACTGAGGCAGGCAGCTGTAAAAGTTAAAATTAAATCTCAATAATAAAAATACTGTATTTTAAGAGATTTATTAATGATCATTAGAAATCAAGGAATAAAGAAGATACAAAATAAAGACCACGCGCCCATGGCTGATGAACCAGTTCAAACAGTACCTTACCACTATCAAGCTTGGGACAGGAAGTAAAGAGGTGGGACCCTTCACATCCTTGCCTAATATCCCCTGACTACAGGAAGTACGTAAGGACAGGAAGTCAGTGGGCTCCTGGGAAATGTAGTTCTTTTTTCTTAGGGTAACATTTTCAATTATACACGGCTAATAGCCTTGCTCTGAGTTGCACAGTTAGTAAGAGTCTGAAGCAAAGTTTGAGTTCTGCTCTTCCTGAGATGTCCGGCACTCTATCTACGGTGGCCCATAGTGACCTCAAGCAGAGGAAACACAGCCCAAGTGTCTGCCACCTAAATGCGGATTAACTAATTGTTGCTTTTAAATAGGTAATATTTGCCAACTGAGATCTTTTCTTTTTTTTCCCCGTTTTGGCAGGTTGAAGAGCGGCCAGAAAAGGACTTTACGGAGAAGGTAAGGCAGTCCATCTAATCATAGTTTTATCTTGTCACTTTTAAACATGATGGCTTTAAAGCCTTCAGAATTCATGTATGAAATAAGGAAAAGCATATTCCCAATTTTCAGAAACAGGAGAAGAGCCATCTGGGGACTAGATTGGGATTGCTCTGGGAAATTCTGAGCTCTAGCGTGTCCCCCCGGGGCTTCCCGCTGCAAGTTTCTGCCTGTGTGGGGCAGGAGGGTTCCCAAGGGTGCTGGGCTCCCTTGGGAAAACCTTGGGAGGGCACGTCCGGGAGTGACCACCCACCATCTTCCTGGCCTGGAAAAGGTTGGGATGTGGTTCTATTAGACCTGTGTCAATTTAGAGACTTGATCCAGTATTTGGTCCAAGGCAATTTTGGGGTCTGAAAATGGTCTCTTAATATATTTTAGGGCTCTCGCAACATGCCCAGCTTATCCGCAGCCACGCTGGCCTCTCTGGGAGGAACCTCCTCGCGGAGGGGCAGCGGAGACACATCCATCTCTGTGGACACCGAGGCCTCCATCAGGGAAATCAAGGTAAGACGTCGCTGGGTGATTTCTGGTGTGAAAACCAGCCATCCAGAGGGGGGAAATCCTTGTTCTCCCATCGTGCTCCTGCCCTGTTTGTCCTTCTGTCTGTCTGGACCCAACTCCAGAGGCAGAAGGAACCTCTGAATGGGAAACCCCAATGTGTAGTTCCAAAGGAGATCTCGGAGCAAGGCTGGGCATCCACCCGACCCAGGCGGGTCTCCTGGCAGCTGGGACAGAGAGCCGGATAACCTGGTGATTTGTCCTTCGGGTCCATGTACACGTCTGAGAGCCTGCTGTGTGCCAGGGACCGACTAGACCCCGGCCATGCAGAAAGCAAAGGTCCTCCCCCACTATGTGTGGGCGCAGGGGATCCAACAAGAAATACCACCCACCCACCTCCGTCATGGTAGAGGGATGGCGTGGAGGGAGGAGATGGGGCTGCGGGGAACGAGAGGCTGTAAAAGAACTCGTCTCATTGTGAGGCTGCTGCGCAGGAGCCCCAGTTTAAAGACTGAAGCCGAGCCGGAGGCCTCGTGGGCCATCGGCTCTCGTGAAGACGAGATCAGAAGGGTCAAGCTCTTAAGATTCCTTTAGGAAAAGAACTTTTTCTTCATTCCATTGTGATGTGGTGTTGGGGGTGGTGGTGGTGGTGGTGCAGAGCTAGCTTGGGGGGACTCAAGCAGGCATCTTGGCCAATTCCCTCATTTTGGAAAAGAGGAAACAGGCCCAGGAGGGGAATGACTTACCCAAGGTCTTACCAGCAGTAATGGCAGAATTGGGACCCGGATCAGGCCCTTTAACTCCATTGCCAAGCAATTCCATAAGAGACTGTGTGTGGGGGCCTAAAAACAACAGTGCGGAAGGGACCTCCTCACCCCGGTGTTCACTGGCTATTTAATTATTTGTGGAAGTTTTGTCATTTGGGAAATTAGGACCCAGAAGCCCGTCAGCTCCAGCTGGACATCCCTGGCCTCTGTGGGTGACCCGTCCATTTGTCTCTGTGACATCCTTCCCTGTTTTTGCCGTTTCCCTCAGGAGATCAATGAGTTGAAGGACCAGATTCAGGATGTAGAAGGCAAATACATGCAGGGCCTGAAAGAAATGAAGGTACCTGTCCGAAGGCTGCTCGGTGGCCGTGTGTGATACTAACCCAGCTTACCTCGGGCAGAGGAAACCAGCCCAAAGAGCTCGAACTAAAATGGAACCAATTTCAAATGAAATTAAAATTAAAATGGTTTTAATCAGAAAGAATTCAAACTGGAGCAACGTGCTGCCCTTCATTTCCAGAGCAGCGACCCCCCCCCCCCCCGGGTTTTCTTCCCAGAGAGCACCATTCAACAGAAAGGATCACTAACACGTTTACTAGTGCATGCTGGGAGACTTTGGAAGGCTGGGAATTGGTTTTCTTGTGGGTTCTGCGGATGGCTGGCTTTTTCCATTACACCCAACACAGCTTGGGTTACTCACACGAAGACCTCAGGCTCCGGCTCCAAAGGGCTCGATGGCACCCGATTGGGACCCTCTAACCCTCTCCTCAGAGATCAGCAGTGCAGAACGCCTGCACCCCAACCAGGCAGCGGAGGGAGGCAGAGTTCACTGAGGAAGGGGCGTCTGGCCACCTCATTGCCTGCACAACGAGCCATCTGGCCCCAACCAACATGGCCCCAGAATTACAGCCTCAAAGGCTGGATGCCGAGGAGTGAGGCCCGTGGGCTTACCCCAGGCCTGAGCCTGCTCTTCCCCTTGGATTTAGACTTTGGGAATTAAGTGGTGCCAGCTCTGCACGGGCAGGCTTGCTCCCTTATTTGTCCAGCCGTGCTCGGACTATTCCTGTGGGAGGGAGCGAGCTCCGGTGGAAGCTCAGAACTCGGCTGCATTCTCACCCATTAAGGGAAGTGCCTGCTCCAGGCTCGGGCCAGGCTCTGGGCTGTGCTAGGGGTGAGATGAGGCAGACGGTGACCGGCCTTTATGGAGGTGCCATAGAATTTGTAAAATTTACGTCCATCATCTCGTCCGATCCCAACAGTGTGCTTGAGGGTCATTATCCCCATCTTACAGAGGTGTTGACTGAGGCTCAGAAACATGGTCACTCCTCCAGAGTCACACGGCCGATAATAATCAGAGCTAGGACTGAAACCCAGTTAACTGTTCACGGCCCTCCCAAAGACAACAAAAATGGCCGTTTCCCTCCTCTCCGGGACCGCTTTCTAGGGATGCCGTGATTCTTTCAGGGCCCTCCGCACTAGTGAGCCTGTGCCTAGAGGACTAAAAGCCCGGGCTTCTCCGTGTGCTGGGCTGGCCCGAAATATTCCTCAGATACTGTGTTAGTTCCCAAGCCACAAAGTGTGTTGTTGTATTCACAACCAATCAGGAGCTGCAAATCGACGCTCATGACACGTGGTGCTGGAATGTTGGTTGGATGGAAGGTTCTTCTTATGTCCGCCATTTTAGTAAAATACTTTCTGAATTGGTGGCTATCTCAGTTCCTGCCTAGCAGGCACAAAAGTTCATAGATTTATGGCCAGAAGGGACCTGAGAGGCCCTCTCGCTATCCCAGCCCTTCATCTGACAAATGAGGGAAACTAAGGCCCAGGTGGGATGACTGGCTGCCCAGTGACCTACCGTAGCTAGAGCCACGTTCTCAGACTCCAAGGTTCTTCTCTCGACCTTTCTTAGCCCTATCATAGGAACATAGCAAAGAATTAGGTAAAGTCAGCACAACCCAGAGGGAGCCATTGTAAGGCCGTGAAACTTCAAGGATTACATATGGCGCCATCCCTTTGTTTTCTAAGCTGATACAACTCCAGGGGACAGGGAACCCCTTCCATCATTTGATGTCAGCCGCTTTGATGAACGTAGGAATTGTTTTCCTCCGCAGACACCGGTGGTTCATAACTAAATCACTAGTAGTTTGTTGGCCCTTGTTTAACACTAAAAATCAGGAAACCACAAGCTTCCAGGGCCAAATCCCCTTCCAGAATCGGGGTCTGTCCTGGATACCTGACAAAACGGGCTGCCATCTAAAGAGCTCCCTGCCCCCCGCCGAGCATGATTAGAGGGCGTGCCTCCCCACATTGAAAGCTTCTTTTCCATCACGGATATGTAGGAAAGCTCTCAAGTGCTTCCCTCCTTCCTCTTCGCCACCAAGACTAACTTCCCAAGAACTCTGCGACTAATGGCCGCCTCTGGTCTCCTCTCTGTGAACTTTAGATTACTCCACCCTACTTAGTCTAACAAAATCAGGAATGTCTACACCCATACTTAAGGATTACATATTTTAGAGGATGGCCTATGACAGACATGTGCTAGCAAATGGCCAATCAGAAACAACTGACAGACCCCAGGACTGTCCTAAGTCAAGCCTAAGATATCATTGGTACCTGTGAGACGCAGGAAAGTGATATAAAACCATCTATATTTTGTGTCACTTCCTCTCTCCGGCCTCTTGGACAGAAGAGAGGTGGCTGGTGGCAGCTGGCTGAACATGTCAACATCTTGGCGTGACATCAGCTATTGTCTGGTTTTTAGTGGTGAGTTTTCCTTGATACCATACTGGAGAAAGACTAGTTACCTAGGTGAAGTGAGGTATCTTCTCTGAGATCTCTCGGAATTTTAGGCTGATTTTTTCTCTTTTACCTTTCAAACACTATCCACTTAGAAGCCTCTAATCTTCTTCAGAAACCTTGTAGCGGAGGATTTTGAACTCCCCCTGGCACAGGCCAGGTGGGAGAAATCCTATACCCTCTCCCTCTCTCTTCTCCTTGATTTCTTCCCTCTATATTGATTAAACCACCATATATTTCCAAACTGACTTGGGTATTTTTATTTGGGATATCCCCTGGCGACCAAAAATTAGAATTAAATTAGGTCACGACCCTAACTTATCTTTACATCTCTCCCTGTGGCTTCCACAGGACTCCCTGGCAGAGGTCGAAGAGAAGTACAAGAAGGCCATGGTCTCCAATGCCCAGCTGGACAACGAGAAGACGAACTTCATGTACCAGGTTGACACCCTCAAAGACGCCTTGCTGGAACTGGAAGAACAACTGGCTGAATCTCGAAGACAGTATGAGGAGAAGAACAAGGTAGGTGGGGCACCATCTTCCCTGGCTGGCCCTCGTCCCACCTGGCAGGACCCTCGTGTTTCTTTTTAAGTCCTTTCCTTTCTTAGAATCAATCCTAATGTAATGACTGGCTCTGAGGCAGAGGAGTGGTCAGAGCAGGGCCGTTGGGGTCAAGTGACTGATGTGCCCAGGAAATGGTCACACAGCCAGACGGTGTCTAAGGGCAGATTTGAACCCAGGATCTCCTGTCCCCAGGCCTGGCTCTCTGCACTGACCCCCCCCCCCCACCCAGGGGCACCGTAGCCTTCTTTTGTTTTGTTTAACTCTCGCCTCCTGTCAGAATTGACCCTCAGGATCGACTCCCACCTGGCTAAGAAGCGTTTTCTCTGGCGCTTAAACCCAAATCTGATTTTTTCACAAGAAAACAGCAGGCTTGTAGTCATTCCCTCCTTCCCTTCCTCTCGGTGGGTCAGCAGGAAGCGATGCTTACATGTAGCCACAGCTTTACCGGAAGGATGGCGGGAGCGAACTTTAAAAGCTGGTGCCCTGGGGGAGAGCCAGGCCTGGAGCCGGGAGGTCCTGGGTTCTAATCTGGCCTCAGACCTCCCCAGCTGCGTGACCCATTGCCTAGCCCTGACGGCTCGCTCTTCTGCCTTGGAGCCAAGCCCTAGTAGTGAGTCCAAGGCAGAAGGGAAGGTTCAAAATGGCTGAGAACGTGCGCCCTCCACCCCCGGGGGAGGGGCGGGAATGGCGCAGGAGGAGGCCCCGCCCAGGGCTGGCGGCTGACCAGGAGACTCCGAGGGGTGCAGCCGGCCTTTGGCGGAGGGTAGTGACGGGGGACGGAATCTGGAAGGGCCCGGAAGCCCCAGGAGGGCGGCAGCCCAGGAGGCGAGGTCTGCCGGACAGAGCCCGGAAGGTCTAGGGACTGTCCCAGGCTCGCCCAGCGAGGAGGTGTCTGAGGCCAGGCTCGAACCCAGGCCCTCCCCCGCGGCGCCCCGCTTTGAGGCTCCGCCTCTCCTAACGCCCTTTGGGGTCCCCCGCGCCAGCCCGCGGCGCGCTCCTCCCCCTCCTCATCGTGCTCGTTCTTCCAGGAATTCGAAAGGCAGAAACATGCCCACAGCGTGCTGCAGTTCCAGTTTGCCGAAGCCAAAGAGGCCTTAAAGCAGAGAGAGGAGATGCTGGCGGTAAGTGGGTGCGCCGAGCCTCCCGGAGGCTTGCTCTGTTCCTGGAGAAGCTGCTGGCTGCGGGTTCCCTCCCAGCCCTGGGGAGGGGCCCGGGGGTGGGGGGAGATGGGCGGGGCTGCCTCAGCGAAGAGGACCGCCCGGCTCCGCCCCTTCCTGGCCCGGAGACCCTGGCCCAGTCACTCTCCCCCTTGGATCGAGCTCGTGCCGGGGCGCCCCTGCGCCGGCCGGCCACACGTGGAGGCCTCCCCTTCTCTGCCTCTAACCTTCGGGCTTTCTGTCTCCTCTGCTCGTCCTTCAGGAAATCCGGCAGCTCCAGCAGAAACAGGACACTTATGTCAGGGAGGTTTCCGACCTTCAGGAAACCATAGAGTGGAAAGACAAAAAGATAGGGGTAGGAGCCCCCCCTTGCCGTGTGTCGCAGCCCCCCTGCATGGACGAACATGTGATTGCTGTGAAGGGACGCCCAGCCGCCCTCCTCTTGGCCCCGCATGAAAATCAGCCCGGGGTGGGGGAAAGAGCGGCTTTCACAGTCAAAGGCCCGGGTTCAGCTCGGCTTCCCTCTCTGGGCCTCAGTTTCCCCTGCTGTAAAATGGAGGAGCTGCGTCAGGTGGCCCCCGAGAGCCCTTCTGGCTTCTAGTCTGAGCTCTCGGGGTCTTGAGAGCCGGTGTGACTCCCGCCCCAAACGCATGTCATTTAAGGGACGTCCTCTACATGCATGGGGGGACGTTGGTGTGAATGAGGGGGACGGGAGGCTCACCACCACTCCTCAAAGCTGCCAGGGGCCCCGCGTGTAAACGCTCCCGGGCTGATGACGCCCTTTTACAGGTAGACCCCAGGACAGAGGGAGGAAGGGACGGGTCAGAGGTCACCCCCCTCCCCCCAGTGGCCGAGGCTCAAGCCAGGCCTCCCCCGATTCTGAATTGGAGGATTCTTTGTCCTCATGGCCGGATGAGTCTGGGTGACGGGCGACAAGCTGACCAGCCCTTCATGGACCCTCCTAGGCAGCCTGTCTGATGTGCAGACAGAGGTGCCTGGCCTTAACTTAGAGTCAGGAACTCACTCAAGAAATTGTCGGACGTGGCCTTTTGTGGCATGACGAAGAGAGAGCTGGGCTCAGCCAGCTCAGGTCCCGGGTTCAACTCCCGCCTGCCAGGCTGACGGCGTGCCCTGGGATCTCACCCCTCGGCGGCCTCCACCAACCCACTGAGATAATAAGGTGCCAATAAGCAGGTGTCCGCCCGCACGGGAGAGGGAGTTCCCTTACCTAGAGCTCCTGAAAGCGGAGAAATCACTGGCCCAGTCCAAGACAGCCAAAAATACCCCCAGAAATGCACAGCTACAGTGTGGGGGCAGAAATAGGGAGAGACTCCCCAAAGTCCTGGGGCAGCTCTAAACTGTAATAGCATCAAATTGTGGGACAAGAGAGAATGGAGGTGGGGGATGGACCATTGGATAGGTGGAGAGATGAATGGATGGATGGAGGGATGGAAGGAAGGATGGGTGGATGGGTGGATGGGTAGATGGATGGATGGATGGATAGATGGGTGGATGAATGGATGGATGGATGGATGGATGGATGGGTAGAAGGATGGATGGATGGATGGATGGATGGGTAGAAGGATGGATGGATGGGTGGATGGATGGATGGATGGATGCGTGGATGGATGGATGGATGGATGGATGGATGGATGGATGGATGGATGGATGGGTGGATGGATGGGTGGATGGATGGATGGACCATTGGATAGGTGGAGAGATGAATGGATGGATGGAGGGATGGAAGGAAGGATGGGTGGATGGGTGGATGGGTAGATGGATGGGTGGGTGGGTGGATGGATGGATGGATGGATGGATGGATGGATGGATGGATAGATGGGTGGATGGGTGGATGGATGGATGGATGGATGGATGGATGGATGGATAGATGGGTGGATGAATGGATGGATGGATGGATGGATGGATGGGTAGAAGGATGGATGGATGGGTGGATGGATGGATGGATGGATGGATGGGTGGATGGATGGATGGATGGATGCGTGGATGGATGGATGGATGGATGGATGGATGGATGGATGGATGCGTGGATGGATGGATGGATGGATGGATGGATGGATGGATGGATGGATGGATGCGTGGATGCGTGGATGGATGGATGGATGGATGGAGGGATGGAAGGAAGGATGGGTGGATGGGTGGATGGGTAGATGGATGGGTGGGTGGGTGGATGGATGGATGGATGGATGGATGGATGGGTGGATGGGTGGATGGATGGATGGATGGATGGATGGATGGATGGGTGGATAGATGGGTGGATGAATGGATGGATGGATGGATGGATGGATGGATGGGTAGAAGGATGGATGGATGGAGAGACAGACCAGCCATGGATAGATGGGCAGATAGAGATGATATCTTTGTATGCATGTATACTTAGATAGGTAGATGGCAGATCCGATAGTAGGTAAAAAGGGAAGGAAAGATGATAGACTGTGAAACAAGAGGTGGAAAGTGATGTCTGTGCATCCATACATGTGTGTATTTATAAAGATGTTTACATTCATATGCACGTGCACATAGATGATAGAAAAAAAGCTGGTCAGTAAGTAGATGATGGCTAGATAAAGAGACATGTACATCATATGTGATGCTCTGGAGTGACTTCCCGATTCAGTGTAGCATGTAAATACATTCATTTCCCAGAAGACTACCTGCCCAGGGCCTCCATCGGGACTCGGACCCTGTTTTGGTTCCAAAAGTCTTGGCGTCTTTGGTCTTGGAGAACAGCCTGGAGCACTAGGGTGACGTGACTTGCCCAAGGTCACATAGTCGAGATGTGTCTGAGGTGGGACTTGAACCCAGGTCTTCCTGGCTTTGAGGCCCTCGTGCTCTCTACCAACCCGTCTGCTCCTTGATCTAGACAAAGATACTAGAGCCGCCCCCTCTGTTCCCCACACCCCACCTCTCCCTTCCCTCGAGAGGGAGCCCCACCGCCTGTCCTGGATGCCGTCATGCTGTCTAGAGCCTCCTTGCTTCCGACTGCCTCAGTCTCTGCGCGCTTCTCCTCTAACGTTTCTGAAATGCTCTTTGCTTGTCTCCACCTTCCTCTGTGCCTCGGGGCGCCCCTCGCCACGCCAGGCCTTAGAGAGGCAGAAAGAGTACTTGGATTCCGTGCGGAGTGAGCGCGACGACCTCCGGGCCGAGGCGATGCTGCTGAAGGAGGAGCTGAAGGTACGGCGCCGCCCGGGCCCGAGGCTCGTTCGGTGCCTTCCGGGGCTTCCTTCCATTCCTTGGGGCAAGCCGGTTCTTCCGGTCAGGTAGAGCCACAAACCCACCTGCAGCGGCTTTCGTGCCAGTCGCTCTCATTTCCAGACGTTTGGCCTCTCTGGCCCTGTTCAGCTCTGGATAAGTAAGCCAGAACCTGGCCCCGAGAAGATCCGAGTTCAAATCCAGCCTCGGGTACGGCTTGCCGTAGTTTCCTCAGCTGTAGATGAGGATAACCAGAAGGCCTCCCTCGCGGGGTGGTTCTGAGAATCCAGCGGGATTGTGACTGCCACGTCCCCAGTCGGCGCTCCCTTCCTTCTGTCCTTTGGACGTTGTGGGGGCTGCCCATGGCCCAACAGTCCTCTCCCCTGCGCTGGGGGGCCCTCCCTGACTCTCGGCTGGGGTTGGGGTTCGCCCCCCCTGTCTCTCTCCTCGGCTCAGCACTTTGACAGTCTGGCAGCCCCTCCACGTACCCCACGATCCCACTAAGCAGCGCCGTGCCTTTGCCCACACGGTGCCCCTGCCTAGCCTTCCGTTCCCTAGTGTACGCTGCCCGTTGGCCCCGCTTCATCCTGTGTCCTGTTGGAATACGGTGAATGGTTGTCCAAGCAAAGGGAAGCCTCGAATTCAGATGGTGCGGAGTGGACGACGTGCCCATTGGCGGGGGGTCGTCTGGAGCCTCTGCATTGAGGAACTTTCCCACGTCGGGTCGGGTCGGCTCGCCCGGCTGTGCTCAAACCAGAGGCAGAGACTGAACGAGCCCTCCGGGTCCAGGCTGGCCTGAAACATTGTGCATCCTCGGGCCAACGGAGGAGGGGGCTTCGGGGTGCTCGTGGGGGGAGATCTTGCCACTCGTCGGGCCTGGCTTGTGTAGGGACATCCCACCATTTTTAATTTTTTCTTAGCGGCCCAGTAGATTGAGAACCAGGCCTAGAGACAAAGGTCCTGTTTTCAAATCGAGCCTCAGTCATTTCCTAACGGAGTGACCCTACGCAAGTCACTTAACCCAGACGGCCTCGCCCTTACCGCTCTTCTCTCCTGAGAACCAATACACAGTATTGATCCCAACGCAGTAATGAAGGGTTTCTAAAAAGTTAAAAAAAAAAAACAAGACTGGGCCGCTTTGGGGGATTTTTATTTTTATTATTTTTAAACTCTTCCTTTCCATCTTGGAATCAATACTGTGTATTAGTTCCAAGGCAAAAGAGCGGTAAGGGCTGGGCCATGGGGGTCAAGTGACTTGCCCAGGGTCACCCAGCTGGGAAGTGACTGAGACCAGATTTGAACCCAGGACCTGTCCCGTCTCTAGGCCTGGCTCTCCATCCACTGAACCACCCAGCTGCCCCCTTTTGGGGATTTATGGGAATACTGAATCTCCTAAATTTGGTCACTAGCACTTAACTCTATGTCCCTCAGTTTCCTTATCTGTAAAATGGGCTGGAGGAGGAAATAGCAAATAACCTTAGTAGTTAGATCAGTTTGCCAAAACGTCATCAGTTCTCTGTGAGATGAGTCCACGCTTCGGCGTGGGCTTGATTGGACCTGAAGCCCTGACATCAGATGTAATGTCTTTTTTAATTCTAGATTCTATTCTAGACTAGAGCACCAGGCTCTTTTCCTTCTTCCTGGAGTATTTTGTTCTGGAATAGTGTAGCTTTTCCTCCTCCTTTATTCCCTCTGCTCCCCCCATTTTGGTCTGGATTCTGTTCTAGGATAGAGCAGCCTCTTTTCTCCTAGAACTGATTTTTCTAGAAAATGCTGGTTGAGTGGCTTGATATTAATTCGCAGCCCTGTCTTGTCCACAGAAACATGGAATAATCCTGAATTCTGAAGTAACCACTAATGGAGAGCCTCTAGACAATAGAAGTAACATGAGCCACCTGGGCTCTCCCAAAGTATCCCAAGAGGAGACAAATGCCCTGAAGTCGTCCAGCGATGGGACGCTAGGTAAGAATCTGCCGTCTCCTGGGTCCTTTCCTCTTCCTAGTTCTCATTTATTCTCCTTCTGTGCTTGGTTGGAATTGAAGCCATCCATCATCACTTGGTCAATTCACTAATCACGCTGCATGCCACTTGTTCTGTCACTTCCTGTGCATTTTGCCGCTAAGTGGTTGGTTACCTGCGTATGTTGTCGTGCAACGTTTTTCACGAGCTATCATGGACGGCCTCGGTGTAGAGCTCCCTCGTTTCTCCACCCAGTCAGACAAGCCTGGGGAAACTCCCAGGTGAAAGTATGATTGGTTAGAAAGATCTCTAACCGCAAAGTTTTCTTTAACTAGCTTATCTCCACTTCATAGAGGAAGAAAGAGCAGCCTACTGAGGATGGAGGTAGAGGACAAGGTCTTTCACCGGATTTTCTCATCTCAAACGCTAGAGTACAATGCACGGTGGGAGTCTGAGATATTAGGGAATACTTGGCCATTCCACAGCTCCATCTGTAGGGGATCCCTCTGGCATTCTGGGTCTCTGTCAGCATCCCGGAGCCGCAGAATGCGCAATGCCTCTTATTTGGGTGACGGCCATTGGAATAAGCCTGCCTGCAGCATTCTGACTGCTTTGCCAGAAATGGCATTCTTATACTCTACCGTGATGCTTTGCTTTCTGAAATCGGTGTAGGAACTGGAGTCGAAGAAGCACAGTGTAGACCCTCTGAGGCAGCTGGGCGGCTGATACTGTTCTTTGGTCACAAACTGGACTCAGTTGTCTTTCCTGAATGTAGATGCCCCCATAGATCAAAATATAGCCGGGGGGCAGCTGGGTAGCTCAGTGGATTGAGAGCCGGTCTAGAGATGGGAGGACCTGGCTTCAAATGTGTCCTCAGACCCTTCCTGGCTGTGTGACCCTGGACAAGTCACTTAATTCCCCATTGCCCAGCCCTTACTATACTACTCTTCTGCCTTGGAACCTAGTACACAAATTGTTTCTAAGATGGAAAGAATTTAATTTTATGAAACGAAAAATAAAAAAAGGAATGTTATCTCTTATTGTATTTTTGTATATTTTGTTAGATATTTCCCAATTACAATTTAATCTGGTTCTGGCCACATTTGAGAGTATTGATATAGAGAATAAAGCACTGGACTTGAAGTAAGGAAGGCCTGAGTTCAGATCCTGCCTAAGATATTTAACCAGCCTGTTCCCTGTCTGTGCCTCGGTTTCCTTATCTGTGAAAATGACAGGGCTGATCTCAGGGGCCTATACAGTCCTTTCCATCTCTAAATCCGTGACTGTATTTTAATTTCCCACTGGGTAGCTCTCACTTCCTCCCTGTTTCAGCTCTGGAAATAGACACCCAAAGGCCAAAAGAAAGTAGATTCCTGTGTGTAGCAGTTAAGAGACTGCCTGGAGTTTCTTGTTTTTTAGAGAAGATAGAAACCGTCCCAGGCAGTAAGCTGTGGCGCTGGCTTCCCGCCTCCCTTGAAGGCAAATGACCGCCCAGGAGAGAGAAGGGTCCTCCTTCCCCTCTCTAGAGATCATAGAGGCAAATATTTGAGAATAGAAATGAAGCGCAGAAAGCAGACAAAGACAGAATAATCTCCAGGTCGCTTTCATAGTTAGAACAGACCATTTTAACTAGACTTTTTTTTTTAACTCTTCCCTTCCATCTTAAAATTAATTGGTTCCAAGGCAGAAGAGCAGTAAGGGCTAGGCAGTGGTTGTTAAGTGACTTGCCCAGGGTCATGCATCTAGGAAGCTTCTGAGGTCAGATTTGAACCCAGGACCTCGATCCACCCAGCCGTCCCGCTGCCCCCACTAGGATAGATTTTTAGGGGTGAATTTCTCTGAGGATTTTGGGGGACACTTCAGAGACCTTAGAAGACTGTGTACTCTGCCATGCCTTTGGCCCCTGAGCAAATCGGAGTTTCCCTGAAGCAGATAGTCTAGAAGTGAGCGAGGCCGAGTCCATTCCTGAGTGTGATGGTTGTCTGCTCCAGAGCTCCTCCTCCTCGTGACAGCCCCAGATCCCCCTTGCCTTTCAGCTGGCGGTGGCGGGCTTCACTGTCCAAATGGTTCGCTAATTCAGTTGCTGCTTTGCCTCACGGAACTGGCAAAGGCTGCTGGTCTCTTCTTACCTGGGACTCTCTGATGATTCTCTTTCCTGGGCACGGGGCTGGGTGAGAGTTAACCTGGGTTTTGTCGGTGCTTGCCCCATCACGTGGTCCCTTCAATTTTCTCAATGGTCTTCTAGGAAGAGTCAAGGAAGTGAAGGTGGCAAGTGAGAATGTGGACAAAGTGGGGGAAAGCGCGGTCTTGCAGAATCCTGAGCGTGAGCAGCCCCGAGCGGATTCTGCAGAGGCAGGTGTGGACACAAAGGCCTCGCCTCCCGATGGCAGTGCAGAGGCAGAAACCCCCCCGCCAGACAATGCCACGGTGCCAGAAACGTTAGCCAAGGACTCGGGGCAGGAACTGCTTCCGACCCGTGTGCCAGAGACTTATTCGGTCCCTGGAAATAACAAGCAGCAGGTTGGAGACCGAACAAGGGCCGAACCTTCCCATTTCCCAGATGCTAGTGTAGAACCCAGTCACCATGATACGGATCAGAATCAGGACACTGCAGGGAGCCCTCAATGTCCAGGTGATGTGATTATCCAGGATGGATGCAGCTCCTTAGACGCTCAAAACGAAAAGAAAGAATTACTAGAAAAACAGAAAGAGGGAAAACCAGAGGGAGAGAGTAGCGGGAAATTAGTTCAGGAAACTGATCCCTTGGGGACATCAAGTACTGAAAGAATAGGCACAGTAATGGAGGGAGCAAATGAAAATCATTCAGAAAGCTTGTTTGAAGGGACGGAGGCCAGAGTCAAGAAGCACTTAGACACAAATGCAGGCAGAGAAGGGTCTAAAGAGGGAGCAGTTAGTTCCAATAAAAAATGTACAAATCTCACCAAAGGGGACCAAAAGGAGGAGGAAGAAACACCGGGAATCAGTAAAGGAGAAAAGGAAGAAAATGAGTCCACAAAGGAGGAACTAATGCAGACAATTCCATCATCTCCCAAACTCAAGAGTGGTCAGCCTGAAAAAACCGGGACAGTCCCGACTGGGGAAGTCGAATGCTCCGATCCCAATGTGCCTGCTGCAGGAAGAGATGACCAGAAAGGGGAGGTGTGTGAAACCTCATCCAAAAAGTCAAAGAACAAGAAGAGAAAAAACAAGAAGAAAAAATCTCCCCCTGTAGGCTCCCCCGAAGATGTTAAGAAAGAGCTGGTCTTCCAGAACACAGAGGAGGATGAGGAGGAGGAAGTCAAGAATCCAGCCAAGGACGCCTTTGGGGAGGTGGCCCACAATGAAAAGCAGGAGGCGAGGGCCGATCTCGATGAATATGTGGATTGTCCAGAGGGAGCCAACGCCGACTCAGATGACAAACCCAATCTGGAGGTTGATAAAGTGAAGAAGCTTAAAGAAGCAGTCGGTGATGACCACGCAGCTGAGCTTGGCAGAGATACAACCCATCTTTGGGGAGCTGATGGCAAGGGAGAATTCAGTTCCTCGGTGGTCGCCAAAGCAGAAAGCCTAGAAGACGACTCCATCTCGAGTGATGATCCTTCCAAGAAAGCAACTGAGCAAAACCAGACATACGAACTGGAGAATGAAGGCTCATCGGGCAGCAGGCCAGAAAACAACATTGAAGTGTTGGTCCCCAAGGATAGTTCTCACGCCGAGATGGAGGAAAGCTGCTCACAGTCAGATGAGCAGACAGAGACAGCTGAGGAAGTAGTAGAAAGCAGTAGCCTAGAAAGTGATGAGCTGGAAGACCCACTGGGCAGTGGCAAAGAAGATGCCCAAGGTAGGACCAGCAAGGGGAAAGATAAAAATAAAGAAGAGTGCACCCTGTCCTGAGTCGAGGAACGAGGCTACCCACAGCCTGGAAGCTTTCTGAGCTGTTTTAGTGGAAAGAAAACTAGGAGAGAGAAAAGCACTTCTGAGAGAATGTCGTATTATAGGAAAACTTGAGGGGTGGTGACAACCCTGCAGTCTAGGTTGGTCTGTTTGTCAGTACGATGTGGCAATCAGTGACAAAGTCATTCATTCCCTCCTCACAATCACTGGGATCTCTGTAGATATGGATTTGCGATCAGTCCTGTGTTTCATCTAGACTTTTAAGGAGGGCTCCGGGAAAGGCATGACCAGAGAACCAGCCATTCAGTGTCCTCCATTTCTGCCCCCAGTCTGTGGGCTCCTGAGGCTGTGCTTGCCTGGCCTGGTGCCATTTCACTCTACAGACCAAACCGACCTTCTTCCTGGAATGAACCAATTCTCCCTTGGTTTGTTCCTGATTCCCGTGCCGGCTGTCCTTCCTGGGATATCTATTTGAATGGGCACATTGTAACCGGTAAGGCAGAGGATCGAAGCCTGTCAGCTGCCCCAGTGATTTTTTAGCTTACCAAGTTTATGCCTTAAGAAGACAAAAATCCATCCAGATCCTGAAGCTCTGATGCCTTCAGATTACCCTCGTGCCTTCCTAGATCAAGCCTTGGGGCCATGTTACCAACCATTCCTTGAGATATATAGAATTTCATCTTATGTGCACGCTGCCTATATGATCTGTTTTATATACAAAGTATTTAAATGGGTTTTTCCCTCAAGTGTTTAAATTCATTTCCTGTCACTTCTAAGTTTTAGCAAGAGCATACATGAAACGATAGCTTACTTTGGCGAGCCCTCCTCCAGCATGTAACCTTCATTAACAAGCGCTGTACCAAAAGTTGTAACATGAACGTGCTGTAGGCCATCGACTGCTCCTGCCCTGGCACGCCAGCCTTGCTGGTGTTCCGGATTCGCCCCTGTGTGTTTGCTGCATAATGAAGTCTTTTAAATGTTTTTAAATATGAAAATCAGTGTATTCCTATGTGAATGTCATTGCCATTTATCTGGACATGTTATGCGGTTTTTATAGCTGTTACAGAATCATTGACTACCACCAGTTTATTAAGCTGTGGAGGTGTATGTCATAAATGTTTGTATAGAACTGAAATAAAGGCATTTTATAATTTTAAAAGGCTGTGATGCCCACTCTTTGGAACATGGAGAATTATTCCAGGATGAACTGACACTTGCTTCGATGCTTCCGCTAAATAGCCTCCCATGTTCACCTTGTTGCTGTCTTCATTAAAAATAGACGGATTTGGGGGGCAGCTGGGTGACTCATTGGATTGAGAGCCAGGCCTAGAGACAGGAGGTCCTGGGTTCAAATCTGACCTCAGACACTTCCCAGCTGTGTGACCCTGGGCAAGTCACTTGACCCCCATTGCCTAACCCTTACCACTCTTCTGCCTTGGAGCCAATGCACAGTATTGACTCCAAGACGGAAGGTATGGATTTTAAAAAAATAGACGAATTTGAAAGCTCATTCCTTTTGGCCTGCCCCTTCCTGTGTGGTGCACGCCAGGACAAGAGGTTCTTGTCACTTTGGGGGTTTTTTAGTCTTCCTTTCAAATGGTTTCCTATGAACACATTTTGAAAAGTAGAATCATTGTGCACATGCATGTCATATACTTCATAGCTTCTATGGGAGGACGTTGAGGAAATGGTGGGAGGGAGGGTAAGTCGGGGTCTCTTGCTCGTGTCAACATGAGGAAACGTTGAATTGGCTCAAGTAGACGCATAGGACTGTGAAGGGGTCCTTAAAGGTCAAGATGGGGACAAGCCTGGCTTCAGGAGAGTGAGCTGCATTGGAGCCATTGCCAGAAAGCCATCCCCATCTCTTTTATAAGGCGATTACCCGTCCCCCCATCCCCCTGCCCCTTTTAAAGTTTTGCTACTGGGTTTGTTTTCCCATTACAAACATTTACGAGGCTCCGTGACCTACTTCTTGTAACAAAACAGAACACCAAAATGAAATCTCACCCCAAAGTGTTCGCAACTTGCCCCTTCCAGAGCCCCCTCCCATCTCCCATTTTTTAGTGCTTTCTTTCACTTATGGAAGTTATTCTCTTCTTCCCACCCCCACTCCACTTGGATGTAAACAGGAATACGCGCACGTCCCACTCCGCTCCCCAGATCTGTCCCCTCTTGTCAGGAGAGGGAGAGTAGCTCTCATCGTTATCATTCTGCAGTTGTTGACCTGTCCATGGGTCTGGCAGTTTGGAATCAGAGACAAGTTACTGAACAGGGCATGCCCTTTGACCCAGCTGTATCCAGACGAGATTCAGTGAGTAGGAAAAGGTTGTATATGTACACAAGTACTTGTAGCTCTTCTTTTGGTGGTGGCCCAAAAGACCCGACTGGAGAGGAAGCCCAGTAGATGGGGATGCCTTTACACACTGCAGCCTCTGAATGTGTTGGGATCCTTTCGTGCCCTAAGAAACAGGGGAAATAGAGGGTTTCAGAGAGACAGATGATGCTGAGTGAAGGAAGCAGAACCGGCCGAACCACCAGTTACTAGAATATCAGCATTAACCACTTGAAGACGTTTATAAACTGACGGAAAATGAGGGGGGCAGAGCTGGAAGAACAAAGAACTTTGATCAAGGCAGTGACCACCCAGGAGGCCAGAGGATAGATGGGGAAACATTCATTCTTTCATTTCAATTCAATCAGTTAAGGAGATTCCCCAGGACACCGTTCATTCAGTGTGCATAGATTCAATGCATACCATATGCAAGGCCTTTTGCTAGGTAAAGAAAGAGAACAATTTCTGTTCTTAGTCTCAGCCCAACTACTGCTCCTTGAAGGCTAGGGCTGTTTCATTTTTGTCCTTGTCTTGGTGCCCAGCATACAGCAGGTGCTTAATAAATGCTTATCAATTGATCGGTTGGTTGACTGAAAGGCAGTCCCTTCAAGTCTATTGGCACAGTATGTACATTTATTTTTTTAACCCTTACCTTCTGTCTTGTAACCAATACGGAGTATTGGTTCCTAGGCAGAAGAGTGGTAAGGGGTTAAGTGACTTGCCCAGGGTCACACAGCTAGAATGTGTCTGATTTGAACCCAGGACCTCCCGTCTCTGGTCCTGGTTCTCCATCCGCTGAGCCACTTAGCTGCCCCCTGTGCATACATTTCTAAAATATTTGGTTACCTGTTTTCCCTATGGCAGATTAGACACAGTGATGTCCCATAGGAGCAGAGAGCCAGAATCCCCTCTGGTGAGTGACCTGGGGTATTTCTACAGTTCATTGGCATTAGGAGGCAGAACCCCACACTCAACTGTGTAACTGTGTGACCCTCCATTTCCACATTTCCCAAACGAGAGGGTCAGGCTTCTTTTGTCCTGCTCTAACACTCCCTGGATGATCCCAAGTTGTCCCAAAAAGTTAAGGCATGCCCCAAGGGTTCTGATTCCTTTCCCAAGTCTTAGTCCAGGCTTTTGGTTTGGATTTTCTGTTTTTATTATCAGCTTCATCCCTGGTGCTTCTGGGGATCATTAAATAGGCAGGAAGACCCCCGAGCCCCAATCCCCCACCTTCCTTCCCCCCAACCACCTCCACTATTTTAACACACGAAAGTATTTGAACAGATTTTATCTTTGCAGACAACTAGTGATACTTCCTTGGGTCCCTGGCAGTCTTCGAGCATCTAGCTAAAACCTTCTTATAAATTATCTCCTGTGAACCTTACAACCGTAAGACACAGGTGCTAATTATCTCCATTTTACAATGGCATCTCAGTAGAACAATTCAGTGACTTAGGTAGCATGTAAAAACAGATAGGAAGAACTGAGTTCCAATCCTGACACAGATACTAGCAGCATGACCAGGCTGAGCTTCAGTTTCCTTATTTGTAAAATGAGACCATAGCCTGTAAGGGTCCTTTTGACACCAAGTCTGTATCAAAGACAGGAAACCAAGGTTTGCCATCCTAACTCTGGCCTGGGCACCCTGGGCATGGAAAAGGGCCTTTAGCTCCGTCCAACATCTGCCTGGCCTCTCGCCACCTTGTACAGTGTAAGCACTTAATGTTTTATGAATCTAATAGGCCCGAAGGGAGAGATGAGAGCTGGGTATTTATGCTCTCATCGGCACCAAAGGAATGTGTTCATCAGAGACTGAAGGGGGGAAGTCTGGAAAAACCCATCATTGGTTCACGCTCGATGCCATTGACACTTGGGTATAGTCCCTGAATGGAGGGCGGGTGATGGATTGGCAGAGCCATTTATTGGCTGAAAACGGTTCTTCTCAAGCCCGTGGGAACTCCCAACACTCACCTTGTCGAGATGTGCCTTTACCTGCTTGATTTTCTGATCATCTGTGGCACCAAGAACTGCAGGCTAGTTATGGGGAAAGAAAAAGACTCCCTGGCCAAGCAGGGCTCACCCCGGGGCTTCCTCATTCTTCCCATTGACCTGGGCACGGCTTCTGGGGCTAGACACCACTTTCCCATGCTCTGGTGATCCGGGAGACCCCTTACAGAGATGGGAGGAGAATCTGCAAGTGTTAACACAGCTTGGGGTGGGGGTGGAGATTGGGAGAAAATTGGCCTCTGGGAAAGCTCTCTGGGCTGGTCTCCTCACCTGTAACATGAGCGGGATGACCGCTCCACTGTCTACCTCACAGGGTTGCTATGAGGAAGAACGATTTACAGGACCATTTTTAAAAACCCTTCCCTTCCACCTCAGAACCAATGATGTGTACTGCTTCCCAAGCAGAAGAGCAATAAGGGCTGGGGCATGGGGGTTAAGTGACTTGACCAGGGTCACACAGCTAGGAAGTGTCTGGGGCCAGATTTGAATCCAGGACCTCCCATCTCTAGGTTTGGCTTTCTATCCACCGAGCCATCCTGCTGCCCTCTTTATATAAACTTCTAATAGGCCATAGAATTGCCAAGGCGGTATTATTCCTATAGAAAGGCGGAACAATATTTTCTTGTTCATTTTAACTGTGTTATATTTGGGTGGCTGGGGGGAGAGAGCCAGCTTTGAAACATGGAAGACCTAGGTTCAAATCCCACCTCAGATAGTGGCTATCCGACCCAAACTCATCTTCAGAAGGCTCAGTGGCAGAGAAGTGCCACCCCACCTTGTAAGAGTCTCCAAATGCACGTGAAATCACACATCACTGACACAAATGGAAAACACACTGTAAGATCACTGTGTGTGCACACGTGCACACATGCAAGAGGGCTGGGGGTGGGGAAAGATTAGCCACATGAGCCCTCTGCTGATCCTTTGCTGTGACTGTAAGGGGTGCATTTTCTCCTTTGCCAATGATATTAAACCATGAAGCTTGTGAGATTTTGTGTTGCAGTTGTGTTTGGCTCTAGAGTTCTTGCATGCTCACTCTAAAGTAGAAGACTGGCCTGTTTGCGTGCCACTGGATGCATGTTCGGGGACATTGGCCACCACTCCCATAGCTGTACGTCTCCCCCCATCCTGTCTGTGACTCCATTCACTGTGGTACGTGCATCAGTAACTCCCTTTATCACGAATCTCGCTAACATACATGATCATTCTTTTCCAATTTTACATCATCTGGGCCAGGAGGGGCCCTGTGCCAATTCAGCTCTCAAACGTGTGCTTTCTCTCTCTTCCTTTCTAGACATTAGGCTGAAAAACCTTGTCGATGAACGAGAATGCTTATTAGAACAGGTAACACGAAACTATTTCTTCTGGGTTCAGGTCTCTCCTCCCTCCTTTGCATGATTCCTATCCTCACCCCAAATAAAGACTAGCAGCTGCATCCATTAGGAAAAAATCGACCAGCCACCACGCCGCGTCGTTAGTGTTCCCAGAAATGTGCCCAAAACAAACTACCTGGGGCCTGAAAGCACGGGTGATGTTGCATTCATTCATTCATTCATTCATTTGACAGATTCGAGCTGTGTGCTGGAGGAATCTGACCACTGTCTCTGAAGGTTGCCCAGAAGGGCTCCCATGGGCCCAATGGGATCTGAACCTCTCTTATACAGATGATTTCCTCCCTAATAAAATGCCAACAGGAGGAAATTTCATCTTCTCCCCAAGTGACTCAGTCCAGTAATCAAAAATCTTCCCTTTCAGAAACACTGTGTATGTGTGTGCAAATCCATCTCTATCAATTGTCTTTGAGATTTCTGAGAAGGCAGGCTCCTTATCATAATAAGAATAATATGATATAACAGTTCTTGGATTATTGTCCTTTTGAATTAGATAGTGGATTTCCCACAACATTAAAAAAGGGTACAGTCTGATGGACTCGGTGAGATCAAAGGATCTGGGTTCAAATGCTCCCTCTGAGGCTGGTTACTTTTGTGACTTCAGACAAGTCATTTAACCACCTTGGATCTCAGCTTCCTCCTGTACCCATGAGGGGAGTCATCCTAAGAAGGCCTCTGAGATTCCCATCCAGCACTAGACCTATATGAGCCCTCATTCCTTTCCATTCAGTTCACCATCCAACATAGTCTGAGTACACCCTGTGTGTATAATCCTGTCAGCCATATTGGCTGGAGTTGAGACGTGGGAATTCACATCCATATTGGCCACATGAAGGCTCTTTAGCTACAAAAGGGCATGGGAAGGCCCCTGCTTCCTAAATATTAGACAAGGAGTCCCTGAGTGGCCTCCAACTGTGAGGTATCAGCAGATTTCTCTGCAGGAGTACTGATTTCTATGGAAGGATATTAATTCTTGCGAAGTGTACATATAGGTGTGTGGATATAGATAGGTAGGCATGTGTTTATAGGGGAAGCTAGATAGTCCAGTAGAGTGCTGGGCTTGAAATCAGGAAGACTCATCTTCCTGAGTTCAGGCTGGCCTCAGACACTTCCTAGCTGTGTGACCCTAGGCAAGTCACTTCACCTTGTTTGCCTCAGGTCCTCTTCTGTAAAATGGAGCTGGAGAAGACAGTGGCCAAGCACTCCAGAATCTTTGCCAATAAAATCCCAAAATGGGGTCACAAAGAGTTGGATACAACCAAACAACAAATGTGTCTACTATACACATGTATGCATTTCTATACATCTTCTTTGTGTATAGACTTAGTATCTACAGGAGTGGGGGCTCAAAGAGGCCTTTGCTTGGCACATAAAGCTCCAGCTCCATAGATAACTCCCTCAGTATTGCGGGCCAACCACTCAGAATGGTTTACCCACTCTGCAGTTCATAAGGATTTCATTCAATCAGCCTTTCAAAGAGGCACTCTCCAAGAGTGAGTCGTAATCCATGCCTGGAGACAGAGCAAATTTAATTTGTAAGGCATGTGGAGAAGACTTTTGGTGGGTGTTTGTTTATAAAAGAGACATTGTGAGACCCATACATTTTTTAGAGTTTTTCCAAGCTTATATCATTGAACCGAGCACCATAAAAGCAGGCAGCAAAACTATAAAGTAGTATCATGGGGAGATTGTCCAATTTGGCTTTGGATGGCGTATGCTAAATTTCTCTTATCTTTTTGATAGAATTCCAAGTGTATTGATCCAGACTGGATTCAAGGAAATTAATGGATGGATTTGGGTTTTTCAGATTAAAAAACTAAAAGGACAGCTGGAAGAGAGACAGAAGAACGGCAAGCTAGAAATTTCGAGATCTGAAGACGCCATCTTGGAAAATGGAACCGATATCCATGTTCTTGACCTACAAAGTAAATAACATTTCTTCTTTAGCAAAACCATCTTCTGTGCATTTGGAGTTCAGGAGATTTTAAAAGGGAATGCCAGGCCTCTCAAGAAAGGGCTGGGATGTCTAAAAAGAACCCCCAAGAAAAGGGTTGGCCATCCAAACCTGTATGGATAGGAAGCTCTTGTTTTCCAAGAACAACTCCAAACCATAGGCACATCCTGAGGGTACCCTTGTGTTAGCAAAGAGTAACCAAATTAAGCCAGCCAACCAATTTGATAAAATGTAAGTAATCATAAGAGATGGCATGTGCCAAGCAGAAGAAAAGTCAGGATCACCCACTTGTGTTAGAAATTGGTCTATTATTAATTCTTATCAATAGTTACTGATAGGCTATTGCTTATGGGGAGATTCTGTTGATGGCAGTTGAGGGAACATTCAGACTAGCCATTGAGGAAATCGACTGGAGACCAGTTATGTAAAAATGCCATTTCTCATAACTACTAAGAGGAAAATATAGAGATATTGAATTCGGAGATATAATCCCGAAACTAAAAGGTATCTAACCCAAACCCCCGATCCCGATCTATCTCTCGCAAGACGTCTTCTTCCATGATAAATCACGGTTAGCCTGACTTCCTCTCCATCTAATAAATATAATATCTACACTTACTAGACTATGCTACTTATAAATGGTCTTAAATATTTATAGAAAATCCCCAGCTGCTTCTTTATTGAACTAGAGATTAATTCAAGCCTGTCAGTATTCTCCCAGCAGTTGTTCTCTGCTGCCCCGCCCCCCCCCAGTGGAGACCCGGAGAACTGCACCCCGCACTCTTCTCTCCGATTGGTCACTTCCAACCTTCTTAGATATCAAGATGTTATCCAAGCTAATCTACCACTAAAATTTTCCAAGGATCCCCGGAAACTTCACAACTTCATCTTTAGACTGAAACCTCACTTCTAGAATTCTAGAATAACTATTTACTTACTAATTAATTACCCTCTACATTTCCCCCCTGAGCTCAATTTGGGAGAAATTTCTCCCCAAACAGAGCTTACCTTAAATTTATTCTATAGAATAACTAATACTAGCCTATTTCTAAACTCTAAACTATGCTAGAGATAAAGAGGACAGACTGTGAGAAAATAGGAAAATTCTTGCAAAACTGCAAATCACATTCAAGTTACATAAGTCAAATGCAAATAATTGCAATAACAAAACAACAAAATAACACTTTTACCCTATACCCTATACACAAAACAAAATTCTATCTAAAATAATACTTTAGAATTCACCTTACACAAACGATGTAAGTAAAAACAAACCAAACTTGTAACTATTCTATTACAAGAAAAATCTATCCAAGGGTAAAAATATCTAATCATCTTACAACACTATAGAAAGAAAAACAAACTATTCTACTACAGAAAAATCTATCTAAAGGATAATTCAAATTCAACTCGCAACACTATAAAAACCAAAAACCTTGCAAGAAAACTATTATACAAAAACATACAAAATCTACATGATATGTACACATACCCCCCTGAGATGGGTAAAAAGGACCCTCCTTCTAAGGTTTCCTTTAAAAAAAGACAAAAATTCTCCTTTGAAGCTACCTTTTAGGAAGATATAAAAATCCCCCCTGTGGTGAGCAGAAAAAATAAACCTCTTTAAGGAGGATATAAAATGCTTATGAATTAATTTACTTTTATATTTAAATTGTTATCTTTTACAATTTTATGCATTATTATATGTAGTAACTACTTAGAACCTTTTAACATCCCTATTTAACATTCTGTGTATTATATTAATAAGAATTATTCTTAACCCCTAAACTTTATACTTACCATATATCTTCACATACAAATCTCTAATTGTAACAAGATTCAAACCTTTTCCATTCAAATACACAGTTTAGTGTCTTTAGAAATCCAGTCTTCAATCTTCAGTCTTCTTAGTTGTAGTGATCTTTGTTCTTTGTGTCCTTGAAATAGTGTTCATAGCAATACTGTTGTCCAATTGTGTTGACATTATTGTTGTGTAGTAGTCGTCTTTATTCTGTTGTCATTTTTATGGTTGTCCTTGTCCATTACAGTCCTGCCATTGTGTTGATCTTCATCTCCTCACTCTAGATTACCATCTTCACCTGAAGAACATTCAATTGTTATTAGTTTCTTCTCTCCATGACACTTTCTTCACATGTGTGCAATGAATCCAAAAAGCTTTTTTGGATATCTTTATAGCAATGGGTGTTGTTAACAATACTTGATACAGACCTTCCCAGGCTGGTTCTGTACCTCCTGCTCTATTAAATTCTTAATATATATGGTATCATCAGGATTTATGTTATGCAGTATAAAGTCTATCGGTCCTGCTTGTACTATTACTCCCAGTTCTTACAGCTCTTTGATTCTTATTTGTAATTTTCTTATATATTCTGCTATTGTGGTATCACCAAATAGAGCTTTCTGGGATTCTTGCTTCTGGATATAACCACTGACAACTTGTGAATACTTAGGACAGCCACCATTTTTTAATACATTTGCATTACTTCAGCCTGGTCATTGCCTTGGGTATTGCATCTATCCTGGTAATTATATGCATTTGGAAATCCGCTTCTTCTATCATTGTATCTAAATCCATTGTGCCCATTGCCTTGGTTGCCTTCATTTCTAAACCCATTGTTGTATCGGTTTCCCCTATAAAAATTTCCATTGTTCCTAAAATTATTCAGGAAGTAGCATTTTGCCTGAAAATTTGTCCCCAGGATCTACAATCCCTCATTAGGTGTCCCCTGCAGCCACACATGTAGCACCTTGGGCCTTGATCATTGTAATTTCTTTGTGGACTAGTGAATTGCCTCAGTGGCCTATATTTTCTCAATGCAGCTACAATTTTTTCCTGTTTTTCCACTGTGTTAAGTTTTAACTTTAGCTCTTTTATTTCTTGACTCAATTCTTCAACTAATTCATTATTCCTGTCTTTGTGTTTTTCTTTATCTGCATCATACACACACACACACACACACACACACACACACAGATACACACATATATATATAACCTGCCACTTACCTTATTTCATCTGTTTCCATTTCATTCCAAAACATATATTATTGTTTGAAATAATTCCTCACCACTGTGCAGGCATTCTTAGCGAATTGTCTACGTAAATGTCTCTCATCACGTTGTTTGGAGATGTCAAGTCCAACTTACCTTTCATCTAGGTCTTTAAGCCTATCCAGAAAGGCTGAGGGTGTTTCTCCACTTTCCTGTCTCATCTGCTCAAACTTAGTCCAGGTGCCAGAACTGTCTGAGCAGCCATCCATAACCTTTTTCTGAATTATTTTCCCAATTTGGATTTTCAATTGACCCATTTCATCAATAGTTCATCAAGTATAATTTCAAAATCTAAATAATCAGGGTCAAATTGCTTCACTATTTTTTTCAAACTTTTTTCAAACAGCCACAGGTTCCTCCTCAAATTAAGGGGTCCCCTTCTTAAAGCTATCTCTATCTTATTGTGTAAATCCCTTATGATGTCTAACATTAATGAGTTGGTACTGGAACCTCGCATAGTGGGAAGAACCCTGCAATATCGTTATTTAATAAACACATCTTCCCTACTGAAAATCTATAGGTAGGCCCTGTGAAGTCAGGGCCAAAGGGTTCGGTGAAACCTATGGAAACCCCCACACACACACCCCAATTAGGGGACACACAACCCTTTTTTCATACTGTGTGACCCAGTTTTTATATGGAAAAATATGTTCATTCTGCCTACCGTTAATGGAACATAATCAGAGGATGTTTGGGAGCAGGTAGCTGACTCAGTGGATTGTGCCCCAGACCTAGATATGTGAAGTCCTGGGTTCAGATTTTGTCTCAGACAATAGTTATGTGATGCTGGCTCTTCCTGCTCTTGTGCCTTGGAAACAATACATAGTATTGATTCTAAGGCAGAAAGTAAAGGTGTTTTCATTTTTGTTTTTGTTCTTAAAGACTAAAGGGAAGCACTTTGGTTTTGTGAGGCTTTTTAAAAATTCAAATTCCATCCAGGGGCCTGAAATCTGATTCAGAACATCAGCCCTTACTATGCTGGCTGAGTGTGTGAGTGGCATTTTCCCACACATTATGTTGCTAAAAGTGGGAAGGGGTTTGAGAAAGAAAACCCCTGTGGTTGGTCACAAGAACCAGATTTCAAGTCAGGAAGATTCCTCTTCCGAAATTCAAATCCAGCCTCAGACACTTACTAGTTGTGTGACCCTGGGCCAGTCACTTCTCCCTGTCTCCCTCGGTTTCCTCATCTGTTAAATGATCTGGTGAAGGAAATGACAAATTTATCCCATATCCCATACCCTAACCTTGGCCTCCCTTTCCCCAGCTGGCCTCTGAGCCTCCTGCTAGCTGAAGAACAAGCTGATTCTCAGGGTCTGCCAGGTGATAGAATCAGAGATCCGGGTCCACTGACCAAGAAACAGAAGTGTGACCTCCAGGAAAGAGTGAGGGTTCAAGAAGGTTCACTCGGTTTTTTTCTCTTTTCCTGTAGGAGATGCCAACAGACAGATCAGTGACCTCAAATTTAAACTCGCCAAATCGGAGCAGGAGATCACAGCATTAGAGCAGAACGTATGTGTGTGTGGCTGCGTGAAAGTGGTCAGGGCCACACAGAGGGAAGAGAGCCAGCTTCTCTTCCTTTGAGGATGTTTTAGCAGTAAAGGCCCTTCCCAGAGCCAGAGTGGGGAGCTGCTCCCCTGGGGAAGGATAGGGATGCCAGGTCACCCCTGGGTCCCAGGAGGGAATCCCTGATCCTTCACCAACCCTCCATGGATTCCTTTACTCCATGCCATCAGGCTTGAATTTTAAACCAGTGACTGACCTTTTAAAGTCACGGAGTCTTTGGACAACAGCCTGGCATCATCCTCCACCAGCCCAGATCCGCACCCTTCCCGGGCCCATCTCCCTGTGGCCTCTCCGAAATGCCGCCAGGTGTCAGGGCCCCAGGACACAAGGCCACCAGAGTGGAGCTGGGCCAAGGCTGACTCCAAGCAAATGTGTCGTGTCCCCCCACCCCCCACCCCCAGCACCACCACCCGAGTGTTAGCCAGATGAGGCTGCCCAGCTCCAAAGACTTTCTACGAATGAAACAAATAGGAAACAGCCAGGAAATGTTTAAGAACACATTTCCTGTCCCCATAGCTCAGACCAGATGCAAGGCCTTCTCTCTTTCCCCCAGGCCACCTCCTTGGCCCCTGTTCTTAGGGAACCCCGACTGTCCTTTGACCAACCTGGGCCCCTGCTACATCTAGAAAATAAGGGGGGCTGGGGGGCTCAGTGGATAGAGAGCCGACCCTGGAGATGGGAGGTCCTGGGTTCTAATCTGGACTCAGACCCTTCCTAGCCAGGTGACCCTGGGCCAGTCACTGGACCCCTGTGGCCCAGCCCTGACTGCTCTCCTGCCCTGGAGCTCTCCATGGCATGGACACTACGAGGGAAGGTAAACGGGCTTTGAATAAACAGAGCTCATAGATAGACACACATGCTCTGATCCTCCCTGGGTGCCTTGACTTACCTGGGGTGGCTTTTTCCCTTCAGGTAATTCGGTTAGAGGGTCAAGTATCGCGCTACAAGTCAGCTGCTGAGAACGCAGAGCGAGTGGAGGATGAGCTGAAGGCAGAGAAACGCAAACTCCAAAGAGAGGTGAGAGCCTGGGTGGGGGGTCAGGGGTCTTCGTTGTTTCAGTGCCTGGCACACAAAAAAGGTTGAACGCTTGTTGATTGGCTCACCGACCAAGGAAGGGCAGTTAGGATGCCTCCAAGCACAACTGGGGGGGGGGGGGCAGAACTCAGATATCATCGGGGCAGGGGGCTCCCCATCTGCCGGTGCAGTCTGTGATCGTACTGCGCAGGGTACTCAGCGACCAGACCCGGGGCTCCCCAGCTCAATGCAGACGGCCTTGCAGACATCCAGGCAGAGGGGGCTTCATGGCCCAGATTGAGGCATCAGCAGTGATTCATTGGAACAAAGGCAATAGTGGAAGGGGCCGAGCGGTGACATCTCTTGGGGAGTCCGCCTGACAAGCACTAGTGTAGACAAGGACCAAGGAACTGTTGGAGGGTCTGGAGCAGCTTCGTACTGAAGCTGATGCATGAGCCAAGGCCTCTGGGAGGTGGAGGCGAGGAGGAAGGGCCTCCTCCAGGGGAGAGCCGCAGAGGCACCGGGGGCTCCAAGTGCCAGGCAGTGCCAGGGAGTCACTGGAGATGGCCGGCTCAGACGTATGCTGCAGCCCTGTGACTGTTGGCTGAAGCCGTGAGAGCCTCCGCTGTGGACCCTTGGGAAGACCATCTCCCTCAGCGGCCCAGAGGCGTCCCTGGTCTCTTTCCGAGGCAGGCTTTGGCCAGTCCTGCTCACCGTCTGTCCCCGTTTAGCTCTGAGAATTCCCTGTGGGCACAGATTGCCTCTGGGGTGGAATGGAGGAGAGAGTTGGTCAGGGCGTCCTGGGCCCTTGGGGAGTGGCCGAGGGAGATGGGGAAGAGGCTGGGCAGTCAGCAGCGGACGGTCCATCTCAGCATCCTTTTCTCTCTCTTTCAGCTCCGCTCGGCACTCGATAAAACCGAGGAGCTGGAGGTGAGCAACGGCCACTTGGTCAAACGCCTGGAGAAGATGAAAGCCAATCGCAGCGCGCTCTTGTCCCAGCAGTGAGCACGGCGCAGAAGGGTTCTCCGAGATGCTGCTTCGTCCCACACCTTCCAGAGGAGAAAACGCCCCTCGCCCACGCGCACACGCACACGCACACGCACCCACAGACTGGTCCCGCTGCGGCTCCCGCTGCCGCTCCTCCCCGTCCGCCACCGCCACCGGGTCCCCAGAAGAAGCACATTGGCCGTGGTCTTGGGAGGCATTTACAATGGCGTTCCGAGGGAGGATGAAGACTCGACTTCTCTTTGGACTGCGTCTTGCTGAAAATCGGGAAGGAAGGACGATAACCCGATCTCCGAGGAGAGTGACTTGAGTAGTTTTAGCCTAATTCTACGCTTTTTATACACAAAGCACTGTGGAGCCATAAGCCATTACAAGCAAAACTCCTTCACTGGACACGAGAGAAGATGACGGTCAGCGTCCGAGCAAAAGTGACCTTACGAGACTCTTCACAGACAAAAAGGAAGGCTTTCGAAAGGATTTTTTTGCTTCCGTTCAGTCATAAGAATATTTTCTTTCCGAGTCAATGGGCAGTAGCTTCACTGAAGACGACAGCTTTTGATTTGTCTTATTTAATCCTTATATTGGGAATCGAAGTTAACTTCTTTTAAAGGATGTCATGTTGCAAAACAATTTAAAAAGGAAATTGCAATGTTGAAAAAATAAAACAATACCGTATTTATATTATTATCTTCCTTTGTTTTACCGGTTGTCATAAGAATAGAGGATTTGCCTAATAGGAGTCTACACAGGTTTCCAAGGCCAAAACCAGCCTTGGAGACGTTAGGCCTGAAGGTTCAGACGAAAACTCTGGCATTGTGGGCTGTTTGCTTACAGTATTTGGTCCTGAAACCCTTCTCTTCCTTTGCCGAAAATGTCAACAAGATGTTTGGGTTTCAAAGTTTGTGATTTAAAGGGAGAGGGGGAAAGAGACAGACAGACAGAGAGGGAGAGAGACAGACAGACAGACAGACAGAGAGGGAGAGAGACAGACAGACAGACAGACAGAGAGGGAGAGACAGATCGACAGAGAGAGAGGGAGAGAGATAGAAAGAGAGACAGACAGACAGACAGACAGACAGAGAGAAGGAAAGAGGGAGGGAGGTAGGGAGAGAGACAGAGAGGGAGGGAGAAAGAGATAGGAAGAGAGAGAGAGAGATTGGTTTATAAAGGAACAAGATGGGTCACTGGTTCAGCTCCTGCCTTCAGACATTTGCTAGCTGTGTGACAGTGGGCAAGTCATTCATCTCTACCTCATTTTCTTCCTCTGTGGAATGAGCAGGGGACTGGATGGCTTCTAAAGTCCTTTCCAGATCAGAATCTATGACCCTATAATTGTGTTTACAAAAATAACACCTTTTGGGGCTAATAATTGAACTTAGATTGCATTATACCCATTTCCTACAAATATAGTTTTCCTTTTTTTCTTCAGAAAGACAACATGATGTAGTGGCTAGACTTGAAGTCAGGAAGTCCTGGGTTCCAATCCCACCTCAGAGATTCTTTAGCGTTGTGTCCCATAAGATCTATGTGCCTCGTGCCATCACATCCCCTGGGACTTATCAATGAGACAGAGGGGTTACAATCTGTGCTGGTGTAGGATGTTTCCCGCGCTGAGAGCTCTTAACATGTCTGAGATCGTACCTTTTTAAAAATGTCTCCCCAAGTATTTTTAACCATTTCAAACTTATTAATTGCCAACAAAACCATAAATCGAATAAATATAAAAAAGATAAAATTTTACGTAACTCCCGGAGTTTCTAACAAGGGAGAATGGCCAGAATAAACAGGAATTTGATTCTGAGATCATAGATTTTAAAGCTAGAAGTGTCCTGGAAGTCATCAACCCCACATGCATTATTTTAAAGCTGAGAAAATGGGAGGATCAGGGAAGTTAAATGTCTTGGCTATAGTGGTCCCCCAGCTAGTAAATGACAGAACTGGGATTTGAACTCAGGTCCTCAGATTCCAAAACTACCCTATTTTCTGCTGTATCATGTTTCCTTTAAGAAAGATGGCAGTGGGTTGTCCCTCAGTCTAGAGCTGGAAGGGACCCAGAGGCCATCTAGCCCAATCCCCTCATTTGACAGATGATGAAAACCAAAGCTCCAAGAGAGAGCCCAAGATCACACAGGTAATCATCAGTCATGAGATTCAAACTCAGATCCTAGGGATCCAGAAACAGGGTTCTTTCCACTGTGTTTTCTGCTCCCTTCCATCCTGTTTACCTTCCTTTTCTTTGGTTTCAGTTTACTTGGCATTATGGGCCATGATTTCGGGCACCACCATAAGATTCAGTGCTCAGTGAGTGCCTGGCACCTAGGAGGGGCTTCATGTTGCCTGATGGGTTGGTATTTCGTTGTTATGGTTCAATCATTCAGTCTTGTCAGATTCTTCGTGAGCCCCTGGACCAGAGTTTAGCAGGCTCTTCTCTCCTCCACCATCTCCCGCTGGATCCAGGCTCACTTTCATCACTTCTACCCCTCTCATCCTCTGCCATTGCCTTCGATCTTTCCCAGCAACAATGTCCCTTGCCATGGATCCTGCTTTCTTGGTATGTGGCCAACGTATTAGGCTTCAGTGTTGAGCTGTGCTGTGAATGATCTGAATTGACCGATTCGCTCTCTTGGCTGTCTCAGGGACTCTCCGGAGTCTCATCCAGCACTGCAGCCTCCTATCCGAGTGCTCTGCTTTCCTGGAGAAACTCTGCGGACCTTTGTTGGCGTACCATTACTAGCTTCTTATTGAGTCACGTTGCAGTGGTTAGACACTGAGATTATTTGTGATTGATTTGCTGAGCACTTAGGAGTTTTTTTGTACCAAAAGGTCCAATTTCCATTGCTTGAGGGATGGATTCCCAGGCATGAAATCCTTGGTTCAGAAGCTACAATCCATGTCATTGCCACGTGCCTCTTGAACCTTTCCTGCGGGCAACCCCAGCAGCAGAAATCAGGGAACCTTTTCCCTCATAGCCCTGCCAACCTTGGATGTGATTCTTTTTAAAATATTGGGGGGGGGGCAGCTGGGTAGCTCAGTGGATTGAGAGTCAGGCCCAGAGATGGGAGGTCATGGGTTCAAATATGGCCTCAGACACTTCCCAGCTGTGTGACCCTGGGCAAGTCATTAACCCCCATTGCCTAGCCCTGACTGCTCTTCTGCCTTGGAAGCAATATACAGTACTGATTCTAAGAGAATGTGACGGTTAAAAAAATATGTGCAGAACAAATAGGAAGCAGTTGGCAGGGAAGGGAACAGGAGAGGCCATATGGAAGGTGCCACAGGAAGTGAACACTGAAGGAGGGAGGGCATTCCTGGCATGGGAAACAGCCTTTGCAATGGCAAGGTAACAAGACAGAAGGTTGCAATGAGAAATGGCAAATCATCCAGTCCAATGGGAAAGTTTTAAGGAGAATACTGTGTAATTAGCCCAGAAAGGGAACTTGTAGAAAATGGCCTTCTGACGCCAGAACAGTTTTGTTTCATCCTAAAAGCAATAGGAAGGCATTAGCACTTGAATCATGAATTTAGAGCTAGATGGAATCCTTCATTTTATAGGCCCTGAAAAATTAGTGACTTATCTAAGGTCATTCAGGTAGAAAAGCCAGGATTTGAACCCAGATCCTCAGACTCTACTCTAGCCCCAGCACTCTTACCCCTATGGTGTTCTGCTTCCAGATTCCACCTCTGATGCCTTTCTCTCTACCCAACAGTCTCAAGTCTTTGAGCCAAACCGAGTGGCTGGCACTGTCTGACACGGAGAGCATGGTCAGTGGGAGCTTGGGGTTGAGTGGCTCTTCCTCTTGTGCTGGTGAGACCTCAGCTCCTTCCTTGGGTACATTCAACGTCTCGTCCTCCTCCTTCCACTTGGCCTTCTGCCAGCAGCTCGGTGGGGCTGCCATGATCACGCTTGGGCATTCGGGTCCATTGAACGGCCTGGTAGAAGATGGAGAGGGAAGAGCCTACGGGCAGGGCAACTAATGAAGAGATTTCTGGAAAAGCCCTGGCAGGGGGCAAAGAGGGCCTGAACCAGAGGATGGCCTTGTAAATGGAGAGATGGGACAGGTACAAAGATGGCGGGCACAAGAGAGGCTGTAAAAGAATAGCCCCCAAGACGTGGCAATTGATTAAATGGTGAAGGCGCAGAGAGAGAAAGGAGGAAGAGGTGAAGATGCCTCGGGCCAGGGACCCGGGTGGCTTAGCAGGGTGCTGGCGGCGCCCCGAAGAGGAAAAGGCAAGTTTGGGGGAAAGAAACAAGAGCACTTTGGAAGGACTGGATTTTCAATGCCTGCGAGATCTCCAGCCGGATGGCCTGTCAGCAGTGGGTGATTGAGTCCAAGGGTGATGCGAGGGCTGGACATGTAGACGTGGGAGTCCCCAGCATTGGGATCCTGTGAACCCTTGGGAGCCGGTGAGACCCAGGGAGAGACCGTAGAGCCAGGGATGACGACGTGGGAGTCCCCAGCATTGGGATCCTGTGAACCCTTGGGAGCCGGTGAGACCCAGGGAGAGACCGTAGAGCCAGGGATGACGACGTGGGAGTCCCCAGCATTGGGATCCTACGTGAACCCTTGGGAGCCGGTGAGACCCAGGGAGAGACCGTAGAGCCAGGGATGACGACGTGGGAGTCCCCAGCATTGGGATCCTACGTGAACCTTTGGGAGCCGGTGAGACCCAGGGAGAGACCGTAGAGCCAGGGATGATGACGTGGGAGTCCCCAGCATTGGGATCCTGTGAACGCTTGGGAGCCGGTGAGACCCAGGGAGAGACCGTAGAGCCAGGGATGACGACGTGGGAGTCCCCAGCATTGGGATCCTGTGAACCCTTGGGAGCCGGTGAGACCCAGGGAGAGACCGTAGAGCCAGGGATGACGACGTGGGAGTCCCCAGCATTGGGATCCTACGTGAACCCCTGGGAGCCGGTGAGACCCAGGGAGAGACCGTAGAGCCAGGGATGACGACGTGGGAGTCCCCAGCATTGGGATCCTACGTGAACCCTTGGGAGCCGGTGAGACCCAGGGAGAGACCGTAGAGCCAGGGATGACGACGTGGGAGTCCCCAGCATTGGGATCCTGTGAACCCTTGGGAGCCGGTGAGACCCAGGGAGAGACCGTAGAGCCAGGGATGACGACGTGGGAGTCCCCAGCATTGGGATCCTACGTGAACCCCTGGGAGCCGGTGAGACCCAGGGAGAGACCGTAGAGCCAGGGATGACGACGTGGGAGTCCCCAGCATTGGGATCCTACGTGAACCCTTGGGAGCCGGTGAGACCCAGGGAGAGACCGTAGAGCCAGGGATGACGACGTGGGAGTCCCCAGCATTGGGATCCTACGTGAACCCTTGGGAGCCGGTGAGACCCAGGGAGAGACCGTAGGGCCAGGGATGACCTAGACTAGCCCTGGGGGCACCTAAACAGGTAGCGGGCGCCTGTGACTGTCCAGTGAAGGACACTAAGAAGGAAATCAGAGGGGCAGGAGGAGAGCCAGGGAAGACCGGCCAAGCTTCTGGGCTTCAGGGAGGTCAGCCAAGACGGATTAGACCCGAGGCAGAACCAACCACTGGGCTTAGCGCGGAAGAGATTGTTGGCCACTTGAAAGCCGTTTCAGTCAAGGGGTGGTTGGAGAAACTGGACGGCCAGGGGCGGAGAAGCGAGGGAAGGTGAGGAGGCCGGGCAGGAAAGGACAGGAGCCATCTAGGAGGATGATCGCTTGAGGGGGATGGCAGGGTCGTTACCAACGGACTTTGTGGGCAGCCGAAGATGAGTCAATGGGTAAGGCTGAAGATGGTCTGGAGCAGCACATTAACAATACACAAGTGAACCAGGCCCAAAGACAGAAAGTCCTGGGTTCAAATTTGACTTCAGACACTTCCCAGCTGTGTGACCCTGGGCAAGTCACTTGGCCCCATTGCCTAGCCCTGACTGCTCTTCGGCCTTGGAACCGACACATAGTATTGATTCTAAGGCAGGGTAGGGGTTATAAAGCATTTTAGAAACACCCAAGTCCCTCCCATTTGCTCTTCAGGGCCCCCTCAAAGGCTCTGGCACTGGCCTCTACTTTTGTACCCAGACTCAGGTGGCCAAAGTGAAAAAGAACTCGACTGATAGTCTGGAAATGTGCCCTGTGAGCCATGGCAAGTTTATCTTGTGGCCCCTTTTCCTAGGACTGGCAATCTAGAGCTGGAAGACGGCCCAGGAGTCACAGGCAGAGAATGGGACCAACGACTTCATTTTACAGATGGGAACACTGAGGCCCAGAGAGTTGGGAAGGGCGTGCCCGAAGTCACAGAAGGAGCGGGCTCAGAGGCAGGATTCTAACCCAGGACCACTGACTCCAGAGGCAGGGCCGATACTCTCGCTTCCTCGTCCAAAAACGGCTTAAAGAAATGGGAACATCAGTGCGAGCAATGCGAACCTTTCTCAAATGCAGCCTCCAGGTGGCGTTAGCACCAAGTTTAGCTGAACAGCTCCAGTAAAGGGAAAGCCAGACTGAGGCGTTGGGCTTTCTGCTCTAATGGAAACAGAAAGGGAACGTGTGGCTGCTGATGTCTCCGCAATCAGCCTTCCGCACAGGCCAAAAGGGTTTCTTCCAAGGGCGGCCCATCGGCTTCCCTCCTCCATAATTCCGCTGGCTCCCTGCGGATTCAGAGATCCAGCCTCCTTTTGATGGGAGTTGCCATAGGAACGGGTTGCTATGAGAACGGGCAACTCCGGCCAATCAGCACAGACTCTGTGGTCACGGGACTTTCTCCTTCGTGGGCCCGCACAGAACTAACCAGCAGTGACCTAGAGCTACCCTGCGTTGTTTAACGTGTCGTTGGCATCCCATTTTACACTGCGTGGCCGGGAGAACAAGGTGCATCATGGGTAAAAGTGGCACCTGCCCATTCGCTACAGCATCTGCCCTTTGGTCTACTCCTTCCCTGACAAGCAAACAAACTCAAACGCTCCCTCAAAATCCCCTGGGGTGCCCCCAGTGCCAGGGCCGTGCCCCTGCCAGCTCCCCTTAAAGCAATGAAGTTTGCCCCACCCGGAGCTTCCCCAGCTTGTCAGTTCTTTGGGAAAGACCCTGCTCTCGCCACCCCATCAATGTCAATTTTATTCAGTCTTTGACGTTTCTAATTTCCACATCAGTAAACATCCATGTGTTAGCCGTGCATGCTCAGACAACTTTTAGTGCCAGGAAGTTGTGGCGAAAACACTTTGGGGATCAGAAAAGAAGATCCTTTCATTGTTAAGAATGCAGATTGGATTGGGTGCCAGGACCCAAACTGGTAGGTCCTGGGTTCAAATCTGACCTGAGACACTTCTCAGCTATGTGACCCTGGGCAAGTCACTCCACCTCCATCGCCTGGCCCTTGCCATTCTTCTGCCTTGGAACCAATACACAGTTTTAATTCTAAGTCAGAAGAGAAAGGTTTAATAAAAAATGTGTCTTTGGATCTGTCGTACCCAGCCTCTACCTTGGATAAAAAGTCTTTTCCTTTTTGTACATCTCTTTCTTCTTGTGAAAAACAGGGGCCACATTTTAGAGGAACTTCATGAAAATGAAGGATGGAGTCACCCTGGAATGCTGTTGGGACTTAGCTCAGCAAGGCAAAGAAAGACCATTGGCTTTTCTGGTTTCTTTGTTTTGTTGTTTTTGTTTTTTCATTTTCTGAGTAGTTAAAAAAAAAAAAAAACTTTTGCTGTGTGACCCTGGGCAAGTCACTTCTCCCCCATTGCCTAGCCCTTATCACTCTTCTGCCTTGGAACCAATACACAGGATTGATTCCAAGTCAGAAGGTAAGGGTTTAAAATTTTATTTTTTTAGCTTTTTAAAATCCTCAAATTTGTGGAATAAAAATTGTGATCTCAAACTGAACAGGGGACAGAGTGCAACAGGAAAATTACTAGCTCTGCAGTCAATGGCCCTGGACACAGACACTTTGTAACTGTGTGACCCTGAACAAGTCACTTTTTCTACATGGGCTGAGTATCAGAGGCAGTGTGGTGTAGGAGATAGTATGTCGGACTTAGAATCACGAAGACCTGGGTTCAAATCCCATCTAGGAATGGGGCCCTAGACAAGTCACTTTAACTCTTGCCTCAGTTTCTTCATCAATTAAAAAAACAGGGGAGGGCTGGAATCTATAGCCTTCAAGGTCTAAATCGATGATGCAATGAGCTTTACCTCCTGTTTCCAAACAGACAAAGGAGCTGAGGGGGTTGGAAGCAAAAATAAACTCCATCTGCCTTTGATACTTTTGGGGGAGCAGAGAGAAGATGATGATGGCAAGGGCTGCCAGAGCCTTAAGAGTGATGCAGTCCAAGCTGGACCTGAATGAAAAGCCCCCTACAACCTCCTCTCCGAGGGGTCATCCTGTCTCCACTTGCCTTATTACACATTCCACTTTGGGGCAGTTTGGTGTTAGAAGTGCTTACCTACCGTGAGCCCAAATCTGCCCCTCTCTGCCTCCCAGACTCCTAGTGAGCCCCTGATGGCAAGAAGGACCAGTCCGGTGGCCCTTTCACTGCTAGCCCAAGCCCGCTTGGGTTTGGCGGAACCCTAGTGACATGTTTTGTGTTTCCTGACGCTATATTGCCATATACTTGGTGCTGAGCATCCTAGGAGGGAGAACAGTTTGGGTTTCTTTATACCAAGGCTCAGTCCTTGGGCGGGCTTGACCTGCATTGTTTTAGCCATCCCTTCTAGCTTTTTGCCTTCCACAAAAGCCCCTGATCAAAACTGTTAAACAACATAGGGGCAGATACTCTTGGAAATCTCCTGCCAGTGATGTTAACGACTTTCCCTTGAAGTCAGACCAATCTGACTTGGTTAGAAGAATCTGATTGCATTACGTTCTCACCCACAAGAAAAGTGTGAGATACTTTATCAGCTTTGTTAAAATCTCGGTAAGCTAGGGGCAGCTAGGTGGCACAGTGGATAGTGAGCCACTGTGCTACCGGAGTCAGGAGGGCCTGGGCTCAGATTTGGCCTCAAATACTTCCTAGATGGGTGTGACTCTGGGCAAGTCACTTAACCTGCATGCCAAAGCTCTTGTCTTCCAACTGATATGAAGGCAGAAGCTGAGGGTTTTAAAGTCTAAGTAAACTCTCTCCCCTAGTTTAGTAATCCTGTCAAAAAAGGAAATGAGGTTAGCTTGGCATGATCTGCTTGGAAAATCCAGCAGATCCTCAATTTGTCTCTTTTAACAATTTGTTAAAGAGTTTGCCTGAGAATAGAAGCTAAGCTCACTGGCCTATAATCTGCAGACTGTTTTCTTCCTTTTTCAGAAAATTAACACATTTGCTCTTCTCCTATCTTGGGGGACTTCTCCCATTGACCGTGATCTTTCCAACATCCCTGGCGATGGCTTAACCTTCACAGCTGCCAGTTCTCATGAGGGAAAGCTGAAGTTCTTTGGGCCAAGGACTTGACGTCATCCAGGAAAGCTAGGCATTCCCTTACAGCCTTCTTATGGGGATATCAACTCGGGGAGTCCTTTTTGCTCTATTGTCCCTAGCCTAAAGGTCATTCTTTGCCAGGAAAACACAGAGCTTTGCCCTTTCTCTCTAGCTGGATGTCCTACCACCCATCCCCAGCAAAGCTCTCAATTCTCCTTTGATGCTTTTCCTCCCGTTTTGGTTGCAACCAGGGCAGCAGCAGCAGCAGCACTAACTACTTTTCTCCTGGTCCGCGTTTCCCTTCCAGCCTCAGCCATTCTGAGCCTTAGCAATTCCCCAAAGAGGATTTTACAGCCTCGGTTGAAGATCCCCGCGCATCCACATTGCTCCTTTGGACAAAACCTTTTCCCTCCGGGCGCTCTTTCCCGATGGTCTTGGCCGTGTCCTCATCTCTCCCTCAGGGGGAGCCGACTCCCACTTAGCATTTGCCTTCCCCAAAGCCCATCTTTATTTGTTAGGTATTTATTAAGTTCTTCCGGACTACGCTCCAGACACCAGGGAAATGCTTAAGGCAAAGGCCATGCCTGCCCTCGAGGAGCTTACATGCCAATGGGGCATGCTTAAGGCAAAGGCCATGCCTGCCCTCGAGGAGCTTACATGCCAATGGGGCAGCGAGCTCTTGGGATCCAGGAATTCCAGAGGGGAAGAGACTGGCTGCCCGGAGACCCAGGAAGGGTCTCTAGCACAAGGCAGGGTTTGAGCCGTCTTTTTGAAAGAAATCTCTTCTCCCAAAAGCTAGGTGCCAGGCTGCCTGGGCTCCTAATCCGCCCCAAGCCCCTGGCTGGGCTCCGTCGGGGCAGAAAGAACCCGTCCACCCTGCCCCCTCCTCCTTGCACTTCGCTAACCCACAGCCTTCTCTCTAGTATCGCAACCACACCCGCCCCGTGCAGAGCCTGGCCTTACTGCGCCTGCGCCCACGCCCTCGCTCCCTCTCCCTCAGTCTGCGCAGGCGCCGCCCGAGCGGTTCCCGCCACTTGACGATTGGCGTTTACCTTGACCAATCGCTAGGTCGCGCCGCCGTCTCAGCTGCCAATGGAGGTTCGCTCTGGACCTAGGGGGCGTGGTCGACGGCCCACGCTTTCCAGCGGTCGAGATCCCGGGCGAAGGCGACGACGGCTGCGGGAGGCGGTGACGGCCACGGCTGTGGCCTCGACTGAGGTGGCGGAGCGGCTGCCCTGGACACGGGCGCCGATGCACGGTGAGTGCCCGAGAGGAAATCCCCGCGGGCATCCGGCCCCCTCCAGCATTCGGCACCTGCCCTTCCTCCAATATCCGGCGCCACCCTCCTTCCCGGAGTCCCCAGCACCCCAACCCCAACTCCATCCGCGGCAGGACCCTTCTTTGATCACTGGATGTCTCAGGTATCCGAAATTTCCAGTAACCAGTACAGTGAACCAGAAACCAAGCTTGCCCCTCCCTAAATCGCTCCAGACTCCGAACACCCCATTAATTGACTCTGCCCCCCACTCTCAGCAAGACTCATGCCCCCAGCACCTCTGTAGTCTGAAGCTCTAAGGGGACTCCCCCCACTGCCCCCCCCCTTCCAAGGCCTTCCCCTGCAGTGGTAAGCCCAACTGCTGCCCTGCCTGGAATCCTGGGGGCAACCTCTGGAAGTCCCAGTAACGGCCGCCTGCCCATCCCCCCTGCTGCTCCCCCCCCCAGGTCAACGGCCACTACCCCCACCCCACCCCCACCAGAAGAGCCCGGGCTTCCTCCCACATCAACACTGTGGCGGAGGTGCTCACCCTCACAGTGCCTGACCAGCTGCCTTGCCCCAACCCTCCTGGCAGGGGAGCTGTCCCTTCCAACCCCACCCCTCTTCCAGGCCTGCTACTTGGGGTCCCTCCAGATTTGGAGCCATGGAGCTTAACAAAGGTAACCTTGCCTGGACAGAATGGGGGATGGGGGGACCCTTCATGCAGCTGGGCCAGCACTGGCTTCTGCCCCTGCTGCTCGGAGTGAGAGCTTGGAAAAAGTCGTTCTTAAGACTCTCCAGAGATTTTTCATGGGGTCCCATGAACTTGAATGAGGGGGGAAGGCCTTCTATTTTCAGGGCAAAGATTGTCTTATTACCCTCACACTCTAGCTGCTCCCCAAATTGGGAACAAAAGCAAAACAAAACCCATTACAAATATGTAGTCAGTCAAAACAGTTTCCACCTCGGCCACAGCCACGTCCACATCCCCAAATAGAATTGTCTCCTTCTGCCTGATACGCCCTTCACCTCTGTCAGGATAAGGCACATTTCCTCTAGAGCCTTCCAGGATCTCAGCCGGCCACCCATCCCAATTCCTAATTCTTTCACCTTGTTTGCCTTCCTCATTTTAGAAATTGCCCCCCCCCAGGTTTTTCTGAAGCCCTCGACATCATTTCTTACAGCACAGTAGTATTCCATCACATTTCTGTGCCATCACTTGTTCATTCATTTACTCATTAAGTGGCTTTTCAGCTTCTGTGGTCTTCCAGGAAGTGGGCAAAGTGCCAGCTACACAAAAAGAGGCAAAAGACAGTCTGCCTGCCTGCCTGCCCTCAAGGAGCTCACAGTCTCATAAAGGAGAAAACAGGCAAACAGATACACACAAAGCAAGCTATAAACAGGATAAATCGGGAAGAATGAACAGAGGGAAGACACTGGAATTAGAGGGCTTTTGGGAGTGCCCCCTTTGACTCATGGCCCTCCTGGGCCCCCTTCTGCCCCTTTTGCCAGTGTAGCTCTGAGTTGTCTTAATTGCATTTCTCTGCTCAAGAGTGACTTAAAGGGACAGCTGGGTGGCTCAGGGGATGGAGTTCAAATGTGGCCTTAGACACTTCCTAGCTGTGGGACCCAGGCCAAGTCACTTGCTTTCAATTGCCCAGCCCTGACCACTCACTCTTCTGCCTTGGAGCCAATACACAGTGTGGATTCTAAGACCAAAGGTTGGGGTTTGTTTTTGTTTTTTATTAAACTCTTTCCTTCCATCTTGTGTGTTGGTTCTAGGATTTAGAAATTAAATCCCTGGCAACCACCAATTTAAATATTCACTCAAACCGTAATAAATTTAACATAAGGCAGAAGAGCAGTAAGGGCTAGACAAAGGAGGGTTAAGTGACTTGCCCAGAGTCACACAGCTAGGAAGTATCTGCAGCCAAATTTGAACACGGGACCACCTGTCTCTAGGTCTGGCTCTCCATCCACTGAGTTGAGTCACCCAGCTGCCCTCTTTAGGGTTTCTTCAAATTAAATTTATTTAATAAATTAATTTAGAATATTTTTCCATGATTCATATTCTTTCCCTCCCCTTCTCCTTCCCTCCTCCCATAGGCAATGAGCAATTCCACTGAGTTTTACATGTATCATTGATCAAAACCTATTTTCATATTATTGATATTTGCAATCAAGTGATCATTTTAGAGTCTAATCTCAATCATATCTTGGGAGTTTTTTAAAGAGTGATATAATGCATTTTTTCATCAGACTGCAGATAACTTTAATTTCTGCTAAGAACTACCTGTTTATGTGCTTTGACCATTTGTTTATTGGGGAATGGCTTGATTTCTTGTATGTTTGATTTAGTTCCTCATAAATTTGAGAGATTATACCTTTTTCAAAGATTTTTGTTATAAAAAATTTTCCCAGTTTGTTACTTCCCTTCTAATTTTGGTTGCATTGGTTTTGTTTGTATGAAAACTTTTTAATTTAACAATTGAAATTATTCATTTTATATCTTGTAGTGTTCTCTGTCTCTTGCTTCATCTTAAATTCTTTCCTTTCCCAAAGATCTGACAGGTATACTATTCTATGTTCACCTAATTTATTTATGATTTCACTCTTTATATTTAAGTAATTTACACATTTTTGAACTTCTCTTGGTATAGAGTGTGAGATGTTGGTCTAAACCTAACCTCTCCCATACTGTTTTCCAATTTTCCCAGAAGTTTTTGTCAAATAGTGGGTTCTTGTCCCAAAACCTGGGATCTTTGGGTTTATCGAACACTATCTTGCTGAGGTCATTTACTCCAAATCTATTCCATTGATCCACCCTTCTGTCTCTTAGTACCAGATTGTTTTGATGATCACTGCTTTGCAGTACAGTTTAAGATCTGGTACTGCTGGACCTCCATCTTTCACATTTTTTTTTCATTACTTCCCTTGATATTCTTGATCTTTTGTTCTTTCAGATGAATTGTGTCATGATTTTTTCTAATTCTACAAAATAGTTTTTTTGGTTGTTTGATAGACACGGCACTGAATAAGTAAATTGATTTAGGTAGGATTGTCATTTTTCTTCTATTAGCTACCCATGATCAATGAATGTTTTTCCAATTGTTTAGATCTAGTTTTATTGTGAAAAGTGTTTTATAGTTGTGTTTATATAATTCCTGAGTTTGTCTTGGCAAGTAGATTCCCAAATATTTTATATTGCCTAGAGTAATTTTAAATGGAGTTTTTCTTTCTAACTCTTGCTGCCGAGTTTTGTTTGAAAAAAAAATAGAAATGTTGATGATTTATGTGAGTTTATTTTGTACCCTGCAACTTTGCTAAAGTTGTTAATTGTTTCCATTAGATTTCTAGTTGATTTTCTAGGATTCTCTCCATATACCATCAAATCATCTGCAAAGAGTGATAGCTTGATCCCTTCAATTTCTTCTTCTTTAATTGCTACTGCTAGCATTTCTAGTACAAAATTAAATAATAATGATGACATTGGGCATTCCTGCTTCACCCCTGATCTTATTGGGAAGACTTCTAACTTATCTTCATTGCAGATGATACTTGCTGATGGTTTTAAATAAATACCATTTATTATTTTGAGGAAAGGCCCTTCTATTCCTATACTTTCTAGTGTTTTCAGTAGGAATGGGTATTGTATTTTGTCAGAGGCTTTTTCTTTATCTATTGAAATAATCATGTGATTTCTGTTAGTATGGTTATTATGGTCAATTAAGTGGATAGTTTTCCTAATATTAAACCAGCCCTGCATTCCTGATATAAATTCCACCTGATCATAGTGAATAATCCTTGTGATAATATTCTGTAGTCTCTTTGCTAGTATTTTATTAAGATTTTTGCATCTTTGTTCATTAAGGAGATTGGTCTATAGTTTTATTTCTCTGTTGTCTTCCTGGCTTGGGAATCAGTACCATATTTGTGTCATAAAAAATTTGATAAGACTCCTCTTTGCTTATTTTTTCAAATTGCTTATATTGTGTTGGGATTGTTTTTCTTTAAATGTTTTATAAAATTCACTTGTGAATCCATCTGGCCCTGGGGATTTTTTTCTTAGGGAGTTCCTTGATGGCTTGTTTAATTTCTTTTTCTGAAATGGGATTATTTAAGTATTCTATTTTTTCTTTTGTTAATCTGGACAATTTATATTTTTGTAAATATTTGTCCATTTCACATCGATTGTCATATTTCTTGTCATGTAGTTGGGCAGAATAGCTCCTAATAATTGCCTCAACTTCCTCTTTATTAGGGGTGAGATCATTCTTTTTCATTCATGACACTGTTCATTTGATTCTCCTCTTTCTTTTTTAAATTAGATTAACCAATACTTTATTTGTTTTTTCAAGGAACTAGCTCCTAGTCTTATTTATTAGTTCAATAGTTCCTTTACTTTCAATTTTATTAATTTCTCCTTTGGTTTTTTAAGATTTCCAATTTAGTTTTTATCTGGGTTTTTAAAATTTTGTTCTCTTTCTAGTTTTTTTAGGTTGTAAGCCCAATTTATTAATCTCTTCCCTCCCAATTTTGTTGATATGAGCACTCAGGGATAGAAATTTCCCCCTGCATACTGCTTTGGCTGTATCCCATAGATTTTAATATGTTGTCTCCTCATTGTCATTCTCTTCAATGAAATCAGTAATTGTTTGTTTATCACATTATGATATGAGAAAGTTGCACTTATTATTTCTGCTTTTCTGCATTTGGTTGTGATGTCTTTATGCCAAAGCACAATGGTCAGTCTTTATATGTGTACTATGTGCTGCTTAAAAGAAGGTATATTACTTTTTATTCCTATTCAGTTATCTGTTAGCTCTAATTTTTCTAACATTTCATTCACTTCCCTTACTTCTTATTTATTTTTTGGTTCAATTTGTCTAGTTCTTATAGGGGAAGGTTGAGGTCCCCCACTACTATGGTTTTACTATCAATTTCTTCTTTAAGCTCCTTTAAAAATCTGGATGCTATACCCATTATTGAATATCTGTTGAGTACTTATACTTCATTGTCCATACTGCCTTTTATCAGGATGTAATTACCTTCCTTCTCTCTTTTAAACAAATCTATTTTGTTTTTGCTTGAGCTTTGAGATTGCTACTCCTGCCTTCTTTGGTCTTAATTGCAGCCCAATAGATTCTGCTCCAGTCTTTTACCTTTACCCTTTGTGTGTCTCCCTGCCTCAAGTGTGTTTCTTGTAAACAACATATGGTAGAATTTTGGTTTTATAATTCACTCTTTTATCTGCTTCCATTTTATGGGTCAGTTCATCCCATTTACATTTACAGTTATGATTACTGTCTGTATATTCCCCTCCGTTTTGACTTCCTCTTTTAATCTTGCCCTTTCTCCTCTGGTGTTTCACTTTTAGTCAGTGTCTACCTCCCTTCCCCCTCCCTTATCTTACTCCCCTTATCCCCATCCCTTCTTACTTACCTCTTTGTATAGGACCTTTTGGTCACCCCTCCCAGACTCTCCCTCCCTTGTATTGCATCCCTCCACCATCCCATTTCTCTTTCCCCTTCTACTTTTCTATAGGTTAAGATATAATTCTATACCGCAATGAATCTGGCTGTTCTTCCCTCTTTGAGCCAATTCCAATGAGAGTATGGTTTAAGTATTACTCCCTTCTGTTGTATTGGTCTCTCTCTCCCCCCTAACTTCTTTGCATGTTATAATTTACCCTCTTAGTATCATCCTCTTTTTCATCTCCAGTTTTATTTTTTAACATATCCTAAATAGCTTACTACTATATCTTCTGTCTATGTATACTTCTATTAACTACTATGATAATGATAACAATTTTTAAGACTTACAGAGATCTTCTTTCCCTATAGGAATATAAACCATTTGACCTTATTGAAGCTCTTAAATTTTTTCTCTTATTTACCTTTTTATGCTTCTTTTAAATTTTGTATTTGGGCCTCATATGTTCTCTTTAAGTCTGGTATTTTCTTTAGGAATGCTTGGAAATTTTCTATTTTATTAAAAGGCTATACTTTCCCCTGAAAGAATATAGTCAGTTTTGCTGGGGAGGTGATTTTTGGTTGTAGACTAAGTTTCCTTCTGGAATATCATATTCTAAGCCTCCTGGTCCTTCAGTATAGAGGCTACCAGATCCTGTGTGATCCTGACTAAGGCTCCATAATATATGTATTATTTCTTTCTAGCAGCTTGTAGTATTTTCTCCTTGACTTTGGGAGCTCTTGAACTTGTCTATAATATTCCTGGAAGTTGTCGTTTGGGGATTTAATGCAAGAGGTGATCTGTGGATTCTTTCAATGTCTATGTTACCCTCTTTTTTATCTGAATATTTTGTTTTGTTTTTTTTTTAAATATTTTTCCATGTTTACATGATTAATTTTCTTTCCCTTCCCTCTTCCCTTACCCCTCCCAGAGCCAACAAGCAATTCCACTGGTATTTTACTTTCTTGTTCAAAAATTATCAGGACAGATTTCTTGGATAATTTCCTATACTATGATGTCTTTTTTTTCTTTTTTGGTCATGACTTTTGGGTAGTCCAATAATTTTTAAATTGTCTCTTCTTGATCTATTTTCTAGGTCTGTTTTTTTTTGTTCAATGAGATATTTCACATTTTTTTCTATTTTTTGCATTCTTTTTATTTTGTTTTATTTCTTTCTTCCCACCTACCCAATAAAACATTTTGCAGACTTTAATGGCAGGAAGGAATGGGACTGGTGTGTTACAGTGGTGGTACCAGAGTGGTGTTGATGCCTAGGAAGCCACCTAACATAAATGCTAGGCAGGACCAATGAATCATCTATAGTTGTCAACGAAAAGTGTCAGAGATGGTGACCCATTACTTGAAGGTTATTTCAAATTCCAAATCTGATCCCATTGCCTTATTCTGAGTGGAGAGCAGTGACAAAAGATATTTCATAAAAATCAACCCTCACAGTAGAGAATCACAGATAGTCAAACAGCTGATTGCTCCTTGGATGAGAAACCATCATGAAAAACTGAGATGGATTTAATCTAGATTCCAATTCCAGAATAGCAAGTATAATCACTCCTTTTCATTTGTCACTAGAATTTAATCCAAGATAAAGCTGACTGAATAAACCAATGTGGTTTCTTCCTTAAGGAAGAATATAGATGGTAGAGAAATTTCTTCTTCATTGTTGATATTCTTTTTCTTCCCTAGTCACCAATTCCTGGAGAAAGTTCCAGCAGAAAAGAAATTTTCTTTGAAGATACTGAGTATACTCAGGAAAAACAAAAGAAAACAGAAATCTTCTGAGATCTTTGGCCTAGTTCAGGTGCCAAATGAGCCAATTGATGCTTTCACCTCAGTAGCCCAGTTTACCCATTTCTTTGAGAAGCCCTATTCTATTCTTAGCAGCATGGTGGGTCACAGACAAGGGGAAAGAACACAGGAGCCTTGCCTTGATGGAAATATTCTCCCACTGAGCAGATTTCATGGATGACATCTTCTAGGCAAATGATATCAAACTTTCCTGGATACTCCTCAACCAGAGTATTATCTGTTAGGGAGACTTTTCAAAATGTATTCTGGCTTGACCTCATTTTAGAATGAGCTCTAAGACAGATTTTAGGTTAGGATATCTCCAGGCTATGTAAGGTTCTATAATTTGTAATTTCTTTAAGGAAGGATGGGGTCATTTTTTTTAATATATTTTATTTGATCATTTCCAAGCATTATTCGTTAAAGACATAGATCATTTTCTTTTCCTCCCCCCCCCCCCGCCCCCCATAGCCGACGCGTAAGTCCACTGGGCATTAGATGTTTTCTTGATTTGAACCCATTGCTTTGTTGATACTATTTGCATTAGAGTGTTCATTTAGAGTCTATCCTCTGTCATGTCCCCTCAACCTCTGTATTCAGGCAGTTGCTTTTTCTCGGTGTTTCCACTCCCATAGTTTATCCTTTGCTTATGAATGGTGTTTTTTTTCTCCTGGGTCCCTGCAAGTTGTTCAGGGACATTACACCGCCACTAATGGAGAAGTCCATTACGTTCGATTATACCACAGTGTATTAGTCTCTGTGTACAATGTTCTCCTGGTTCTGCTCCTCTCACTCTGCATCACTTCCTGGAGGTTGTTCCAGTCTCCATGGAACTTCTCCACTTTATTATTCCTTTTAGCACAATAGTATTCCATCACCAACATATACCACAGTTTGTTCAGCCATTCCCCAATTGATGGGCATCCCCTCGTTTTCCAGTTTTGGGCCACCACAAAGAGCGCAGCTATGAATATTTTTGTACAAGTCTTTGTGTCCATTATCTCTTTGGGGTACAGACCCAGCAGTGCTATGGCTGGGTCAAAGGGTAGATATTCTTTTAGCACCCTTTGGGCATAGTTCCAAATTGCCCTCCAGAATGGTTGGATCAGTTCACAGCTCCACCAGCAATGAATTAATGTCCCTATTTTGCCACATCCCCTCCAGCATTCATTACTTTCCTTTGCTGTTATGTTAGCCAATCTGCTAGGTGTGAGGTGGTACCTCAGAGTTGTTTTGATTTGCATCTCTCTGATTATAAGAGATGTAGAACACTTCTTCATGTGCTTGTTGATAGTTTTGATTTCTTTATCTGAGAACTGCCTATCCATTTCCCTTGCCCATTTATCAATTGGAGAATGGCTTGATTTTTTGTACAATTGATTTAGTTCTTTATAAATATGAGTAATTAAACCTTTGTCAGAGGTTTCTATGAAGATTTTTTCCCAATTTGTTGTTTCCCTTCTGATTTTAGTTATATTGGTTTTGTTTGTACAAAAGCTTTTTAGTTTGATGTAGTCAAAATTATTTATTTTACATTTTGTGATTCTTTCTATATCTTGCTTGGTTTTAAAGCCTTTCCCCTCCCAAAGGTCTGACATGTATACTATTCTGTGTTTACCCAATTTACTTATGGTTTCCTTCTTTATGTTTAAGTCACTCACCCATTTTGAATTTATCTTGGTGTAGGGTGTGAGGTGTTGATCTATTCCTAGTCTCTCCCACACTGTCTTCCAATTTTCCCAGCAGTTTTTATCGAATAGTGGATTTTTGTCCCAAAAGCTGGGATCTTTGGGTTTATCGTATACTGTCTTGCTGAGGTCGCTTTCCCCCAGTCTATTCCACTGATCTTCCTTTCTGTTTCTTAGCCAGTACCAAATTGTTTTGATGACTGCTGCTTTGTAATATAGTTTTAGGTCAGGGACTGCAAGGCCCCCATCATATGTGTTTTTTTTCATTATTTCCCTGGATATCCTTGATCTTTTGTTCTTCCAAATGAACTTTGTTATGGTTTTTTCTAAATCAGTGAAGAAGTATTTTGGTAGTTCAATGGGTATGGCACTAAATAGATAAATAAGTTTGGGTAGGATGGTCATTTTTATTATATTGGCTCGTCCTATCCATGAGCAGTTAATGTTTTTCCATTTGTTCAAGTCTAGTTTTAGTTGTGTGGCGAGTGTTTTGTAGTTGTGTTCATATAGTTCCTGTGTTTGTCTTGGGAGGTAGATTCCTAGGTATTTTATTTTGTCTAAGGTGATTTTGAATGGGATTTCTCTTTCTAGTTCTTGCTGCTGAGCTGTGTTGGAGATATATAGAAAAGCTGATGATTTATGTGGGTTTATTTTGTAGGATGGGGTCATTTTAACAAAGACACTACTATACATTTTCTTCAGGTGAAGTTCCTCTATTTATCACCTTGTCACTTCCTCCTTTAATCCTCTTCTTCTGGATCACAAAGCCCAGGGTTAGCACATAAGCACTGAGGCTTTAAATCCAGGTGCCTGAGACGAGCTATATCACAGACAACCCAATGGGATTCATGGACAAATGATTCCAGCCTCTTGATTTTGAGCTGAGTCCCTCTCCTGTGCGTCCTCTTTATCAAAAGTACCTGCTAAGCTTGAGTGGCTTTGAGTGCTTGGTAAGCTTTCCTCCACTTTAGGAGATTCTCAAGAATCAAAGGAATCTTTCTTTTGGGCTCAGGCTCCACTATCTTTCCTGTTTCTCTCACTTGTTTTATTGTTTCTTGATGTCTCGTGAAGTCATTAGCTTCTATTTGCCAAATTCTAGTTCATTTGGACCACTCTTCTTTTCAAGTAATTCTTTTCTTCATTTGACTTTTTTGCCTCTTTTCCCAGTAGGTCAATTCTGGCTTTTAATGATCTTTTTTCTTCTATTGATTCATATGCCTCTTTTCCCAAGTGACCCATTTTGCTTTTTAAGCTGTCATTTTCTTTTCCCCATTTTCTTCAATCTGTCTTATTTGAGTTTTGAATTTCTTTTTGATCTCTTTGAGAGCCTGAGTCCAATTCCCAATTTTTTTTTGCTTGGAATTCCTTGGATCCAGTCATCATCTGTTGGTTCTGTTCTTTGGTCTTTATCCCCTAAGAAGCTTTTGATCTTTACCTTCTTCTTCTGTTGTTTACTCATTCTCTCTCTCTCTCTCTCTCTCTCTCTCTCTCTCTCTCTCTCTCTCTCTCTCTCTCTCTCTCTCTCTCTCTCTCTCTTCTCTCTCTTTCTCTTCCTACCCCTGCCCCCTCCCTCCCTCTCTCCTTCTCTGTGGACTATTAAGCTATCCCCTCTGCCAGTTTCATGGAGCCATCTGAGCTGCTCTGCCCTGGGGTGGAATCTGCAATCTTCTCTCTCCACTGCTGGTAGACTGGATTGGGCTGGTTGAGCTAATCTGTCCTGGGTCCAAATCTTCTCAGTAGCCAATTTCTGAGGGGGAAGGTGCCCAGCCAGATGCTCCCCCTTCCTCCTTGTCAGCCACTGTCAGCCCTGGACCTCAAGTGGTGGGTCTGAGGTGTTCTTGGCAGTTGCAACCCTTCCCAGAGATCCCACAGTCAGCCCATGTCTAATGGCAGGTTTCAGCACAACCTTGTTTCCTCTCTCCCACTTATCCCATGGAAATCACTTCTCTCTGCCTCCCTTTCAAGTTGTGTTTAGCAGGAGAACCCTGGGATTCCTGTGTTTTTGAAGTGTCTTTCAAAGATTGGAGGAAGGATAGTCATAGAGCTTTTGGCTTTTGCTGCTCGTGAGCTGCCATCTTGACTCCTTTCTACCTCCCACTGATGGATTTGTTGGGAATATATAGAAATGTGACAGTTTATTGGGGTTTATTTTATGTCCTGAAACTTTGCTAAAGTTGTTAATTATTTCAACTCATTTTTAAGTTGATTCTCCAGGATTCTGAGTATATTATCATATCCGCACATAGAGAGTCTAGTTTTCTCATCATCTATTCTAATTCCTTCTATTTCTTTTTTCTTCTCTTATTGTTAGAGGGAGCATTTCTAGTACAATATTGAATCATAATGGGCATCCATTCTTCCTTATCTTACAGAGAAGGGCTTTTAGCTTATCCCCATTACATATAATTCTTGCTGATGGTTTTAGATAGCTATACTTCTTATCATTTTAAGGAAATATCCACTTATTCCTGTGCTCTCTAGTGTTCTTAATAGTAATAGGTGTTAAATTTTGTTAAAACCTTTTTCTGTATCTATTCAGATAAACATGATTTCTGTTGGTTTTATTTGTTATTCATATGGTCAGTTATGCTGATAGTTTTCCTAATATTTGAACCAGACTTATATTCTTGGTATAAATCTCACCTGGTCATAGTGTAATGATCCTTGTGATATATGGATTTAATCTCTTTGCTAGTATTTTATTTACAATTTTTGCATCAATATCCATTAGGAAAATTGACCTATAATTTTCTTTCTCTGTTTTTGCTATTCTTGATTTAAGTACCAGCACCATGTTTTATATCATGAAAGGAATTTGGTAGACTTGATGTTTTCCAAATAGTTATTCTTGTATTGGAACTAATTGTTCTTTAAATGTTCGGTGGAATTCCCTTGTGAGTTCATCTGGCCCTGGGGCTTTGAGCTTAGAGCTCCTCCATAGCTCATTCTATTTCATTTTCTGAGATTCAGTTAAGTATTACTCTATTTTCTTCTTTTTAATTTGAACAATTTTTAATCTTATAAATAGTCATACATTTAACCCAGATTGGTAGCTGTATTGGCATTTAATTGAGCAAAACAGCTCCTAATGGCTGCTTTAATATTCTTTTTGGTGGTAAATTCATCCTTTAGATTTTTTGAGACTGGTGATTTGTTTTTTGTTTTTTTTTTTAAATCAAATTAATCAATGGTTTGTCTATTTTATTGTGTTTTTTTTTTCATGAAACCAGTTTCTAGTTTTATTTATTAGTTCAATGGTTTTCTAACTTCCAATGTTATTAATCTTTCCTTTGATTTTCAGGATTTCCAATTTGGTGTTTAATTGGGGATTTTCAATTTGTTCTTTTTCTAGTTTTATGTCCAATTCATTGATCTGTTTTCTTCTCTATTTTAATAAGATATAGATGTAGAGAGAGAACTTTTTCCCAAGTACTGCTTTTGACTGCATCTGATAAATTCTGCTATGTTGTCTCCTTATCATTTTCTTTAATGAAATTATGGATTGTTTCTGTGATTTGTTCTTTGGCCCATTCATTCTTTGATATTAGATTAGTTTCCAATTAATTCTTAATCTATTTTTCTACTGGCCTTTATTGAATGTAATTTTTATTGTATGCATTTGGTGGTGAGGTTTCGTGCCCTATTACATTTTTCTGTAGGAGTCATGTACTGCTGAGAAAAAAGGTATATTCATTTCTTTTTCTGTTCTGCTATCTCCAGAAGTCTATCCTATCTAATGTATCTAAAAACCTATTCACTTCCTTCGATGCTTTCTCATTTATTTTTTGGTTATCTTTATCTAGTTCTTAGAGGGGAAAGTTATGATCCCCTCCTGGTGTCTCCTTTCCTGCTTATTTCCTCCTGTAACTTCTCCTTCAGGAATTGGAATGCCATGCCATTCGTGCCCATGTAGTTAGTAGTGCTGTGGCTCCACTTTAGCAGCACATCATTTCCTTCCTCATCTTTTCCATTAAATCTGTTTTTGCTTTTGCCTTGAATGAAATCATGACTGTTGTTGCCTCTGCTTTTTTTTTACTTCAGATTGAAGCCACTAGATTCTGCTCCAGACTCTCACCTTTACACTGCATGGGTCTTTGCTTAAAATGTATTTCTTGTAAACAGTGTATTAGCCAATGCAGCCAAGATTTGAGGGAACGTGGAAAGCTGGGGAGATTTTTTTACAGCAGTTCTATCTCGTAAAGGCCTTGTTTCCCAAATATGTAAGTGATGTAAGTAGGGTTCCCCTTCCCTCCCCTTCGTCATGAGGGTTTTACTTTAGACCTTGGGACACTCCCTGTGGTGATGTGGGCTCCTGGGCCTGATTCCACACCTCCAGTTTCCCCTTCACTGTAATAGATCTTTCATGGCCCCTTTTAGGTGAGATAATTTACATTGTTTCGCACCCCCTTCTCCCCCAAAGCATCCCCCTTTCTCACGCCTTCATTAATTTTTGGATTTCATCCCATCACAGTCAACTCATATCATGCCCCCTGCCTCATAGACTCCTAACTGCTCAAATGATGATAAAGGAGAGTTCCAAGTGATCATCTTTCCATGTAGGAATGGAAACATTTTATTTTAACCTCATCAAATCCCTTAAGATTTCTCTTTACTAGTTTGCCTTTTTATGCTACTTCTCTTGAGTCTTATATTTGAAAATCAAATTTTCTGTTCCATTTTGGTCTTTTCATCAAGAGTGCTTGAAAGTCTTCTGTTTAATTAAATATCCATTCTCCCCTTCCCCACCCTGAAAAATTTCCTCAATTTTGCGGGGTCACAAATTTTTGGTTAGAATTCTAGCTCCTTTCCCTTCCAGAATATCATCTTTTGAGCCCTCTGCTCTTTTGATGCAGAAGCTGCTACATCCTGAGTACTCCTGAGTGGTACCAGAAGTTTTTTAATGTTTCTTCCTGGCTGTTTTCAGTATTTTCTTCTTGACCTGGGAGTTCTGTGTTTTGGCTTTAATATTGCTGAGAGTTTTAAATAGTGATCCATGGATTCTTTCCATTTCTATTTTACCCTCTGGTTCTAGATTCTCAGGGAAGTTTTCCTTGATAATTTCTTAAAAGATGATGTCTAGTAGTTTGTTTGATTTTTTTTAATCGTTGTTTTTAGGTAGTCCAGTACTTTTTAAATTATCTCTCCCCTGTTTTCTAGGTGAGTTGTTTTTCTAGTGAGATATTTCACATTTTCTTCTATTTCATTCTTTTGATTTTATTTTATTATTTCTTCATGTTAATGGAGTCACTAGCATCCACTTGACCATTTCTAATATTTAAGATATTATTTTCTTCAGTGAATTTTTGTACCTCCTCTATTTAGCCAGTTCTACATTTTATGGAGTTTTTTATAGTAAATTTTTACACATCTTTTACCATTTTCTATGATTCTTTTAACAAACTATTGATTTTTTCATGATTCTCTTGCTTCACTCTCATTTCTTTTCCCAATATTCTTTTTCTTTCTCTTATAAAAAAAATTTCTTTGAGCCCTCTCAGGGGCTTCTGAGGCCAATTCTAATTTTCTTTGGTAGCTTCCTATAGAGTCATTTTGACATTGCTGTCGTTAAGTGGGTGTGTGGTTTGAGCTTGTGTGTCACCACAGTCACTTTCTACAGTCAGGTTCTCTTTTCATTGTTCATTTTCCCCAGCTGTTTCTTGACTGGTATGAAAGCTGTCCTTTGCTCCAGAGGTGAAGGGGCGCTGTCCCAGCTCCAGGTCTTTGTGCTCCTGTATGCAGAGCTAGTTCTGAGGGTCTCCCAGGGAGATGTGTTGACCACTCTGCTGGCTGTGCTTGGCTCAGCGAGTGACCCTGGGCCTGGGACCAGGGACTCCACTGCCTGCGGCTGGATGCTCTCATAGGCTGTTCCTACTGTTGTCTGTGGCTGCTGGGCCTACTGCCGGCTGGCCCCGCTGACCTGTCCTGGGCAGACCTTTCAGGTCAGGTTGGAAAATGGTTTTAGCCCATCGTTTTGTGGGTTCTGCTGCTCCAGAGTTTGTCTTGAAGCATTACTTTAATGTCATTTGGAGGGGACCTGCTAGGGACAACTCAGGCGAAGTCCTGCCTCATCTCTCCATCTCGGCTTTGTCCTCCCCGTGTAGCTGCCAGGTGGGAAAGGTAGCTTTTGTCTCCCTTAAATAAAAGGCTGTTACTGTTTATTCCACTTGATGGCCCTCCTGGCCGGGCCCACGAGAAGCCGCTCTGCCCTCGTTCTGCCCAGAAGGGGGTCTTTGGAGGTTCACTGAATTCCGAGTCGTGGCTCTCTAGGCCTCTCGGAAGTAGTGCAGCGCAAGGCCAAGCCCCGTGTTATTGGCACCCAGCAGCACATTCCGTGTGGGGCAGCGCCACGTGCCCATGTGAGAGCTTGGGCCAAATCCATGTGGGGGGGGGGGTGAAGGGAGAGTCAGCCCGCAGGCCAAATGCAGAATTTGAATAGAGGGGAGTCAGGGATTTTCAGAGTGGGGGAAAGAGGGAGGAGATGGCTCTTGTGGCTTGGGCAGTGCCTGTGCTGACGCCGAGCCCCTGGAGAGTCCCACGTGTGAACAGCAGAGAGGCTGGAGGGAAGGACATTTGGGACGATGAAGCCCGGAGAGAGGTCTGGAGGCGGTTGGGGAGCACTTCAGGCCCGTCTGCCATGCTGGCAGATGTTTCCCAGCCCAGGCATCTGCAGGATTGGCACCAGGGTGTGAGGTCTGCTCACGCTGGGACTCTTCATGGAACCCTCAGTGTCCATTGTTTGAGTTGGAGGCGAGGTCCGGGCATTCCAGGGGCCCCGTGGAGAAGAGGGACCAGCCTCGTCCTGTGTGGCACGAGAGGCAGAATTAGGAGTGACGGATGGAGGCCGAGGCAGGCCGGACGTCACCCACAAGGGAAGGGGCTGCTTCTGCGGGCCCCGGGCACCTCACAGCCACTTTGACCAACTTATGCTTCTTTTGCTTTCAGATGAACCATCAAGTCCTAAAAGAAAGCACTTCTTCCTGGCTTCGCATTACTACGACGAAAGCGGCAGCGGAGAGAGTCTGTTGACCATTTCTCACGATCGCTGCAATTTCTTGGTGCTGAAGCCGATGGAGCAGGACGACGTGAGCTTCCTGGACAAAAGCGAGAGCTCCGACTCGTCGTCTCTGGGCAGCCAGCCGGCCGCTCAGGACAGAGCTCCCCGCCCGCCCAGCGAGCTCTCGGACATCGTGGACTACGCGCTCCTGAACGACACCTACTCCATCCACGTCGCGGATGCCGACACGAAGCTGAAGGACCATTTCACCTACCTGAGTTCGGAGGCGGATCTCGAGCTGCAGGAGGGGGGGCCCTTCTTTGAGATCTTGAAAACCTCGAGCGAAGATTCTCTTGGTTTGGAAGAGATCTGCAAAAACCTCGACGGTGACTATGAAGAGATGCTTGGCGGGGAGATGGCCCCGCACGTGCTCGACGAGGACTCCCAGCAGGAATACCACAGCGCCGAGGAGCATGACTACCCCGGCTTCCATTTGGATTTCGACCCCATAAAAACCCTGTGTGATCCGAATTCAGAAGTCATCGAGCTGGGAAATTCGGATTTTGAAATTAAGTGCGTCAGTGGTCTGGGGGAGAACCACGTGAAGAAACTGGAAAGCGGCCCGTTCTTCTGCGAGCCCAGCCACCTTCGGACCCAAGGCCGTCTGCCCGAAGTCTCCAAGTTTCACGACTACCTGTCTCTGCCAGAAAGTCACGGGCAGAAGCCCCGCAGGGGCCATGAACCGGAGGCCGGCTTCAGGAACCCGTGTTTGTTCGACGGCCTCACGCAGACAGGTGGCTCGGCCGAGGATGCGGATGTCACGTGTGGGCAGCCTGCCCTGCCCAGCAGTAGTTCTGAGAAAGCCGTTTGTCCCGACCCAAGGAAGTGTCAGACAACTGAAGATAAAGATATCCGTGCGGAAGAGGAGGGTGGCAGCGTGCTGAAGAGCGGGGAAAAGCCATTCCTAGAGAGGATCTCGGCCGCGTCCCGGCAGCCCAGCGCGTGTCTTCAGAATTCCACCCCTTGTATCTTTGACGAGTCCAGCGTTTCTGCCTACGACCGATCGTGTTACAAATTCATCCATGGCGCCACTGAGCCAGCCTTGGACTTCCTCAGGACCATGCCAAAGGCTCTGGCCAAAGACAGCCATTTGGGGGAAGAGGATGGCCCCGCCAAGGTGGCCGCTGCCGACCTCATGAACAAAACCCACCTGATCAGCGTGGAGTCCAAGTACGCCAAGCGCTCCCTGGACGCGGCCTGCGACTGCCTCGTCACGGTGAACCAGACCATCGACGCCAGCTCAGACTTCAGGGCCTGTTTCACCACGAGCCGGGCTACCAGTGCCAGGTCTCTGGTGGCCTCCAGGTCCAGCAATACCGAGATCACCATGATGAACAAAGCGAGGCCCCACGAGTGGCTGAACGAGAAGCAGAGGAGCGTCGCCTGCAACACGGACTGGTCCTGCCTGGCCTCCTGGGCCGAGGAAGACTTCCGCTTACACGGGGCTTTGCCCAAAGGCCTCGAGAAGACGATTCCAGCAGAGAGCTTGAAGGCCAACGACAGCGTATCGGTGAAGGTAACGGCAAGCCCTGTGCGGTTACCTCCTGTGGCGGGGTGTCCCCGGGTTCCTCCCCTTACCTTACCGTGGTATCCAAATGGGAAATCCCCGTGGTGCAGGGAGGTCCGGGACAGGGCAGCCCCCACCCCCAGGCCCTCTCTGCGACCTCTCACTGTGTGTTGTGATTCCCATTTCTGAAGTTTCTAACTCTTTGGCTAAATATTTTCAGGATTATCTGGAATTGAAAAATAAATATGATGTCAAAGACTCGAAGAAAAACCCTGAGGGGTAGGTATGTCAGGATTTATGGGAGCTTGTGAAAAATCAAACTCTGACCACTCAGCTGTCCGGCCAATCACAAGAAGCGGAAGGAATGACCCCTTGCTCTTTAGATGGATGTCCAAGTAATCTAGGCAGATGCCTGGGCAGTTTCTCCAGCAAAGTTAGACTTCATGTTGATGAAGCTTTTGCTATGTACAAGGCATTAGACATTTTTGATGTCCCTGGAGACTGCCGTCCCCCTCAGAAACCTTCCTTCCATCGTGCAAGTGTGCACACCCCTTACTCACAGAACGCTCAGCTCGCTCCCTCCATCCTCTTCCAGAGAGCCTCCCCCTCTCTATCTTCCTCGAAGGCCAGCTCGCTCCTTCCCACCTTCAGGCTGGTTGGTTTTTGTGAGCAGGCAGGCAAGGCCTGATGGGGAGCATTCTAGCCCCCCTCTTTAAAGAGGCGTGAGTGCCTCCAGGAGGCATAAAGTTGTGGGGTTCCCTATCCCAGCTCTGTGGCTACCAACTTCCATTGAACAGGTGCATTCAGCACCTTGACGTTTTGAGGTGGGCATGGTAACCGTCGCAGCCACCAAAAGCTTTTATTGTTTTTTAAAAATGCATCTCTACACAGATAGCTTAGATTCTTCCATCTAGCTCTCTTCCTCGCTTTCTCCAGTGCCACCGACTAAGTGAGAAACCCTTACTATAAAAAGATCTAACTCAGAACAGGTTGAATTAAGGCTTAGGATTGCCTTATTTTTAAAAGCGATACATTTTTTAAAATTCCAAGTTATTTCCTAACAGCGTTATTCGTGTCTTATTTTCAGTCACTTACAGAAATTGACTTAAGATAAAATTCTGGAAAACCAATAACTTACTCTTGATGCTAAGTAGGGGCCCAAGCCCAGAGACGTTCTGAGTTTTCACCTCATTCTGCTCTTTGTTTTAGACACTTTCAGCCTTGTAAAGAAGTGGAGAAGAATGTGTTATCCAAATGCTGTCAGAAAACATTGCAGAGAGCTATAAGAGCAGAATTGCTGCTTTTAAAAGCCCATTATCAGATGTGTCATCAGCATTGTTGGAAACTTTACCGACTTGTCATGGAAGAAAAGGAAAGCTTTACTAGGCATGTATGGATTGAGCTGTTCAATATTCTCTCGAAATCACATATCAGAAAAAATCAGCTTCTTTGGACTCTTAGTCTGATTCCTAGAAATGTTTTGTTTGGCTCGGAGGGGCAGGGGACAGGATGGATTGTTTCTGTTGCCCGCTCCCCGTTTGCCCCACGAAAGTAATTCTATTTTATTCTTCAGAAAACTTTAAAAAATCTCGGTAGGAATCAGCCTGTGTCTATTTCGTACCGAAGTACTAAGTGTGTGTGTGTGTGTGTGTCTAAAGGGGTACATGCTCTCTTTTCTACTTTTTATTGCTTGACAGGAATTTTGCAAGTGATTTTGCTAAAACTGAATTAGGATCTACGTTACTGTCCCTTTTTGGAGACCTGAAGTTTAAGTATCTGAGTATGAGAGAAAAAATAATAAAGGGAGTGCCCCTGGACGAATTACCTCCCCTGGCTGTGGAGTCCAGATTGTTGTCTTTCTTTTCCACATTTGTGCCTTCCAAGGTATTGCCTTTGCGGGATGGTTTTTACGGGTTGTTTTTCGTATTTTCTACAGAAATATTGATCTTTTCATGGACTTCTCTCTCTCTTTCTCTAGCTAATGAAAGAAGACTCTCATATGTAAGTTATGTTTTTTCCTAATTCAGATAAGCATCAGCAAGCTCTGACAATAAACTTTATAATGATTGTGCCCTGTATGTGTTCTACATTTGGTTCTTTTTTTTTTTTTTAAACCCTTCCCTTCCGTCTTAGAATCAATAATGTGTATTGGTTCCAAGGCAGAAGAGTGGTCTGGGCTAGGCAATGGGGGTGATGTGACTCGCCCAGGGTCACCCAATTAGGATGTGTCTGAGGCCAGATGGGAACCCAGGACCTCCTCTCTCCAGGCTGAGTCCCCTAGCAGCCCCCTCTACATTCGGTTCTAACAAATCTTATCTTTAATTTGAGTGTTCCTCTTGTAGCCCAGAATCATTTGTACCACTTTCATTGCAGCTTTTTGGGACCCAGGTCAGACCTCAGTGTTCCTGGTGCCCCAAACACCAACTCCAGTGCTGTGGAGCCACCAAGGGCCCTGTCTCAGGTGAGCCTCAGAGCACACTGTTGCCCACTCCCCAGAGGGCATCATCCTTCTTTCCCAGGCGCCTGGCATCGCCCACTTGGCTCTGGGCCCCTCATCCATACAAGAGAGCTGGGGACGGCCTGGGAGGTCTCAGTTTCTCCAGATGTCAAGTAAGAGAAGCGTCCTTGATGGATTCTGAGCTCATTCCTGCTCCCCAGCTCAGACCCCCAAGGGGCCTTCATTCTGGGGATCTGGTGTCTAGATGGCCCTGCCTCCCCCCCAGGGCTTAGAGGAGGGTCTTATAGTTGTAGACCCCCAGCATGGCAAGGGCCCCAGAGGGCCAGGAGGGGCTTTGTGGCAGGGCTAGGGTCAGGGGGCCTTTGAGGCCAGGCTGAGAAGGCGCCTGTCTTGTGTCTAAGAGGCCTTGGTGAAGCTAGGAGCTGACGAGCCCCAAGAAGCTCACACAGACACTTGCCCCATTCTTTCTTAGAGCACTCGTGCATCAGAGCATCGAACCCGTCCAAAGCGAGAAGTTGCCCTTCCTGGGGACAGCAGGAAGACCCGGGACCTGAATGTCGGCATCCGCAACCTGAGACTAGATGACGAAGGTCAGTGTCAAATAGAGCCTGCACCAGACCTCCCGATAGGTGCTGGGCCTGGGTGGATGGGCCCAACACAGACTGTTTCTGGGACCTGGACAATTGGACCCAACACATGCTCGCCCTGGTCCCCAGGTAGGTCCTGTGGCCTCTTCTGGCCTCCACTTGCTTGGCGGTAACAGGAGGGCAATAAGAGCAGCTGCTGCCGTTAGTGTTGTGGTGAGGGGAGGGGAATCGGCACTTGTTGAGCCCCTGGCACGCTGCCTGGTCCCACTCTGCCCATAGGCTGCCAGTCCCAGGGCCTCCCCGGAAGCCCCATGTGGCCACAAAGGCTTCTTTTGCCAAATGGCAGATCTTCCTTGGGGCCATTTTCTAACCATGACATTCTCCAGTCCAGAAAGGCTTTGTATAGGACCTTAGAACCAAGAGACACCTCGGTGTATGACAGCTCTCGGACTGTAGGTGGAAATTGGCCACTTCTTGGGGATTGAGAAGAGCTGGCCTCCCCTCCACTGACCGTTCCCAGCAAAGTGTCTGCACAGCCTGGGGGAAGTGACCAGGGGCTTCTGATTCTCTAGACTACAGGAAATGTCAGGACCCGAGTGAGGCCTGGTTTGATGCTAAAGAAAACCTGACAGGCACAGAACGCCTAGAAATGCCAGGTGATGAAGCAGAGCCCACCAAGAGGAGCTCCAAGCCCTCTCCGGGTGAGTCTGGGCTACAACTGAGAGTTCAGGGTAGCCTTCCCTGGCCATGTGGACTCCCAAGAGGATGCTGGCATAACTGCTTCTCCCATAGCTGGGGTCCTGCCCTGTCAGCGCAGGCTTCCCCCAGCCAGTCTGCCAGGCCCCTCGGGCCTCTCGTACTCTGTGACTCCTTGTTCAGTGGGCCTCTCTTTCACATGTGGCTCTGGCACTGGTTACAGATTTTCACCCTTTGGAGCTAGCAGAGCCCAGGAAGCCCTGTGGCCACCTTCTTTTTTTTTTTACTATTTTTTTTTCCTACAGTTACATGATTCTTGTCTCCCCTTCTCCCCTCCTCCCTCCTGGAGCTGATAAGTAATTCCCCTGGGTTATCCATGGATCATTGTTCAAAACCTATTTCCATGCTATTCATATTCGCAGTAGAGCAATCCTTTAACATCAAAACCCCAATCCTATCCCCATTGACCTATGTGATCAAGGAAATGTTTTTCTTCTGTGTTTCTGCTCCCACTGTTCTTTCTCTGGATTCTCTCTCCTAAGTCCCTCTGGGATGGGTCATTGTATATTACATCAAAGTCAGTTACATTCTGTTGTGCTACAATGTTATCAGTCTCTATATAATGTTCTCCTGGTTCTGCTCCTTTTACTCCGCATCAGTTCCTGGAGGTCCTTCCAGTTCTTCTAGCAATCCATCAATTCCTCATTCCTCATTGCACAATAGGCCTCCATCCCCATCGTAGACCACGTTCCCCATTTGAGGGAGGGAAACTGAGTCCCCTCAGTTTCCAGTTTTTTGTCACCTTCTGAAGGTGCTTGTGGATGCAGCCAGCCACCAGGGAGGCCTGGCACGTTGCCGGGGCATCCTCTGTGCCCCAGGAGCTGGGGAGCTTTCATTGGGATCTCTTCCAGAGGCAATTGCTGAGTTCTTTGCTTCCTCTTTTTATTCTCTGGTGCTTCCATCATTTCTGGAATGATGATGTCCAGGACCTTTTTTTGATCCTGGCTTTCAGAAAGTCCAATAATTTCTGAATGACCTCTCCTGGACCTATTTTAGGTCAGTTGTTTTTTTAGTGAGATAGTTCACATTTTCTATTATTTTTCATTTTGTCTCATAGAGTCACTAGCTTCACTTGCCCATCTCTAGTTTTCCAGGAATTTTTTCTATTTTTAAACCCTTTCCTTCCAGCTGCCTAACAATACCATATATTGTTCCAAGGCAGAAGAGCAGTAAGGGCTAGGCAGTGGAGGTTAAATGACTTGCCCAAGTTCACTCAGTCAGGAAGTGTCTGAGGTCAGAATGGAACCCAGGACCTCCCGTCTGCAGACCTGGATCTCTAATCCTGGAGTCCCCTGGGAACAGGCACAGAGTTGGGCTAGGAATGCCTTCCGAGGCGGCCTTTGCCCAAATGCTAGACCCATAAAAGCCAGGGATGGGGGTGCTGGAGCTGAGGGATTACCTCCAGAGCTCCTGGTGCAGCCAGATCCCAGGGAGAAGTAAGGCCTCACCTTCAGTCACTGAGAACAGGCTAGCAGGGGCCTCTGGGGCTGCCCTGGACTGATTGGCAGTGGGGGGGGGGGAGGGCCATCGCCCCGCATTGTCAGTGACTGTCCTGTCTCTTTGGGTAGAACATTGAATGGCCGTTTTCTGTACTTTGTCAGCCTTGGAGAGCCTCTTGGGGCTCACCAATGTGTCTCGTCTTCCTCGTGCAGAGAAGGTGGCTGCTGAGCCTTCCCGGAAGGAGCCAGACAGAAGCTACCTCATCCATGTGGGCAGCCTGTGCCCATCGGTGTCGGAGGTACGGAGCCCCCAGTCCCCCAGGGAGGCCGGCCCTGTGCTGGGGGTCCCCAAGGTCTCTCAAGGGACTTGCTGTGTCTCTTTCTTTCAGACCGACCTCATGTCCCATTTCCAGAAGTACCAGGTGTCAGAAGTGTCCATCTGCACATCCCATAATTACAGGTAATGGCATGCTCGGTGCCTCTTTCAAACGGGGGCTTTCAGTGGAGCTGGGCCAGACAGACCCTTTTCTGGGTGGGCAACCCTGGGGGGAGCAGACAGCCTGCAAGGGTGATGGTTGGCATGCTGTGTGCCCCACGCCTGGGACCGGAAGAAGGGGGCGCTTGTTCCCCGGAGCTGCCTGGTTATGAGGTGCTTCCCAGGCGCTGGGGGGTGCAGGATGAGTGCTGTGTGGGGCTGTTACAAATAAAAGAGTGGTTGCCTTAAACTGTGACCACGAAAATATGGTTTCAAATAAAAAATATAGTGGTCGCCATGGGAAAATTCCCAACTATTAAATATACCCAAGTCAGCTGGGTTTTATGGAGATTTTAATAAATACAAATTAAAGAATTAATGAAAAGGAGAGAGAGAGTAAGAGGAAATAATGAGAAAAGGGCTAGGCCAGTTTAGGCTTAAGCCTTAAGAGAGAGATCAGTCAGTCTTTAATCCATTCACCACAAGATTTGTCCCAAGCAAGATTCTAGTGTTCAGAGAGACCCACCAGTTTAGTTCCTGAGCTCCACTTCAGCTTCCAAGGCTGAATTCCCCTTCAGAGGCCTTCTGATTCTCCTTTTAAAGAGAATTTTCTCCTATGTCACCTCCCCTAAATTCTCATATCTACCAATCACAGTAGACTTTTCACAGGACTGACCATTCTTAATTCACACCTTCTTTAGTTCTCAACTTCTCTGGGTAGACTAAAACTTCTGAGTAAGTTCACACCTCTTTGCCTCTTGCAAGTTTGCAAGTTGCCTGACATTTTAGTGATTAATTTGACCTTCATAGGTACTTAGCACCTTTTTGTATTAGATCTAAAAATAGACTTAGCTTAAGAGTCTTAGCTTTACTTTAAGTATGGGTTAAGTACTTTTCATTGTTCAGTAAAGAGTTTACAACTTTATCTTCCCCTAAAGTATGCTTAAGTATGGGTGGAGTAGAGGTCTCACATTCCTGATCAAGTACCTTCATTGTTTAAATGGGGAATGGTCTTAACCAAATCTTCTGAAGTAGGGTCTAAGAATTTTTAAGATTCCCAGGGCTCAGCCGCTAATCCATCCCAACCTTGTCCCACTGTGCCAAATACTCACCAAACAAGTCAGAACCTTAATGTTCATGGAGTCCTCATCCTGGCCCAGCCCTGCCTCTTCCGGTCTGGGTGATTTTGGGCCAGTCCCTTCCCGTGATGGAGGGGGGATGAGGCAGTTTTGGTCCAGGATCAGGTGACCCTGCATTGGGGTGGCATTTCCAGATTTCCCCAGATGTGGGCAGGGCAGAGGTCTGGCCTGAGAATTAAGAAGCAGCCGGTCAGTGACTCCTTCCAGGTTTCTGGACTCGCCTCTGGTCAGGGCCCTTCATTTTCTTGAGCTTCTTACGCTCACTGGGGCCACAGGAGCTCCAGCCGCTGCTCTGACTGAGGGTCACATGGCCAGCACGGCCGGTGCAGCTCCCAGAGATCAGAATGCTCAGGACTGCGCTCTGTGGTTCTGAGAGCACCCAAGCGCTCGGAATGGTTCCTTTGGAGCTCAGAGCTGCACCACGGTCAGAACGACACCAGGCCTTGTTCTCATCACCAAGACTGTGTGTGCTGCGCAGGCCCCATGGGCGCCGAGTGCAAGGCAAGCTGTTCACATCCTCTGGGTCCGGCTCTGCTTTAGGTACGCGTCTCTCGTCTTCAAGAAAGCCAACAGAGCCCGGTTGGCCGTGGAGGAGATGAATGGAAAGGAGATCAACGGGAAATCAGTCAATGTCCGGCTGGTCAAGACCCCGGCTGAGAATGTGCCCCCCCTGTCCTGGAGGGGAGAGAGCCGGCCTGCCCTTAGGGGTCCGGAGCCAGCCACAGATGGCAGAGGCTGCGGCTCAGCCTCAGTGCCGCCTTCCAAGTTCCCTGCTCACGTGCCAAGGCTGCCCGAGCCAGAGAACGCCTACTTCTCGGTGGACCATAGGGTGAGTGTTGGGGGGCCTCTGGGGGGGACTTTCCAGATGGGAAGATGTTGCTGGGGGGGGGGGAGAAGGGCAGCGGCACCTGCCTGGACCCAGCAGGGACCGCCGTTGGGCCCTTCCTGGCAGGGCTTGGCAGCACTCAAACTCCCGCAGCACCAACATGTGGGTGCTGCCAGGTGCCTGGGGCTCCCCACACTCTGCCCCATCACACCCATGTGCCACTTTGTGTTCTCAGATGGGCACCTCAGTGACTGCCGCCCCAGTTGAGGCCTCTGGCGTGGAAGTCTCCCTGCCCCCCCCCCATGGCCCTGTCTTTGCCATCATCACTAGATCATCAGTGGGCCTCTTGTGTGTTAGTGACTGGGAACGATGAGGCACGTGGTAGTGGCCAGCCCGGATTGTCCCTGCCCGGACCCACCTGTGGCCGCTGGTCATGGCCATCCCTTGGTGTAGGCTGGAGGCGGGCAGAGGCTGCTCTGCCCTGGGTTCTGCCAGGCTCCTGTCCTTGGTGCCGCCTTAGCCTTTGGGGTTACCCCGAGGGCTGCTGGTGTGAATCTTAAAAACTACTCAGACTATACTTTAGAAGATTTTATTTAGCTATTCCCTTATAGTAACAATGGAGATACTTGGTCTAACAAGAATCAGGACTGTCTTGGGAACTTTACTCCACCCATACTTAGACATACTTTAGGGGAAGATAAAGTTGTAAACTCCTGATTGAACAATGAAGGTACTTAACTCACACCTTATAGTGAAGCTAGAACCTTAAGCTAGGTCTATTTTTAGATCTAATACAAAAAGGTGTTAAGTACCTGTAAAGGTTAAGTTAATCACAAAAAGGTCAAGTAACTCACAAAAGGCAATGCTTAACAAAGAAGTTGTGAAGTACTCAGAATATAATTTAAGCAGAGAAGGTTAGAACTAAAGAGTGGTGAGAACTAAGAATGGGCAGTGCTGGAAAAAAAGCGTCTACTGTGATTGGTAGACTTGAAAATTTAGGGGAGGTGACATAAGAGAAAATTTCTTTAAAAGGAAGGGGGTAAAAAGTCATTTGAGGCAATTCAGTTCGGAGTGGAGATTCTGAACTGAGTTCAGGAGATTGAGTTCAGTGGAGGACTGGAACCCAGCTTAGAAACCGTCTTGTGGTGAGTGATAACACTGACTCCCTTACCCTTAGGCTCAGGGAGGCCACTTTGGCCAAGGCCTTTAACTACTGCTTGGCTTAGCCTGAGCCAGAGCAGTTTAAATTAATTCTCTCTTCTCTTTCTCTCTCCTTTTCTTAATTCCTTCTCTCTATATTAATTAAGATCTCCATAATTTCCAGACTAAACTGGGAATTTTATTTGGCGACCATTTAAATCTAGATTTCAAGTCACAACACTAAAATTATCCTTACACTGGGGAGGGGGCTCCCCCCTGCTCTTCCTCTGAGCCAGTGCCAGAGGGTCCCCCTTAATGTTTGGACCCCGGTTCCTCCACGTGCGGTTATTGCTGGCTTTGTATGGCCATTGCTTAGCCCTGACCACTGACCGCATGTGCCGATGGAGGTGGCCTCATCCTTCCTGTCCTCTGGCTGTTTGTCTTCTCTCCTTCGGGCACCACTTAGTCCCCCTCCCCCATTTTTGAGTCTTGTCTCTGGGGGGGTTCTCAGTGGGAGCCCCCCAGCGTCGATGGCCTGCCTCTTCCCAGCTTATCCTGGGTCTTGTCCAGACCAGAGCAGCCAGACCTTGTGGGCTCAGAGCCGTCTTGCCACCCTCCTGGACGTGTCCTGGGAAGGGCATCTTGCCTCGCCTCTGTCCAGCCTGTGGCTGTAGCCAGTGCGCTAGGCACTGGACAGAATCCCTGCGGCATCCTGCCGGCCCTTCCCAGAGAAGCCTCAGCCTGCCGACTCTCTTGGGGGTCAGTGAAAAGGAAGGGCCGGCTTGGCCTGAGGGGGGAGCTGGCGGGTGTGTCATGGTGCAGCGTCTGCTCCAGGGCATTAGTCAGTGAGGAGTCCGCAAGGCCTGAGTTCCAAGCCAGCCTCGGGCACTTGGGTGTGAGAATAAACTTCAGCGTCTGCTATGATCTTAGAAGCGACCTTCGGGCCGGCCATGGGGCAGAGGGAGGCCGTGGCCCCTCCTCCTTGCCCATTCGGCCCTTCGGTCAGCGGTGTCCATCTCTGAGGTCAGCCTCGCGTGGACAATGAGGCCCAGACGCCATCGGGGCCCGCGCAGGGCTCCTCTGAAATGGCCTGGCAGAAGGCCGGCTCCGCACTGGCCACACGACGGGCCTTTTTTATTGGTTCGGTGTCCAGGCATTTCATGGGGTTCTTGGCCACGTGTTTCAGAACCGGTTCTTCCCCCACAGCGGCGTGTTGGTTCCCCCAAATGGTCGCCTTCTTGTTTCATGTTGCTTCTAGGGTGGCAGGAAAGGCTCAAAACCGAATAAATCCGTCAAGTGGGTGCCCGAGAGCCCTCTGCCCTACGTGCCGCCCAACACCCTGAACCTGGGCAGCTTCACCAAACTCCTGCGGAAGCTCGAGGGGCTGCACCCTGACGTCAGCAGGTGGCCGGAGGCGGGGGCGGGCCTGGGCCGGGCACGTGGGCGCTGGCTGAGCCTGCGGGTGCCCGACAGGCGCGTGGGCGCCGGCTCTAATTCGTCTCCCTTCATCCCCAGAGACACCATCATCGACGCGCTGCAGGAGGTGAGGACCAACAACAAAGGGTTTCTGAGCGGCTTGTCGCTGACCGCCATCGTGGACATGACCACGTCGGTCCTGAGGACGGCGGCCTTGCAGAAGGAGGAGAGGAAGCGGCAGCAGGTGGGTCCGAGGCGCCGCCTCCACTGAAGTGACATGGGGGGGCACAAGGGAGAGGTCGGGCCCGGCGACTGGACAGCGACCTGGAAGTAGCCCCGAGCGGGGCCCGGCCAGGGCTGCAGACCGAGGAGACACCCGGGCAAAAGCGCCTTAGGACGGCGGAGAACGGAAGGTGCGGGGAGGGGGGACCTGCCTCACTGGAGCTCTGGGGGCTTCGGGAGAGCCTGGAGGACCTCCGCGAGCTGATGCGAAGGGAAGGGGGCAGAGCCGGGATGGCGCTCCAGTGTTGGTGCCAGAGAAGCCGAGGCGGGCGGCTGCCCACAGAGGGAAGCAGCTGACGGGGTGTCCGGCCTCAGAGACGAGCTGGAAGGAGGAGGGGGCTGCACTCGGCCATTTGGGGCCAGGAGGGGGAGGCCTCTGCCCGTCCCCACAGGCTCCGGCCCTGGACAGCTGCGGACTAAAGTGCTGCTTCTGTCCCCAGGAAGCCCCCAAAGCCGGCATCCATTAGGTGGCGGTGCGTCCCTGACCGAGGTGAGCTTCCCGCAGGATTTCTGGTATTTTTCCAAAGTCGGTTCTGGAGACTTCGGGGGGGGGGGGGGGGGGGGGTCGGGGGGCGCTCCTTGTGGCCGGATGCCGGCCTTTGGGGATTCGGCCTCTGCAGGTGACTTGGAGCCAGCGTGGCCCGTGTTCGAGGGAGGATGGGCAGCGTCGAGGGCACGGCCTCCCCCTGGCACACGTGGGGGCCAGCCCTCCCTGTGCAATTGGCTCTGGCAGAGATGCCAGCTTTGGTGGCAGAGCGTCTCGCTGGGCATTTCGGTGGAAGCCCGACCCCTTCGCCTCGTTCCTGCTGCCCCACAGCCGGCCCCCCAGACCCGGCGTCCAGCTGAGGCAGTCCTGCGGGCTGATGGGGCTCCCGGGCCTGGCCTGGAGTCGTTCCTTCTCTTAGCAGCCCCTTTCTCACCCCCAGACCACCACCGTCGCCTCGTCGGAGCCGCCTCTCCCAGGAAGACCCTCGGCAGAGACTTGGAAGAGGAGGCCGTGGCGGGGGCCATGCACGAGACCCTCCTGCGGCCCGAGGAGAGCTGAGGGGGTCTTTTTTGTACAGGCGCCCTCGGAGCTGTTCACGGAGAAGCCGCTCTTGCACCCTCCAGGCTGTTCCCCGACTGGCTCGGCGGCGGCGGGTGACCAGCCGTGGGTTGGACAGTGTAGACACTCTCAGTGCCCACGTGCGGGCCCCTCAGGCCCCGTCCTAAATCTCTGGGCGCCGGACAGAGGCGGGGCTGGCAGGTCCGGGGGTGTTTGGTGTTGACTTGGTTGGGTGGCCTTGGGGGGTGGAAGCGGGGGGGAGGGGTCGCTTGAAGGGGGTCTGTTCGGTTTTCAGGGGTGCGGGCGCCATTAAAGTTAGCCTTGGTTGTCTGCACTTGGGGTGTCGTGGAGTCTTTCTGGGGGAGCTCCGGCCAGTCCTTGCCACACAGGGCCGCCATGCTGGAGCTCTGCCACTGCTCCCGGCTCCTTCGGGGCATCTTTATTCCCTGAACCAGTTCTCCACTTCCCGGCCCAGAGCAGAGGCCTTTTTGTCAGGAAAAGGGCTGATTCCGGGAGGCTCCTCTGGCCCGGCCAGACCCTCCCCATGATCCGAGGGGGGCAGCCACCCCCCGTGGCTGGAGCAGACCCGGCCTGAGCGCTGGGGCCAAGCCCAGGCCCCCCCCCCCCCACCCGGACGGACGCGCTCGGCTCGCCTGCTATTAAAGGCCCGGCCGGTGGGTCAGCAGCCGCGTCCGGAGTGCCCAATGTGTGCCGGAAGCCAGCGCAGAGCCCCGACGTTCAGTCAGCGGAGCCGCCGTCTGTCTCTGATCTGGATCACGAGGCGGCCTGACTGGCCGGGCAGCCTGCGCAGGGCCGGCCGGCTTTAGGGGGCTCCTGCGCTCCGCCCGCTGTCTCTGCAGACCAGGGCCTCCCTCACTCTCACGGTGCAGCAGGACTTTGGGGGGGCACCGAGCTGCTTCTGAGGCACTGGGGGTGCGGACTTGAACCCGGGACCCCTCTGGGCCCAGCTGCCCCTGACCGGAGGGAAGGCGCCTTTCTCAGAAGATCCTTTGGGTCTGGGTGGGCTGCTCAGGATCTGGAGCCAAACCTGGCCTCCCTGGGCCGGTCATGGCCCCTCTGGGCCTCGGCTTCCCTGGGAGTGGAGATGAGCCGCCTGCCCGCCTGCCCGCCTGCCCCTCTGCTTGTGCCCCGCTTTAACGGCTTCCTGCCATCCCGAGGGGGGGGGGGGGAGGCGATTCCGGGCCTCCTTTGGCCCCAAGCATGAGCCAGGGTGGGGGAGGGCCTGGCTGGGGAAGGCCAGAGGCACGTGGGTGGTGTGATCCCAGCCCCTCCCCCAGGCCGCCTCCCTGGGGATGAAGCCCCCCCTCCCCCACTGGGTACAGACATCCCTGTCTGGCGGGCCAGCCACCCATCACTTCACCCCGTCTGCCTCGGTTTCCTCATGTGTCAGACGAGACCAGCGTCTGCCCAGACAGGCAGAGCAGGGGTGGGGTGGGGTGGGGGGGGCCAAGCACCCGGGAAGGAGGGAGAGCCGGCAGGGCTGGGGGGGGGGCGGGCTGTCCGGGGAGGCCCCTGGACTCCTCTCCGTCCGGCCCCGGCCCACCCTATGGCAGTAGCCTACGGGGGACCACTAGAACGATTGCCCTTAAAAGGGGGCGCCTGGGAGTCCTGGCCGAGCCCCCGCGAAGGCCTCCGGGAGCAAACGGCAGTTCCTCCCCCGCCCCAGGGACCGGACCCTCCTCTGCTCTCCCGGAGGCCAGGCACAGCCCGGGGCCCCAAAGAAGTGCCCGGGACAGGCGGGGAAGGGCTCGAGGAGGGTCCCCTGACTGCCGGCAGCTCGGAGGGCTTCCTGTCCTCGGCGGCACCCGAGGCAGGGACGGCAGAGGAAGGCGGGCAGAGCCGGTCCCTGCAGGAAATGCCCACCTGCGCTGCCAGCCGCGTGCCGGAGTTCTTTGGGGGACTCGGACACGCCCCTGAAACTAGGGGAGGGGAGCGTCCCCGAGCCGGGGGTCCTGCAGCACCCTGACAGCCCGGTCCTCCCTCCCAGCTCCTGCCCGCCTGGGCCCCCCGCCAGGCCTGCCGGGGGGGAGGGGGGAGAGGAGGGAGGGGGGCCGCTCCGGCTGAGCTCCGGCCCCTCTGGGGCTGCCTCCGGAGCTTCCCCTCCCCGTGCCCCGCCTCCTCTCCTCCCCTCCCTCCTCCGCTGCCTCCTCCCTCCTGCGGACTGACGGACGGCCTGGCTGGCGGGCGGCTGCTGGTGCTGGTGCTGTTACTGCCGTTGCTGCCGCCGCCACCGCCACCGCCACCCTGGAGGGAGGCAGCCCGAGGTTGGGGGGAGCCCGGAGGAGCTCCGAGCGTCTGGCCAGAGGGGCTCGGGAAGCCATGGCTCAGCCCCAGGCGCCCCTGGCGCGCCCTCTGGTCGGCTTCGTCTGCTTGGTCCTGGGTAAGTGTGAGCCACAGTCACTGCTGCCCCAGCCTTCCGCGCCGCTGCTGCAGGGGTCCCCGGGCCCGAGGAGGGGCTGGGGGAGGGCGGAGAGCGCGGGGCCCTGGGGCTGGAACCCGAGGTTCGAGTTCTGCTTTCTCACCGCCCAGCCGTGTGACCCTGGCCGAGTCATTGCCCCCTCCGAGCCACAGCTTTCTGGGGTCTGCCAAGGGGAGCTGAGGAGAAGTCCAGGGATCTGGGGGTGGCGGGGAGTGATTCAAGTCCCCGGAAACCGGAGGGGATTCCCATTCCGAAGGGGGCTTTGCCTTTCCTCCGCACCCCCCCCCCTTCCCAGCGGACTGGCGGACTCTGCCCTGAGCTGAGGAGAGGGCAAATGGCGGGTCCTCCTCCCCTCCCCCACCCCGCCCTGCCTCTGGTGATTGCACCTGAGTGAATTCTGCTGCTGGGGCGGGCTTGGGCTGGGGGGGGGCCTCCCAACGGGAGATTTCTGGGTGCTGCCCGGATTCCCAGCTCCATTTTAGCTTCTGGAAGGGGCCCCCCCAAACCCCATCTTAGAGGGAGCTTAACCCGGCCCTGGCTGAAACAGCTGCGCCCAGATGTGCCGTCCAGGCCCCCCCCCCCCGCCCCCGCCTCGAGCTTTGTTTTCACGGGGAGACCTGGGAAACTGACGAGCCCAAACGGGAAACTCGCTCCAGTGGGGGGGGGGCGCCCCCCAGGAGGTCTAGACCAGCCCTGCAGAGGGGTTGTGACGGGAGGGAAGGGCCACATCTGGCTCAGGAAAAAAGAATTCGTGAAAAAGGAAAAACTCGAGGGCCGGCCACGCGCACCCGCGGGCACCCGCGCGGGCACACGGGCGCGCACACGCCCTGACTGACTGTGTGGCCATGGGGGCACGGCCCCCCCAGCAATCTCGCTGGGTGCAGGGGAGGGGGCACCCCTGGGCACGGCCCTCTGTCGCACCCCCACCCCTGCAGCCCGTCTGGGGGCGGGGAGGCTGCCAGGGCAGGGCAGGGCAGTGCGGTGCGCATCCTGAGCCGCGGATGGGAGAGCCAGGTCAGGTGGGATGGATGCGGGAGGATGGCGCAGGGGAGGGCGGTGCCAAAGCCGCCCTGCGCCTTCAGAGCGGGCTGGGAGGGCCAGTGGGCAGCGCTGCAGAGGGCCAGGGCGGAGGCCACGGGCCGAGGGGGTGGGGAGACCTCCTGGCCGCAGTGGGCAGCGGCCAGTGGTGAGTGGGCAGCGGCTGGTGCTGGTGGGCAGCGGTGGCGCCGCCATTGGGCCGCGGAGCTGTCCGTGAGGCCAGCTGGGCGGGGCCAAGACGGCTCTGCCCTTTGCGGAGGGCGCTCGGGATCGAGGATGCTGATCGCTGCGGGCAGCGGGCGCGCCATGCTCCGCCGCAGCCGCCGCAGCCGCCGCAGCCGCCTCCACCGCGCCGCGCTGCGCCAACGCCCGCCTGGTGCCAGCACTGCGGAGGCACTGGGGGTGGAGCCGTCCCCGGCCACCCGGCGGGGCGTCGGGCGTCTCGGGCGCTGCTCCGAGCCTCAGTTTCCCCGCCGATCCATTTGCTGCGGACCCGCCTGGCTCCTGGGAGGATGATCTCAGGTACCTTTTCGGCAGTGGGGTAAGCACGGTACACCCGGGCCTAGAGCACCCGAGGCGCCGCACCCCCCCCCAGCCGGCCCTCCCTCTCCTGCAAACAAAAAGGGCCCCTCGGGCCGCCTCGAGCCCAGAAAAGGGGGCTGGCTGGGGGGGGGCCCAAGTGGTAACCTCGATAGTGGAGGGCCCTTCCATGACGGGAATTCCTAACGCCCCCGCCCTCCCAACCCGCCCCTCCCCCAAAGAAAAATGATGCAGATCCGACCCCAAAAGACCTCTGGAGCCAAATGGCCTTTGTTAAACGGGGCTCAGCCCCCCCCCCCAAACCCTTCTTTCCTGGCTCAGCTCTAAGACCGAAGGACGAGAGCCAGGCAGAGGAATAAGTGACTCGCCCAGGGTCACCCAGCTAGGAAAGTCGGATTGGAACCCAGGACCTCCTGGCCCAGGGCCTGGGGCTCTATCTGCCCTGCCCCCCCTTCCTCGAGATCATTTGATCCTGTAATTCTGTTACCGCCTTCATTTAGCCCCCGGGTCCCTGTCGGGAAGTCGGGCGCAGAAAGGGAGCCTGGATGGGGGTTCTGAAGGGCCCCTCCCCCTCCCTCCCCCTGCGTTCCCTCAGCTGGAACATGGGGGCTCCTTCTACGCAACGTTCTTTAAAATGGGGGCCGAGACGGGCTCATTCTGGTCGCAGATTGTCGGGTGGCCAGCAGGGGGCGCTGCTCCGCGTCTAGGCGCTTCGTGACGATGGCAGGCTCTGCGTCCCCAGGAGCCCAGCTGCGGCTGCTTCCCCTCTCCTGCGGTCTGGGCGAGGCCGTGTGGGCGAAGGGACTTAGCCAGGCTCACCCCACTAGGAAGGGTCCGAGGGAAAATTGGAACCCAGGACCTCGGCCACCAGACCTGACACTCCCCCCAGCCCTGGTTAGGAGCCTTTGCTAGGTGGGGAAAGTCCTGGGACTCGATTGTGGAAAGCCCTTTTGCGGATCCAGATGGGCCCGGGACCCCACCTCTCCCAAATACCCCTTTGCAAGTGGGGAAACTGAGGCACGGAGCGGGCCCAAGGGGCCTTTTTAAACCTGAGAGTTGGAGCCTGAAGGAGAGCTCTTTTCTTCCTTTCTTTGCCCAGGATTTTCTGCTTCCTCTCCCAGAATCCCTTGTTACTGAATAAAAAGCCAAGGGGGGGGGTTCAAGGGGGGCAATTTGGCCAAACGAACCCCATCAGCCAGTATTTGCCAAAAGAAATGCTTTCAAGACGAAGGTCATTTGTTTAAAGTGGCATCGCCCCACCCAAGGGACTAGGGCTGGGCCTGGGGTTAATGACTTGCCCAGGGTCACCCAGCTCGCCAGGCCAGCCACCCAGCTTTGGGGGGGGTTGGGGGAGGGGGTAAGGCCTCGCATTGTGTCCCAGCATCAGAGGGAAGACTTTGCTTCGAAGCCCCCACACTCACACCGGCAGTCTTTAGGGGATTTGGGGTCTCAAGCCCCCCCCATTTTCCCTCCCCCATTCATGGGGCTCACAGCTGCTTTCTGGCCTGTCCTGCCAGCCCCTGGAGACGGAGTCACAGGCAAAGCCCATCAGTGGGCAGAGAAGGGAGCCGGCTCGCTTCAGAGGGAGGCCGGTGACCGGAACTTTCAGGGGAGGTGCTGAATTCGAGTCCTGGCCCTGCCCAGTTTCCCTTGCCAGCCTGACCTCTGGGGGCGGCTCCCGCCATCTAGCCTGCAGCCACCGGGGCCCGCAGCCCCAGCTCAGGCTGGCGGATCCCAGCCACCCTCCCATCCGAGAACTCACGCTGGGTATTGGTTCCAAGGCACGAGAGCACAAAGGGGGAGGGGCTGCTCCAGGTCCCCCCAGCTAGGGGTGGCTGAGGTCGGTGCCAGTGTTTCTGCAGGCCACATTTTCACCCGTTCGCTGGTCCATAGACTAGAGTCCCCCCACCGGACCGAGCCGAGCCAGAGCTCCTGCCACACCACCCTGGCCCTCTCCAGCTCATCTGACAGATGAGGACCCAGAAGCCAGCAGGGTGAAATGACCTGCCCAGGGGCTCCCAACTAGTGTCCCAGAGCAGATTGAAACTCTCTTCCGGCCTCTACTCGATGCCCCACATGTCCAGGCCTGCTGACCCTCTGGCAGCCCAGTGCCTGCCCTCCGAGCCGGGGCACAGAGGGAGCGGAGCGTACTAACAGAACAATCCCAAGCCCGGTGGTGGACTCCAATGAAGAGCCCCCGACCCATGGAGTGCTTCCAAGGGAAGCTAGGAAAAGCCCATTTAGGGAGCCAGCAGAAGGCGGCACCAGAGCCCAGGCATGGGGGGAGTCGCCTAGGGTGCTCCTGGAGCCCTAATCATTGCTCCTTGATCCACTATTTCACCAACACTTGGGTTTGTGCAGTCCACCTACTTACCTTTCATTTGCATCCCTGCTCTTAGCATCGTGCCTGGCCCATAGTGAAACCCTTCATAAATGCTCTATCTACAACCTCAATGCCATTTACATCCTAGTTGCCCTCGTCTAGACGTTCTTCAGCTTATTCATGTCCTTGCTAAAAAGTGCCTCAAACTACCCTCAATGGCCAGTTCTGTCCCCCCAGAAATCCACTGAGGTGGAGACCAAGGTAGGTGATTCTTGGGTGGCCCATTGTGGAAGGAGACCAGGAAACTGACATCAAAGGGGAGAGAGTCAGAAAGTGAGAAATAGAGGGAAATGGGGGAGGGGGACGGAAATTAGGAAAGCTCTCAGGTAGAAAAAACAAAACACAAAAAACAACTCAGTGTCTTTGAGCAGAAACAGATAAACTAACAGGGAGAATATTAAAATCAGAAAGAAATACAATCTCTAGGCCAGGTAAAAGAGTCCAGGCGTCTAGGAATAGGTATTACAGGCCTAAGGAAAAGGAATCAACATTTTATATTATAAATGGCCCTGAGGTTTCCCAGCTGAGCTTAGAGCCACAGCAAGAGGTTACTCAAGGGTTTAAAAGAGAAACGTGAATTTTAGAAACTGAATCTCTAGCCTTAATAGCCAAAATAAATGGCAGAATAGAAAAAGCTGAACCCATGGGGACAAGTCTCATCAAGGAAATAAAGAGAAGATAACCGATGAGGTGTGTAAGTACATGAAAATAAAGGACAGATGGGGAGAAGAGAAGCAAAAAGTCATCCTATTTTTAAAAATATGATCTCTATACAAGCAAAATCCACTGATTTCAGAGACAGGATGCATAGAGGCAGCATGAGGGTTACAGGACTGCCAAAAGAATACAAATCAGAAAATCAAAACAGTATAATACAAGAAGTAATACAAGAAAACTGGCCAGAACTTCTGGACATGGAAAAGTAATTTGCCAATTGAAAGAACCCATAGACTGTCTCAAAAAAGAAAAGAACCCCCAAACCCGTGCCACAGATCCATTACATGGTTATTTAACGATGATTCTTCCATCTTGAACTAGTGAAATTGATTTCTTAGACAAAAGGAGACTTTACATTTATTCTATAAAATTTGATTTTAATAGTGTAGCTTGTTAATTATCTCAGTCTCTGCACTCACTAGCAGAAAATCTTGTGGTCAAAGGAAAAAGGAGTTCGAGTGCCTTTTTTTTCCTTTTTCTACTAAATCTATTTTCTTATTCTTGTAAGGAAACTCTACCAACAAAGATAGTTCTTGCTCTTCAACTTACTGTCTTAGAGAATTGCCTGGGGTAGCTAGTGGTAGGGTGACTGTGTCGGTCCAGATGGGTGACTCAGTGGAGCGAGAGCCAGGATGAAAGAGGAGAGTCCTGGGTTCAAATCTAGATCCTGAGCAAGTCACTGAACCCCCATTCTCTAGCCGTGACCGCTCTTCTGCCTTGGAACTGCTGCACACGATTGAGTCCAAGAAGGGAGGTTTAAAAAAACCCAAACTTCATGCCTGGCTCGGTCTGTGGCTTCTGCCACTATGTGTGCCATCCTAGGCACATAGAGAGTCCGTAGAAATGCCAAGAAGTCATATCCATGACTATAGGTCCCCGGGGGATCCTGAAAGGCACCCCCAGCAGCTGGGAGCCGGGGGGCAGGGAAGGGACCAACTCAAGGGAGAGAGAGTGGACATCAGCACTTTCAGGGCTTCATATGGAGAAACTGAGGCACCAGGCACGGCCCTAGCCAGGGAGTGGCAGAGCTGGGCCAGTAGTTGGAGCAAGAAAGGCTAGATCTCTGGCTTCCCTGCTGCAGCCGAGGCTGTTGGGGCCGATCGGTCCTTGCTGAGGGCAGAGCAGGGTCAGAGGCTGCCCCGGGGACAGTTCAGCGTTCTGGTCTGGCCGGATGGTCTTCGGTAAGTTGCTTCAGAACGTCGGAGCTGGACCTGAGCCTTGGGGAAGGCATTTTCCACCCAGGATCCTGAGACCCCCAGAGGGGAAGTGTCTGGCCCAAGGTCACACAGCTAGTAGGATTCGAACCCAGGGCCTTCGGGTCTTCTCTCTCCCCCATTAGGCCACAGAAGGCCACCTGCCAGCATCCTTTTCTCCAACAAAAGCACTTAGAAGGGAGGGAAGGGCACGCGGTGCCCGGGGTCTGGCCCCTACAGACGGCCAAGCCTCCGAGGGACGGGAAGGCCCCGGACAGCGCTGTGATAGCAGATGAGAGTGGCCCAAACTGGCATCCTGAAGCCGCCCCCGTCCAGGTCTTCATTTCCACATTCTCCAGGCCGGCGCCCGCCTTCCAGCCCTGATCTGAGCTCCATGTTGGCTCAGGGGGGCCCCCCGGGGCCCGCCGAGGCTCTCCTCCTCCAACCAGCCCTTGGTGGTTGTCCCCCAGCCAGGGTGCCTCCCAGGCTGCTCCACGGAGGTCCCTCAGACACCCTGGAAGCAAGTGACCCCTCCAGGGGCTCTCGCCCAACCAGAAAGGCCCCAACAGGGCCATGTGGGGCCAGCCTGATCCAGGGTAGGGAGCCAAGGGAGAAGTTAGAAGGAGGGGCCCGGTGTGGACTCTGGTGAGAGCCGAGTTTGAATCCAGCCTCTGACCCTTCCTCACTCTTGTGACTCGGGAAAGACGCTTCACTGACTCACTTTCTGCATCTGCCAAATGGGATAGTAACAGCCATTGTAGCCCCTCAACAGGCGGCCAGGAGGCTCCCCCGCCCAGAGATGTGAGATGACCGAAGCCCCAGCCAGAACCCCTTCCGTCCTGAGAGCCCCAGATTTCTAGTCCCAGCTCTGGGGCACAGAAGGAAAGAAAGGAGCGTTTGCTGGGTCTGCCACGTGCCAGGCACTTGGCCAAAAGTATCTCAGCCCTGGGAGGTCATCGCCTCCATTATAGGTGAAGAAACCGAGGCAGGCAGAGATGAAGCGACTGACGAGTCAGAGGCTGGATTGGAACTCGGGCCTTCCTGACTCAAGGCTCAAAGCTCTAATCACGGCACCCTCTTCCAGGTCATCTAGTCCAACCCTCTCAGTCTACAGATGAGGCTGAAACGCCTCCTGGGCTTGCACAGCTTGGCTGGCTTCCTTTGTTTATTTCTCTGTTTCTTTTTTCTTTGTTTCTCTCTGGGTATTTCTCTCCATCTCTCAACCTTTCGCTCTCTCTGTCCCTCCCTCCCTCTTTCTTGGTCTCTCCCTCTCTGTCTCTCTTGCTCTCACTCTGTCTCTCCCCCTTCTTCCCTCCCTCCTTCCTCCCTCCCTCCCTCCCTCCCTCCCTCCCTCTCTCCCTTCCTTCCTTCATCCCTTCCTCCCTCCCTCCCTCCCTCCCTCCCTCTCTCCCTCTCTTTCTTTCTTTCTTTCTTTCTTTCTTTCTTTCTTTCTTTCTTTCTTTCTTTCTTTCTTTCTCTCTCTCTCTCTCTCTCTCTCTCTCTCTCTCTCTCTCTCTCTCTCTCTCTCTCCCTCCCTCCCTCCCTCCCTCCCTCCCTCCCTCCCTCCCTCCCTCCCTCCCTCCCTCCCTCCCTTCCTTCCTTCCTTCCTTCCTTCCTTCCTTCCTTCCTTCCTTCCTTCCTTCCTTCCTTCCTTCCTTCTTCCATCCTAATAACAAGTCTAAGGTAGAAGGGCAAAGGCTAGGCACTGGGGCATAAGTGACTTGCCCAGAGTCATACAGCTAGGACATGTCTGAGGTCAGATTTGAACCCAAGTCTGGGCCTGGTTCTCTACCCATTGTGCCCAGCTCCACCGGCTTTCCCTGGAGGTCTCCCCACCCCCTCACCTTCCCCTTCAGGCTCTCCATGGGCCAGCTGGCATTCGCGAGGCCGGGGACCTTCTGTTCCCGGCCCAGGTCTCAGGACTGGGTGGGCGTCCCAATGCTGGCCTCTGGCAGATGCTGTGGGTCCGAGGCTTGTTCAGGCGGGTGGCAGGGCTCCCCCCATCTTAGGCCTGGAGGTGGGGGCTGGGAAGAGGGCTGCCCCTGAATGAGGCTCGGCTGCGGCGGCGACGGCGAGCTCTCCTCTCTGCATCGGCGAAGCCTGCTCTGCTCGAGGAGTGGATCCTGCAGGACGCGAGACCTTCCGAAAGAGGACTGGATTTGGAGTGAGAGGATCTGGTAAGTGGCGAAACTGAAATTCGAACCCAGGCCCTCTAACTGCAAATTCAGCATTCTTTCTGTGCTACGACACCCTGTGACGACGCGCGAGGATCCCGGCTTCACAACACCAAGAAGCAGCTGCCCCAGGAGGCAGAAACCGAGGAGCTCCACCTGAAGGGGAGAGGATCCTGGGTAAGTGGCCGAGCCTCAGGGCCCTCTTCTGCCCAGCGGGTTAGTCCTAGCCTCCAGCCCCACCTCCGCAGCATCCCAGGCACTCCCTGTATGACCCCAGATGGCTTCCCCCCACCCCGGCCTCAGTTTACCCCTCTGAGAATAAGGGGCTCCAGCTGGATGCCCAAGTCTTTCCCGTTTGTTCTAGGCAGGACTCTTGGGGACTTGAAGGTGAATTAAGGGGATCCTTCTGAAAACCTGAAGAGGGAAAGCCTCTGGGCCTTGCTGGAACTCAGTTTCCTCATCTGTAAAATGAGTGGTTGGACTAGATGAGGCCTGAGTTAACACCGAGGTGGTGCCGTGGAGAGGGTGCTCTGGAGTCAGGCAGACCAAAAACTCAAATCCAGCCTCTGACACTTCCTAGCTGGGGGACCCTGGGAAAGTCACCTCACCCTGTTGGCCTCAGTTTCCTCATCTGCCAAACAAGAGGGAGAAGGAAATAGCAAACCACTCTAGTGTCTGCCAAGGGTTCGAATCTGGCCTCAAATATTTCCTAGCTCTGTGACCCTGGGCAAGTCATTGAACTCTTTGCCTCGGTTTTCTCATCTGTAAAATGAGTGGTCAGAATAGATGGGTTAATTTCTAGGGGGTTGTGGACTCAGGCAGAGCAGAGCCCAAATCCAGCCTGAGACACTCCTCACTGGGTGACCCTGGCCAGGTCACTTTACCCTGTTGGCCTCCATTTCCTAATCTGTCAAATGAGCTGGAGAAGGACCTGGCAAATCACTCCGGCCCCCTGCTAAGAAAACCCCAAGTCGGGTCACAGAGTCAGACCCAACAGAGCTAACCCAACCTGCTGCCTTCCCAGCCTCCTCTCCAGGCTGAACATTCCTCCTCTGAGAACCTGGTCTAAGTATTCATTCCAAGGCAGAGGATTGGTGAGAGCCAAGCAATGGGCGTCAAGTGACTTGTCCAGGATCACAGAGATGGGAAGTGTCTGAGGTCAGATTTGAACCCAGGACCTCCCATCTCAAGGCCCCCTCTCTGGATGGCACAGACTCAAGACCAAACCTCACTCTGGAAGCCCCTCAGACTTTGGTAACCCCCTGTGGTCAGTAGCTCGGCTTCTAGACCTGCCTTGGGCTCTCAGATCTGTGAAATGGGCAGGAATAGGCGGCCCCATCCTTCTCCCCAAGTCTTTCATGAAAGTAGCGACTTCCCCTTCTTGATCGCTAGTCAGCGGAAACACGATTGGCGTCTCCTGTGCTCTGGCTGGTGCCGCTGGGGCTGTTGGTCAGGTTCTGCTCGGCCCGGGCCCCTCTCTGGCTGCCCCAAGGAGCCGGGGCTCCAGCATCTTCCTTTTGCAGACTTGACTGGACCCTGGAGAGCAGACACTGAAAAGACCTTCCTTTTCTTCCTTTTCCTCCTCCTCTTCTTCTTCCTCTTTCTCCACATCTCCTTCCTCCTCCTGCTGTTCCTCTTCCTGCTCCTCTTCTTCCTTCCTTCTCTTTCTCCTCTTCTCCCTCCTGCTCCTCTTCCTCTTCTTCCTCCTCTTCCTCTTCCTTCTTTCACCTCATCTCCTTCCTCTTCTTCCTGCTCCTTTCCCTCCTCCTCCTCTTCCTCTTTCTTCTCTTCCTCCTCATCTCCCTCCTCCTCCTGTTCCTCTTCCTTCTCCTCCTGCTCCTCCTGCTCCTCTTCCTCCTCCCTCCTCCTCTTCCTCTTTCTTCTCTTCCTCCTCATCTCCCTCCTGCTCCTCTTCCTCCTCCCTCCTCCTGTTCCTCTTCCTACTCCCTCCTCCTGTTCCTCTTCCTCCTCCCTCCTCCTGTTCCTCTTCTTCCTCCTCTTCCTCTTCTCTTCCTCCTCCTCTCCCTCTTCCTCCTGCTCCTCTTCCTTCTCTTCCTGCTCCTCTTCCTCCTTCCTTCTTTCTCCTCATCTCCCTCCTGTTCCTCTTCCTCCCCTTCCTCTTCTTCCTCCTCCTCTTCCTTCTTTCTCCTCATCTCCTTCCTCCTGCTTCTCTTCCTCCTCTTCCTCCTCCTCTTCCTCTTTCCTTCTCTTTCTCCTCCTCATCTCCCTCCTCCTCTTTCTCCCCTTCCTCTTCCTACTTCTCCTCCTCTTCCTCTTTCTTCTCTTCCTCCTCATCTCCCTCCTCCTCCTGCTCCTCTTCCTCCTCCTGCTCCTTTCCCTCCTCCTCCTCCTCTTCATCTTTCTTCTCTTCCTCCTCATCTCCCTCCTCCTCCTGCTCCTCTTCCTTCTCTTCCTCCTCCTCTTCTTCCTCTTTCTTTTCCTTCTGCTCCTCTTTCTTCTCTTCCTCATCTCCCTCCTCCTCCTGTTCCTCTTCCTTCTCTTCCTCCTCCTCCTGCTCCTCTTCCTCCTCCCTCCTCCTCTGCCTCTTTCTTCTCTTCCTCCTCATCTCCCTCCTTCTCCTCCTGCTCCTCTTCCTTCTCTTCCTCCTCTGTTCCTCTTCCTCCTCCTCCTGCTCCTTTCCCTCCTCCTCCTCCTCTTCCTCTTCTCTTCCTCCTCATCTCCCTCCTCCTCCTGCTCCTCTTCCTCCTCCTCCTGCTCCTTTCCTTCCTCATCTCCCACCTCCTGCTCCTTTCCCTCCTCCTCCTCCTCTTCCTTCTCTTCCTCCTCCTCCTGCTCCTCCTCCTCTTCCCTCCTCCTCTGCCTCTTTCTTCTCTTCTTCCTCATCTCCCTCCTCCTGCTCCTCTTCTTTCTCTTCCTCCTCCTGTTCCTCTTCCTCCTCCTGCTCCTCTTCCTCCTCCCTCCTCCTCTGCCTCTTTCTTCTCTTCCTCCTCTTCCTTCTCTTCCTCCTCCTCCTGCTCCTTTCCCTCCTCCTCTTCCTTTTCTCTTCCTCCTCATCTCCTCCTCCTCCTGTTCCTCTTCCTTCTCTTCCTCCTCCTCCTACTCCTCTTCCTCTTCCCTCTTCCTCTGCCTCTTTCTTCTCTTCCTCCTCATCTTCCTCCTCCTCCTGCTCCTCTTCCTTCTCTTTCTCCTCATCTCCCTCCTGCTCCTCTTCCTCCCCTTTCTCTTCTTCCTCCTTCTCTTTCTTCTTTCTCCTCATCTCCTTCCTCCTGCTCCTCTTCCTCCTTCCTTCTCTTTCTCCTCCTCATCTCCCTCCTCCTCTTTCTCCCCTTCCTCTTCCTCTTCCTTCTCTTCCTCCTCATCTCCCTCCTCCTCCTGCTCCTCTTCCTTCTCTTCCTCCTCCTCCTCTTCCTCCTCCTTTCCCCCCTCCTCCTCCTCTTCCTCTTTCTTCTCTTCCTCATCTCCCTCTTCCTCCTGTTCCTCTTCCTTCTCTTCCTCCTCCTCCTGCTCCTCTTCCTCCTCCCTCCTCCTCTGCCTCTTTCTTCTCTTCCTCCTCATCTCCCTCCTCCTCCTGCTCCTCTTCTCTTCCTCCTCTTCCTGCTCCTTTCCCCCCTCCTCCTCTTCCTCCTCATCTCCCTCTTCCTCCTGTTTCTCTTCCTTCTCTTCCTCCTCCTCCTGCTCCTCTTCCTCTTCCCTCCTCCTCTGCCTCTTTCTTCTCTTCCTCCTCATCTCCCTCTTCCTCCTGCTCCTCTTCTCTTCCTCCTCTTCCTGCTCCTTTCCCCCCCTCCTCCTCTTCCTCCTCATCTCCCTCTTCCTCCTGTTCCTCTTCCTTCTCTTCCTCCTCCTCCTGCTCCTCTTCCTCTTCCCTCCTCCTCTGCCTCTTTCTTCTCTTCCTCCTCATCTCCTTCCTCCTGCTCCTCTTCCTTCTCTTCCTCCTCCTGCTCCTCTTCCTCCTCCTTTCCCTCCTCCTCCTCCTGCTCCTCTTCCTCCTCTTCCTTCTCTTCCTCCTCCTGCTCCTCTTCCTCCTTCTCCTGCTCCTTTCCCTCCTCCTCTTCCTCTTTCTTCTCTTCCTCATATCCTTCCTCCTCCTGTTCTTCTTCCTCCTCCCTCCTCCTCTTCCTCTGCCTCTTTCTTCTCTTCCTCCTCATCTCCCTCCTCCTGTTCCTCTTACTCCTCCTGCTCCTCTTCTTCCTCCTCCTGCTCCTTTCCCTCCTCATCTCCCTCCTCTTGCTCCTTTCCCTCCTTCTCCTCCTCTTCCTCTTTCTTTTCCTCCTGCTCCTCTTCCTCCTCCTCCAGATCCTTTCTCTCCTCCTCCTCCTCTTCCTCTTTCTTCTCTTCCTCATCTCCCTCCTCCTCCTGTTCCTCTTCCTTCTCTTCCTCCTCCTCCTGCTCCTCTTCCTCCTCCCTCCTCCTCTGCCTCTTTCTTCTCTTCCTCCTCATCTCCCTCCTTCTCCTCCTGCTCCTCTTTCTTCTCTTCCTCCTCTGTTCCTCTCCCTCCTCCTCCTCCTCTTCCTTCTCTTCCTCCTCCTCCTGCTCCTCTTCCTCTTCCCTCCTCCTCTGCCTCTTTCTTCTCTTCCTCCTCATCTCCCTCCTTCTCCTCCTGCTCCTCTTTCTTCTCTTCCTCCTCTGTTCCTCTCCCTCCTCCTCCTCCTCTTCCTCTTCTCTTCCTCCTCATCTCCCTCCTCCTCCTGCTCCTCTTCCTTCTCTTCCTCTCTCCTCCTTCTCCTCTTCCTCTTCCCTCCTCCTCTGCCTCTTTCTTCTCTCTCCTCCTTTCCCTCCTCCTCCTGCTCCTCTTCCTCCTCCCTCCTCCTCTGCCTCTTTCTTCTCTTCCTCCTCTTCCTTCTCTTCCTCCTCCTCCTGCTCCTTTCCCTCCTCCTCTTCCTCTTTCTTCTCTTCCTCATCTCCCTCCTCCTCCTGTTCCTCTTCCTTCTCTTCCTCCTCCTCCTCCTCTTCCTCTTCCCTCTTCCTCTGCCTTTTTCTTCTCTTCTCTCCTCTCATCTCCTTCCTCCTCCTCCTGCTCCTCTTCCTTCTCTCTTTCTCCTCATCTCCCTCCTGCTCCTCTTCCTCCCCTTTCTCTTCTTCCTCCTCTTCCCTTCTTTCTCCTCATCTCCTTCCTCCTGCTCCTCTTCCTCCTTCCTTCTCTTTCTCCTCCTCATCTCCCTCCTCCTCTCTTTCTCCCTTCCTCTTCTCCTCTCCTCTTCCTTCTCTTCCTCCTCATCTCCCTCCAAACTCCTGTTCCTCTTCTTCCTCCTCCTCCTCCTATGCCTCTTTCTTCTCTTCCTCATCTCCCTCCTCCTCCTGCTCCTCTTCCTCCTTCTGCTCCTCTTCCTCCTGTTCTCTTTCCCTCTTCCTCTTCCTTCTCTTCCTCTCCTGCTCCTCCTCCTCCTCCTGTTCCTCTTCCTTCTCTTCCTCCTCCTGTTTCTCTTCCTCCTCCCTCCTCCTCCCCTTCCTCTTTCTTCTCTTCCTCCTCATCTCCCTCCTCCTCCTGCTCCTCTTCCTCCTGTTCCTTTCCCTCTTCCTCTTCCTTCTCTTCCTCCTCCTGCTTCCTCCTCCTCCTCCTGCTCCCTCTTCCTTCTCTTCCTCCTCCGTCCTGCTCCTTTCCCTCATCCTTCTCCTCCTCCTCCTCTTCCTCTTTCTTCTCTTCCTCCTCATCTCCCTCCTCCCTCCTGTTCCTCTTCCTCCTCCTCCTCCTCCTTTTTCCTCCTCCTCCAGAGAGAAAATGGAGTACTCCAGGCCGGCCTCCCTCCAGCACCCACTGTCAGGAAGGGGCACGGTAATGGCTCTTTTGGCCTTTCTCCAGGAAGATGCTCTTTATTAGGGTTCTTGTTAGAATCTGTCTCTTGGCCCCTCGGGCTGTTCCCTTTGAGCTGACTTGTGGGAATCTCTGGCAGCAAGAGGGGAATTTCTCGGCCTAGCCAGGCAGGGCTGGTCCTCTGCCCAGCTCTGGCCCTGCCCCAGAAAGGCATGGAATTGTCTGGAACTTGGGCATGAAGGAGAGGGTTCTGGGGCGGAAACTGCTCATGTTGTGCCTCGTTTGCGAGGCCAGCTGGGAGCCCAGAAGCCGCTCACTGGCCCGTAGGGCGCTGGGTGGGCTTCTTTCCGAACCCCTCGCAGTCTTCTTGCACTCTGGTCATCGAATCAAAGCTGCAGCTGGGCTCATCTGCCACGCGCTGAGGACTGCTGGTCGCACCAAGGCTTTGGCTAGAGACGGGCCCTAGTCAACAAAATGGCGGAGGGCTTTGGGCTTGCCGACTTGGGTGGGTTGGGGAGAGGTTATGAAAGGAAGATGAGAACGGGGCAGGGGAAATGGATCGCCGAATCCCTCCCCATGGGCCCCCCCAGGCCCATCCTTCCCCCATCACTGGGTATATGTTCTCACCAGTCTGCATCCTGGGCTCAGACTCTTCTCTGAACTTTACCTGTGGATCTCCGTACATTTTCCATGTTGTCACTTCCTCTGGCCCCAAATCACTGAAGGGCCGGACGGTATAGACCAGGGAAAAGAGCAGTGGATGGAGCCTGGTCACGCAGGGCCTCTGTGATATGTGCATTTCCTCAGCCATAAAATGGGGTTAAATTCAGTGGTTAAACTGTGATTAGCTGTGAGACCCTGGGCAAGTCATTCACCCCCCTTGCATAGCTCTTACCATTCTTCTGCTTGGACCCAGTACACAGCAATCCACAGGACTGAGTCTAAGGCGGAAAGTAAGGGTTTAAACAATGTGGTTAAGCAGGGATCAAATTCAGTGTTTGTTAAGTGCCCCGAGTCAGCCAGTTAACATTTAGTAAGCGCCTCCTGTATTCCAGAATGTGCCAAGCTCTGGGGATACAAAAAGGCAAAGGACAGTCTGCTGGGGAGCCACCCTGGGAGCCAGCCCGGTATGGGGTAAATAGGGAGCCTCCACGGAGGGGAGGCCCTGGGAGTGAGAGGAGGGGGGAAGGCTTCCTGGCCAAGCCGGGCCGGAAAGGAATTCAGGAGGCAGAAGAAGGGGGGACATTCCAGATGTGGAGAAGACGCCCAGAGCCGAGCATGGAACGTCCTGTTCCTGGGCCAGCCGGGGGAACCAGGGTCGCTGGATGATACTGTATAAGAAGACAGAAAGGTAGGAGGGGGCACCTTCCGAAGGGCTTTGAACGCCAAACCTAGACGTATTGATGCTGGAGTGTTAGTCAGTGCAAGGATCAGACAAGAGGCTAAGAAAGATTCTTTGCAGAGCTTAGTCGATAGAGAGAAGGTCTGAGAATCAGAAAGACTTGGCTTGCGGCCCAGCCTCTGACACATACTTGGCTGTAGGACCCCGGACAAGTCACTCAGCCTCTCCATCCTTCTGGTTCTTCTTGAAGTCAAGGAAGAATCATTGACTTGCATCAGGGAAGGGTGTTTTCATGCCCGGAGTCCCTAACAACAGCCTTATGGACTTCATGGAACAAGTCCTGTCATCCCCATTGAAGAGAAGTGACTTTGCCAGGGTCACATAGCTAGGGAATGTTCTTTTCCCCAGCTGGACCTCCCCATGGAGGCTGTTTGGAGTCAATAGTGAAGAGGGGGACCACCGACCATAGACAGGGAGAGGTGGAGGACATGAAGGGAAAAGGAACTTCTCCCAGCACTCCATTTTCCCTTAGGAGCTTGTTGCCCTACCCTAGTTACAGTTCTGCATACAGAGTTCAGTTTGGGGTCCAGAATGCTGGCTCCATGCTTGAGTTTTGCCTAGACCTGGCTATGAAGATGAAGTCAGGCTGCCTTATTGGACTGAAAGGGGGCAGCGATTCACTTTGCCTGGAGGTCTAACATGAATTAACTTATTTTTCTAAACCCTTACGTTCCATCTTAGAAACAATATTAAGTATTGGTTCCAAGGCAGAAGAGTGGTAAGGGCTGGGCAGTTAGGCTTAGGTGACTTGGCCAGGGTCACACAGCTAGGAAGTATTTGAGACTAGATTGGAACCCAGATCCTCCCACCTCCAGACCTGGCTCTGTCCACCAAACTGCCTCACAGCATTTTAAAACAAGTCTTATCGTTGAAAAGCCAGTCATAAAGGGGAAAGGATCGTACAAAGATATTTCTAGCAGCTCTTTTTTGTGGGGCAAAGAATTGGAAATTGAGGGGGTGCCCCTCAGTTGGGTGGGGAATGGCTGCACAAGTTGTGGTCCACAATGGGGAGGGAATACCGTCATGCTATAAGAAATGATAAGCAGGATGACTTCAGGAAGAGCCAGAAAGACCTCCAGGAACTGATGCAGAGTGAAAGGAGCAGAACCAGGACAACAATGTACACAGCGAGGATACATTGTAGCAAGATTGAATGTAACTGACATTGCTCCTAGCAACACTGATTGGGCCAGCCCTGAAGGCTCTCCACCTCCAGGGAGAGAGCTGTGGCAGTCCTCAAGTTGCATATTTGCAGCTTTATTTGGGGAAGACACTGGCCTTTATGAACAAGCTCTTACCACAACAACCAGTATGGGCGTGTGTTTTGAATGCTGCTTACATGTACGGTCCAGATTTTAAAAAGACAAAAAAACTAGCCACAGTGCCCAGAACCAAACCTGGCCTATCCAGTCACCCAAAGAAAGAATGCCCTCCCCCCCCCCCCCAGAAGCTGTGGTTTGACCCAAGCAGTGGGCTGAGCACCTCCCCACTCCAGGCTCCTCCTCTCCCAGTGTAGCTGAGCATCCCCTTGGCAGGCCTTTGTGCGTGTCCAGCTGCTGCCTTTGGGCTCAGGGCCTCATCTTTTGGGGGCACAGCTGAGCGGATATTTAGATCACTCACACCCCCAGGTAACTTCCCCCAGGACCAAGATGGCCAGTAAAGCCCTAACTCCATCCTAGCATTTATGAATGAGTCCCAGACCCAGAGCTCAGGGGAGCTGGAAGGGCTCCCAAAGCCACCTCCTCTAACCTGCCCCTCAATGAAAACCCCTTCTACAGCTTGCTGACAAAAGGCCCTGCAGCTCCTCCCAAGATGCCCATCCCACTTTGGGCAGACGGTCATTGGTAAGAGCTTTTCCCTGATACCCAGCCTAATGCTGCCTTTTTACAATTCCCCCCCTGCTGGAGAGGGGAAGCAAACTGCAGCAAACCTTTTAGGAAATGATACTGGCCTCGGCACCGTTTTTTAACCCCCTTTCCTAAATATTGGTTCCAAGACAGATGAGAGCTAAGGGCTGGTGACTTGCTCCCGTCTGGGGTTGACCCTTGCTCTTGCTGCCTTTTGGGGCTGAGCAGAACAAAGTCCAGCCTCCTTTTCACATGCCAGACCTTCCACTGTCCATCACCCAATGCAGCACAAGCAGATGCCATTAACTGGAAATCTCTGGGTGGAGAAAGGCGGCATCCATCCCAGGGAAAGGAAGAAGGCGATGCGGATCCAAGGCTTAAAACAGGGCCTTCCCCAGGGGGAGGGATGGAGGGGACAGAGAGGTAGGGAGAGATGCCGCTCGATGTGTAGGTATTGCTCTACACACACACAGATGACAGAGAAGAGAAGAACAAACACTGACCCGCCATAGACTAGATGATCCCTGAGGCTCTTTCCACCTCTGAGTTCTGTAAGTCCATGATCTGGAGCAAGGCCCAGAGCACGAGATGGCACAGGGAGATCCGGAATGGGTGGGAGGCCAGTCTGGCTGGAACTGGACTGGGAGGCCAAACTAAGGAGGAATGGTTTTCCATCCTAGAGACAATAGGGAGCCCTTGACTGCTGAGCAGGGGAATGGTATCCTCAGCCCCGTGCCTTGTGGGCATTATTTTGACCGCTATGGATTAGTATGAGTTACAGCGGAAAGGGAATTAGATCAGGGAGTCCAATTTGGGGAGAGATGATGCTAACGAGGCATAAGGTGGCGGCCATAGGAGCAGAGAGGAAGGAAGGCTTACTTGGGAGAGGCTGGAGAAGTGAGAGCCTTTGGCACCACCAAACACTCCCTCTCAGGTCAGAGTCCACCTAATGGTGCGACCCTTCATTCAGGCTTCTTCTCATCATCATGAGGATCTCTTGACCCATTTGGCCATATGGCTTGCCGAGATCCAGAGAGAAGACCCTCGTGGCACTCTTCATTTCTCCCAGGCTGGGAGCCCCACTATTAAGGAAGTCTGATTGGGACGACTTGTTCCGGGTGAGCGAATGTTGGCTCCCTGAGATCACCAATTTCTTTCCAAAGTGCTGCAAGATTGTCCCTTTAAGGAACATGTAGATTTATTCTAGGAGTCATCTTTACACTCATTGACTGATAGGGTTATCCCTTTCACATCATGACTTTCTCATGGGTCAGTATAAAAATGAGATGGGGAATTGGGGAGAGTTTGTGGAAACAAAGGCCAGCAGATGACACCGAAAGTTTAGAAACTTAGAAATTCACACTTAACCCAAATTTACAATGAAGTATTATAAACACCCCACAAAAGAACCATTCCGACTCCTTCTCTGGTATAAAGGGAGGACTAACAATTTACACAGATTTTCCCAATTTGGGGGGTTCAGTCCCTTAACCCCAGTGATGTGAAAGGGATTACCTGTACTTTGCAATTTTTACCTTATTTTTTATTGAAAATCATGAGCATCTTTGCCTCTTTCTCCCTGGGCCTCAGTTTCTTCATCTGCAAAATGGGGGGTTTCAACTAGGGGGCCTCTAAATCCTGTGATTATCATTCCTTCTAGAGAAAAGAGGCAAAAGGGGGATGGCGTATTTCTCCCTTCTTTCTGTTGTCTCGTCTTCCTGCTCACCATAGGCACAGGTCCTTCCTTTTACACCCCTGACAGAGCTAAAAAAAAAATGTTATTGAAGGGACCAAGGGGGAGAAGGGAGTTGTTGAAGGATTGGCAGACCCAGGCGTACGGCAGACCAATCTGACTTCATCAGCACGGGCTGTTAATAATTCATGGTGGCAGCCCGCCCTAGCTAGACTTATCATGCAGAGTCAGGTTCCCCTCATGGCGAATGTCCTAGATGTTGTCGTCATCGTATCTCCTGGGTTCTGCTGGGATGCTGTGGTTCCCTCTTCTACTTGAGCTCCGGGGAATTCAGTGGGGAATGGTTATTTCCTCCCATCGGAGGGGTTTTTTAATTTAAAATTTTATTTTAATTTGATCTTTTTCTATTTTTGTACAGTCTATCCCTCCTCTCCCCACACCATCCACCTAGATGATGTCTTTCATGTTTCTGCTTCTCAGTTCATTCTCTGGAGGGAAAACTTGACAAGTTATTCTTCAAGCATTAAATCTGTAGCCGTCCGTAATGTTCTCTCACTCGGTTCTACTTGTTTCCCTCTTCGTTATCTCATGTAGTTCTTTCCAAGTTTTTGTTTTGTTTTAACCAATCTGTTCTTGGGTTTCTAATGTCATAGTTGTATTCGGTCACAACCGTAAGCCACAGTTTGTTCAGTCATTCCCCAACCGATAGCCATCCCCGCGATTTCCAATTCTTTGTCACCACAAAGAGAGCTGCTATAAACATTCGGCAACATGTAAGTTCTTTCCTTTTTCTTTGATCTGCTTGAGAAGTAGACCCATAATGGTATTGCTAGGTCTGAGGCTATAAACAGTTTTATAGCTCTCTGGGCATAATTCCAAATTGCTCTCCAAAATGATCAGATCAGTTCATCGTTCCACCAACAGTGTACTAGTGTCCGTGTTTTCCCACATCCCCGCCAACATCTGTTGCTTTGCCTTTTATAATTTGAGCCAGTTTGATATTGTTTTGGTTTGCATTTCCCTAATCAGTTGTGATTTAGAACATTTTTTCTTGAACCTCTATATGGCTTTGATTTCTTTATCTGAGAACTGGCTGTTCCATATCTTTTGTTCCTTTATCAACTGGAGTCTTATAAAGTCTCTTAGTCTTATAAATTTGACAAAGTTCTCTCTGTATGTTAGCTATGAGAGCTCTGTCTGAGAGACCATCTATAAAAATTTCCATCTCTCCCCCCAACAATTTTCTGCTTTCCTTCTAGTTTTGGTAACGTTTGTTTTATTTGTACAAAACCATTTCAATTTACTGTACTCAAAATGATGTCTTTCACATCTCACCATGCTGTCCATTTCTTGTTGACTCATAAATTCCTTTCCTGTCCATAAATCTGATAGGTACTATGTTTCCTGTTCTTCTAATTTACTTATATCTCTTTATATGTCTAAATCATGCATCCGCTTTGATCTTATCTTAGTGTATGATGTAAGATACTGGTCTTTACCTAGTTTCTGCCAAACGGCTTTCCAGTTGTCCCAGCAATTTTTACCAAATAGCAATTTCTTATCCTGAAGACCTGGATCAATACTTTTGTCAATTTCCAAGATACTGACATCTTTTACTGCTACTTGTTGTGTGTCTGTCCTGTTCTACTGATCTGCCTTTCTATTTCTTAGTCAGTACCAGATAATTAATTAATAATTATTGCTTTATAATGGTTTAAAATCTGATACTGTTAGACCACTTTCCTTTACATTTTGGATATTCTTGACCTTTTGTTCCTCAAAATAAATTTTGTTATTATTTTTTTAGCTCAATAAGACAATGTTTTGGTAATTTGATTGGAATGGGATTGAATGAGTAGATTAGGTTAGGTAGGATTGTCATTTTAATTATATTGGCTCTGCCCATTCACGAACAACAAATATTTCTCCCAATTATGTAGATCTGACTTTACATAAAAAATGTCTTGAAATTAAGCTCATGTAGTTCTGGGTTTGTTTTGGCAGGCATAATCCCAGGTATTTTATATGGTGTTCTCTCTGCCTCTTCTTGCAGCACCAGACTCTGGTCCTGTCTTGCCATGACCTTGCCAACGGCCTGCTCCACTTGGCCAAGCACTGATGTCTCCACGACAAGCCCCCAACCCTGCTTGCTCAGACGTGTCTGAGTGAGCAGCCAGGGAGAAGGAAGGAGACAGTTGGGGGCTTGTTGTGGAGACATCAGTGTTTGGCCAAGTGGAGCAGGCCTGTGGCAAGACGGGACCAGAGTCTGATGCTGGGAGCATCTGGGGATGCTCCCTCAGACCCCTGCCCTGAATGCCAGGCATCTAAGTGTGTTCTCTGGAAATGCCTGCCAGGCTCCCGGCCCCAGGCTCAGGGCGAGGGACGCAGAGACCAAAGGGAACAGGTCCTGCCCTCAGAAGTCATCAAGTGTACCTGAGATACCGAGAGTTGTGCTCCAACTTATTGTGACCCCATTGGAGGTTTTCTCGGCCAAGATACTGAAGAAGTTGGCCATTTCCTTTTCTAGCTCAATTTATAGATGAGGAAACAGGCAAACAGGGTGAAGGGACTTGTCCAAGATCACACAGCTAGTAAGCGTCTGAATCCAGATTTGAACTCAGGTCCCCCGACACTCTCCACTGTACCACCCAGCTGCCTCCAGGCAGAGCAGATAGATGGTCATCTGAGAGGAGAAGACACTAGTAGCAGAGGGGCAAGAAAAGACCCCCTGCGAGAGTGCTCTTCAGGTTGAGTCTCAAAGGAAAGTGGGAATTCTGAGAGTTGGGTGAGAAAGGAGAGGATTCCGGGGGTGGTGGGGGGGGGGGGAGAAGAAGCAGCATCTAGCATGCTTGGGACACAAAGGGCACAAAGATGAGCTGAGTTGCGAAGGACTCGGTGGGGAACCAGGGCATCGCCTCCTCTCCCAGGGCTGGAGGGAGCAGAGGAACAGCACAACCAGACCTGAGCTTTAGCCATGTCTCAGTTTTTCCTTCTGGGAAAAGAAGGGGCCAATCCAACAGGGACCGGCCCTGGTTTCTTTTTTTTTTTTAACCCTTCTCTTCCATCTTAGAATCAGCACTGTGTATCGGTTCCAGAGGACTGGTAAGGGCTAGGCAATGGGGGTAAAATGACTTGCCCAGGGTCACACAACTAGCAAGTGCCTGAGGTCACATTTGAACCCAGGACCTCCCATCTCTAGGCCTGCTCTGAATCCACTGAGCCACCCAGCTGCCCCAACTCTGATTTCAAAGAACATGAAGCCTTTATTGGCCACCTTCTACAGAGAGGTGACAGACTATCAAGGTATGGAATGAGACACATTTTTGGACCTAGCCGCCCTCTCCCTCTCCCTCTCCCTCTCCCTCTCTCTTCTCTCTCTTTCTCTCTCTCTCTCTCTCTCTCTCTCTCTCTCTCTCTCTCTCTCTCTCTCTCTCTCTCTCTCTCTCTCTCTCTCCCCCTCCCTCCCTCCTTCCCTCCCTCCCTCCCTCCCTCTGTCTGTCTGTCTCTCTTTCTGGAAGGGGAACGGAAGCAGAGAAAATGAAAAAGAGAAGTTACAGTGAATGAATGGTGGGGTTGGATTAGAGGATGACGGGCTCTTCCCTGCCTCAGTTTATGCCCCTGTGATCCCAGGTGCCACAGAGACCTCGCTGGGCTCCAGTGCCCTGCATATCTGGAGCCGTGTGGCCTCCCTTCAGAGTTCTCCTGACCTTTTTAACTGATCTTATCAAGAGCTGAAATCTCTGGCTGTGAAGATCCACTTCCAGAGACAGCTCTGGTTATCAGACAGATAAGTCCTGTGCCCTGAAACCAGGGTAGTCCAGCTCTGCTTTGGACCACTTCAGTGCATTCTTGTAGCCCTGGAGGGAGGGAGGGAGGGATGGAGGGAGGGAGACACAGAGAGAGGGAGAGAGCTGGGACCAGCCCCTGCTTCCCCTGAGGTTGAGCTTTTTGGAAGAAACAGATTATGGGATGTATCTGGGATCTCTATCTGGGTATCTGGGAGCTATAGTCATTGTTTCTCCAGGTTGAGGTCAAGCCTCTGAGCATCAGCTGCTGAGAGAACATCTAACCCTTTTAATCTAACTCCACCACCATGGCTGCCCCTCCCCCTGGACCCTGTCCAGCTGATAAACCCAAGGCTCTCATAAAGTGGGTCTCCAGGATCCAAGTGTGGTCTTCCCACCTTATTCTTGGAAGCTGTAGATTGCGATCTCTCTGTCTCTGTCTTGATCTGTCTCTGTCTCTCTCTCCCTCTCCCCCTCTCTTTGTCTTTCTCTGTCTCTCTCCCTCTCCCTCTTCTCCCCCACCCAAGCTAAAATTTCCTTCCCAGAATTCCCCCTTGATGCTTCCTTTCCGGGCGGGGGGCCTTCTTCCTTGCCTTTTTGAGAACAATTCGGCTTTTTCTCGTGAATCTGCCAATCCCCAGCACACAGGCGTGGCATGGCGCAGCACGCGCTGGAGGACAAAAGCACACGTGTGCTAATTAGAGAACTTCTATTCTGAGCCCCCAGAGCTGCCTCCCACCCTGTCCCGGCTCCGCCGCTGCTCTTCATTGGGGAGAAAAGTCTTGCTGAGCCTATTTGGAGTGGAGCAGGTTGCCATGGCAATGCGGAGGCGCCTTCCCAGAAGTCTATTTTCCCTTCTTTGGTGGGCTTGGACACAGGCTGGACCAAGTGCCGCTCTCTGGCTCAGCCTGGTTCTTGGGTCCAGGTTAGTTGTCCTCTACCAACTGGGACTGAATGACTTCAAATCCCTGTAAGGCCTCTAGAACGAGCTCGGGCTTAAGCCTCCAAGAAGCCTGCGGACGCAGCACCAGGACTCACTCTTGGCATCGTGAATTTAGAGCTGGAGACAGAGTCGGGGGGGGGGGGAGGAAGGGGGGAGCTCAGTGGATGGAGAGCCAGGCCAGGGGATGGGAGGTCCTGGGTTCAGATCTGGCCTCAGATACTTCCCAGCAGGGTGACCTTGGGCAAGTCACTTCACCCCCATGGCCCAGCCCTTCCCGCTCTTCTGCCTTGGAGCCAGTGCACCCAAGGTGAGGGTTAGAAGTGTCCTTGAAGGTAGAAGGGGCCTTGGGGCCATTTGGTCCAACCTCTTCCTTTTATAAATAGAGCCACACGAGTGGTCTGGGTCAGAAATAGGATTTGAACCCAGGTCCTTTGACCACCAAGTGAGTACCACACTGCCTTCATCATGACTCCTATTGTAGAAAAAAGGAAATGGATTCCATGCACTTAAGTGTGTAGTTCCAAGTCCACAGAGCTGACAAGTAGAATAAACATCTCTTCTCCTTAGGGACAGCCAGGTAGCTCCTTGGTTAGAGGGCTAAGCCTGGAGTCCGGAAAATGGGTTCAAATCTAGCCTCAGAGGAGCCACAGGACCTTGGGCAAGTCCCTTCACCTCTGTCTTCCTCAATTTCCCCATCTGTAAAATGAAGTTGACCTGTCTCCCAGGGTTTTGTGAGGATCAGATGAGATCATTGTAAAGTGCTTGGCAGCATATAGTAGGTGCTGTGAAACATCAGCTCTTACTATTAGCACAGTAAAGTAGCCAAGAGTCCAGACTGCTGGGCTTCGGATCAGGAAGCCCAGGGTGTACACGTCTGCCTGTCCCTGTGGTCCCAGGGATGAGGTCAGCACTTGCCGTCTGGAATTCGGACCCTCCATAGGTTCCAAAAGGACCTTCCTGAAGCCCAGGGCTGACTGACTGTGTCACTCCCCTGCTCAGGAACCATCTTTGGCTCCCTCCTGCCTCTGGGAGAAAATGTCGGCTCCCCTGTGGGACCCCAAGAGCCCCGCTCCCCCAGACCACAGTCTACCTTCTCAGATCTCTGTGCTCCCACAAACCTTGGTGCCTCTTCCCAGAATGGGCTTCCCTCCTCCCATCAAGATTCTTGGAATCCCCGGCTCCTTTAAGAGCTCAGCTTAGGCATCACCAACATGGCAGCTCTCATCCCCACCCCCCTAATTTAATGCTCTTATGCACCAGGGTGTTGGACTTGGAATCTGAAAGACCTGAGTTCAAATCCAGCCTCAGACACTAACTGTATGGCCTTGGTCAGACATGTCTGCCTCAGTTTCCCCAACTGGAAAATAGGAATAACAATAGCGCCTGACTCCCAGGGTTGTTGCAAAGATCCAGCAGGATAAAATCTATAAAGTGCCATGTCTATGCAACTGCGCTGCCTTCCTTTGGTAAATAGGTTCAGGCCAGTCTCAGGATCCCGTGAGCTCTCCATTCGGTATTGAGTGGACTCCCAGGCTGTGAGTCTGGAGTTCAGAGAAGGGAGGAGCTTGAGTCCTTTCTCTGATGCTGAGGAGCTGTGGGGCTCTGGTCCCTTTTGTCAAAACATAATTTCCTTCCTTTTCTCTCTTTATCAGATCTATTTTTGCTTTAGCTTTGTCTGAGATCACAATTGCTACCTGTGCCTTTTTTACTCTGCTGTAGCCCCTTGCCTTTACTCCACGTGTCTCCCTGCCTCAACTGTTTTTCTTATCAACAGCATATCTTAGGATCCTGGTTTTTCATTCACTTTGCTATCTGCTTCTGTTTTATGGCTGAATTCAGCCCATTCACATTCACAGTTCTGTTACTGTGTATTGCCCTCCATCTTATTTTCCCCTTTAATCCTCCTCTTTCTCCTTTTCACTCTGTCCCTCCTCATAAGGGTTTTGCTTTTAATTACAACCACCTCCACTTCCCCTTCCTTCTACAACTTCCCCCTTTTCTTATTCCCCTCCTACTTCTCTATTGGGTAAGAAAAGATTCTATACCCAAATGGGTATGATGATTATTCTCTCTGTGTGCCAAATCTGATGACTGTAAGGCTTAAGCATTGCTCATCCCTTCCATCATCTTCCCCTTCGCTGTAATAGTTTTTTTCCACACCTTTTTAGGTGAAATAATTTACCCTGTTCCACCTCCTCCTTTCCTTTTCTCTCGGTGCAATCCTCTTTTTTACTCCTTGATTTTTTAATATCATGTTATCCAAGGCATGTTACGCCCACATCTTCTGCCTATATATACACTTTCCAACTGTCCTAATAATGATAAAACTTTTCAAGAGCTACAAATATCATCTTTCCATATAGGAATATAAACAGTTTAACTTTACTGAATCCCTTGAATTTTCTCTTTCTTGTTTACCTTTTTATGCTTGTCTTGACTCTTATATTTGAACATCACATTTTCTGTTTACGCCTGGCCTTTTCATCAGGAATGCTTGGAAATCTTCTATTTTTGTCAAATGACCATTTTCCCCTCTGCAAGAATATACTCAGTTTGGGTGGGTAGGTGATTCTTGGTTGCAAACCTAATTCCTTTGCCTTCTGCGATATATTCCAAGCCTTCCTATCCTTTAATGTAGAAGCTGCCAATACCTGTGTAATCCTGACTGTATGGCTCCATGGTATCTGAATTGTTTCATTGTGATTGCTTATAGTATTTTCTCTTGGCCTGAGAGCTCTAGAATTTAGTTATAGTATTCCTGGGAGTTGTTATTTGGGGATTTATTTCAGGTGATTGGTAGATTCTTTCAGTTTCTCTTTTAGCCTCTTGTTCAAGAATATCAGGGCAGTTTTCTTTGATAATTTCTTATAATATGATATCTAGGCTTCTTTTTTTTTATCTTGGCTTTTAGGTAGTCCTATAATTCTTAAATTGTCTCTCCTGGATCTGTTTTCCAGGTCATTTTTCCAGTGAGAAATTTCATATTTTCTTCTATTTTTCATTCTTTTGATATTATTTGATTGTTTTTTATGTCTCATGAAGTCATTAGCTTCCACTTGCCTAATTCCATTTTTTTCCTTTTTATTTTTACTGTGTATAATTAGAATATGCTCCCCAGGACTCTAAATCCCAGCATCCCACTTTCATTCTCATGTTATGCCCTTACATTTTGGAGATAGTTTATGTGTGACCTTGCCCCTCACTCTTTTCCTGCAAACATGGCTGGGAAAGCTTTCTTTACTCAGGTTTTTACTTTCGTTTTTGTATTTTTTCTATTTTAAGTGATTATTAATAAATCTTGTAAAATATAATACTTGGAGTTATTGGATATTAATTTTACTCTTACAACTGTCATGCAAAACACACTTCTATATTGGTCACTGTTGTAAGAGCACACTCATACATAACCAAAACCCCAAAAGAAAACTGTAAATACACTGATATGAAAGATGACTCCAACAGTTCTTTCTCTGGAAGTGGATAACATTCTCCATCATAAGTCTTTCAGGATTGTCCCAGATCATTGCATTTCTAAGAGTAGCCAAGTTTTCATAGATAGTCATCATATAATATTGCTATTGTTGGGTACAATGTTCTCTCTGTTCTGCTTATTTCACTCTGCATCAGTTCCTGCAGATCTTTCTAGCTTTTTCTGATATCGTCTTGCTTATCATTTCTTATAGCACAATGGTATTCCATCACCAATCTGTACCACAATTTGTTCAGCTATTTACAAATTGATGGATATCCCCTCAATTTCCAATTCTTTGTCACCACAAAAAGTGCTGCTATAAATATATTTGTACAAGTGTGTCCTTCCCCTTTTTTATGTTCTCTTTGGGATACAGTCCCAGTAGCATTATTACAGGATCAAAGGTTATCACAGTTTTATAAACCTTTGGGCATAGTTCCAAATTGCCCTCCAGAATGGTGGGATCAGTTCACAACTCCACCAACAATGCATTAGTGTACAAATTTTGCCACATCCATCCAAAATTCATCACTTTTCTTTACTGCCATATTGGCCAATCTGATAGATGTAAGGAAGTACCTCAGCATTGTTTTAATTTGCATTTATCTAATCAAGAGTGATTTAGAACATTCTCATATGATTATTGATGGCTTTGATTTCTTCATTTGAAAATTGCTCATTCATATCCTTTGACCATTTGTCAATTTGAGGAATGACTTGGATTCTTATAAATTTGAGTTAGTTCTCTATAAATTTGAGAAATTAGACCTTTATCAGAGACATTTGTTATAGAAAAATTTCCCCAGTTGTTTCCCTTCTAATCTTGGTTACATTAGTCTTGTTTGTACAAAAGCCTTTTAATTTACTAAACCAAAATTATTCATTTTACATCTTATAATACTCTCTATTTCTTATTTGGTCATAAATTCTTCCCTTCTCCAAAGATCTGCCAGGTAAACTATTCTGTGTTCTCCTAATTTAGTTATGGTATCACTCTTTCTATCTAAATCACATGTCCATTTTGACCTTATCTTGATAAAGGGTGTGAGAGATTGGTCTACACCTAGCTTCTGCCATACTGTTTTCCAATATTCCCAGCAGTTTTTGTTAAAGATTAAGTTCTTATTCCAAAAGCTGGGATCTTTGGCTTTATGAAACACCAGGCTGATAAGGCCATTTACCCAAGTATATTGCGCATCTAATCTACTGCTTTGATCTACCATTGTATTTCTTAGCCAGTACCAGACTGTTTTAATGACTGCTGCTTTATTTAGTACAGTTCAAGATGCAGTACTGCTGGGCCACCTTCCTTCACTTTTTTTTTCACTAGTTCACTTGATATTCTTGATCTTTTATTCTTCCAGATGAATTTTGTTATTATTTTTTCTAGATCTATAAAATGATTATCTGAATGAATAAGTAAATGAATTTGGGTAGGATTGTTATTTTTATTATATTAGCTCAACCTACCTACAAGCGATTAATATTTTTCCAGTTGTTTAGATCTGATTTTATTCATGCAAAAAGGGCTTTGTAATTGTGTTCTTGTAATTCCTGGCAAGTAGATTCCCAGGTTTTTATTTTATTTTATACTGTCTAGAATTATTTTAAAGGGAATTTCCCTTTCTAACTCTTGCTATTGGACTTTATTGTTGATATACAGAAATGCTGATGATTTATGTGGATTTATTTTGTATCCTGTAACTTTACTAAAGATACTGATTATTTAATTTAGTTTTTTAGTTGATTCTCTAAGTAGACCATCAGATCACCTGCAAAGAGTAATACTTTAGTTTCCTCATTGCCTATTTTAATACCTTCAATTTCTTTTTCTTCTCTTATTACAATATTAAATAATAGTGGTGATAAGGGACATCCTTCACTCCTGATCCTATCAGGAAGGCTTCTAACTTATTCCCATTTTGAATGATATTTTCTCCTAGTTTTAAGTAGATCTTCCTTATCATTTTAAGGAATGACCCATTTATTCCTATGCTTTCTCAAATTTTTAATAGAAATAAGTGTTGTATTTTGTTGAAGGCTTTTTGGGCACATACTGAGATAATTTCCATTAGTTTGGTTTGTCAGTGTGGTCAGTTATGTTTATTATTTTCCTAATATTAAACCAGCATAATCCCACCTAGTCATAGTGAATGATCCTTGTGATATGTTGAGTAATCTCCTTGCTGCTATTTTAAGATTATTGCATCTGTATTCATTAATGAAATTGGTCTATAATATTCTTTCTCTATTTTTGCCTTTCTTGGCTTAGGAATCATATCATATTTGTTTCATTAAAAGAATTTGGTAGTATTCCTTCTCTGACTATTTTCCTAAATAGTTTAAATAGTATTGGGATTAATTATTCTTTAAATGTTTGATAGAACTAATTTGTGAATTCATCTGGCCCTGGAGATTTTTTCTTAGGAAGCTTATTGACAGCTCTTCAATTTCTTTTTCTGAGATGGGATTATTTAAGTATTCTATTTTCTCTTTTGTTAATCAGAGCAATTTGTATTTTTGTAAATATTCATCCATTTCACTTAAATTGTTAGATTTATTGCCGTATAATTGGGCAAAATAGCTCCTAATGATAGCTTTATTTTCCTTTTCATTGGTGGTGAGTTTTCCCCTTTTTATTTTTGATACTTGTTATTTGATTTTCTTCTTTCCTTTTTTTTAAATCAAGTTAACCAATGCTCTAATTTTTTTTTACCAACTCCTAGTCTTATTTATTAGTTCAATGGTTCTCTTACTTTCAATTTTATTAATTTATCCTTCAGTTTTTAGGATTTCCAACTTAGTCTTTAATTGAGGATTTTTAATTTGTTCTTTTTCTTTTTAGTTGCATGCCCAATTCATTAATCAGAATTTTCTCTATTTTATTGATGTGAGAATTTAGAGATATAATTTTTCCCTTAAGTGCTACTTTGGCTGTATCCCATAAATTTTGATATGTTGTTTCCTCATTGTCATTCTCATTAATGAAATTATTGATTGTTTCTATAATTTGTTCTTTGACCCACCCCTTTTTAGCATGAGATTTTGATCCCAATTCATTTTTTTGTTTTCTCATGACACCTTATCGATTATGATTTTTGTTGCATTCTGATCTAAGAAGGATGCATTTATTCTGCTTTGGGTTGTGAAGTTTTTATGCCTTGATGCATGATCAGTTTTTGTGTAGGTGCCATGTACTGCTAAAAAAAAAGGTATATTTATTTCTTTTCCCATTTAATTATCTCCAGGATCTATTAGTTCTAAATTTTCTAAAATTTGATTCACTTCCTTTACTTCTTTCTGGTTTTTCTAAAATTTGATTTATCTAGATCTTAAAGGGGGAAGCTGAGGGTCACTCACTAATATACTGTCTGTTACTGTCTATTTCTTCCTGAAGCTCATTTAATTTCTCCTTTTAAAATTTGGATGCTATACCATTTGGTGTATATGTGGGTAGTATTAATATTACTTCATTGTTTATAGTACCTTTTAGCAAGATGTAATTTCCTTCCTTATCTCTTTTCATCAGATCTATTTTTGCTTTAGCTTTGTCTGAGATCATGATCGCTACTCCTGCTTTCTTTACTTCAGATAACACATGATAAATTCTTCTCCAGCCCCCTTATCTTTACTCTATGTGGTGTGTCTCCCTGCCTAAAATGTGTTTCTTGTAAACAGCATATAGTAGGATTTTGTTTTTTAATCCACTCTGCTTTCCATTTCCATTTTATTGGTGAGTTCATTCCATTTGCATTCACAGTTATGATTACCAACTGTTTATTCCCCTCCATCTTTTGATCCAGCTCTTTTTTCTTTCACTCTGTTCCTCCTCGCAGGTGTTTTGCTTTTAATCACCCCCCCATTACCCCTCCCCTCTATCACGTCCACCTTCCCTTGTCTTATTCCCCTCCTACTTCTCTATAGGGTAAGATAGAATTCTATATCTTGATAAGTATGGTTGTTATGTTCTCTCTGAGCTGGTTACAATGTGAGTAAGGTTTAAGTATCACTTGTTACCATCCTCATCCTCTGCTCCAGTGTATTACTTTTTCATTCCTCTTTAGGTAAGAATTCATTTTGTGGCATTATTTTAAAGTTGATTAGAGAGGATTCTCATCGTGGTTCAAGCTGTCCCTACTTCTACTCTGCCATCTTGGTTCTCTCCCCTTCCCCCTCCCCCGCCCAAATGCGAACCTTTAAGGAATTATTTTCTTCAGTGAGCTTGGGCAATTCTGCTTTTTAAGGAACTTTGTTATTCTTCATTGGATTTTTATACCTCTTTTTCCATTTAGCCAATTCTGCTTTTTAAGGTGTTGTTTTTTTTTACTTCCTGCATCTATTTCATTTCTCCTCCCCATTTTCTCTCTGATTTTTGGATTCTTTTGTGAGCTCCTCAAGAGCCTGAGACCAATTTCCCTTTTTCTTTGAAGTTTTGCACTGTCACTTTATGAGTTTGTGCCTTGCTCTTCTTTGTCTCCATAATAATTTTCTGTGCTGTTTTTTAAATGTTTGCTCATTTCCCCAGCCTTTTTCTCATCTTTAATTTTTATCTTAAAAGGTGGTCTCTGTTCTCAGGGTAGAGGGGGTACTCTCTTAAATGTCTGTCTGTCCCCCTGAGCCCTAGCAGTGGGTTTCTGCAAATTTCAGTTCTTCCAAGGGGATATGATGTCCCGTGGGATTAAAGCTCTGAAAGCCACCTCCTGCTGCCGATTCAGTCTCCTCTAGTGACTACAGCTGGCTTATAAGGCTCAGAGCTCTGTGAGCAACCTTATTCTGGGGCTCAGGGCCTCCCTCTGGGCTTACACAGGCCACATATATAGCAGACTGCCTTGCCCTGGGGCTTGGGGCCTCAGTTCAGGCTACAGCAGGGCTCTGGACCTCCTCTTAGGCTGGCATTAGCCAGGCACAGATTGCCTTGCACTGGGGATGTGCTGGGGATTGGGTCTTCACAGCTGTCTTAAGCAGAGGCTCAGAGCCTTACTCTGGGCTTACACCAGCCCAGTTCACCACAGACTGCCACATGATGGAACTTGGGACCTCACAACAGACTTGGGCAGGGGCTATGGGCCTCCTCTTAGTCTTGAATTGACCAGGTACTGCAGACTGTCTTGCACCCAGGACTCTGGGCCTCACTGCAAGTTTGCTCTAGGGCTTGGAACTTTAAGGAGTGGGCATGGGGTGCTCTGTGTTTGGGCTTGGCAGGGTCTCAGGGTCTCAAAGTTGGCATGTGCCCAGGTTCAGACCCTGGAGCAGTAAGTGGGGAGGGGGACCCATGTACTCCTCAGTGTATGGCTTTGCTTCTGACCACTCTCACCCCAGTGAAATAGACCCTCTCTGCCTATTTTTCAAGTTGTTTACTGCAGAGAGTGGCTTCCCTCTGCCCCTTGTTGGTTCTGTCACCCCAGTATTTGTTTTGGGGCATTATCTTAAGGCGGGTTGGAGAGGATTCTCCATGGTTCCAGCTTTCCATGCTTCAACTCTGCCATCTTGGTTCTATTTCCTCTGTGGGACCCTGAACATGTCCTCTCCCCTTCTGAGGCCTCAGTTTCCTCAACTGTAAAATAGGAACACAAATGCCCCTGCACCTATCTGTCAGGGTTGTGGGGAGGCTCAGATGATATCAGAGAGGCAGCCAAGGGCTCCAGAAATGTCACTCGTTGCTATTGTTATGGTGATTTATTGTCATCTGTTCTCTGGAGCCTCAGCAGTGAATGTCTGAAAATCTCTGGCTCCAGTCAATGCACTTTCTACCATATTGGATTAAACAACTAGAAAGCATTAGCAAAAGCTGAGTTTGGGAGGAGGGGAGTTTAAAATTCAGAGCCATGAGTTCTACAAGGAAACCTACTCCAACTAAAGGACGTCAGTGTAGAATTTGTAACCCGGAGCACTGAGGTTTGGTGATGTATCCAGAATCACACAGCTGGTATGAACATGGGTATTCCTGCCCCTGAAGCCAGTCTTCTAACCACAATACCGTCCTGTCTCTCACTGAATCCGTTTTACAGATGGGGAGATGGAGCTTCAGAGAGTGGCTCAAGTGAGATTCGAACCCAGATGGCTCCTGCATCTGAGCCTGCTGCTCTTTCCTCTCTGCTACACTTCCCCTCTTGGGCAACCCAATGAGAAATCTCCCTTTTCCATTTCTTTTTCAGTTCACTGCTTCATCCTGGTCACTGCCTGCCCGGAGGCAGACTTTGGCCAACTCCTGAATGAGTTCTGCCTCACCAAGTTTAAATTGGAAATGGACGAGATTGACAAAAATCTTTGGTGTGACTGGGGTCAGACAGTCAAGTAAGTCGGTCTTTTCCTTCCTCCATTCTTTGGGTTGGATGTTCAGATTGTGTTTTCCCCAAGTGTGTGGAATCTGTGGAGTATCCCTGGGCCTTCCCCCCGACCTGTGCTCTCTGGGACTCTGCCAGGGTCTGTTCAGGGCTCCAGATGGAAAAAGAGAAGATGCCATCTGTGTAGGTTACATGAAATGAAAGCTTCTTACATATGTCCATGGGAAAGAAGCAAGAGCAATGAGTGGAGGAAGATGTGTCCTCTTCTTAAACCCTTACCTTCTATCCTAGTATGGATTGTAAGGCAGTATTAATTATATGGTTGGACTGAATATTTAATTGGTCACCAGGGATTTAACTTCTAAATCCCAAAAATGAATTACTAAAGTAAAATGGAATTTATGGTAATTTATTTTTACAATAGAGGGAAGATATTAAGAAAGAGAGAAAAGGGGAGAGAGAGAGAGAGAGAGAGAGAGAGAGAGAGAGAGAGAGAGAGAGAGAGAGAGGGAGAGGGAGAGAGGGGGAGGGGGAGGGAGGGAAGGAGAGAGGGAGAGGGGGAGAGAGGGGGAGAGAGGGAGAGAGAGGGGGAGAGGGGAAGAGGGGGAGAGGGAGAGGGAGAGGGGGAGAAAGGGGGAGAGAGGGAGAGGGAGAGGGAGAGAGGGAGAGAGATTCCTCTGAGCCAGATAGAAATTCTAAGGTCTGGCCACGGCAAGGAAGGAAGTCAGCTTTTACATTCACCACATTGTCAGTTCAATCAGCAGATTCTTTTATTAGCCTCAACTCCAAGTGACTCCACTCCAAGTGACTCCCTTCAAGTCTGTCTTCACTCCAAGTCTGAGTGTGTCTCCTCTGTGTGTCTTTGTTTCCACTTTTAAAGACCTTTTTCTCTTGTGTCACTTCCCCTAAATTTTATGTCTACCAATCACATTTGACACTCCACTGCAGGACTGCCCACTCTTTCACACATGGGTCACAGACCTCCCACTCAATGTATGAAATGGGTGTTCACACCTTTTTGTTGTTAAAATCCAAAATGGGTAGATCTCCATACTCAACTTTAAGTACTGTGTTTATGCTTTGGGGATTAAAATCTAAAAATAGACAGGGGATTACAATTTAATCTTCACAATCAAGGAAGAGCTAAATACCTTCATTGTTACAATCAGGAGAGAGCCAAATCTAATCTTTACATCAGAAAAGCATCAAGGGCCAGGAATCAAGGTAAAATGACTTGCCCAGAGTCACTCAGCTAGAAAGTATCTGAGGGCAGATTAGATTCCAGGGCATCCTGCTATTTAACTGCCCTGAGTTAGATGAATTCTTTTTTATTTTAAAACCTTACTTTTTTCTTAAAGTCAATTCTGTGGAGTGGTTCAAAGGCAGGAGTGCGATAAGGGCTGGGCAATGGGGGTTAAGTGATTTTCCCAGGGTCACACAGCTGGGAAGCATCTGAGGCCAGATTTTGAACCCAGGACCTCCTGTCTCCAGGCCTGGCCATCCTAGCTGCCCCTGTATTCTTGATGAAAGCAGAAACTTCCTATCCATTAGACCTGTTCAGAAGGAGGATGAAAGGCAGCTTGGATCCCCTTCCGTGGAGGTCTTTAGCTTCAGTCTGGATGGCCGAGGCTGGTGAGCTTCCAATGCTGGGATTCTTATCCTCATGGGCCAGAGGAGGAGAGGAGGGCCCCAGGCTCTGTGGGAGTTCCTTGGCCCAAGATTTCTTGGGTCTCCATTTTTAGTGATGAGAAGAGTCTCAGAGAAGGTAGCAGGAGGGCCCAGAGTGCCACAGGTAGTTGGCATCGGAGCCAGCTCTGAGTCTGGTCCTGATTCCAAGAACACTGTGCTTTCGGCCACCCCCGCGCTGATGCCCCTCCATGCTGGCCTCCTTTCTCCATCGTTGCGGTTGTATGGTAGGACCCTCTAGGCCAGGTGGGAGGGAAGGTGTAGATCGGGAACAGGAAGCCTTAGCCATCCGGACAGAACACAGGAAAATACACAATGAGGAAGTTTGAGAAAGAGACGTGGCCCAGAGAGGAGAACCAGGAGCCATCGTGGGGGCAGCTGTGAGGCCATCGTGGATGGGGCCAGGGCGGATGTCCCAGCCACGAGAGCTGCCCTGCAGGTGGGAAGGAAAAAGGAGGGTTCCAGAAAGAGAGAAGAACACAGAGACGGTTTACAGAGTGCTTTCCTTGGGCCAGGCTAAATGCTGGGGATAGAGGGGATGCAGCTACAGAGGAGACCCTCGAGGAACCTTCAGAATTATAAAAACAAACATTTTTCAGAAAATGTGGGACCAGTTGAAAAATAGATACATTGGGGCAGCTAGGTAGCAGAGTGGAGAGAGTGCCAGGCTTGGAGTCACCGGGGCCTGGGTTCAAATTTGGCCCCAGATACTTCCTAGATGTATGACCCTGGGCAAGTCAGTTAACCCCCATTCCCTGGCCCTTATTGATCTTCTGCCTTGGAACGAATACTCAATATTGATTCTAAAATGAAAGTTGAGTCTTTTTTTTACTAAAATCGTATTGATCGCTCCTGTTTCTAAAGCTGTGACGCTTGGGGACCAGAAGGAGAAGCATTGCCCTCATTTTGACCAGAGCCCCAGCTCTGAGCTTGGAAGCTTCTCACTGTTTAGGTCTTGCCCTCCTCGTGGCAACAGGAGTGTTTGGCCCCACCCAGGATTTCCCCAGAGACCCTCAATCACTGGCTCCGTGCCGGCATGCCACAGAGTCGCCCTTGGGCCAGCATCGGGCCAGCCTTTCTTCGGGTTGATCCCGCCTTCCCTCCGGACGGCCCCAGAGAAGGGCCGGCGTGGGCTGTGCATGCCTGGCAGCTCCCGCCGGCCGCTCCCTTGTGCACGAACCATGAGGGCTCCCTCAGCTTTCAGGTCCCTCTCAGGAGGGCATCTCACGGCTCTCCCCCCTCCAGGGCTTTGCTTCTCACTGGACTGGCTGGCAGGGACTTCCTCATGTTCGTGGGCTCCTGAGGGGGGACAGAAACGGCCTGGAGGGCTTCTGAGGCCTTTCCCCAGAGCGCCACACTTGTGTCTGTGGGCCAACACGAAGGCCTGAGGACTGGCCCAGAAAACCAGGACAGGGAGAGAAGGTCTTCCTGTCCCCCCACGAGCGCGGGGTCCCCTCCGCCCCACCCCCAAGCCCCGGACGGGTGACTCAGCCTGCTGGCACGGGGCTGCCCTCGCCTCCAGCGCTCCATCTTCTCTCCCTGGCCTTGGCCCTCCCTTCCTTGAGATCTGGCTGCTCTCCCACCTTACTCCGTGCCTTCATCCCCCTGGCTTCCTTCAAGGCTCAGCTCAGAGGATGTCTGCCAGAGGCCGCTCTTGGTCTCAGAGGGCTAAGGCCTCTTCTGAGGAAGTGACCAGTGACTCACCCAAGGTCACGTAGCTAGGAAGTATTTGAGGCTGGATTGGAACCAAAGAAGAAGAACCTTCCTGACTCCAAGCCCCCCACCTACTGGGCCACCTCGCCATCTTCCCTTCTAAGGCGATGCTGTCCCCATCTCTGATGTGTCCGTTTATGGATAAGGGAGTTTAAAGGCCAAAAGGGGCAAAAAAGTACTTTCGCATAAGTAAAAAAAACAAAGCAACTTCAGAAGGAAGTAAAGTGATTCCTGCTTGTAAAGGAATAGTTCGGTGATTGTAAAGGGCAGAAAAAACTTTCATTTAATAAAAGCTACCAAAATGTGAGCATAAGAAAACAGGTTTTAAATGAGCTGTGATCAGCGTGGTTGGCAAAAGGGAGCAGAAGCTGAACTTTTATGTAGATCAAATGGATTAAATCACTGTGTAAAGGGTATGAGATGATGGCCTTTCCTATGGGAACGCTTTGGTGACTGCCTGAAGGGGACAGAAAAGTTTTAAGGACTTAAAACTTATAAAATCTCCTCATAAGGAAGCTGTTTTCAGAGGTACCGAATGTTGAGAGGACCAGAATGAGAACCAGAGCATGGGTGAGTTTGTAGGGCATGATGGTCCCTCAGCTCATTCACATGGAACTGCTTTTAAGCTTTAAGCAGCTCAGACCTAGCGTTGTCATTGGGGCAGGTGGGTGATCCAATGGCCAGGAATCAGGAAGGCTCATCTTCCTGAATTCAGATCCAGCCGGGTGACCCTGGCCAAGTCACTTAACCTTGTTGGCCTCCATTTCCTCATCTGTAAAATGAATTGGAGAAGGAAATAACAAACCACTCTGGCATTTCTGTGAAGAAAACTCCAAACGGGGTGTCCAAGGGCTGGCCATGACTGAAATGATGTCATTATTCTGAGTGGCTGGTTTGGTATAAACAGGAATCGCTCCTGATTTGTAGAATGAGGAACAGGGCTTCAGAGTGATGAGTAGGGGGGGTGTAGACCCACACCAGAGAGTGGTCCTGATCCTTGTCCGTGATAGTCTAAGAGCAGGGGGACAAGCAAGCTCTTCGAGAGAACAAATGTGGGAGCCCTCACCGGAGGAGCGCCTAGCCAGTGCTCTGCATGTTGCGTCTCCTCCGTTCAAACAGAAACTCCTCGATGGCGGGAGTTATTTTCCCTTCTCTCGACTCCTAGCATTTAGTACAAATCTTGGCGCCTGGGATGTGCTTCATAAAGGCTTGCTGGCTGATAGGAGTGCGAGCAGAGGAGACTGTTTTCACAATTGTTTACCCCAAATGAAAACCTTCCAGAGATCATTCATTAATCCAGCTTTGGGCATAAACAGTCCTCCCTTCCACACCACGGGGTTATCGGCATGGCGGGCCCTCGGGGTCTGGACATGCCACATAACATTTTTGGCCTTTCCTTCGTTCCAGAAAAGAAGTCTACATTGTTTCTTTTTTCTTTTGGGGGGCGTTATAGTACCTTATTAAATTTGGGGTGAACGATGCATTTCTGAGTTTCTAAACTTTTTCCGTGTTGACCTTCCTGTGTGTGCCATCTACAACTGTAACTGCAAAACTCCCCCAAATTCCCATTTAATTTCTCACGGTGACCCTCAAAATATCAAAGCCAAGATGGAGAACATCTTGATGTGGAAGGGATGCCCATGTTGGTCATCTCCCCCCAGGAGAACGTAAGCTCCTTGAGGGCAAGAATTGTCTTTTGCTTCTTTTTGTATCCCCAAGTACTTAGCACAGTGCCTGGCACAAAGTAGGTGCTTAAGAAATGTTTGTCGATTGATTATTTGATGGATTCAGAATTTTTTTTTCGCCTGTAAAGTGATGAGGCTGGATTTGATGACCTCTAAATTCCCTTCCAACTCTTAGCCTCCCATCCTGGGACTGGTGTTTCCCAGTCTCGGAAGCAAAAGGACCAGAGATATCCACAGAGAAGCCCTTTTTGGGTCTATCAGCTCCATCGAATGAGCCGTTGGTTCTGAAAACCCTTTGAAGTTACTGACACACCCAGGACAGAGACTTCTGTTCCTCCAAAGCCTGGGAACGTGAGGATTTCTCGCTGTTCTTCATATCTCTGAATATGGCGGGGATATCTGGGAGCTGGCGGGCTTCATAAAAGTTTGTTCATTTGATACAAGAGGAGGAGCATTTGCAGTGGGCATAGTGCTGGCAAAGGGATGTGGAAAAGCTGGAAAGGGGACTCCATGGACAAACCCCAGATCGAAATGTCCGAAGGAGCTGTTTATGCCTCACCCACCTCGGTTTCACGGAAACGTGACATCGTCCATTGGAGATAAATGTCCAGCTGTGTGTAACTAATAATCCCAGACACCAGCCAGCTCTGAGATTCTGTTCTTAATTCCATCTGCATGATAACCAAGCTGACTGGGTCCTTTTCCAGGTGGGAGGAGAAGGAATGGGTAGGGGCCGGAGAAGAAGGTTATTTTGGGAAGTCGCCCTAGAGAGAGGTTTCAAAAATGATTTATCCTTTCTATTTTATTGTCATTTTTTAAAATGTTTCTTTAACCTGGCTTGAGGATCTAACTGAATCCAAACACTCAGGCAAGAAGCTCCTCTAGGCAGGATGAAAAAAGCCCATTTGGACTTTGCTGGTGCCAACTTTGGGCCTTGTGGAGGAGTGGGGAGGCCAAGACCTCCCTTTCATATAATGTTGGCCAGCCTGACTGCACCGTTGACATCTTAGAGGGTGGTGTTAGTGGTCGTATCTTTGCTTGAAAGAGGAGTTCCAGAAGCCGTGCAAAGGCGCAGACGCACAGGTGGTTTTACTCTATGTGATTGCAGACTTTTTTTAGAAATCACTTGTTCTCATCCTTGAAAATCCCTCCTGCAGCACCTTTCTGGGTCAGCGCGTGCTCTTTCCAACATTTCAGGAAATGTTTGTTGAGTATTTCCTGTGTCCCAGGCACCAGCTAGGAGTCGAGAGCAGACACAGAGTCAGAATTTCGTGGCAGCCTTTAAAGCAGGCTCTCCTGTTGGGAGCCTTTGGTTCCCCCTCATTTGGAGCTGCCCTTTTGTTGTATTTCTTCTTGGACTTTGACTGCGTGCTCCTTCCTTCTGGGCCTCTGGTCAAACCTTGATGCCTTGGGGCACTTGACAGACTCTGCTTATTCACCAACCTGTGATGTCACGGGATCTTGGAGGAAGAGTCGGAAGGGTCTACAGAGGTCTTGGTTTTGTTGGTGAAAAGGGAGACCCAAAGGGGAAAAATGGCTTTCCAAAGTGCCACTGACAGCAGTAGACAGAAGTAGGCTTCCAACGCAGACTCTAAGTTCAGCCTTCTCTCTTCTGGTCGATACAGCTGAGCACAATGGGAAGAGCCAGAGAACCTGGGTTCAAACCTCAGCTGTGCCAATTCCTGTCTCTTCAAACTTGGACCATTCATTTTTCTGGGCCTCAGTTTACTCTTCTAGAAAATGATGTCACTGGAGTAGATGGGAAGAACTAGATGATGGCTCAGTGCTATAGAGTGCCAGGCTTGGAGTTAGGAAGACCTAAATTCAGATCTAGCATCAAACACTTACTAGCTTTGTGACCCTGGACAAGTTACCTCATCCTGTTTACCTCAGTTTCGTTATCTGTAAAATGAGCTGGAGTGACAAACCACTCCATTGTCTTTGCCAAAGAAACCCCAGATAGGATCGTGAAGAGTCAGACATGACTGAAACAACTAAATAACACCAACATTGGATTAGATGACCTGAGATCTTTGGCATTGTGGACAAAGCAAGGGACTTAGATTCAAGAACATCTGAGTTTGAATTCTGCTTCAGATACTTACTAGGTGTATGACCCTGGGCAAGTCACTTAACTTCTGTCGACCTCAATTTTTCATCTATAAACTGGAGATAATAGCACCTATCTTTCAAAACTGTGCTTAGTAACCTCCCAAGTCTACCTACCTTAACAAGAGCTTAAGTGATTTATCCAAGGTCACAATGTTAGTAAGTGGCTGAAGGAAGATTTGAATTTACATCTTCCTGACTCCAGGCCCAGCACTCTGTGCTCTGTGTCACCCCTTAAATAATTAGGTCAGAATTCATTGTGTCTTGCTTTAACTTGCATACATTCTGCTTGTCTTATAACCATAGAAATCAGAGCTCTAAGAGCATCTAATTCAGCTCCCTCATTTTTACAGATGGGAAAACTGAGGGGTAGGGAGAAGTAACTTGCCCATGATGACACAGCTAGTCAGAAGCAAGATTTGAATTTGGAGCTTCTGACTCCACTTTCTACTGTGAACTTGGACCCGTCACTAACCCTCTCTTGGTGTCAATTCCCTCCTTTTCAAACAGAAAAGATCAGAATACCCGGGCAGGTCAGAGCTGTTACTTATCTCCATCTTACAGCTGAGAAAACCCAAGTCAAGGGGTTAAATGACCTACCCAGAGTCACACAGCTGGTCCAGGAGAGATTTGAATTCAGAATTGTTCTGAGGCTTGAATGAGGTCATGAACGTCTTTTGCCAGCCTTAAAGGGCTGCATCATGATGGTCGTTGGTTCTGGTATTTTATTGACTGCCTTTATTGGCCACTTCCAAGGAACAGGAGACTCTGTGCTCTCCACAGGGCTATTGGCTGCGGCATTCCCGTGTCCACAGCTCACCTGCCCTGCCTGCTTTATTATGCTTGCACTGAGGGTGACTGAATACTCCCCGGCTCTGTTCCAGGATCCTTAGATACTTCGTGACATCAAGCATGGTTCCGAAAGGAAGTTGAGGACTAGCCCTAAAGCCCAAGAATAACAAGAGTGAAGACTGGGGTTTGGGTGCAAAGGAGCCTGGAGGCCATTAGTTATCAATGTTTAGTGACTCTTTTTTGAAGAGGCTTGGGTTCAAACCCCAAGTTTGCCCCCAACTCCCCATGTGACCCAGAGCTGCGTCCTTGGTTTTACTGAAAAATCAGGGAAGGTTTCGCTAGAGAAGAGAGAACTTAGGTAGGACGTGATATCAGAGGGGGCCACCATGTGGAAAAAGGATCAGCCTTGATCTACTTGGCCCCAGAGGGCAGAACCAGGGTAGAATTGGAAAGAGACTGCTGCAGGTTTTGTGTCGGGACAAACTTCCTGACCAGAGAACAGACATTCCCTTACTGGACGTCCATAAGGAAAGGTTAGAGGACCACCTGCTAGTTCTGTCACCGAATGTGGGTAACCAACGAGGTCCCTTCCAACACTGGCATTGTGTGACTTCATGCCTGGGAAGAAAGAGCCAGATAGTCATAGGAGTGGGAGGAAGCACAAGTTACTTCCTGTTTTCATGTCCTTGATGGAGAAGAAGTTTGAAAACATGCCTTCAGTCCTCATTTCCAACTGGGCAACAAGGGCCAAAAAATCTCAAGCTGCTGATGAAAGTGACCAAACATTTCCTCCTCAGAGGGATAGAATGTCAAGGGTGGATTGGACTTCTTTCTGCCCCTGAGATGTTAGCAGAGAGTATCTTATTTAAGGACAGACTCCAAATGTCCCTAATTGGCCAGAGAAGGGGCCATCTCAAAGCCTCAATGGGCCACCATATTTAGTCCCAGAACAGAACCCACCTGACAGTTACAACAAAGGAAACAGTGTGGTATCATGGAAAGAGCACAGAATTTAGACTCAGAGAACCTAATTTTGAATCCTGGCTCTACCACTCACTACCTTGGCTCCAGGCCTAGCACTCTATCTACTGTTCTACCTAGCTTCTAAAATCTAGGTGACTTCTAGCCACAGAATTCTCCTCATATGCTAGTTTAGTAATCCTGTCCAAAAGGAAAGGAGGTTAGTCTGGCATAGGCAGAAGCCATGTTAGTTATTTCTCTCACTTTATTTTCTTCTTGCTTAATGGCCATCTCTTTAATGATCCTTTCAGGAATTTTCCTAGAAGTCAAAGTCAACCTCAAAAAACTATAGTTTGCAAATTTCTCTTCCCTTTTTTTTCTTTTGAAATTCAGGGCATTTATCCTTCTCTAAACTTGAAGTATCTCTCATTTTCTCCAATGTCTCAAGTATATTGATGGTGGAGCAGTCATCACATCTTCCAAGAGTTTGCTTAGATATTAATTTCCTTTCAGAAATCTTTTTATTATGTTGTTATAATCCTTTTATGTGTTATTCTCTTGATTCTGCTCATTTCTCCTTTCCTTTTTAAAAAAAATCAAATTAACCAGTGGTTTATCCATTTTGTTAGTTTTTTTTTCATAAAACTAACATTTACTTCAGTCAATGATTTTCTTTCTTTCAATTTTATTAACCTCACCTTTAATTAATTTTTTTTTGCTCACCTATAATTTAAAAGATTTCCACTTGGTGTCTAATTGGGGATTTTAAGTTTGTTCTTTTTCTAATTTTTTTAGTTGCATGCCCAATTCATTGATCTATTCTTTCTCTAATCTGTTGATATAAGCATTTAAAGATAAAAGTTTTCCCCTAGGTACTGCTTTAGTGGTATCCCATAAATTTTGGTATATTGTCTCATAATTTTCTTCATTAAAATTACTGATTCTTTCTATGATTTGTTCTTTGGCCCACTTATTCTTTAGAATTAGATTGTATAGTTTCCAATTAATTTTTTTAAACTTTTACCTTCTGTCTTGAAATCAATACTAAGTATCAGTTCCAAGGCAGAAGAGTGGTAAGAGCTAGACAACTGAGGTTAAGTGACTTCTTCAGGGTTACAGAACTAGGAAGTGTCTGAGTTCAGAGTTAAACCTAGGACCTCCTGGTTCAGGCCTGACTATCCCTCTATTAAGCTACCTAGCTGCTCCCAGTTTCCAATTAATTTTTAATCTCTTTCCATGGCTCTTTATTGAATATAATTTTATCACATTATGATCTGAGAAAGATGCACTTAATATTTCTGCTTTTCTGCATTTGTTTGGGAGGTTTTGTTGTCCTAACACATAGTCATTTTTTGTGTAAGTATAGTACACTCTTAAGAAAAAGGTATATTCCTTTTTATTCCCATTCAGTTTTTTTCCAGAGGTCTATCAAATATAACTTTTCTAAAATTCTGTTCACCTTGTTAACTTTTTTTTTTTGGTTAGACTTATCTAGTTCTGAGAGGGTAATGTTGAGGCCCCCTAGTAATATAGTTATACTGTCTATTTTCTCCTGGGAATCAATTAACTTCTTTAAAAATTTGGGTACTAAGCCATTTAGTACTTATATTTATTATTGAAACTGCTTCATTGTCTAAGGTACCTTTTATCAAAATGTAGTTTCCTTCTTTAACCTTTTAATTAGGTCTATTTTTGCTTTACCTTTGTCTGAGATCATGATTGGTACTCTTACTTGTTTTACTTCAGCTGAAGCATAATAGATAACAGATCTTACTGTATTCCTCAAAATTCAATCTTTTTTTATGGAAAATTAATAGCCCATTGCATTCCCAGACCACATTTGGTTCATTCATTTCCCAGCTGAAGGGCTAATTCTTTAACATGATTTCCTTTATATATGCCACCTAATGCCTTTCCTCTGTTGACTTTTTCCTATTTTTAAAAAACTCTTACCTCTGTCTTAGAATCAGTATTAAGTATAGAAGAGTGGTAAAGGCAATGGGGGTGAAGTGACTTGCCCAGGGTCACACAGCTAGGAAGGGTCTGAGACCAGATTTGAAACCAGAAACTCCCACCTCTGGGCTTTCTCTCCTTTAGGGTGGGGACTGTTTTTGTGTTTGTTGTTGGTTCCCTAGTCCTTAGCACAGTACCTGGCACATAGTAGGTACTTATCAATACTATCATATATCATTTATATACATGTGTATATATATTATTAATAAATGCTTACCCCCTTCCCAAGCCCAGAGAAGGCATTTAATGAATGCTTACTGACTGATTCCTAAACAGGTAAAGGCTTCAAAAGAGCAGGAGATTTAGAATCAAAAGACCCAGGTTCAAGTCTTGGCTCTGCTCCTTATTGTCCTGTGACTTTGGATGTTTCTTCCCATCACAGGGACTCAGTTTCCTCCTCCTTTAAAATGAGAGGTTTGAACTAGATGACTTCTTTTTTTAAACTCTTACTTTTCCATCTTAGTAACAACTCTATGACAGAAGGGCTTGGCAAACACCGTTAATGCCTTGGCATGGGGCACACGTATCTGAAGCCAGATTAGAGCCCAGGTGCTTCGAACTCTAGACCTGGTGCTTCAGCCACTGCCACCTAGCTGCCCCTTTAAAGGTCCCTTGGGCATCTAAGTTCTGCTGACCTATCCTTTAGGAGGAATGTCACCCCAAGACTGCCCGACTCATCTAGTAGTACGGAAAGGACTTTCTTGCTGAGTGCCTCTGGGCAAGCCCTTTCTCCTCCCAAGGCCTCGGTTCCTCATTTCTAAAATAGAAGACAGGAGAGACTGTGGGAGCCGAAACATTCTCTGGGTGGTTGCCCACCCCCCACCCCCCGGTCACAGGCACAAACTGTGATGGGACCCTTGCCACTTCTGCTTTCCTCTGGGACTGAATAGAAAACAGGAACTTCCTGATTGCCAAGAACCAGAAGAGAGTGCCTGTTCCTGAGCCTATGGGCTGCCTCTTTTCACTAGGATCTGAACGGATGCAGGTCTCTTCTCCAGTTAAAATTGCTGAATTCTAGAAGAGCATGTCATGATGTGAATGGGAGAACATCCCAGGGTGAGACCTCCCTCCACGAAGGCCGATTGCAACCTGTTTGTCCTGGAGGAGATCATGGGGTCTTTGGAGTTGTCGTTCTGGAGCTGGAAGGGTCTTGAGAGGCCATTGGGGCCAAAGCACTCATTTTGCAATTGAGTAAACTGAGATCCTGAGAGATGAAATGTCCTTGAAGTTATGCAGATGGGTAGGATTTGAACCAAGGTCTTCTGACTCTGGAGCCAGTGCTTTTCTACTATGGAAAACAGCTTAGTCCACTGGAAATCTGATAATCCAATTTACTAAGTGCCTATTCTATGCCAGGCACCTGGGTTCAAATTTGCTGCTTAGTCCCCATGTGATCTTGGGCCTCAGTTTCTTCCTCTATAAATGCAGGGATTTTACTAGGTGGCCTCTCAAGTTCCATCCAGTTCTAGGTACTGTGATCCCATAAATCCTTAGAAGTTGCTTAAGACACAAAAATTACATGAAAGTAACTTGCCCAGGGTCACATAGCTAGTGAACATGAGCCAACATTTGAACCCAGATCTTCCTCAATTCAGTCCCCAAACAGCCCCCATTGGGCCAGTATGGCTCTCTAGCACTGGACTGTAGGAGACTCCAGATGCTGGGCACTTTGAGAGCTTAGAACTGGGAAGGTGAGGAGGAAATCACCATCTTTGACTCAAGGATGTCACACTGAAACTTTACACCAGGGATAGCTAGATGGTCCAGTGGATGGAGAGCCAGGCCTAGGGATGGGAGAATAAAATCTGGCTCAGACACTTCCTAGCTGTGTGCCCCTGGGCAAGTCATTAGCCCCCGTTGCCTAGCCCTTACCACTCTTCTGCCTTGGAACCAATACATAGGCTTGATTCTAAGATGGGAAGTAAAGGTTTAAAAAAAAAAGGAAAAGAAACTTCTTGCCCTTCCTGGTCCCTGAACAAGATGAGTTCCTGGCACACTGGCTGGTGCCTCTAAGCATCCACGCTTGATGGCTGGAAAGATGGCACTGGGGAGGAGAGAGAGTGGGGTGAAGTGACAGCCGTGGGGATAGAGACTAGAGGAGGGAGTGGCGCAGCTCAAGAGCTGAGCGACAGTTTCCCTGCAGTGGGCTCCACGTTACTCATGTTAGTCTTTGCTCCTCCAAGCAGGAAGCCATTCTTCAGAGAGAGTGACCCCAAGAGCAGGAGGCACTGGGAGTTATGAGGAATGCCTTGATTTTATGGGAGGCCGATGGAATTCTTGCCTTTGGGGGATAAGATGCAGCTCCCTTAGGGGTTATAGAGCTAGAAGGAGCTCAGGAGGATCTCTAGCCAATTCCCCATTGAAACGAGGAGGACACTGGAGCCCAGGGGAAAGGAAGTGACTTACCCAAGGTCATACAGCTCCTATGGCAAAGCTGGGGTTTGAATCAGGAGCTCTGAGCCCTGTCTGCTCAATAAAGGGGCCTCTCAGATTTGTAAACTTTCAAGCCCTCCATAAATGTCATGATTTCATAAATGTTATTATACTTGGAAAGCTAAAAGGCACAGCTGGAAAGAGGGAGGGATTCAGGCATTAAGCAGACTGTTATGACTAGAAATGTGGGATCCTGGCAGCACCCCTGGTGTTAATAGACCCTGAGCCTGAGAGTGAGGAGGGATCCTCGAGGGCAGTGATCCCTCTCATTTTATATGTGAGAAAGCTGATGTCAGTGGAGGAGGCCTAAGCCTCCTCCTAAGCTGATTGGCCTAAGGCCACAGAGGGATATGGGATGGAGTTGGGATTCAAATCCAGGTCCTTTATAGTCTAACCCAGAATCTCCCGCACTCTCTACTCTTCTGCCTCAGAGAGCCTGCTCCTCAGGTTCATGTTCACTTGCCCAGGCAGCCCAGAGCAGCTTAGAAGAGGTGAGGAGGAGGAGGAAAGAGCACCCTGTACTTTGGGGGTCCAGACTCTTGGGTTCCTCAGGGCAGTGGAAGGAGTGCCGGACCTGGAGTCAAGTAGACTTGAGTTCCAATCCAGCCTCAGACACTTACTAGCTGTGTTACCCCAGGAAACTCACTTAATCCTGTTGGCCTCCATGTCCTCCTCTATCAACGGGCTGAGAGAAATGGCCAACCACTCTAGTCCCTTTGCTGAGAAAACCCTAATTGGGGTCAGGGAGAGTCCATCAGGACTGAGACAACCAAATGACAGAGAGCTAATGGCTTGCCTGAGGTCATGGAGCCAATGTGGGTCAGATAGGACTTGTCTTCCTAATTCTAAGGCTGGCTTTCTCTTTCCATCGTGCACATTGCCTCAGCTGACATATGAAGATCAGCCACAGTGCTTGCCATAGAGTGGACACAAACTTCCTGTTGGCCAAGACTGACTGCTATTTTTAAGCAGCTACCAGAGGCTAGATGCTACAGGCTATTATCGTTGTTACCACTTTGCTGATAAAGAAACAGACTCAGGATGTTTCAGTGACTTGTCCAGGGTCACCCAGCTACCCTATATCAGAAGCAGGATTAGAACCCAGGGCTTGGCTCCAAGGGAGGCTGCCTCTCCATTCCTGGGGAGTTGAATGCCTTCTTCCAGCTGTCTTCTCCCTGCGCCATCATTCATCCTGCTCAGGTCCTTGAGTTGACTCTTAACTGCCGAATAGAATGATGTGGCTGTCAGGGTCTCAAGCAAGTTCATGGCCCCTGGCTAGTTGCCTCCAAAGTTGAACTCTCTAACAGAGCCCCGAATGAATGCACACAGGATATTCGCAGAGACATCTGCCCGGGAGACAGCCCCGTCCTTCCTGCCTCCTCCTCCCCTTCCACTGCCAGATCCTTGATTTTGTTCTCACTCTCCCCATTAGCCTCCTTGGATGAAACAAGCCAGCTGCCCCAAAGCAGATTGGATTACGAGGGCGTCTGTGGCCAAAATGGGAAGCCAGCAGCTGTCGGGGCTAATCCTGGCCTTCAGAGCAAAGTCAGGTCCCCGGGATGCTTCGTAAGCCCTTGGGCAGCTGCGGGCTTCCCCTCCCCTCCGGCCCCAAAGAGCCTTCACTTCAGAGGGGCCGACCCCCGTGTTGAGGGCTGAGGTCTGTTGAAAGGCCTGCTGCAAAGCTCAGAGCCTCTGATAAAGGAGGCGTCTCTTCAGTCAGTTAGGGTGACGGGCAGGTCACAGCGGACCCCCAGATACAGACAGGCTTGGGGGACCCATGGGACCTCCCTTCACTTGAAGGGGGGAGAAGGAGAGAAGACTGCAGAAGAGCCCTTAGAAAGGAAAAGCAAACCCAAGTCTGGAGTCCGTGTGTTACTGACTGGATGTACCAGGAACAAGGGAGAGAAAAGGTCCAAATGACTCCGAGATTGGGGGATGGACAAGCGTCTGTCATTCGTGGAAATAAAGTCAGGAGGCGGAGACGATGAGGGCTCTCCTGGGCCTTCTGCTAGGGAATTAGGAGGGAAGCCAGCTGGCGCCCCTGGGCAAGTCTCTGGGTCTTCTCTGTGCCTCGTTTTCCTCATCCATCCAACGAAGGGGATGGGCCGGAGGGTGGCCAACGTTCCTTCCAACTCTGACGTTTTATGACTGAGTTGTAGTTTTCAGGAGCATTTCTGAGAGAATCTCCAGCAAATGGTCAGAAATGGGTGATGGGAGCGTGGGATGGGGTGATGCTGGAGATCTGGGAGACACCAACTCCCCAGGGCGAGGAGACAGCCTAGAACCTAGAGCTAGAAGGGAAGAGAGATGAGGACGTGAGCCAGCATGTAGGAGAAAGAACCCACGAAGGAGTCAGAGAAGTAGGGCGGAAGCTGGGAAGAACAGGGTCGTGGAAGCCAGAAGAGACCTCTTCAGGAAGTCATTGGTTTCATCCATGAGCCAGAGAAGGAATCCTCCTTCCCGTTGGGCTTGTGTAGCTGGGCAGCTGGGCTAGCTAGGATTGAGGATCCTAGACTGACTTCCTGAGTTGTTTCTGATGAACTTATGTTATTTGGTTGTTTCCGTCACGTTCGATTCTCCATGACCCCAATTGGGGTTTTCTTGGCTAAGGTCCTAGGGAGGTCTGCCACCTTCTTCTCCAGCTCACTTGACAGAGGAGGACACTGAGGCAAGTGGGGGGCTCACCAGGGCCATCAGAGTAACAGATGGAGTTGCTCTGGGGCCAGTGGTTTTCAGGGAACCCGCTCTGTATCGGTTTTATCCATCGCCACATCTGGCTTATCTTTAACAAAATCTTAGAGGCAGAGTGGGTGGCCTTGGAGGGAGCTCGAGGCCAGGAGTCAGGCGATTGGGGGGTCTGCATCAGCTCTGCCACAACGAGGTGGGTTTTGGACTTCATGGCCAAAATCTGTGATCCTTGGGCCAATCCCTTCAACCGAGGGACCTCGGTTTACCCCTTTGTTCAATGAAGAACTCAGGCCTAGATGACTGTTGAGGTCCCTCCTTGCCCTGAAATCCCATAATCCCTTTCCCTACCTCCGCCATCCCCTTCTTCACTGAAATGAGAGCTCGGGCCTTCGCTGGCTTCTGGGCTCGAGGACCCTAGCCCGGCTTCGGGGAGCGTTTCTGATGAATCGTCGATGTTCCGTCGCGTCAGTCGTTTCTGACCCCTCAGAGGTTGTCTTGGCAAAGATCCCGGAGCGGCTGGCCATTTCCTTCTCTAAAGCATTTTACGGAGGAGGAAACGGAGGCCCAAGGAGGCTGGATTTGAACCCAGGTCTCCAGATTCAAGAGCCAGTGCTCTTCCCACTTCCAGATCCCAGGTGGGCTGCGAGTGGCCGAAGGGCAGATACCCGGACCCGAGCCATCGCCAGAGCCGTTATCGCCAGCGCACGTCCGTGCCCCAAAGTCTGCTCCCCTCCCTGTGTCTCCAGTGACGGGGGCTCCTTAGCGGGGTGCAGGCACACACACGCAGAAACAGAAACAAGCCGGGGAGCGGGGGGCCCCAGAGCAGTCTGGGGGAAGCTCCTCACGCTGCCGCTGACGCCTTTCTCTTGGAATGTGGCTCGAGGCAGGCGCTCTGGGGCAGAGACAAGAGCACCCCAGGCCCGCCCCAGCAAGACTCCCCTTAGATCTCCTGTAGCCCCATTTCACGCAGGACGGAGCGCACGTCTCTGCTTTGCCCCTTCCTGCATGTGGCCGTGGACGAGAAACCGCGTCTAGACTTCAGTTTGCTCTCTTGCAGTTGGCCGAAAGGACTTCTGAAGTCCTAGAGAGAGAGAGGAAGACAGAGAAGGAGAACCTGCCATAGACAATGGAGCAAGGAAGAAGTGCATTCAAATACGGCTGCTGACACATTACAGCTAGGTGACCCTGGACAAGTCACTTCCCCATGCCTCGGTTTCCTTCTCTGAAAAGACGGGGCTCCAAAATTCCTCTCTGCTCTCGTCCGTTTTGCTCTGGCTGGTAGCCGGGGAAAGACACCCCCCATGCCCACCCCCACCCCCGTCTTCTCTGGACTGAGCCGCCTCGAAGGCCCCTGCAAAGAGCCTGACATTTTACGAATCCGGAGTCTGGCAACCTGAGCTCTCAGCGGGAGCGTCTGTGAAATACCTTTCCCCACGTGGCTGGGGCTGGCCAGAATTAGATTTGCAAAGGTCTCGGGGCCTCAGGGGGGGCCCCTCCTGGTCCTTGGCGGGCTGGGGACGCAGGCTAGGAAGGAGCAGGGCTCCGCGTGGGCCTGTGCGTGGGCTGGGCTGGCCGTCCTGTCTGGAGTCCGCCTGGTCAAGCAGTGGCTCCGGGCTGGCAAGTGGGAATCGAATGGCTCCCAGCAGCGGGCAGTCTTCAGCTTCTAAATACCAGCTAATTGCTGGGTGAGTTGAGAAGATGGAAACGCCGTTGCCGGGGCGACCTTCCAGGCAGCTCCTTGGGGGAGGGGGATGAGAAGGGAGAGGAAGAAGGGAAACAAGAGGAGGGAGGGAGGAGGAAAGGCGACTGAACGGGGAAGGCACCGGCTTAGAGGTCAGTGCTGGCAAGGAGACGGGCGCCAAAGCCACCGGCCGGGGCCTTCTCTCGGGAAGGCAGGCCAGGGTCCTGGGTTCAATAGATCCCCAAGAACTTGAAGCTGGAAGTGGTTCTCTGGTCCACTCGAAAGGAGGCAGGATGGAAGATCAGGAGACCTCAGTTCCATTTGAACTCTGTCCCTTTCTACATGTGAGATGGATCACAGGCCAGTCGTTTCTTCTCTCCGAGCCTCAGTTTCCCCCTCTAGTTGTCTCTTGAGGCCCTGTATCTACCATCAAGCTCAACTCCTTTGCTCTACAGATAAAGAAACTGAGGCCCAGGGCAGGCATTGGCTTGTCTGACATCAGCCTGGGAGTGAATAACAAAGACGTAGAATTCAGCCTGGAAAGGACCTTCAAGGTCTGCTAGTCCCTTACTGTCATTTTACAGATGAGGAAACCGAGGCCAAGGGAGGACAAGTGACTCATTCCAGATGGGAGAGGCAAGGTTCGAACTCGCATCTCGTGGCTCTGAATTCAGCCCTTTTCGGGCCAAAGCACCAACAAAGGTTTCTGGGTTACAGATCTTCCTTTCCAAAGCGCCATCTATCACTACTTATTATCTCGTCTCCTTACTCCCTGCGACCTCAGACCAGTCATTTAACTTCTTCAGCCTCAGTTTCCTCCTTTGTGAAATGTAGGGGCACGAAGGAGGCGCTCTCAAAGGTCCCCCCAACTGGGGAGCGGCGATGCTTTGTAGCCGCCCCGAGATCAGAGCCCTCCCTCATCCCCAAAGAATCCGGAGCGTGGGCAGAGGCCAGACGCCGTGAACGCGTCTTGGCGGGGCTCAGACCCGTCGGCGACGGCCTCGAAGGCCCCCGAAGCGGGCGCGTGGAGTGCTTGGGGCTTGGTCGGACGCGGAAGGTGTCGGGCCGTCCCGACTCTGGTCCAGCCGCTGGGCTTGGAGGACTGGAGGAGAGAGGCAGCTGGTGGCTGCAGCGGAGCCTCTCTGAAACCCGATTGCTGGCAAGCCGTTGGCCCTCTTCCAAGTGGGTGCTGAGCTTTCTACACGGGTGTCCCTCTTGGAGGGCTTATTGTTACTCTTCCCATGCTATGGCTGAGGAAACTGAGGCAGAGGACGAGTGACTTGCCCAGAGTCGCTCAGCGAGTCTGAGGCTGGATTTGAACGCCAGACCTGGCGCTCTATTTACTACCCAACTTTCTACGTCCCCTTTCCCAAAATGGCGCCAGGGAGAGAGCTGTGAGAGGGCCGCGTGCTCTGGCTGAGTCCCGGCCCTTGATCTCCACATTTATAAGGACGAGGGCGGTCTGGGGGCTGACCTGGGATGTCTCCACCAGAGTTTAATGTGGGAACATCCCTGACTGTCCCTCGTGTCCAGGGTTTGACAGAAGTGAGCAAGAGGCACCCAGTGCCCGTCCTCGAGCGAGCACAAGCTTATTGGCTCCAGGGCAGCCCCCTGGATCATGCAGAGAACCCCCGGGTCTCCCGAGAGTCCATCTCTCACAGCCACCCACAAGACCCAAAGGGACCCTCAGGAGCTCGTCAGTGGCCCCCCCAGTCCCTCTCTCTGGTGGCCTCTACTTTCCCGGCAGGCTCCTGAAGCTCCTCCAGTCTCGGCACCGCTGCCATGTTTTAGAGTCCCCTGAGAGGAGGCCCCAGCTGGCCACTGTGTCTCGCCTCGCCATTAGCATTCCCAGAGCCTCCCCCTGTGGTTTGGACTCCCCTTGGGGGAAGGACAGGCAACCAGCCCCCTTACTACCGACTCCAGGCACTTCAGTTGTAGCGAGGTTCCCTGTTCCTGTGTGGCGGCTTTGGTACCTCCAATGGTGGGCCTTAAGGCATGATGGTCATTTCTCTAGATCCCTGAACTCTCAAGCTTGGGATGGATGACCTGCAAGGCGACTTGCTGCCCAAGGAATGCCCTCCCTCCTCTAGCCAGGAGGCTGGGGTTAGGAGCACCATCCAGGAGCTCCCCTCTTGGGCCACCCTTGTATCTTGGCAAAAGGGCCACAAAGGGCTCTTTCTCTTCCCCCCGTCTCAGCATCTCTAAGAAAGAAAAGAGAAAAACCCGCCAACACCCCTGTATAGACCATCGTCTAGCCCAGAAGAACGGCTCCTCTTCCAGGAGTCGGCCCGCGATCCCAATCAAACCCGTCCTCCAGGAGGTGCCAGGGCGGGCTCGTGCCCTCCGCAGGGAGGCACAATCCAGAGTCGCCCTCAAAAGTTCACCTCCAGGAAACCTGTCCAATTTATTTCTAATTTATATCCATCTCTACCACCCTCTCATGCTCATCGGCCTTAGCAAAGGAGCTGAACTCTCCCTGAGTAGTCAGACCTTCCCTCATCCATCCATCCATCCATTCATCCATCCATCCATCCATTCATCCATCCATCCATCCATGTATCTATCTATGAATCCCTCCATCCATCCATGTGTCTGTCCATGTATCCATCCATCCATCTACCCATGTATCTATCCATGAATCCCTCCATCCATCCATGTGTCTGTCCATGTATCCATCCATCCATCTACCCATGTATCTATCCATGAATCCCTCCATCCATCCATGTGTCTGTCCATATATCCATCCATTCATCTATCTATGAATCCCTCCATCCATCCATGTGTCTGTCCATGTATCCATCCATCCATCTATCCATGTATCTATCCATGAATCCCTCCATCCATCCATGTGTCTGTCCATATATCCATCCATTCATCTATCTATGAATCCATCCCTCCATCCATCCATATAGCTATCCATGAATCCATCCATCTATCCATGCATCTATCTATGAATCCCTCCCTCCATCTAGCCATTCATCCATCCATTCATCCATCCATCCATCCATCCATCCATGTATCTATCCATGAATCCCTCCCTCCATCCATGTGTCTGTCCATGTATCCATCTATCCTTCCAGCCTTGGTTAAGTGATTCCTCTGATTCAGAGCTATGCCAGGCACGTGTCACAGAAACAAGGCCCCTGAGATCAGTAAATATGCAGGAAATAGAGGAGAGGCCCTCGGGCCCTGGAGCAATGAGGGAAGCCCTCATGGAGGAGGTGGCCGTGGAGAGGAGCCTTCTAAAAGGTGGAGGTGAGGAGGCTGTGGATTCTTCAGGTTGTTTTCCTCCTCTTGGTAATGTGTTGCAGATGTTCCCTCCCTGCAGGACATGTGATGGGAGGGCCTTGTTGGGCCGGAGCCAAGCCCCAGGTATTTGGCCCATCCCAGCTCCTGGGATGGTCATTGGGGGATGGAGACGCCACAAAAAGGCAGAACCAGGGGCCGGTTCTGCGGCCTCTCGGCCAGCATCCTCGCCCTCGATGGGCCAGGCGGCCGATTCAGAGGGAATCCTAGACTTGAGTTGTGCAGAAAGGAGAGACTAGCCCTTCCAGCGTGGGGGGTCTGATACCTTCGCCTTGGGCAAGTAGCTTAGTTTCCTGGGGCCTCGGTTTCCCCAGAAGCGCAGTGGGGAGGTGGGCACGCACAGGAGCGTATCTACACAGGCAGCGAGGGTCCGTGGAAAGACCACTGGATGTGGAGCTGGGGCCTGGGTTCAGATTCCAGCTCTGCGACGCGTGTGATCCTGGGCAAGTCATTTACCCCGTGTGGAACAGCCGCCCCGGCACTGCCCCAAGACTAGGTTTCAGGGTCAGGACTCGCACCCCGAGCGCCTGCCTCACAGGCCCACAAGAGCTGGAGGATCCACATCCCAGGCTTCTCCCCTCAGTGAGTCCCGTCTGAAGTGATCCCTCGCCGGGAGATCGTCCCCATCGCCGACAGCTGACCAAGGGCTGCCGGGCGCCATCGGGGGAGCCGTCTGTTCTGGGCAGCCGCCCCCCCAGACGGGGGATGAGGCTCCCACTGAACGCGGCTGGAACTTGGAGGCCGCGTTTTCGGGGCGTCTCCTGATTCTTTGCAGAGGACGAGCAGCCGTCGCCCCCCAGCCTGAGGCAGCGCGGCCCAGGCGGAAGCATGAGGGGAACCCCAAGAGTGCCAGGCGCCCCGCTTTCACCGTCGCCCCCCAGCCCCGCCGGGTCAGCCCCCCCTTCTCCCAGGCCCCGTCGTCCCCCCACGGCTCGGCCTGTCTCGGGGCCCCAGGAAGCCCCTCGAGGGCTGGCGCGGCTTCATCTTCGTCTCTGGGGTGCTGCCGGGCAGGGAAGGGGCTCGCTTCGGCCCGAGGAGCGTCTGGCCCTGGACGTGGGGGGGGGGGCCGCGCAGCTGCCTGCACGACTGGCCCGGATGGATCTCAGCCTCCCCGGCAGGACCGAGCCGGATCTGACGGTCACTCTGGGCAAGGAGCGTCCGGAGGAGGCGCCCCGCCCCAGGCCTCCGGCCGGCTGACCCCGTCCCAGGAAGATTCGTTCATTGGCTGAGAATGCCGAGGCCAGAGCCGGGCCTGGAGAGGGGCTCCTGGGTGCCCATCTGGCCTCAGACCCTTCCTAGCGGGGTGACCCTGGACGAGTCACTTGCCCCACTGCCAGCCCTTCTGCCTGGAGCCAGTGCGGAGTCTCGATTCTAAGCCCGAAAGTGGGGGTTGAAGAGAAAACAAAAGAAGCCGCCCATGAAGGCACCTCCGTGTCCTGGGAGCGGAGAACAGTGTGAGAGTCCTCGGGGACCCCGGAGGCTCAGCAGGGCTCCCGTCCTGGGCCAGCGTGACTACGGGGGAGCCTCCGTCTGACCAGGCCGAGTGGAGGGGCGAGGCCACGCGAGCGGCCGCCAGACTGGCCAGGTGGGTTCTGGGGGACGGGGAGGGGCGGGGGGGGGGCTTCCATCAGCCTCCCCCCACAGGGGATCACTAGCCCAAACGGGGCAAGTCACCTACGTCGGCACGGCCGCTGCCCTCCAGTCTGCTCCGACCCAACAAGCATCCCCCGCTCCTGCTGGGTGCTGGGACGCAGAGACAAACGCCCCTGGGTGCCAGGCACTGTGCTGGGTGCTGGGACGCAGAGACAAACGCCCCTGGGTGCCAGGCACTGTGCTGGGTGCTGGGACGCAGAGACAAACGCCCCTGGGTGCCAGGCACTGTGCTGGGTGCTGGGACGCAGAGACAAACACCCCCAGCCTCCAGGAGCTTTCTTTGCTCAGGGGAAGCCACTTGCCCAAGGTGGCCCAGGAAATAAGCGTCAGAGGCGAGATTTGAACCCAGGTCCTCTGACTCCAGGCCCCGATGCTCTCCAGTATACTCCGAGTTCTTTTTTATAGATCTTCTATTTTGTACCCAAACTCTAGAGTGGGCACAGAGCATTGCAGAGATTGCTCTTCCCTGGCTCTTCTCTGTCTGCCTCCTCCCTCTCCCATAGTTCCTTCCTGCCCCCCCCCTCACAAGGAGCCCCCCTTCTGCAGGGGGAATGCAGGCCTGGATGTGGCTAGAGAAGAATCAGCCCGATGCCTCCCCGCCCCCAGCCCTAACAGGACGGCCCGTGCCTGCACACACATGCACACACGCACGCACACGTGTGCACCACCTCCTCCTGCTCCGCCAGGGGCCCTGGCTGCCTCTCAGCCGCTGGCAGGCCAGGCCCCGTCTTGTCTCTTGCTCTAGATCCTGGCTTTTCCCTCTCAGGCTGAGATCCCTGGAAGCTGCTCCCAGAGAAGAGCCGCCCCTTCCCTTCTCTTGCTCAGCCCCACCTGACCCCTCCCCCCCAACAGCCTCCTGGGTCTCCTTCTGGGCCAAGGAGTTTCCATGGCAACGGGATGCAGGGCAGGCAAAGAGGGCTGGACTTGAACTCAGAGGACCAGCTTCTGCCACTTATTTCCTCGGATCCCTCAGCAACTAACTTCTAGTGTCTGGGCCTGAGCTTCTTGCCAAGGCTGAAGGGGCCCTTGTCAACCGCCCTAACCTCCATTGCTTTGACAGTTCCCTCCCTCCCTCCCTGCTTCCTTCCCTCTCTCCCTCCCTCCTTCCTCCCTCCCTCCCTCTCTCCTTCCTCCCTTCCTCCCTTCCCTCCCTCCCTCCTTCCTTCCTTCCTTCCTTCCTTCTTCCTGCCTTCCTTCCTTCCTTCCTTCCTTCCTTCCTTCCTTCCTTCCTTCCTTCCTTCCTTCCCTCCCTCCCTCCCATCCTTCCTTCCTTCCTTCCTTCCTTCCCTCCTTTCTCCCTCCCTCCCTCCCTTCCTCCTTTCCCTCCTTCCCTCCTTCCTTCCTTCCTTCCTTCCTTCCTTCCCTCCTTCCTCCATCCCTCCATCCCTTCCCTCCTTCCTTCCTTCCCTCCTTTCTCCCTCCCTCCCTCCCTTCCTCCTTTCCCTCCTTCCCTCCTTCCTTCCTTCCTTCCTTCCTTCCTTCCTTCCTTCCTTCCTTCCTTCCTTCCTTCCTTCCTTCCCTCCCTCCCTCCCATCCTTCCTTCCTTCCTCCCTTTTCGTCTTGTGTTATCGACAGCAGAGCCACCTCTTTCCCCTCCCACGACCACGGCCAGTGGGCCATTTCCCTGTATCTGAGCAGTCGTACTTGTAGCTGAGCATCTTCCCTCATGGTCAGGGACTGTGGCTCCTCGAGCTAGATGGAGGCTGTCACATTCCCAGGGAGCCTCAGTCTTCTCTCAGAACTCTACTGAGGCTAGACGAGGGTGCCAGGCAGAGCAGGGCTTGTTCCGTGGGTGGCTGTGCCCGAGAGCGGAGAGAGCCTCCCTGACTTGGGAGGGGAAATGAAGTCTGCAGGTGTATTTCAAAAGCCACAGAATCTTAAACTTGGGGCTTCAAGGGCCCATGGACGTCATCCAGTCCAAGCAACTACTCATTTTACAGGGGAGTAAACTGAGGCCTGGGGGCGGAGTTCACGGGAGCTGGAAGGGATCACAGGTCATCTGGTCCAAATCTTCATCTTACAGGGGAGAAAGCCGAAGCCCAGGGGACCCCAGAGTCTTGCCCATACAGAAAGCAGATTTGAACCCAGATTCTCCACCTCCAGAGGCAGCACTCCTTCTCCTGTTCCACAACACTTTTAGAAGAGAAAGTCAGTCACACCGATAGGATATAAAGGATGGAGTCCCAGACATAAAACCAGGAAGACTTGGGTTCAGATCCCATCTCTGACTCGTGTGACCCTCCATTTCCTCCTTTGTCAAATGGGGTTCATAGCAGCACCCCAGTGTTGTCGAGGGACCAAATGAGGCAATAAATGGTCGCTGGGATGGCTCTGGGTAGCCAAGCATCAGCCATGGTACCCTCAGTTCTCATTTACTGGACAAATGGAGGGAAATCCAGTGATATGGCGACCCTCCAGCTGGAGACAATGCCTGCATTTGGGATGTGCTTCCTGAGACGCACAATTTCGTTGGTGCATTGCCCCAATAAATGGGTGTATTCCATGTATATGTATGTCGATCCTCCATAGAACGGTCCCAAATTACTCTCCACAACAGTAAGGATTATTTCTAGGTACACTCGAGCTTAGCAGCGCCTGGAACATAGTGATTACTTCATAAATGTTGGCTGATTTATTGATTTGACTCAACTGAAGGAGCATCCATGAAGCATGAAGGAATAAAGGAATGAAAATCATTTCTTGAACCCTCATGATGTGCCAAGCATGCCAGATGATGAGGACCCAAGACAGAGAGTCCCTGCTCTTGAGGAAGGAGGACGTAAGAGATTCAGCTTCAGGGCGGATGGCAAGGCCCAGGACGGGGGAGGATGCAGCCACTGGGCGGATGGCAGGAAGTGCATGCACGTTGCTCAGTGCCTCCGCGTTGGCCAACGGTAGATGGGCTCCATGCTTCTCCCTCCTCAGGCCCCTGGGCTGTGGCCATGGCCACGGCCCTTCTATCACCGGCTAGAGAGGCAGGGAGGGCCGCCAGACGTGGTGAAGACAGCCCTGCTGGGTCCTTGTAATAAAGAAAATTGGGGGGGGGGGACAATTGAGAAAACCAACCAAGGCATCCGCCGAGCCTGATGGTCTTCCGCGCCTTGTGGAACTCGGGGCCCCCACTCCAAGGGAAGGAAGTGCGTGTTCTCGCCGCTTCTTCCACACGAGCTTGGCCACGATGACTGCGGCCCGGAGTGGATCTGTGCTTGTCCTCACGGCCACACGTCCTCTCGGGGTGAGCGTACGTGTGACGGTTTGGGGATACGCCGGAAGGGAGGGCTCGCAGCAAGCCTCTTCCTAATTAGGATTTTGGTCTGATAGTTAAATAACTGTGTTTTCCCTGAGAGTAATCAACAACCAGTGAGTAAAAACAACGATTCCTGAGCGAGGAGCCCGCTTCAGCGCGAGCCCCCTCTTGCTCCGCCATCCACGCGTTCTAGTCCAAATGATGTACGGCGAAATGCCGACTCTCACTGGTTAACCAGTCCGTAGCCTGCCTCGTCGGGGCATCGTCTGCCAGGAAGGCGAGCGAGCAGACACAGGCATAATCACAAGATGGGCAGGGCCAGGCTCCGCACCGCTGACTGGCGGAGAGGCACCCCAAAGTCCACGCCTGGAACTTGAGGGGCACAGAGACTTGGGACTATCCAGTGGGATTGAGGCCCGGCAGCAAGAGGGGTTCAGTTTGCCTGGGGTGGGGGAGTAGTAATATGGGATCAGATGAACTTTACTCAGGAATAATAGGGAGCTATTGAAGGTGTTTGAGCTGAGGAGTGATAGTCCTAGATCTCTATGCAAGAAAGCTGGGGAGATCCTGCTCTGAGAGACGGTGGAGGAGAGGCTAGTCCAGACTCAAACAGTTGTCACCCCAAGACTCGATCATCCATCAGGACCAATTCATAGGAGCCGGAGGCAATGGGCTCACAGCCATCGCACTCTGGTTGAGAGGAGTAGATGAATGCAGATGGTGTTGCCGTGGGTTTCTGAGAGTGTCAGAGATATGCCAGCTTTAGTCACCTACTATGTGCCAAGCACTGTGCTACGGCTGTCCTTTGGGATCTTAGATCCAATTCTAGAAAAGACTTCTTGGATCATCTAGTTGAACTTTTCTATTTCACAACTGAAACTGAAACCCAAATTGATTCTTAGGTCATGGAAGAGCAAGAAGAGCCCCAAGAGGTCATTTAATTGGGTTCTTTACAGCTGAGGAAACTGAGGCCCAGAGAGATCCATAGTTAATAGAAACCACCTTGTTTTACAGGTGAAGAAACTGAGGTCCCAGAAATGAAGTGATTTCCTAAAGGTCTCATCACTTAAATAGCTCAGCTGGGGTTTGAACCCAGGATTTGAACCTTAGTCTCAAGAGGCAGCTCATCTCATTGGTCCCCCCATGTCCTACCAACCTGGGAAGACTTCCAGCAAGGAATAGGAAGAAGGGAGTCATTCCGGTAGAAGGTTAGTAAAGTTCTGAGAGACTTCATCCCTCACCAAATGGTGGCATTTTGGGCACAGTTCAAGAAACTATTCTCCAAAGCAGGGAGAAGTTTCCATCTTCTCAGCCAGAAGGAAGGGAGCCCCTCTTGCCCTTAGTGAAATCCCAGCAGAGGAAAAAGCCTTTTTCTTAAAGTAGGTGAAAGTCAACAAATCCAGCAAGAAGATTCTTTAGTAAAATACATACATATTTATGTCTTTTTGACATTTTCTTATATTTTAAGTTCCAAATTCTCTCCTCCCCCCTCACCCACTGAAAAGGCAAGCAAAGTGATATCAGTTATAATACATGAGAAATCATGCAAAACATTCCCATATTAGCCATAGTGCAAAAAAAGAACAAAAAGTAAAGAAATAAAATGAAAGCATTATACAGTTGTCCCTTGCTATATCACAGTTCACTTATCATGACTCCACTATATCACGTTCTTTTAAAAAACGATAATTCTGTATTGTGGAATTTTCATTATATCATGGGATTTTGTGGATGAATACCGTACTGTGCACAATGGAAATGCAGTACACCACTACTTCGCAGATTTTCACCTATCATGGGGGTCTCTGGAACGTAACTCCCGCAATAGGTGAGGGATCACTGTTCTTCCATTTGCCCTCAGACTTTATCAGTTCCCTCTCCTGGGTGGGTGGCATTTTGGCTTCATGAGACCTTTGGAATTGCCTCAGATCATTGTATTGATCAGAGTAGCCAAGGCTTAGTAATTGATCATTATTACTATATTGGTACTACTGTATGCAGTGGTTCTTCTCCCTTCACTTTGCATCAGTTCAAATAGGTCTTGCATTTTTTCTGAACTCCCTCCATACCATCATTTCCTTTTTTTTAGCCCTTACCTTCTGTCTTAAAATCAATACTCCATGTTGGTTCCAAGGCAGAAGAATGGTAAGGGCTAGGCAATGGGGGTTAAGTGACTTGCCCAGGGTCACACAGCTAGGAAGTGTTTGAAGCCAGGACCTCCTGCATCTAGGCCTGGCTCTCTAACCATTGAGTCATCTAACCGTCTCCACCCTCCCATCATTTCTTGTCGTACAACATTACTTCTTCACCAATATATGCCCCAGCTTGTTCAGCTATCCCCTTATTGATGGGAATCTCTTCAATTTCCAATTCTTTGCCCCCACGAAAAGAGATGCTGCTATGAATATTTTTGTACATCTAGGACTTTTCCTTTCTGCTTTTTATCTCTTGGAGATACAGACCCAGTAGTAGTGTTGCTGGGTCAAATGATATGCACAGTTTTAGATCCTTTTGGGCATAGTTCCAGACTGTTCTTCAGGGTGGTTAAACCAGTTTGCTATTTTTTCCCTCATCCCCTCCAGCAGTTGTCATTTCTGGTAGGTATGAGGTGGTATCCTTAGAGTTGTTTTAGTTTGCCTTTTTCTAATCAGTGATGATTTAGAACATTCTGTCATATGACTTTAGAGAGCTTTGATTTCTTCTTCTGAAAACTGTCAGCTCATATCCCAGGACTATATATCAATTGGGGAATGGCTCTTATTTTTCCATATTTTATTTTTTTCTTAACCTGCTCCTCCTCAAAAGTCCCTTTTGCTTCTGACTGCTGCCTCCCTTGAACCACCCTCTCTTTTAACCTCTCCCACTCATATTTCTTAGCTTCTTCCCTTTCTGTTCCCCTATTAGGTAAGATAGATTTCTATACCCAACTGAGTGTATAAACATATCCTTCCATCTTTGAACCAATTCTGATGAGGTTCAAACATTGCCTGCCACCTCTTCCATTTTCCCCTTCATTATAAAAGCTCTTTCTTTTGTAACTATTTTATGTTAAAAATGTTTTCTCCATTTTGCTTCTCCCTTCCTGCTTCTCACAATGTATCACTTTCTCATCCCTTCATTTTTTTAGACCATCCTAATATAATCAACTCATACCCAAGTGCTCTTTCTATGTAGACTCCTTCCAAGTGCCATAATAATGATAAAGTTCTTAGTAGTGACATGTATCATCTTCCTGTATTAGAGTGTAAACAATTTAACCTTATTGAATCCTAATGATTTCTCGTGTCAAGTTTATCTTTTTGTGATTCTCTTGAGTCATCTTTGAATATCAAATGTTCTATTCATCTCTGTTCTTTTCATCAGGAATGCTTGAAAGTTCTCTATTTCATTAAATATCCTTTTCCCCCCAAAGGAGTATACTCAGTTTTTATGAGTAGATGATTCTTGGTTATAATCCTAGCTCTTTTGCCTCCAGAATATCATATTCCAAGCCCTCCACCCTTTAGCATGGAAACTGCTAATTATTGTGTGAACTTGACTGTGACTCCACAATATTGGAACTGTTTCTTTTCTGGTTGCTTGTAATGTTTTCTACTTATCCCAGGAATTCTGGATTTTAGCTATAATATTATTTGGTGGTTTCATTTGGGAATATATTTCAGGAGGGGTTGGGTGGATTCTTTCCACTTCTATTTTACTGTCTGAAACTAAGATATTGGAGCAGTTTCCTTGATGATGTATGAAACATGATGTCTAGGCTCCTTTTTTTAAATCATGGCTTTCAGATAGTCCAATAATTCTTAAATTATCTCTCCTTGATTATTTTCTAGGTCATTTGTTTTGCTGATGAGATATTTCACATTTTCTTCTATTTTTTCCTTCTTTTGACTTTTTTTTAAATGCCTCATGGAGTCATTAGCTTACCCAATTCTATTTTTTTAAGAATGAGCTTTTGTATCCCTTTTTCCATTTGGCCTATTCTGCTTTTCTTTTTTCCACATGTTCTTTTCTCTTAATTATATATAACAACTCTTATTCTGCTTTTCAAGGAATTTTCTTCAGTGAAAGTGTGTGCACCTCTTTTACCTTTAGGCAATTCTGTTTTTTAAGGAATTGTTCTCTTCAGCATTTTTTGTGCCTATTTTACCTAGTTATAATTCTTTTTTCATAATTTTCTTGCATTACTCTCATTTATTTTCCCAGTTTTTCCTCCACCACTCTTAACTCTTTCTTTAACCCTTCCAGAAATTCTTTGTGGGGTAATATCCAATTAGCATTTTTCTTTGAGACTTTGCTTGCAATGTTTTCAAACTATTGTTGTCTGAGCATATGTTTTGGTTGGTATTTCCTGGCACTGATGTAGATTTTTGTGGTCAGGTTTTTGTTTTTAATGATTGTTTGTTCATTTTTCAGTTCTATTCTTGACTTTATGTTAAAGCTGATTCCTCCTCACCCAGTATTGGTGAGACACTCTCGCAAGATTCAGGCTTTTCATCCTTATGTTTTCAGAGCTAGTTCTGGGGGTCTACAAGTTTTCATTACTTCCAAGGGGGTGTGATCTAGAGAGAAAGCTGTGGTCACTGCTCTCCTGGACTGCGCTCTGGTCTTTACTTCTACTCCCCTGCAGCTGTTAATATTCCTTTTGACCCTAGAACTGTGACCAGATCCCCTGCTCTCCTGCAGCCACAAACCCTGGTGCTCTTCTTGACCTTGGAACTGAGACCAGGACCCCTTGCTCCCTTGTGACCTGCCCCAGTGCTCCATTTGTCTGGGTCTTTTCAGCCAATCAGTTTGGCGTGCCAATCAGCCAGTAAAGATCATTTATTAAGCACCAGGTATGTGTCGGGCACTGTGCTAAGTGATAGAGCTCCCTGCTTATTCTTTAGTGATGAGAAAAAAGGCTGGAGGCAGCAGAGAGTCATTGAGTTTGTGGAAAGGAGGCCGACTTGGTCTTTTTCTCATGGAATGGACGTGGTGGCATGGATCCCAGCATGGGCAGACTCTGTGCTCCCAGGTCTGCCTGGTCAAGGCACTAATCCCTGTCCTCTGAGACAAGCCTCGCCTCCTATATTTAACTTCAGCCACCTCCTAGACAGCCCAGGTCAGGAGACATGGAGGCGGGTCCATAAATAGCCACCTCCAGCGAATGTGGCTGCTTTCACCCCCATCTCGCTCCAGATTCAATCTACAGACGCTTTCACTGCTAAAACACGCTCGTGTACGTCCTGACAGGTCTCGCCCAGAATAAATTCGCCTCCTTCCTCCATGTAGATCTCTAAGGCAGGGGCTCCCCCCTTCTTTGTGCCCTGTACCCCTCAGGCAATCAGCCTGGAGAAGCCTCTGAACTCCTCTTTGAACCATATTGCTAAATGCCTAGAATAAAACACAGATTAAAAAGGAATCCATACAGTGATAAATGCTCCTTTTTGAGGCGTAATCTCAATCTGTGAAGCATCTAAGTGTCCTGACGGAGAGGGCGCTAGCCCAGAAAATCCCCGTTCAAATCTAGCTTTTGATACGTCTTCACCAGGTGACCCTGATCAGGTCATTTGGCCTCTCCTGGCCTCAGATTCCTCATCTGTAAAATGAGGGCACCTACTCCCCAGATATGTTGTGAGAACACAATGGGCACCAAGGGCTAGTCAAAATTATGGGGGCATCAAGGTGGTACAAGAGACAGAGCACCGGACTTATGATCAGGAAGACTCATCTTCCTGAGTTCAAATCCAGCCTCAGACACTTATACCGGCTGTATGACCCTGAACAAGTCACTTAACCTTCTTTGCCTCTGTTTTCTCACCTGGAAAATGAGCTAGAGCAGGAAGTGGCCAACCATTCGAGTATTTTTGCCAAGAAAACTCCCCTTGGGGTCATGGAAATTCAGACATGCCAGGGCGGGTGGCTAAAGGACTGAACACTAAGAGCAGAAGCCAAGATTATGAGGCATCTCAGTATCCCAGTGGATGAGATCATTGGACCTGGAGTCAGGAAGACTTGAGTTCAGGTTCCACCTAAAACACTTACTAGCTGTATGACCCTGGGCAAGTCATTTAACCTCTATGAACGTCAGTTTCCTCATCTGCAAAATAGGGATGATAATAGCACATACCAGGCAGAGCTATTGTAAGAGAGTATGTGTAAGGCGATTTGCAAACCTTAAAGCACCCTGTTACTATTATTATTCTCTGAAGTGACACATGAAAACGTTTTCTAGTGCCAACCATTTTATGTCAACTTTATAATGTCCCCTGGAATGCCACAACTCAGTCGTCACAGCTTCTGTTGGCATTTTCCCCCCTTTTGCAAGCTGCGCTGGAAAATCTCTTGTGGTCTGCCGCCCGGGCTCCGGGGATTTTCCTGTCTCCCAGTTCCCCAAATACTTGCACTTTTCTTCTCGAGGTTCCTTTTTCTATCCTTGTGTGCCCACCCTGACTGGAAGGTCCTGGAGGCAGGCAGGTAGGCACTCTGGGGGTGAGTGGGTCATCGTATGTGCAGTACCCAGAAAGGACTAGCCATGGGCATGCTGGATTGGACTTAATGGGCTTAGGGTTTATCAGTCCTCCTACCCAGGTAGGTCGGCACCTTCTCTACAATATCTTAAAACACTGGTCCAAGCACACCGCCAGTGTGAGTCAGAGTCAGGTTTTGAACTCAAGTCTTCCTGGTTCCCAGGTTTGTTCTCTCTCCACTCTTTAGTAAGCTCTTCATGGATATCTGTTTGATTTAATTCCTGTACATCCAAAAGTTTTGAAATGTTTCTTTTTAAAAAATGAAAGAATCCTTTCGTTTTTCCACTTTCTTCTCACTTCCTTCAAAGCTTGCTTGTCCTGGGTCCCGGGATGTTGTTGTTGTCAGTCGTTTTTCACTTTGTGACTCCATTTGGGGTTTTCTTTTTTTTTTTTAAACCCTTACCTTCTGTCTTGGAGTCACTACTGTGTATTGGCTCCAAGGCAGAAGAGTGGTAAGGGCTAGGCAATGGGGGTCAAGTGACTTGCCCAGGGTCACACAGCTGGGAAATGTCTGAGGCCAGATTTGAACCTAGGACTTCCCATCTCTAGGCCTGGCTCTCAATCCATTGAGCCACCCAGCTGCCCCCAAATTTGGGGTTTTCTTAGCAAAGATACTTGAGTGGTTGGCCATTCTCTGCTCCAGCTCATTTTACAGATGAGGAAACTGAGGCAAACACAATTAAGTGACTTGCCCAGAGTCATACCACTAGTAAGTGTCTAAGATTAGATTTGAACTCAGGTCTTCCCGATTCCAGCCACCTAGCTGCCTCATGACCTGAGTTCAATTCCGGGCTCTGCCCTTTATTCCCTATCTGTACTCAGTACATCAGTGTCCTCTCATCTGCTAAATGAGAGGGGTTGGACTAGATGCCTTCCAGCTTGAAATCGAGGGTCCAAGGACTCAAAGAGTTGGTATTCCTGTCCACAGGTCGGGCTGAGCTGCAGGGGTTCCCTCTGTGCCATGGCTCAGCCCTGAGTGTTCTCCTCGAGAAACATGACTGGGAGCTTCTGAGCGAACTCTCGGTGTTCTTAGCTGGGATTTGCTTGCGTGTTAAGTCAAGGAGATTAATTTAGGAAATTCTCCCTTCCTCCCTGGCACTGAGTGTGAATAACTCCAATAAGCTACCAGAAAAAAGATGATGAAAAGGAAGCCGAAGTCTGAGGAATGGAAAACCCTGCGGCGGTCGTAGATGAGAGCTCTCGGGAGAGGGGCGAGGACTACCCACCTGGGGTCGTGTCTGCGCTGCCCGTTTCTGTATCACACGGCTGTGTTACCGCCGGTCAGGCTCGATCTGGAGATGGACAGAGGAGGCTGGGGGAGAGGCAATTGTGGTATAAAGATAGAAGGCCGCTCAAAGCACCCTCTTTAAAAGGGAAAACGTTCCCTCCTGCAAGGAGTCGCTGGGGAGACGAGTTCTGCTTGGCAAGCCCAAATGAGGCTGCCCGGGGTAGGGCTCTCACCCTGGGCGCTTTGCAGCTGTCCTTCGAGAGGGTGTCAGTCCCGAGTTAAACTTGGGTTTTGATGCCAGCATCGCTGAGCAACTGCTGCTTTCACCCTTGCCAGCTTTAGAGTGAAAATCCCCTGTGGCTGCTATCAAAGGTATCAGCTGCCTTCTCTTCCTGTAGGTTTGTTACCTTGGGCTCTGTGGACAGAAATCAAGGAAGCTGGGAGCTTGGATAAGAGAAAGAAGACAGCTTGAACTTCCCTCACCTTTGCTTGCTTTTGTAATCCCCTGAATTTTGTTTTAAGCACTTGGGCACTTTTTAGGAGGGTCCCCAGGCTTCGCCGTACTGCCCAAAGGGTCCAAAAGGGATACCCAAAGGGTTAACTAAGGACCCCCATCTTATTGATTTTAAGCAAGGGGACCTTTGAAAGAATCACATGGATTTTTGTCCCTAGAATCCTCCTTCTCATTCAAGCAACCACAAGCATTTATTAAACATCTACTGTATGCCAATTTGAGCTAAGAACTGAGGTTTCAGAGACAAATGGGAGAGTCCCTGCCTCCAGTGTGTGTGTGTATGTGTGTGGAGGGGGGAGGATTGGGAATCAATCACTCAATTAGTGAGCATTTATTGAGCACCTACATGAGGCCAGGCACCATGATACGTCTTGATGCTGGAGACAGAGCAAAGGAAACCCCAATAAGCTCCTCCCCTCCGAGAGCTCCCAGCCTATATTTCTCTTCTTCTAACGCCCAACTCCACAGGTACCAAGAAGGTCCCATTCAGTTGAGGTGTCTGAAGACCGGGAACAACTCTGCCTTTTGGAATGCCATTTCCTTCCAGACTCAGCTCAAGCATCCCCCTCTGTAGGAGACTTTTCCTGGTTCTCCTTCATCCTCTACCCCACATCATCTTCTGTCTGCTTTGTACATACTTACTGTAGATGTGCCTAGTGTCTCCCCCATTGGAATACAAGCTCCCTGAGGGCAGGCACTCTTTGCACCTCAGAATCTGACCATGGTAAGGTGCTTAGTAAATGATTGTCGACTGCCTGATCTCTCACTCCAACTTTGTGAAATATCATAGCCACTATGATTATGCCCTAGGTGGTCCCATGGATAGAGCACCCGGCTTAGAATTAGGAAGACTCATCCTCAAGAGTTCAAATCTGGTGTCAGTACTTCCTAGCTGTGTGACCCTGGGCAAGTCAATTCACCCTGTTTGCCTCAGTTCCTCATCCGTAAAAATGAGCTGGAGAAGGAAATGGCAAACCCCTCCAGTATCTTTGCCAAGAGAATCCCAAAATGGGGTCACCAAGAGCTGGAAACAACTGAACAACAACTATGATGCCTATTTTGGAGATAGATAAGTAGTGGAAGGCTATGAGATGTTGTGACTTGGCCAAGGTCACTCAGATGATAACTGGGAGCTAGGACTCCAGCCCTGATCTTCAGACACCAGCTCCAGTGGACAGCCCACTGTACTATGTGTTGAGGGAAGTCATTGAGCCCTCACCAGAAGGCACCTCCTAGCCACAGCCTTTCTAACCCCTCTATCATTCATTAGTGTCCCGTTCCTCCTCAGATGATCTACACAAATGTCTTTATGACTTGGTGATACCTTTCTGTGTGTGTGTGGTTTATAATTTTTTTAATTTGAAAATTTTTATTCAATTAATTAATTTAGAATATTTTCCCATGGTTCCATGATTCATGTTCTTTCCCTCCCCACCTCCCACCCCCTCTCGTAGCCAATGAGCAGTTCCATTTGGTTTTACATGTGTCATTGATGGTGATACCTTTCTAATGTCCCCCATTCCTGTATGCCCTCGAGGCAGTTAGGTGTCACAATTAATTCAGCATTGGACCTAGAGTCAGGAAGACTCGAGTTCAAATCTGGCTTCAGACACTTAGTAGTTGTGTGACCTGGACAAATAACCTCACTTCTCTCAGCCTCAGTTTCTTCAGCTGTAAGATGGGGATAACACAAGCTCCTATATCCCGGAGCTGGCATGAGAATTAAATGAGATATTTGTCTAACACTCAGCCCAATGACTGGCACAGAGACTTAACAGAGTTTCTCCAGGGCTTTGGCTTCATAAACTTGACTTGATTAATATTTTTTGAAGCAAATCAAAAGCGTGGCCAGCCCGAGTCTGAACCCACGGCTCATGAGCCATACGACTCCCATGGTTCCTCCCTTGGCAGATGCACTTCCCTTGACATTTTTATGTCAGAAGGGAAACATTAACAGATGAAAGCCGGGGTCGGGGGGCAGTTCTGTGATGAAAACAATCACTTGTTTAAGGGAAATCCTTCTTTATTGCAACTGTCATATAAAAGTGCGGATGTTCACAGGCCCCTGCCGAAGTCCAGAGTAATCTGGTAAAGCCTCATCGAGCCAGAGCTTATTAAAGCAGAGTTAGTCATCACTCGGACAGGATGAGCCAAAGCCCTTTCTCCCTGGGCCCAGGCGATGCTAGCCATGCCTACGATAATGTTAGCCATGACCATTCCTTTCTATTCACTGAAGCAACACCCCATTAGACTACTCTAAGCAGCGCTTTCTGTCTGAAAGTCAAGAAACGACGCTTCTTCTAGAATGTGTTTTAATAGCCACGATTTGGTCCTATTTAATGTCCTTTTTCATATGAAAGCAGCCAAAGTAAGTGCATTATCTCTTGACTTTTTCATTTGCTTCTCTAGAACCTTCATTTCTAAGAGTATCCTTAGCCCACCATCCCAAGGAAAGCAACCTCCATAACAAAGAATTTTAAAAGGAAAGGAAAAAAATGTTTGAAAAAATCTAATAACCTGATAAACGTTTGTTGTCATTTTGTTTCTGATTTCATTTTGTTAGGGAGTTCCTGATAAGGCAACTCTCACTTTTCCATACTTAGAGTCTATTATTCCATAACCCGGAGTCTTCAAGAGTTGCCTTTGAGGGTTGCTAGGTGACTTGTCCAGGGTCATGCAACCAATATGGATCAGAGAAAGAACCTACTTCTTCCTACCCTTGAGGTTACGTCTCTATCTGCTCTCTTGCTGTATTTTTGTGGTTGTTGTTTTTGAAATTGTTTTTACATCATCAGCAGCTCTCAATAGATTCCTTCTCCTTTGCCACTCAGAAAGCCATGATTTGAGGGGATGCCCTTCAAATGGGGAATGGCTGAACACATTGTGGTGTATGTCAGTGATGGAATACTATTGTGTTCAAAGGAATGATGAACTGGAGGGATTCCATGTGAACTGGAAAGACCTCCAGGAACTGATGCAGAGTGAGAGGAGCAGAACCAGGAGAACAATGTACACAGAGACTGAGACACTGTGGTACAGTCATACGTAACTGACAAACAAAAGTAAACGTACTAGCAGCAATGCAGTGATCCAAGACAGTTCTGAGGGACTTATGAGAAACACTGTATCCACATTCAGAGAAAGAACTGTGGGAGTAGAAACAGAAGAAAAACAACTGCTTGATCACATGGGTCAATGGGGATGTGATTGGGGATGTAGACTCTAAATGATCATCCTAGTGCAAATATCAACAACATGGAAATAGTTTCGGATCAAGGACATGTGTAATACCCAGTGGAATTGTGCATCGGCTAAGGGAAGGGGTTGGGGGAGGGGTGGGAAAGAATAGGATTCTTGTAACCAAGGAATAATGTTCTAAATTGACTAAATAAATTTTTCAAAAAAAAAAGAAAGCCATGATTTATGAGAATAAACAAAAGAAAGACCAAAAAATAAGCTCAGCAAAACCAAGGAAAGTATTGGCCAAACGTATCCTGAGCTCTATCGTCAAGGTTCCCCAATTCTGCCAGGAAGTGAGAGAGGAACACCCTCAGTGCTCTTCTTTGGGGCCAAGTTTGGTCCTGTGATTTACTTTTGATTTTTGTGGCTAACCTTTCGATTTACATTTCTGTTGCTGTTAAATATCTTGTTCCTCTATCTCTCTACCCTGTTTCTGTTCCACCATTTTTCAGTTGTGTCCAACTCTCCATGATCCCATTTGAGACTTTCTTGGCAAAGATCCTGGAGGGATTGACCATTCTTTCTCCAGCTTGTTTTGCAGATGAGGAAACTGAGCCACAGGGTGAAGTGACTTGCCCAGGGTCACATAGATAGGACACAGCTAAGGCCAGTTTTGAACTGAAAAAGATGAGCCTTCTTGAGCCCAGGCCTAGTGCTCTGTGCACTACGATGCCACCTAGCTACCCACTTTAGCTGCTTATTGTACTAGTTTGTACAATAAGTCTTGTTCTGTTTTTCATATTTCTTATAAATATGTTTTACATATTTTACATTATTTTTATACATTTACTTCTTATATTTCCTTATTTATTCCAGTGAAGTAATTTGCCATGACTTTCCTGTCCCATAATTCGTTTAGCCATCACCCAGTTGATGGAAGCCTACTTTGTTTTCTATTCTTTGACATCCGAAAGAAATCTTTTCTTGTTTTGTTTTGAATAAATTTTTAAAAACTTTCATAATACCATGTGCTATACTAGGAATTAAAAGACAACAAGGCACTTCCTGTCCTCGAGGAGCTTTCATTCTATTCTGTTTGTAGCTGAGCTGGAACCCAAGTGGAGTCCTCTTACGTCAAGTCTAGTTGCTGCCCACTGGGCTACCACTAATGGCACAATGTGGGACTCTGAGAATCTGCTTTCCCAGCCAGTAACGTCGGCTCGATGCTCTGGGTCTCTTTAGTTCTGCACTTTGAGAGCCAACAAGAACTGCCATTGTTGGCATTATTCTGATATGGGGCCCAAGAAAGATCAAGAAAGAGAGACAGAGACAGAGAGAGAGAGAGAGACAGAAAGAGAGAGAGGAGAAAGAGAGAGAGAGAGAGAGACGTCCCATGTGATTCGGGGGGCCTCTTCTCCCAATGGAGAGCTCCATTTTGAATTTGCAAGGCCCAGGTTCAGTCCTGGCTCAGTGGTGTGTAAGATGTCTCTCAGCCTTTTCTGTTGTTCTTTCACTCATTCTGTTGTCGTGTGACCACTGGAGAAAATCCCTAAAGGGGAGCTCAGATGGGGTTCGTGCGGAGGATTTCCTCCAAGGGATGAACAAGGTTGCTTCCAGAAAAGGCGCCCGATGGACACGCGAGAGAGCAGAGACAAGACAGCTCTTTGTGCTTTCCATCACACCAGAGACGGTCAAAATGCAGGAGGCTCCGACGTGTGCCTCAGAAGTACTTTAATAAAACAGGAGCCTGTAATAATGATTATACCCCACCCAGGCGGGGTAAAGACAACTTGGGGAGTTGCTGAAGAGCTATTTTGTCTGAGCAGCTCCTAAGGGGCAGCCTGGGCTGGACCCTCCTGGAAGTCTTCCCTGGCAGGGGTGCATCTCCTCCCAGAAGCGGGCGTCACCTCCCTCCAATACCAACGCAGAAAGTCCTGACCTCAAGCCCACTAGCAGACCTTGAGGCGAGGCATCCGTTTCTCACTATCGCCATTTAGGGACCCGAGGCAGACACACAGTGGTGGTCCTCCACCATGATAGCCCAGATCTGGGAGTCTCTGCCCTTATAGCTTCTTTTTAATCCTTATCTTCTGTCTTAGAATCAAACCTAAGCTTCTGTTCTAAGGCCAAATTACTGTCAAGGCTAGGCAATGGGGGTTCAGGGACTTGCCTAGGAAGTGTCTCAGGTCAAATTTGAACCCAGGACCTCCTGCCTCTAGGCCTGGCTCTCTATCCACTAAGCCACCTCTATCTGCCCTTCTATGTGATGTTGCTAAGCAGATTCATGGGGCCCGAGGGGGGCAGGGGTGGGGGTTGAGGACTGGTGGTCTGGACGGCACCCTTTGTCTCCCCTCTAATCATCCACAAGGACACCGCCATGAGGGTGTTTGCTAAACTTTCCCTCCTAGATTAGATGAAGTTTGTTCAGTGGGTAATTTACTCGCTCTGCATTCCCAGCCCCAGTGGAACTGACCAAACCAGTTGGTGAGCACACAGGAATTTCCCAGGAGGTGGGCGGGTCAATTGGCGGTCAAACATAGCGCCCATCGCTTTTGCCAATCCTCACGCACATCGACTATGAGCCAGGCATACAAGAGTGAGTGGCTGCCTTCTACTCTTCCATCCTTTATGTATATGTGTAGATGGGTGTCTTTTTATATATTCAGACACAATTGATAAACAGAATGAGCAGCCTGGATGTCCCCCCATATCCTGCTTCTTCTCCTGTGCCTGAGCCACTTAGACCTTCCCCATGACCCCTGTCCATTTTGGATTTAGAAAAATCTGGGCCTGCCGTGCCCTTGGGAGGGAGAACAGGAAGTCCCAGCAGCTTTGTTTAGAGGAGAGCCTTGCAAGTGCAGGTGTCCAAAATCACGACCCCAACGTCAGAGCTCCAGGGTTCCAGCTGCAGAAACATCCGTGATCGGATTCAGCAGGGAAGCTCCATCTTCTCCCCTGGAGCGTGAGGTCAGGACCAGGACCATCTTCCAAGCTGAGAAAATAGTCTTGATTTCTCCATGGCATCCTTTGAACACAATGAATCACACGTCCGACAAATCAGGGAGCATTTAGTTAGCCCCAGTGCAATGCAGGGCACTATGCCAAGTTAAAGGGAATGGCAGGCCTTGTCCTCAAGGAGTTCACCAGGGCTGAAAAGGGACACTGAGTTAGGGAAGGTCCTTGCCAGGAGCAGTGGTGCAGAAGTCTAGAGAGCCACAAAGGATGGCTGGACTGGGCAAACATTGATTAAGCACCAACTTTGCACTAGGGGCAGTTTGGTGGCCCAGTGGCTGGAGTACCAGGCCTGGAGGCAAGAAGACTTATCTTCTTGGGTTCAAATCTGGTCTTAGACACTTTCCTAGCTGGGTGACCCTGGGCCAGTCACTTTACCCTGTTTGCCTCAGTTTCCTCATCTGTCGAACTGGAGAAGGAAATGATCCAACCCCTCCAGTATCTGTGTTAAGAAAACCCCAAATGAGGTCAAGAAGAGTCAGAGATGGTTTTATTTTATTTTATTTTTGAAATTTTTATTTAATTAGTCAATTTAGAACATTTTTCCTTGGTTACAAAAATCATACTCTTTCCCTCCCATCCCCCCACCCCTTCTGTAGTTGATCCACAATTCCACCAGGTTTAACATGTGTCATTGATCAAGACCTATTTCCATATTGTTGATATTTGCACTGGGGTGATTGTTTAGAGTCTACATCCCCAATCATATCCCCATAGACCCATGTCATTAAGCAGTTGTTTTTCTTCTGTGTTTCTGCTCCCACGGTTCTTCCTCTGAATGTGGATAGTTTCTTTCTCAAAAGTCCCTCAGAATTGTCCTGGATCACTGCATTGTTGCTAGTAGCAAAGTCAGTTACATTTGATTGTGCTACAATGTATCCGTCTCTGTGTACAACATTCTCCTGGTTCTGCTCCTCTCACTCTGCATCAGTTCCTGGAGGCCTTTCCAGTCTCCATGGAATTCCTCCAGTTCATCATTCCTTTCAGCACAATAGTATTCCACCACCAGCATATACCACAGTTTGTTCAGTCATTCCCCAATTGAAGGGCATTCCCTCATTTTCCAATTTTTTGCCACCACAAAGAGCACAGCTATGAATATTCTTGTATGTCTTTTTCCTTATGATCTCTTTGGGGTACAAGCCCAGCAGTGCTATGGCTGGATCAAAGGGCAGACAGTCATTTATCACTCTTAGTGCATAGTTCCAAATTGCCCTCCAGAATGGTTGGATCAATTCACAACTCCACAAGCAATGAATTAATGTCCGACTTTGCCACATCCCCTCCAGCATTCATTACTTTCCTCTGCTGTCATGTTAGCCAATCTGCTAAGTGTGAGGTGATACCTCAGAGTTGTTTTGATTTGCATTTCTCTGATTATAAGAGATTTAGAACACTTTTTCATGTGCTTATTAATAGTTTTGATTTCTTTATCTGAAAATTGCCTATTCATGTCTCTTGCCCATTTGTCAATTGGAGAATGGCTGGATTTTTTGTACATTTGATTTAGCTCTTTGTAAATCAAAGATGATTTTTAAAACACCAACAAGGTGGAAAAGGCTGCAGACAGGCTGATGCCATATTGAGGAAGTCCTCAGCCACTGACTAGGAGTCTAACCCAGGGCAGGAGGGAGGGACTGGAGTTTGCTGGGCAGAGAAGTGGCTCGATCTGACCTATTCTGAGCCCTTTGGTCACTGAGCGCTGCAGAGGCTGGAGGGGGAGCAGGGATTGGGGTGGGGAGAGACTGAAAGCAGGGATACCCATTAGGAGGCTTCAGGGAGCCTGTGTCCTGGGAAATGGAGATGAAGCCCATGGATCGAAGGGATTGGGGGGCTTTGACTAAAGAAGGGGGACTCTGAGGGATGGGAGAGCTGTGGTCAGAGGACTCTCTGCTGTGGAGGAAGGATTAGGCTACTCTTCCTAGCCCAGAGGTCAGCACCAGGCACAGTGAATGGAAGTTTCACACAATTGGTGGCCGTTAGTGGGTTTGGGCTCCCTCATTGGGCATCATCAGCTTTAAGAATTTATTAGGCACTTATTACTGTGTGCCGGGCACTGTGCTAAGCACTGAACATACAAAGAAAGTAAACATATAAACGTTGCCCCTGCTGGCAAGGAGCTCACAGTGTAGTGGGGGAGATGACGTGCCGGCAAGAAAGGAACATTCTGGAATCTTTCTTTTCTCATAGCCCCACTGGGAGCATTCACTGGCCATAAAATGAGTTTGTTCTAAAATTACAGAGAGGAGGTGCCGGCTTACATAAACGGCCTCTTGACAGTGAGGACCATATGGTTTGGCAGGTGGTGGCTGGCTGTTTGTTTTAACCCTTATCTTCTCTCTTAGAATCAATACTGCATATTGGTTCTAAGGCAAAAGAGCAGTAAGGACTAGGGAGTTAAGTGACTCACCCACGGTCACACAGCCAGGAAGTATCTGAAGCTACATTTGAACTGAGATCCTCCCATCCCCAAGCCTGGGGCTCCATCCACTGAGCCACCCAGCTGCCCCCAAACAGATTTTTTAAAACATGAATGATTTAGCACCTCCCTCCCTTCCTTGCATGAGTGGGGGATTCGGGGTCGTAGGTAACGGATGGGGCTGGTTTTACAGAACTCTTTTCCTCCTTCCATTTTTATTCTTCCTCACAAAGAGTTGCCCACTAGGGAGGAGAGGGGAAGGCAAATGGAGGTAATGCCAAAACAGCAAAGAATCAATAAAAGAAGTTATAAATGACTCATTGAAGCAGAAATGGCAAGTTTAAATGGAGGCAATGAGGTGTTAAATTCCCTTCTCCCTCCCTGCTCTCATGAATCACACCAACCAGACTTCCTGCTGGAGCAAAGGCCTATCCCTTAACCAGACTCAGAGAGAAATGCATGGAACCTCATTCCAGGCACTTTAACCCTAACCTGACCAGGAAAAATGTTCTCTCCCTGTCTCTGTCTCTGTCTCTCTCCCTCTCCCTCTGTCTCTGGCTCTCTTTCTCTTTCTCCCTGTCTCTCTCTCCCTCTCTCCTCTCCTTCTCTCTGTCCCTGTCTCTCTCTCCTGTCTCTCTCGTGTCTCTCTCTCTCTGTCTCTCTGTCTGTCTCTCTCTGTCTGTCTCTCTCTCCCTCTCTCCTCTCCTTCTCTCTGTCTCTGTCTCTCTCTACCTCCTCTCTCTGTCTGTGTGTGTGTGTCTCATCTCTTTCCTTCTGTCTCTGTCTCCTCTCTCTCTTTCTCCCCTTTCTGTCTCTCTGTCTCTCTTCCTCCATCTCTCTGTCTCTGTCTCTCTTTTCTCCCTCCCCCCTCTTTTTTTTCTCTCTCTCCCTCTCCCCCCTCTCCCTCTCTCTACATCTCTCCCTCTCTGTCTCTGTCTCCCTCTCTCTCTTTGTCTCTCTCTCCCCCTCTCCCCCCTCTCCTCCTCTCCCCCCTCTCTCCCTCCCTCCATCTCTCTCTGTCTCTCTCTCCCTCCCTCACTCCCTCCCTCCATCTCTCTCCCCTCTTTCTCTCTCTCCCTCCATCTCTCTCTTTCTTTGTCTCTCTCTGTCTCTCTCTCCCTCTCCCTCCCTCCATCTCTCTCCCTCTTTCTCTCTCTCCCTCCATCTCTCTTTCTCTGTCTCTCTCTCTCCCTCCCTCCCTCTATCTCTCTCCCTCCTTCTCTCTCTCTGTCTCTTTTTCTCTGTCTCTCTCCCTCCCTCCCTCCACCTCTCTCCCTCTTTCTGTCTTTCTCCCTCTTTCTCTCTCTCTCCCTCTTTCTCTCTCCCTCCCCCCCCCTCTGTCTATCTGTCTCTCTGTATGACCTCAAGGGCTCATTAACCTTTTCCTGGAAGATCTTCTTTGAGCTGGGAACCACTACTGCCCCAGGAAGAGCCTTCTACCTGGGGACAGCCCTGAAAGTTAGGCCTTTTCCCCTTGTATTAAGCTCTAAACTACCTTCCCTCTGTTGGTTTTGGTTCTAATACTGTCTTCTGAGGCAAAACAAAACGAGGAAAAGAGTGTCCTGGAGGAGCCTGGCTCTCTCCAATCATCAAATCATAGATGGAGAGTTGAAAGGGATGTTGAAGGTCATTTAACTCATACATTCTCACTCCCTGTCTCTGTCTCTTGATTTGGCACCCAAGGCACAAAGAAATTCTTACGATAAATCATGCCAGAGCAGGATTTGAACTCAGAGCCTCCAACTCCAAACCCTGCACTCTCTTCTTGTCTCTGCACTGCCTCTAATCTTTCCTGGTCTGATGTGGATTTCCAAATGTAAAATTCTGGGATTCTGTTCCTGATGGCGCTTCCTCCCTCAGGCAGCTCTAAGGCTGAGGCTGGATGACGCGTGTTGGGGATGGTGTACCTGGGGCAGGACTGCTTCACCTGGGAGTTAGTGCATGGACTTGGGTGGGTCCATGAGTCTGGACAGGAAAATAAAGGACGCCTCAGTTTTTCTTTGCCGTCCTCTATATTATTCTATACGTCCAGAAGTACAATTCTGAAAAAGGGGCCACTAAGCCTCCCCAGCCTTCCCAAGAGGAGAATGAGGGTCCTTAACTCTTAGAAGGATCGCCTCTGGGGCAGCTCCTAGGCTCTGTGGATAGACCCAGGCCTAGCTAGAGACAGCAGGTCCTGGGTTCAAATTTGGCCTCAGATACCTCTCAATATGTGACTCTGGGAAAGTAACTTAATGCCCTTTGCCTAATTATTGCTATACTTAGTATCGATTCCAAGACAGAAGATAAAGGTTTAAAAAAAGAGAGAGGAAGGAAGGAGAGAAAGAGGGAGAGAGGGAGAGGGAAAGGGGGAAGGAGAAAGGAAGGAGGGAGAGAGAGAAGAAAAGAGGGAGGAAGGGAGAGAGGGGGAGGGAGGAAGGAAGGAGAGAAAGAGGGAAAGGGAGAGAGGGAGGGAGAGGGAAAGGGGGAAAGGAAGGAGGAAGAGAGAGGAAAAGGGGAAGGAAGGGAGAGAGAGAGGGAGGGAGGAAGGAGGGAGAGAGAGAAGGAAAGAGGAAGGGAGGGAGGGAGAGGGAAAGGGGGAGAAGGAAGGAGGAAGAGAGAGAGGAAAAGGGGAAGGAAGGGAGGGAGAGAGGGAGGAAAGAAGGAGGGAGATAGAGAGGGAAGAAGGGAGGCATCTTTAGGTAACAGTTGGTATAAGATGGTGTCTGGGCTCTTCCCAGCTCCAAACCTCAGTTCCTGGGCTGAGCCACTTCTGGGACTCCCATAACACTCCTTCCGTATTCATGGCTCTCCAGAGAGATCTCTAGGATGGTCTAAGTGGCACTGCAGCCCCCGGCATCAGGAGGTAATTAATTGCTCAGTGGTCCCTGGGCCCTTGTCTTGGACCCAGCCAGGCACCTCGTTTCCCTCTAGGAGTCCGGGGGGGGGGGGGGGGGGCTGGGCTAACCCTGCCACGTGGAGGCAAACCTTTATTTCTGGAGTGAAGGTTCTGCCTCGGGCCCCGTGGGAGATGGGCTAGACGTGCTGGCCAGGCCAAGACATGCTTAACGTGCGTTAGGACGGGAACTATTTAAAGCACTTGAAGAGCCACCATTTGGGTCCAAGTTGGGCTCGTTCCAAGCATTCCGACATATGGCAGCCCGTTGGGGACTCCTTCCTGCTCCCCAGAAAATCCTTAACCCTCTCTGTGTGTCTGGACGGAAGGAATAAACTCACATGTGGAGTTTTCAGCAGGACTCGAGCACGTATTAAGCGCCTCGTATATGCCCGTGTACAAGTAATTAGCCTGCCCTGCCCAGCCGCGTGACCCCGGGGAAGCCACTTAAGCCCGTCGGCTTTGGTTTTCTCTGTAAAATAAACTGGAGAAGGAAATAGCAAACAACTGCAGATCTTTGCCAAGAAAACCCCAAACGTGGCCCCAGAGATTGGACAGGACTGAGTAACAGCCAAGGAAGGCGAGGCGGGGCCAGATGGTGAGAGCTTTGAATGCCAGACCGAGGAGTTCAGGCTTTAGCCAGTGGGAATAGGGAGCCCTCGAAGCTTCCTCAGTGAGAGCGTGGCCTGGTCTGCCGTTGGCAGGTGAGCAAAGGCTTCCGATTGGCAAGAGGAGAGAAGTGAGGCTGGAAGCTGGGGGGAGGCCATCAAGGGGGCTGGAGCGAAGGGGACAGTTTGGGAAGAGATCACAGATACGGCGGGACAGCATCTACAGGAGGGGAGAAGGAGGCCTCTGCGGGGGCGATCTGGAAGGACAGAAGTGCCAGGAGGATGGAGGATGCCACAAGTGATCAGGGAGGCCTTGTCCAGCCGCCTCGTTTTCCAGACTTCACGCGGGCCTGAGATTTGTCCCCGGACTTTAAACGGAGGGGATGATTTTTTGCTGCACGCTGTGTTCCAAAGGCAAAGAGGCCGGCGACGCCAAGCCAGAAGGTGCTGCTTAAGCCATGGCCGAGACTCCGTTATCTGCAGAGGCGGAAGGCCAGGCCCCCCTGCCCTGCCGTGGAGGAGCCCCGGCTGATAAATGAGCTCCCAGCTTCCCGGTGGGTCATGTGGAGTGCAGGCCAGGCGCCACGCTGGGGGAAGAGGGGGGTCTGAAGCAGGCCCAGAACAGCAGGCGTCGGGCCACCCTCAACAGCCAGGGAGCATCCAGGAGTCTCAGGCTCTCATCTCCCACCCAGGGCCTCCCTCAACCTCCCAGAAGGAAGAGGCCAAAAAAGGCCTCTGAGTTAGGGTTTGCTCAACCCTCTTGAGCGAGATCTGACCCTTCTTGGTGACACGGAGCCTTTTAGCCCTTGGGCCTTCCTGGTAGCGATGGGGTCTCCTAATGATGGCCCTGAAGCGGGGCCTGATCCAAATACCAGCCTTACATTGACAGGACTAAAAAGGTAGAGTGGAAAGAGCCTTAAGGGACCTTAGGAGTCACTTTATCAGAACCCTCCATTTTACAGATGGAGAAACTGAGGCCCAGAGAGATGAATCAGCTTGTCTGAAACTACCACAGGTAGTAGGTGGCAGAATTTGGGTTCCTTGAGTACAAATCCAGCACCTTTTCACTGAACCAGACTAAGATAATTAAGGAGTAGTGGCCCAGCCCACGGTGGAAGACCCTTCCGGCTCGATGTTTTAGAGCAGCTCCGGCAGTGGGTCAAAGGAGCGGCCTTTGTCCCTTCTCCAAGCCCCCCAAAACTCAATGAAAATAATGTGCATTTCCCATCGGACCATTCTCAGGGCTTGGCAGAGATGGTTCCCCCGCGGGAGGGCTTCTCTGCCTCCTCCCCAGCTCCTTTTTCTTCCTCGGGTATTACCTCACCCTTCCTGGCCCCCTTGGGTCAGACTGGACTCATGGCCCAGAATTCTAAGAATGTTCCTTCAGTGAGGAGCTCCAGGGGGATTTGGCCCAACTATTCTCCCAGAAATAACCAAGGAGGAAATAGGTGTCCAGCGAACGTCTCGTCATTCCTCAGTTTGTTTCCTTTCCCAGGGAAGGAGTTAGGAGAGCAGAGGGTGGATTGTCTCCCAGAGAATGCGAAGAATACCATCTGGTCCAATGAGTGCAGAGCGAGAGCCCCCCGTGCGCCAGCCCTGGGGACCCCACAGAGAACACAAAGACAGAAGCAAAGAGGAGCCCCCGGCCTGGAGGAGCGAACGTTCTCCTTGGGAGACACACCATGTCAGCAGAGGAGCAGAGACGTGGTCGTGGGAGGTGGCAGGAGCTGAGAAAAGACTTCTCGAGGCTTAGAGGACAGATTCAGAGACAAGGACAGGAGAGAGTTCCCGGCATGGTGAGGCAAAGGCATGACAGCAGGAAGTTAACATTCAGAGGACACCAAGTCAGCGACTTGGCTAAAAACTCAGGTGTGCAGAGGTGGGGAAGAAAGGGAAGAAGAGGGAACCAGCATGTATGAAGTGACTGGAAAGGACAGCAAGCTGAGGAGTCTGTGTGACCCCAGATACGGAGCAAGGGGCCATCGAAGATGGTTGAGTGGAAGAGTGACCGCGTCATACATGAGGGAGATGATCCCGCCAGCTGTGAGGATGCCGGATGGGGCAGAGCAGAGACCAGTAAGGAGGGTCTGATGGAGCTTGACAGCCGTTGGCGTTGTGGAAACACACGAGAGGGATGTTGTAAAAGGGGAAGCCATAGGACATGGCGACCCATTGGCTTTGGATCCAGACTCTTGGTTGACATTTTGGCCTCCATAGGCATGTACCAAGGTGGATCAGTGGACAGAGTGCTGGGCTTGGGGTCAAGAAGACTCATCTTCCAAGTTCAAACTTCCTAGCTAGGTGACCCTGGGCAAGCCACGTTGCCGTGTGTGCCTCAGTTTCCTTCTCTGTGAAATGATCTGGAGAAGGAAATAATAAACCCGTCTAGTATCTTTACCAAGAAAGCCCCAACTGAGGTCCCAGAGTCAGAAATAACGGAACAACAGACAAGCTTCTCTCAGGAAAAGTTGTTCTTTGGGAATCTGGCTTCTCCTCTGCCTGCCTGCTCGTTTCTCAGGGCACCAGCCAATCTCCCAAACCTCATGAGATCTCTCCAGAGAACTGGGGTCGGAGAGCCAAAGCTGCTTGTCACAACAGGTCACCATCCCCAAGTCACACAGTCTCTCCCCCCGCCTTGTCCCATCCACAAGGGGCCTTGGTCAGATGCGGGAAGGATCTGGCCTCCAACAAATTGAAACCATATTGGAGCGGATCACCACCATGAGAAGAAACTACGACGCTCATTCTTGGAAGATGCTTTAACTGTTTCAATTCAGAGGTCCAAAGAGGGAATGCCCAAGGATGAAGTCTCCCAATGCTTTGTACTTCCTAGATAGCAAAGTATTTATAAAGGACCTACTATGGGCAAGGGAGCCAAGGCACCAACCCAATTGTATTCTGCTGCCTCTCTTGTGGGTACTTTATCTATTTATTTATATTTATTTATTTAGAATATTTTTCCATGGTTACATAATTCATGATCTTTCCCACCCCTCTTCCCTGTCCCCTCCTAGAACTGGCGAGCAATTCCACCTCTTATAGGTACTTTAAAATGCTATTTGATTGATTGATTGCATTCTCCTGACATCCAAAGAACACCAGGGAAGCCACTAGTTGCCCACTGGTTGTCTTTCACTCTCCTCACATGCCAAATCCATCTTCTTTGTCATGTCAGGCAGTCAACAAGCATTTATTAGGCACCAACTGTCACCCTCATCAATTTCTGTATGAATTCTCTTTTGAAATTCTCATGCTTTAATAGGCAACAGTTGGTTCATCCTGTCCCCCACAAAGGTGTAAAAGGGAAATCTTTATTCTCTTTGTCTATTTTGAGTTAATCAAGAAACCCCTACTTAACATTTCAATTAGCCATCAAGTAAGAGAATTCACAAGTCACTTACTAAGAGAGCTCCATCCTTTTAACTCAATCAGTCAGAAACTTGTGAATCCTTTGATAAGAGTTTACAACCTCAGAGGATGAGAGGTGGATCCCACAGACACTGCCCCCATGGGCAATGCTAGGCAATTTGGAAGCTGTGATTGGCCCCTGTAAAGTGAGGAAGGGACAGGAAGGGACGTGGGAAAGGACTATAAAAAGTCTGGAACTTCCTGCCCAGGGAGTCTTCAGCTTGAATCTTCAGCTTGGAGTTTCAGCTGGTGACTTGCCTCTTGGAGGTGGCTTTAGACTTGGACCTCAGCTTCGCCTTGGAACCTTGGCTCTTGGACTGTTTCTTGAAAGATTGCTCTAGGATCTTCTCCTTGTGAGTGGCTGGTCTCTCCTTCCTGGCTTCTGGAGAGATTAGTTCTGGAGAGGCCTTCTTTTCCTGGAGGAGGCTGCATTGGTAGAAGGAGCCTTTGCATAAGACACCACCAGGTCCTCTGGCTGAGGGTTAACTAGCCCTTCCAGAGCAGAGCCAGACATGGGAGCAACATTTAGTGTGATAGGCTAGACATTTTCTCTACTCTCTTCTTATGTTTCTCTACTTTCACTCTTTCCAACTCTTTGTACATAAAAGCTACTAAAAGTCACTTGACTTGAGCTATAATATTTTTTATTTGGTGATCACAGTATTACTTTAGAATTCTCAAAGGCAAGGGGACTATGGTCTCTGCCCTATTGGTGTTCAAATGAGATTGGAGAGTGCTCAGCTGTTTGCCCTTCCTGCAAGAGGGAAGGCTACTCAAATAGGAGTTATGGAAACTGGGGGAATCAGATAACAATAAATATCCCCATTTTTCTAATGCTTTAAAGTTTAAAAAGCCTTTTTCTCCCCTCCCTGTCTTTCAAGGAAGGCTGCAAAAGTATATGTAGCCCCATTTTACAAATGAAAAAACTAAGAAGGAAAGCAACTTACTAAGAGTCCCACAGCCAAGTGTCTGATACAGAATTTGAACCCAAATCTCCTGGCCTCCAATCTAACACTTGATGCCTAGATCCACATGCAGTTAGTTAATTATCAGTCAGACTTGCCTCACTTATAGCAGCCACCAAGTCCTGGGGCCTTAGTGACCAGAGCCTTTTCCTTTTGGTCTTTTTCCTTTCACAAGGTTGAGAGGAAGTTCTCTCAGCCATACTCTTTGGGGACATTCCAAACAATTTTGCTCTGGGGCCAAGGGTGGAACGTTTCAGCCAAAAAAGGACAATTTTCAGATCCTTAAGTGCAACCAAAAAATTGGATTAAAGAAAGAGATAGTTCTCCTCCTCATTAGTCACAGTATTCCACCTTATCTGTGCCTTGGCCTGAGTCTGAGTGCTCAGGAAGTGCCCTAAGTGCCTATCACCTTACCCCAAGGCCCCCAAGGGGACTCTGGAAATGGAATATTTCCCAAGATTAAGGTTTTCCCTCGAGGGGGCAGAATCTTGACATTAACACACAGTGGCCTGAACTATGGAAGTCCCCAGATTTATTCCCATTTTCAGCTGTCACAATGGTATAAATAAATGGAAATGCCAACCTTATGTTGGAAGGGTTATTTTTGGGTGCTGGTGACACTGTGAGACCACAGAACAGATTTCAAACTCTGTATGAGGCCCCAGAATAGCACATGAAAAGTTCAGCCTTGGTCTGTGGTCTCTGTGAGGACATGAGATACGGGGACACATCAGTGTCAAGGACAGCCCAACAGCATCTTCATGGATTCTGGGGACTTGGAGGCTGGAGAGCTCCTGAGACTACAAGACTTCCTCTTAAAGAATTCCATGTTCTCTTCCATCTAAGTCAAGGGTTACATTTTTGTCCTCAAGAAAAATCAAATATCTGTCATCATTCCTAAAACAACTATTGCCTACAACCAAATTCTGTGTGTCGATGGCGAGGAGGGAGGTTGGGAAGGGGGAACAAAAGTTAGGAAGGGAGGGCTTTGGAGTCAAAAGACTTGGCCTTCAGCAAACCACTTCATAGGATCATAGATTTCGAAGTGCAGGGCCCCAGAGGCCATTTTATGGACAAAGAAACTAAGACTCAGAGTGGCAAAGTGAGTTCGGATCATAGAACCAGAGATTCATGTAGTCCAATTTTCTTCATTTAAACTTAATTTTAAATTACATTATTCATGTAAATATGAGACAACTGAGACCCCTTAAGTGACTTACTCAAAGTCACACAGAGTAAGAGATTTGGGGTTTAAACCCAGATCTCCTTTCCTCCAAATGTAGTCCTCTGTCTCCTGCACAGCCCTTCTGGCCTCACCTTCATATCTGTAGAATGTGGTTAATAATATTATTTCTCTCTCAGAGTGAATTGCTGATATTTGGGGATAACTTGGCTTAACTGGTCTCCATAGGAACTAGCAGAAAAACAATAGTGATCAGCTGAAAGGGGCCTTCTTCTTCCTCAGTTCTGGTATTTGGGCTTTTCTTTTCCACTTACCACATTCTACCTTGTGTCATAATCTTTGGTAATTAGAATATCCTCTCCCATAGATTGTCATCCTATCCATGCTGATGATTCTCACACCTACTTATTCAGGACTCTCTTCTGACCCTCGGAGTCACTGCCTACCCAATATGTCCAAAACTGAACTCATGGTAGAATCCACAGCCCCCCTATTTCTGTGGAGAATAAAACCATCCTCCCAGTCCTTCAGGCTCTCAAAGGAGTCATCACCTTGGATTCCTCATTCTTTTTCATGCCCCCCCACACACACACCCCCAAGCTATTTCCAGAGCCTACTGATCTCACTTATGGAGCATCTCTTGTCAATTTCACTTCTTCTGTATCTCTTGTTGATTTCACCTTTGAATATCTCTTGTTGATTTCACCACATTTCTTGTAGATTTCATCTCTTCCATAGCTCTTGTTGATTTCACCTCTGCCACATCTCTTGTTGATTTCATCTCTACATCAACTCTCAAATGTGGCCCTTTTTCTTCTCTGACACTGCCTCCTCCCAGGGCAGTAGCTGTTGGTGGATGTCTGCCTCACCTCTCTCCTCACTTCGGTCCATTCTTCATCCAGTCATTCAAGTGATTTTCCTAAAATGCAGGTCTGACCATGTCTCTTCCCTACTCCAATGGTTCCCTATGGCCCCCAGAAGCAAGTTTGACATTCTGTGTAAATAGAATTTTGTACCCTTGAACTCCATTTCCCAGCACCCTATTCTCCTCCTGTCCTTACATGCTGACTAGGCAGGATATACATTCTGGATAGTTCTGCCACTTGTTCTCTTCTCTTCCTGTGATGGCAGCTGTGGATGTGGGTGGGGTTTTTGAGCAAGTAGAAAAGCTTGGGCACCTGGTTTTATTTTGTTAGATAATTACATTTTTATTCCTTTACTTCAAGTGATTATTAATAAATCTTATAAAATATACTACTTGGAGCTATTCTGTATTAATTTTTAATCTTGCAATTCAAAGCCCTTCATAATCCAGTCCCCTCCTACCTTTCCAGTCTTACACTTCACTCCCCAACACATACTCCTTCATCCAATGTCACTGACCTCTTGGCCATTCTGTGACCCAGATCCTCTGTCTCTAAGCTCTGGGCATTCACCCTGGCTGTCCCCCAGGCATGAAATGTTATTTTTATTTCTGACTACGGATTTCTCTGGCTTCCTTTAGGCTCTGACTAAAATCTTATCACTTCCTGACCTAATTCATTTTCAAATTGTTGATTTCACCTTTGAATATCTCTTGTTGATTTCACCTCTTTAATTTACTTCTCTTTAGTTTGAAAGCTCTTAAATTTGGGGTCCATGAATAGATTCTATTCATATAATCTATATAATCTAATCATATAAACATAAAATACCAATAAGTGGTACTTGAACTTGGATGAGAAAAGAAAATTGCATTTTTATTTTCATAAACTTCTTTTTGAAACTTAGGTCGCCCTTCAATTATAATTAAAACAAAACTATAACTTAAAGGGGGTCGATAGGTTTCAGAAGGATACCAAAGGGGTTGAGGCATAAAAAAGGCTATTAAGCCCTCCTCTAGAGCAAAATTAGATCATTATTTGGTGAGTCTCTGTTTTGGGAGTGTGCTAAACCGAGGCCAAAAGATCCTGGGATCCCTGGTGCCCCTGCACATTTGGTAGTATAGCAGATCTGACATTAGGCAGAAATCAGGAGGGGCTTCTCCTTCCCCAGCACTTTCTTTCACACATGACAGCCCAGACAAGGAGCACTGAGGGAGGGCCTCAACTAGACTGTAGGGAAGTGTGAGGAGAGAAAAGAGGATGCAAGTTATGGTACTGAATTAATAAGACTTGGCCGATAGGATGGGGAGGGGGTGAAAGAGAGGGCAAAGTCCAAGAATGAGTCTAAGGTTGTGAGCCTGGAGAGTGGGAGGATGCCAGAAAGAGGGAACTTTGGAGGGAGAGAGTTGTTGCCTTTGAGATACCTAAAGGAGATGTAACGAGCAGAAGAGGAAATGACTCCGAAAACCAAGGTTTGATCTTCCAAGCGTATCAGTTTATTAAGCACTTCATGCCAATTGCCTGCCACGTCAGAACCAAGCCCACTCCTCAGTGTCGAGTTGGACTCCAAACACAGAGGGAGACAGACTTTCCTCATTAAAAACAATGAATCAAATTAAGCCAATTAATGAAAAGGAAACAGCACAACTTTAAATCATCTGATTTCCAATTGGATGAAAGATTAAGGACTTTGGAAGGGGGGAGTGAACAGGTGCGCCTCTGAATTCAGGAAGAGGAGAAGCCCCTCCTCACCAGCATCTCTAACAAAAGGGAACATGGAAACAAGAACTGAATGATCAAATGGGCCCAGTTTTCAGATCAGACGTGAGTTGCTTGAGATGTACAATTGGGAGCAAACTCCACACTGATATCAGTCTTAGGATGTGACTGTTTCTAGCCAACACAACCTCGGTCCTTGGTTAAGAGTCTCTTAACAGGGGGCAGCTGGGTGGCTCAGTGGATGGAGAGTCAGGCCTAGAGACAGGAGGTCCTGGGTTCAAATCTGGCCTCAGACACTTCCCAGCTGGGTGACCCTGGGCAAGTCATTTAAGCCCCATTGCCTAGCCCTGACCACTCTTATGCCTTGGAACCAATACACAGTATTGACTCCAAGATGGAAGGTAAGGGTTGAGAGAGAGAGAGAGAGAGAGAGAGAGAGAGGGAGGGAGGGAGGGAGGGAGAGGGGGAGAGAGAGAGAGAGAGAGAGAGAGAGAGAGAGAGAGAGAGAGAGAGAGAGAGAGAGAGAGAGAGAGAGAGAGAGAGAGAGAGAGAGAGAGGGAGGGAGGGAGGGAGGGAGGGAGGGAGGGATGGAGAGAGGGAGGGAGAGAGAGAGGGGGAGAGAGAGAGAGAGAGAGAGAGAGAGAGAGAGAGGGAGGGAGAGAGGGAGGGAGAGAGAGAGAGAGAGAGAGAGAGAGAGAGAGAGAGAGAGAGAGAGAGAGAGAGAGGGTGGGAGGGAGGGAGGGAGGGAGAGAGGGAGGGAGAGAAAGGGAGAGAAAAGACGCATCACCCATTTCTGGCCCTTCTGAGTGTCTGTTGCTCACCCCCAGGGATTCCTCTCGCAGGGCATATGAGCTTCATTAGAGTGAGTTCTGAATTGGTGACCTGGACTTTACATAAGGACTCCAGGCCTCTTTCTAGCTTCAAAGAAGGTGAGTGTTTAGGCTAGACAAGAAAGGGTTCACTTCAGGTCTCTGAAGGGCCTTTTGCAGGAACTAGTGATTTGATTTCTACCTTGTGGCTCCTGAAGGAGACCCCACAGGATACCTCGAAAGTTTTCAAAGGGCTTTAGGCGGGTTATCCCACTTGATTTCCACTACAGCCCGGTAAGGCAGGTGCCATTGTCCCCACTTTGCAGAGAAGAAAAACTGAGTCTGAAAGAGGTGAAGTCAAGTGACTCTACAACTAGTAAATGTCTGAAGCGAGATTCAAACTCATCTCTCCCTGAGCAGAAGTCAAGTGAGCTGTCTACTAGGCAATTCAACTGCCTAAAGACTAAAATAAATGTCCACCAATGGGGAATGCCAAAATGGACCAGCCTGTCCCAGGAGGGAGTGAGCTCCCCGTCCCCTGGAGTCTTCAACGACCATTGCTGGGGGAGAGGGCTCTTGGTCAGGTGGCCTCTGAGGTTCCTTCTAGCCTCTGAGATCCTGTCATTGGAGCTCAAGTGGCTGAATTTTTCCATCCCTGCCTTCTTGCTGGCTCCCCGCCACCCTCAGATCCAAGCTGAGCTCAGTCCCACAAGCATGGCCTCTCCAACAAGATGCTCCATTGTCTAGGGTTGTTTTCTTAGCAAACAGGGAGCAGCGGGAGGAGGTGGTTCTGCTCATTTGAAATGTGACCGAGCAGGGATGAGGTAATGGGGTGGTGAACTTGGGGGATTAGGGTGGCTCCCCGGGGCCCTGGAGCCTTGCGCTTGGCAGTCGATGCCCCTTTCACCTCCTTGACTTAATGGAAACCTGTTTTTTGTTTTCTTGAAGGTGCCAAATCTCTGCTAATCCTATTGTAGGTTCACAGATTCATAGGCCAGGCTAGAAGGGATCTTTGAGGTGATCTGGTCCAGGTCAGAAGACGGAGACCCAGAAAAGGAGAGAGATTTGCCCGCGGCCACCTAGGTAGGGAGCGGCAAGCTGTCCATTGGTGGGCAGCCCTTCTCTCCTCCGAGGGCCAAGAGCAAATAGGAACTTAGCGTGGATCATGTCACATTCTGGTTATTTTTATTTATGCTATTTATTATCCTCCTCCTAAATGAGACCATGAGCTCCCGAAGGAAAGGGAAGCTCTTAGATCCATTTTGCTTCTTCCTCACAGCTTAGTACGTTATTCTCTGCACATTTAATATCGACGAATCTTCACTGAGTTGAATTGAATGTGCAACAGAGAAGAGATTACATTTTTTGTTGTGGTTATTCAGCCATTTTCCATCATGTCTGACTCCTCATGAACCCCATTTGGGGTTTTCTTGGCACAGATGCTGCAGTAGTTGGCCATTTCCTTCTCTGGTTCATGTTACAGATCAGGAACTGAGGCCAACAGGGTTAAGTGACTTGCCCAGGGTCATACAGCTAGAAAGTGTCTGAGGCCAGATTCAAACTCAGGAAGGTGAGTCTTCCTGGTTCCAGATCCAGAACTCTATCTAAGCTGCCTCCTCCACCTCAAGATTTCCTCCCCCAGCCTTTTCTCAGAATCTCAGAGTAGGGAGGGAGTTCAGGGGGCATCTAGCAGTGATGGCAGGACCCAAAATAAAGAAATCATCATAGAATGTAAGCCCCTAGAGGACAGGATGGTTTCACCTCCCCTCCCAGAATCCCTAGTACCTAGAGGAATCTCCTGCCCCACAGTAGATACTCAATAAATATTTGTTGAATTGAATTGAAATGAATTGAAATATCAAAACAAGGGTTGGTGTTACAAAGCCTATCTATTCATTTTACCATTTTTTTTAAAAAAAGGAATTCTCTTCACCAGAAGGGGTCATCCAGCCTTTACTTACAACTCTAGGGGCAACTGGGTGGCTCAATGGATGGACAACCAGGTTTCGAGATGGGAAGTCCTGGCTTCAAATCTGGCCTCAGATACATCCTGGCTGTGTGACCCTGAGAAAGTCACTTAATCCCCATTGCCTTGCCCTTATCACTCTTCAGCCTTGAAAGCAATATTTGGGATCGATTCCAAGATGGAAGGAAGGGGTTTTTGTGTTGTTTTTAAAACAACTCTCTATCGAGGCTCAGAGTTTCCCACAACATCTTGGGGTAACCATTCTCCTGCCGGGCTCCTCCACTTGTTTTATCCAGTCAAACTGCACCTTGCTCGAGTCTCTGGGATCAAGCAGAATTAGTGGAATCCCTTTCCTCCATGATAGCCTTTTCTGATACTTGAAGTCCACTAACATGTCCTCTCCGAAAGCCAGAAGTTCCCCAGTGTTGTAAGAATTGCAAAACACTTTCCAAGCGTTACCTCCTTTGATCCTCTTAACAAACCCTAGAAGGTAGGTGCTATGATTGTCCTCATTTTATATAGATGAGGAAACTAGGTCAGCAGTGAAGTGACTTACTCAGGTTCACATAACCAGTAAGTGTCTAAGGCTGGGTTTGAGCTCAGGTCTTTACAATTCCGTTTCTGGTGCTCTATGCACACCTTGCAGCCCCTTCCTTAGGCTCCACATCCCCAGTTCCTTTCCCAGATCCTCCAGGCCCCTCACTCTGCAGGTATTTTATGAAATAGTGGATTTTTGTCCCCAAAGCTGGGATCTTTGGGTTTGTCATATACTGTCTTGCTGAGGTCACTTACCCCAAGTCTATTCCACTGATCCTCCTTTCCGTCTCTTAGCCTGTACCAAATTGTTTTGATGACCACTGCTTTATAATATAGTCTGAGATCTGGGTCTGCAAGGCCCCCTTCCTTTGTATTTTTTTCATTATTTCCCTGGATATCCTTGATCCTTTGTTCTTCCAAATGAACTTTGTTATGGATTTTTCTAAATCAGTAAAAAAAATTTTTTGGAAGTTCAATGGGTATGGCACTAAATAGATAAATAAGTTTGGGTAGGAGGGTCATTTTTATTATATTGGCTCGTCCTATCCATGAGCAGTTAGTGTTTTTCCAATTGTTCAAGTCTAGTTTTAGTTGTGTGGAGAGTGTTTTGTAGTTGTGTTCATATAGTTCCTGTGTTTGTCTCTGGAGATAGATTCCTAAGTATCTGCAGGTATTTTAAACAACACTAAGGACTCCTACATGGGGAAAACCAGGATGTGTAGAGGAAAGAACTCTGGATCTCAAGTCTGAGAGCCTGGAGCGTCCGTACCAGCCCGGTTCCCGAGCATCGCCTGCGGGACTCGGGACTTCCCTATCTCTGGGCTTTAGCTTCCTCCCCTACAAAAGGAAGGTAGTGGACGAGGTGACTCCTGAGGCTCCAGGCAGCCACGAATCTGGGCTACAGCCTGCGGCCTTTGCCATGAACAATTCAGGAATGAGAAAGCTTCGATCAGGCCCTCCCTGGCTCTTGTTTCTAAAGACGGGGGATACGTGTGTCAACCCGAAGGCAGTCCCTGCCCTCAAGAGGCTTCCATTCTACATCAGGGAAGGCAGTTGTGGTGTCTCGGTTTGGAGAGTTACAGGGATGGTGAACGGAGGCCTAAAATGCACTGACGCCTCTCAGAAATAGGGGTTTGTTAGCAAGGCCTGGCCTCCTGGGGACCGGCTAATTCCTGCTGCCATTATGCCTGTATCAAGATAGCCACTGCCCAGTGGAGAGGGGTACGGGGGGGGGGATCACAGAGCCACAGCTAAGGGACCTCCGAGGCATCTGGCCCATTTTACAGACAAGAAGCCAAGACTGAGAGCAGGGAGGTGACTTGTCCCAAATCACCCAGGGAGCAGCAGGTAGAATTGAGACTCGAACCCCGTTCTTCCCTAGTCCAATCCAGAGTTCTTGATCCTGTACCTCCTCGGAGAGGGGTGGCCGGAGGGGCTGGGCACGGACAAATGAGGGTGTCTCTGTGGATCCAGCCTTCGGGCTTGGCCTTGTCAGAATTCCAAGTTCTGAGTTCTTATCAGCTCCCCAGGCTTAAGGCGATAATCGCCCAAAAAGCCGGCCACCAGATGAGGATAAACAGCTGACAGAATAGGGAGACAAAGTTAGAAGGGGAGAAAGAGAGGACAAGAGCGGAACGCGGATTCCCACCCAAGGACCTAGAAACCACTCCAGGAAGTCAGGACACTTGGGGAAACTGAGGCCCAAGGAGAAAATGACTTCCCCAAGGCTCTATAAAATGGCAATGAAGACTTGAACTCACATCCTCCATACCCTTCAGAAGGCTTCATCTTCCTTTGATGGATGGGAGTTCCTGAGAGATGAGTAAGGTGGACAGGTAGATGGGCAGGAAGACACGATCGATGAGAGAGAGAGAAAAGGAGAGCAAACATTTATTGAGCACCCACTATGTGCCCAGCACTGTGCTAAAGGGTGGGGGTACAGACACAAACAAGCCCACCCTCCAGGAGCTTATATTCCAATGGGAAGGGGTGACACATACTGAAGAAGGATTCTGGGAAGAGGGAAAGGGACATTTCTATCCTGGTACGTTGGCCAGGGAGCCCCTCAGAGCTCACCCTTTCTACCCTTGTCTCCTCTCCCCCTGAACCCCTTTTCTCTTGCAGGAGTTACCGAGAGGTCACCAACTGCACCTACCTTGTTGCCCAGAAGCTGGACTGCTACTGGCCCGGGCCCCAGGTGAACGACTTCTTCATCACGATTCACAGGAACTACTTCCACGACTGCCCTGCCACAGGACGGGTCCCGAAAGACCCCCCCAGCAACGTCCTCTGCCCCTTCATCATTGCGCCCATCTTGGTGACGCTCCTTGGGACGGCGCTGGTGGTGTACAAGAGTCAGCGGAACGAGGGCATCGTGTAGAGCCCCACCAACCCAGGGGGCGCCTCTCGGGGCTTCCGCACCCGTGGACACACCTGACGTCACGACCTGAGACTGTGGGGTGGTCACTCTTGTGGAGCATGCTGGGAAGGATGGGGGTGGGGGCTTCCCTGGGTGTGCTGGCCCTGAGGGTGGACGGGCAAAGACGATAGGAAGGCAGACCACAAGCAGTCTCATTTGTTCCCTCAAAACATGCCCCCCAAGCCCTGCCCCATAGCTTTTAGTTGCTAGCAGATTTGAGAACTGAGTTTAAACGAGCCAAAGGGGCCGACATAGTGTTGACGTTGGCCGAGGATCCATCAGGCAGAGATGCTGTAAGTAGAAATGGTTTCCTGGGAAGTCTCTAGCCAAGTGTTTCCCCCGAAGCGTGTCCATCCTCCAGATGGGCTCCTCTGGCCTTCCAGTGTTTCCAATGTATAAAATATGTTATGATGCTGTACATGGAACAAGCTGTGTTTGGGTGATTAAAGACACAGTCTCAAATACGGAGATGCTTCTGATTTCTCTGGGATAGTTTGGCTGGGCCAGGAGGGGCTCCTGGTAATCTGACATCCACAAGGAAGAGCCAAAGCCGGGAAAGCGTCCCCAAAGCCACCCTGACCAATCCTGGCTTTGGTGACAAAGGGACGTGGCAAAGACAGCTGAGATGATAACAGGAACTCACACTTAGAGATTTACAATGACAACGTGCCTCGCGTTAGTCGTGTCACCCAGGCTTCAAAACAACCCCGTAAGGGAAGCAATAAAATATTCCCATTTTACAGGGGAGAAGGCAAAGGCTCAGCAAGGTTCCCTGCCCAGGGTCACAGTTTGGGCTGCTGGTCCTCTGATCCTGATGCTTTTACCACAACAATATGAATTCTGCCATAAACGTTCCAAAGAAATAAGAGTTTAACTCGTTTCCTCAAGCACTCTCACCATCTGCCATTTTGTTAGAGCTACTCTTCCATCCAATTCCATTCCCTCTAACAAACATAGGAGACAAAATGGCACAGCAGAAATAGTGTTGGCCCTGGGTCTAAATCTGACCCCCAATGTTTTCTATGTGTTTCAATTTGGGCAAATCCCTTGACCTTTCTATGACTTAGTTTCCTCATCAACAAAAAAAGGGGGTGTGGACTAGATGTTCGCTATGGTACCTCCCAGCTCTAGGTCTATGATCCTGAAACTTGCACATAGTAGGTGCTTAACAGAGATGTGACTACTGTAAGAATCAAATTTGGTTTGACTAAATATAAAAGTTAAAAGGTAAGATTGTGGTCGCCATTTATAAAATATTATCCCTTAAGTCAAAATGAGAGTTAGCAGCTTATATTCACAACAAAGTAGAGATAGTGAAAGTGGGAGATATAGGAAGGAGACAAAACCTGGTCTAGCCTGCCAGCCCTAAGAGCTACTCTGGTGAAGTCTGGCTCAGCCCCCAGCAAGGGCTTCCCCAAGTACCAATCTTCACTTGGATTTCCCAGTAGTCTTCAGCTAGAAGTCCCGGTGGTGTCTTCAGCCAGAGTTCCACCAATGCAGAATGACTCCAAGGAAAAGTGTGTCTGTTCAGCTCTACTCACCAACGCAGAATCCAAGGAAAGAGTCTCTCCAAAAGCCAAGGAAGGAAAGAGCCCCGTCCATGTTGGTCTCTTCTTTTATCCCCCTTTTTCCATGTCATTTCCTTCTTTCCCCCTCTTCACAGAAACCAATTGCAGTCTTTCAATTTGCCTAGCACTGCCCAGCCCTGGGTGAGAGTTTTCTCTAGTATGCGACTTGTGAACTCTCTTACTTTAGAGGTACTTTAAGTTCTTGACTGATGAACTCAAAATAGACAGAGGGAATAAAGAATTCCCTTTCACACTACCAGTTTGGTACCTGGTGTAAATGTGTTTAGCAGAAGGATAAGGAAATCCATCCTTGAATGGCCAGCCATCTTACTTCCTTCTCTGCTCAAAATCCTGAGGAGTCAGAGTGGCAGGCGACCCAGATGAAGTAAAAAGAGCCTTCCACTCATTGATACCACACCTGAGCCTCCATTCCCACCCTCCTCCAAAAGATGTCTTCTGCTCTACCTTCTGCTTCCCTTGTACTCTCCTGGGCTTCCTTCTGTTGCTGACAAACTTCCTTTGACCTCTTCCTCTCACTTTCCTCTCTGCATCTTGAATCCTGACTCCCCTAGAAGATGTGGCATCTCCAACTACCCTGACCCCCCCATCCTGTCTGCCCCTTCACTTATACCCCCTTGACACACTGAGCAGGAATACTCCTTGTCCCTTGCTGCCACCTTGAGCCCCTTCCTCTGCCACCACCACCCAGCAGTCCCTCCCCTCAGAGGCTAATGCCCTCTAGCTCTAATATGGCACCACGTCCCTAGTCTGGTGAACTCCAAACCATTCTTTCTCCTTTCCCAGAGTCCAGCTCAGAGCCTTCCTCCTCACTTCATCTCCCAACATCCCCTCAAGCACACTGAGACGCACCCCACTAAGTGTTCCCCCTCCAAGCCAGTCATGGCAGGGTGGCTGCTCCCAAGACTTCCCTATTATCCCCAGATTGCCTGCTCTGTTCAGTCCCTCTTTGGGCAGCATCTGGTCTTGGGAAGCCCTCTTCCTCCCCAAAGAAGCCCATCCCATCTTCCCCAGAGCACTCAGGATCTGAAGTGCCCCTAAGTCCATGCCCTCCCTCTGTTGCCAGGGCCTCTTCTCCTTCCTCCTCTCCCTGGGGCTGGCTTCCTCCACCGTCCTCAGCTGGTGCCAGTCTATTGCCGTAGAATCAGGATAAACAGAAACTCCATCCCTTGACCTTTCCCAGAGTGCTCCAGAGGGACACCAGCTTGGGGAGGACCCTCAGGCACCAGTGCTGTGAACTGTGGACTGGAGCAAGGAGGAAGAGCTTGATTGCCAGTTCCTGGAACAAAGCCCTGACGGCTCCCCTTCATCGTGGACATTCGTTGAGTTCACTGTGGCCCCCAAAGAGGGCTTGGTGCTCCTGGAAACTTGAGGAGGACCAGACGGCCGTCATCTAGCGGAGCGTGTAGGCAGGAGGAAGACATCCCAGCAGGATCCATTTTTGTGTGGTGCCATGTTTCCCCGTCGTTCCTTTCCTCTGCCCAGCGAGCCATTCCTTAGAATACATTCCGAAAGAGGGGAGGAAAGTTCAGCAAAAAGAACCCCCTATCAAAAATTCTAATAGTGCATGCAGCATCCCACCCTCCTGGGCCCCCACCTCAGCAAGGAAGCAGGAGGAGGCGGCTTTCCGTGGCTTCATCCCTGACGCTGGGACTTCCGGTCCGGATTGTTCGTCAGCATTCCTGTTTCCAGGGACGACCTGGTCACCGGCCCTATTTTTCTTCATTCTCTTTCCTCATTTTTCATTGGTTCCAGGACTGGATCCCATTCACAGACGGAAAGTTTACTCAGTGGATAAATGCTCGAATACTATCGCGTAGAAACGTTTCTGGTGGAGAACTAAGTATAGACTAAGTTTTAGATTTTATAAAAATAAATAAAAATAAAGGGACCCAGGACCTCCCATCCCTAGTCTGTTCTCCATCCACTGAGCCACCCAGCTGCCCCCTTTTCTTATGTTTTTAACATCAAACCTTCAAGGTTTAAACCATACAGTGGGTTTCATTGTCTTATCCAAAAGACCTTGCACGAAAGATGCTCTCAAACTCCAATGCTGGGAAAAGGTGGAGTTGTTTGGTGAGCCCAAGGATGTGAAGGCATCCTGGGAAGTATCTGAAAATGAAGCTGAGGGGGCAGCTGGGGGGCTCAGTGGATGGAGAACTAGACCTAGAGATGAGAGTTTCTGGGTTCAAATCTGGACTTGGACTCTTCCTACTTGGGTGACCCTGGACAAGTCATTTCACCCCCATTGCCCAGCCCTTACCACTCTTCTGCCTTGGAGCCAATACTTCTGTCTTCCACAAAAGATAAGGGTTTAAAAAAAAAAGGAAAATGTGGCTGAATGGGCTAATTCAGTCCCCTTTGCAAAAGCTGATTTTTGCCTATAAAGCTCTCCCTTCTTGGCTCTACTTCAGAGAATCTCCAGGTTCTTTCCAAACATGATTTTGGTGCCACCTCCTCCAAGAAGTCTTCCATGATTCTCCCATGGTCATTGGTGCTTTCCTCCTCTGAACTCCTTTGTGGCTATTCGCTATACTTTGTAAAGATTTATTGGGGTCATTTTTCTCTCTGCAGTGTTTAATGCCTTGAAGGCAGGGACCATTTCCTTTTTTGTCTTTGTAGTGTCCGCATCTGGCCCTGTAGGAAGAAAGAATACACACACACACACACACAGAGTTGGTTACAGAAATACATTTCACTCAACAGGGAATTGAGAAAGAGGAATGAAAAGGAGACGGGATAAAAGGAGGGCAGACTAACAGAGGAATTAGTTCTAAGCAAAACAAACTCAAGATGTATAAAAATATTTATAGCAAGGACAGTTAGATGAAGCAGTAGATAGAAAATAGTTAGGAAGGCATCATGCCGAGTACAAATCTGGCTTCTGACCCTTACTAGCTGTGTGGCCTTGGGCAAGTCACGAAACCCTGTCTGCCTCAGTTTCCTCATCTGTCAAATGAGCTGGAGAAGGCAATAGCCAACCCCTCTAGGGTCTTTGCCAAGAAAACTCCAAATGGGGTCATGAAGAGTTGAAGATGACTGAGCAGCAATCACAAGAGTGGGATTCTGGGTTGGGGTGCTGATGTCAGGAAAACTGAAGGAGGGGGTTTCAGAGAACCCTAGGAAAGACTTCTATGAACTGATGCAGGAGGGAGTGAGCAGAACCAAGAGAACAAATTATACCGCGAAGACCCAACCTGGCGTGATATGATAAAGGCAGCAACTTGGAAAGAATGAAGAACTTTGATCAATGTTGTAAAATAAATAAATAAAACCACAGGAAACCCCCCCTAAAGAACTTTAATGGCTAAGCAGGATTTCAACAGATCAGGAAGGAAACCTGCTGCCCACCCCCATAAAGAGGAAAAACTCGGAGGAGTCACTTTTTTGGCCTCGGTCAATTTGTTTCCATTGACCCTACATGTTTGCAAAGGACTTTGTTTTCCTTGGTTTTCTGTTAGGTTTTGGAGCAAGAGAGTGAAAAGGTAGATTTTTGCTGATTAAAAAGTAAATTCAAAAATAATCAAGCTCTAAAAAAATTAAAAATTTTATTTTTTTAAAAAAAACCTTACCTTTAAAACCCATAATTCCACAGTTTATAATTTAAATAACAAAAATGTACAATTGTAATATATAACTATTTAATAAACCAAAAACTAATTATTTAACTTTAAAAAAATAAAACCCCTAACCTTCCATCTTGGAATCAATACTATGTATTGGTTCCAAGGCAGAAGAGGGGTATAGGATAGGCAATGGGGGTGAAGTGACTTGCCCAGGGTCACCCAGCTAGGAAGTGTCTGAGGTCAAATTTGAACCCAGGACCTCCCGTCTCTGGGTCTGGCTCTCCATCCACTGAGCTACCCAGCTGCCCTCCAAAATTAAACATTTTAAAACTTGAAAATAAATCAAGTGCTTTGAGATTTGAGAGAAGGAAAAGGTTAAGAGCTAAAGACAAACCACTATTTCTTCCAGGCAAATCACTTCTTCTCTGTGGGCTTCCATTTCCTTCTGTGTGAAGCAAGAGGGCTGGGTGAGCCGTCTGGCATCCAAGCTTGGGGAAAGCAAAGTCTTGGAGGAGACGCTTTGAACCGGGCTTTGGAGAGTGGGCTGGAATCAGCCAACAGGCTCACTGGGCCCACGCCACAGCATTCGTGGGGCATCCCAGCAATCAGGTCTGGGAAGAGAAGTCTGGAAGAGAAGGTCAGAGGGAAGTCACAAAGGCTCTGAAGTGTGGTGGGCTGTTCCCTGTGACTCGTGTCTACTTTTGGGGATGAAGAAGAGGCCAGATAGGGCCATCCACTCTCCCTAAGAGCCAGCCAGGTTTGGCGAGCCAGCCAGGTTTGGCGAGCCTTAAACCCCATCCCCCTTTGAGTGGGATCTCATCAGCCTCAGTGCGCCCCTGTACAGCCTGCACCAATGGAGCCAGGAGGGCTTTGAGGCAACCTTTCCTCTCCCCAGCCTTTCCTCTGCCCACCTCTGGCTTCCTTCCATCTTCTCTTTAAGGGAAGTGGCGATGTTAGCAGCCATTCAGAAGCTTGTGGCTTTCTTTTCAAACTCAGCTCCCGGCTCCATGAGAGAGGCACTGGGGAAGGTGGCCAGCAGAGAGGCATGAGGAGTGTCCCCAGGAGGCTGGACTCACCCCAGAGGGCTCTTGGAGGGGGAGGCTGCCTGGGGGAAGGCTCGCCTCCCAGCAAGGCGGTTTTGTCCTGGAGTTGGGCAAACAGCTCTGGATTCTTCTCAGGGGTGTGTGGAGTTTTTTAATCCATGGGACAGGCAGTGTTTATGCTGGCACCTCTGCAGGGTCCCGGAGCTAGTTGCCTGCTTTCCTGACCCCAAGAGCCCCTGCTTTCTGGGCTCTGGTTTTCCTTAGCATCAATCAACCAACTAGTATTTTTTTCCTTATCCCTTACCTTCTGTCTTAGCGTCAATGCTGGGTATCGGTTCCAAGTCAGAAGAGCAGGAAGGGCTGGGCAATGGGGTTAAGGGACTTGCCCAGGGTCACCCAGCTAAGAAGCATCTGAGGTCACATTTGAACCCAAGACCTCCCCTCTCTAGACCTGGCTCTCCATCTGCTGGTCCAGCTAGCTGCTCCTTGATATTTATTAAGGACTCCCTAGACAAAAGAGGCCACCCCTCTACTCAGTTAAGCTTATTGTTTTGCTCATTGTCTCCCTGGTTAGATCCCAAATTCCTTGAGGGTAGAGATTTCCTTCTGCCTCCCTTTCCTTACACACAGTAGGTGCTTAATCAATGTTTAGGGGCTGAATGCCTGGAGCTACATTCTAATGGGAAGAAGATGTCTGCATTTATCACAGAATATATTCAAATTGAATACCAGGTTGTTATAGGTAGGGAAGAGGGCACCAGCAGCTGGAGGAACCAGGACTGGCTTCAGCTTAAATATGGCTTTTGAACAGAAGGAGATGGAGGATTCCAAGTCACAGAGGTGGAGCTAAAGCAGCTCTTGGGGGAACACAGATTGTGGATTAAAGAAGTCACCTGCTCCTCTCATCTAGTTTTCAATCTCCTTGTTTTTACAAAGAAGGAAACCGAGGCTCAAGAAGATGAAGCTATTTGGACCTGGGTGGCACAGTGGAGAGTGTGCCAGGCCTAGAATTAGGAAGATCTGAGTTTGAATTCTGCCTCAGCTCCTTCTCGCCTGAGCCATGACAATCTTGTCTTGGCTAGATGACCTCCCAGATAGCCTCAGTTTCTGAATCCCGTGTCCGTGTCCAGGAGGCTCTCTGATCCCACGGTTAGTACCAGAATATTCCATCACAATCACATGCCACGCGTTGGTCCCAAACCAATGCACATCCTCTCGGTTTCCAATTCTTTGCCACCACCAAAGGCTACTGTAAATATTTTGGTCCAAATGGGTCCTTTTTCCATTTCTTCAATCTCTTTGGGATCCAGACCCTCATTTCTAGTACCAAGGTCATTCTCCCTGGCAGTGGGAACAAAAGCCCTCTCTTCCAGGAGCCCAGCCTGGCTTATAAACAGATACAAACAATGACTTCTCTAATGGGCTGGGAGAGCTCCCAGTTTTTCTTTTCTGCAGCAGCACATAAAGCAAACAACAGCCACTGGCTAAAGGGCAAATAACCAAGAAGTCGCCCCTCCTCCCAATCTTCTCCCCATGAGAAAGAGGCCAGAGTGCTTTGGCGACCTCCTGATGATGCCAAGCTTTGTGGGGGGGATTTTCCCAAAGATGCCTCTACTGGGCTCCCATTATCTCCACTGGATTGATTCTCTGGCCTGCCAGGGGGATGGTTGGGTAGCCGGAGCTGCCATCCCGCTCATTATCCATCCAAAAGAGGCTCCTCCTTCAAAGGTAGCCAGCATGGTAAAGGGAGATGGAGAAAGGCTGGTCCCAGAAGGAGGTCTCTGAGACTGAGAGATGCTGAGGAAAGAAATCCCTGTCTGTGTCCCCTCCACATGGGCACATGAACCGCTTCCATGTTCAGTACACATGGGAAGAGCACTGTGGATTCACAGACAAGGGGGAGCGTTGTAGGAGAGCAGAGAAGGAAGGACTGCCCAAAGAGGACAGGGGTCTTTTATTCACTCTACAAATCAGCAGTCTTGGGTAGTTTCCCACTAACAGTCAAGAGGCACTGAGCAGCCCCAGATGGAAACTCAGGCTTCCTCCCTTTACATGACTCACATTCTGGTGAACTATAAGATCTGGAAGGAGTCTTAAAGAGTTTAGAGTGCAAGGAGTCATCAAAGTCATTGAGACCCACTCCTTCATTTTACAAATGAAGAAACTGAGGCTTAGTGAGGCTAAGTGACTTCATAAGTCATTGATTTAGAGGTGAGAGAGCTCTGAGGATGCCCAATGGACCCACTCATTTTACAAGTGAACATTTATTGAGTGCCTACTGTGTGCCAGATAGTGGGATAGATTCTAGGGATACAAAGATCTACCCTCAAGGAACTTACAGTCTACTGGATGGGATCACTACATCTGCAACTAAAATTTGTAAAGTATTTTGGGAGAGGGCAAAGGACAAACAACTGGGGAGGCTTCTCGTAGGAGGTGACACTAGAAAAGAGCCTTGAAGGAAGCCAAGGGTTGGTTCCAAGAGGTAGAGCTGAGAAGAGAGAGCATTCCTGCATGAGACATAGCCCTGCATTGCCAAGGTGATGGGAGATAAGAGGATCATCTTCACTTTCTTCACTTTGACTCCCATCAAAGCCCTCTACAATCTGGTTCCTGTCCTCATCATTTCACTGAAACTGCTCTCTCCAGGGATGATTGCCAACCCTGCTATTTTCTTCTCGGCCCTCATCCTTCTTGTCCTCTCTGCAGCTTTCAAAGCTGTTGGCTGCCTCCTTGATGTTCCTTTCTCTCCAGGTTTTCGTGACACTTCTGGTTCTCCTCGGACCTCCTTGACCATTCCTCAGTCTCTTTTGCTCACTCTTCCTCCAGTTCCTGCCTCTGTGGGTGTCCCTGGGATCCGTCCCGGCCCTTTTTACTTCTCTCTCTACACTATTTCATTTGGTGATCTCATTATCTTCTAGGAATTCAATTACCATCTCTGTGTAGATGATTCTCAGAACTCATTATCCAGCCCTGAGCTCCAGATGCACATTACCGACTGCCTTTTGGACATGTTGAATGGATGGCCCAGAAGCATCCTAAACTCAACATGTCTAAAGCTGAACTCACTCTCTTTTCCTCCAGTGCTCCCATCCTCCAAAATCCCTGACTGAAAGGGTCAGCCGTATAAACTCCAAGCTTCCCGTTTAAGAAGGGAGCGGTGCTCAGAGCATCCCCTCACTTTTCAGCTGACTGCACGACTTTGGGGCTCCTTGCCCCTTCCATCATGCCCCTGCACTGGCTACCTCCCCCAGCTGCTGCCACCCCTCTTTCAACTCCTTTTGAGTGTCGTCTTCCCCATTCAACTGTAAGCTCCTTGAGGACAGAAACTGACCCTTTTTTTTTTTGTATTTGTATCCCCACACTTAGCAGGTGCCTGGCACATAGTAGGTACTTAATAAGTGTTTATTGATCCACTGGCTTCCCTATTACAGTTGAGGGCACTGCCTTCCCCCCAGATCCCAGGCTCACAACCTTGCCATCATCCTTGACTTTTCACTCCCATCCTCCTCTATCAAATCACTTGCCAAATCTTGTCATTTCTTTCCTTACAGAGGCTCTCATCTCGTTCTTTTCTCTTATTCAGCCAGTGCTCTAGCTCACCTCTCACTTGGGCCACTGAAATAGCCTTCCTAACTGAGCTCTGCCCAAATCTCTCCCCTTTGTAATGTGTTCTCCACCCAGATTCAAAGAGGATTTTCCCAAAGTATAGATCTGACACTGTGGTACGAATGAATGTAATGGACTTCTCTACTAGCAGCAATGTGATGACCCAGGACAAGTCTGAGGGACTCATGAGAAAGAATGTATCCACATTCAGAGGAAGAACTGTGGGAGCGGAAACACAGGAGAAAAACACCTGCTTGATCACATGGTTCAATGGGGATGTGATTGGGGATGGAGACTCTAAATGATCACCCCGGTGCAAATATCAATAATATGGAAATAGGTCTTGATCAATGACACATATAAAACCCAGTGGAATTGTGTGTTGGCTAGGGGAGGGGAAAAGGGAGGGAAAGAACATGATTCTAGTAACCAAGGAAAAATATTCTAAATTAATTAATTTAGACATTTTCTATTAAAAAACACAAATAAAGTATAGATATGACCATATAACCTTCCTACCCAATAAACTTCAGTAGCTCCCTAGTACCTTTGGGATCAAATGTAAAGTCTTGGTTTAGCATGTAAAGCTCCTCTCAGCTGGCCCCCTTCACACCTTTTTAGTTTTCTCACATTTTCCTCCCCTCCACACTGTCCTGGGTTCAAATCTGACTTTAGATACTTCCTAGCTGTGTGACTCTGGGCAAGTCACTTCACCCTTTTTGCCTCAGTTTCTTCATCTGTCAAATGAACTGGAGGAGGAAATGGGGGCCCCCTCCAGGATCTCTGCTAAGAAAATCTCCAATGGGGTCATGTGAGGTTGGACTCGACTAAAAGACAACTGAACAGCCACAGGGCTCTTGAGTGATCTTGATCTTTCAGGTTCTTTTGGCAGAATGAGATCCTGGAGTAATCCTGGAGTCTGGGTCATCTTAGGCTTGTAATGCCCACTGCCCACCACAATGCCCTAAGTTTAGTCTTGCTTCTACGAATATGACATTATCGAGCTTCCCGAAGTGTCCTATGCACAATGAGGGCTCAAAGTTTGTTGAAGGGAACTGAATCTCTTTCAGCTCCCGCTTAGAGAAGAGGCTGAAATGTGGATCGCAGTTCTGCTCTTTGCTGCCAGTAATTTGCCTTCTCTGTGCCCCGATTACCCCCTTAGTCCAGTGAGGGGTTTTGGACCACAAGACCTTCAAGTATTATTCAAGATTCTTCTGTGGGCTGAGTCTGTCCATGTGACTCCACTGCTCAAGAACCTTCAGTGATTCCCTACTACCTTTACTAATCGGGCTTTCTGGAGCTGAAGCAGCGGCAGGGAAAGGAAAGAAGAGCTCCATGGGGGGGGGGGGGTGAAGAATCCACCAGGCTCAAGGTTTTGAGAGTCCTGGCCGAGGAGCAAAGGGCCAGTCCTGGAGGGGGAAGTAAGGAAAACCCAGAAAGGTAAGCAGGGCTGGAGAAGAGGGCAGGTGGGGTCCTAGTGGCCCCGGAGCCTTAGACTTGAGTCCTTTGGAGACCCGATTCCCAAGAGCTCTGCAGGCTGGCCATTAATGAAGGCCCAGAGGCCCGAGGGACAGCCTCCTCACCCCTTGTCTGCCCCCAGCTTGGGGAGAGTTTTTCCATCTCCTTCTCCTTGGTGGGGATCCGCAGGAGATTGCAGCGGTGCTTGGGCACAGCCGGCCGCTAGATGGCGCAGGAAGACCTAAGTTCAGATGCAGCCTCAGCGGCTCTCCAGCTGTACCCCTGGGCAAACCTCCGCCTTTCCTCGGCTCTAAAACGAGGGCGTCGTCGTGCCCACCTCTCCTCCCGGTGGTGCGGGGCTGCCGAGAGAATATCGGTAAAGTGTCTCTTTTGTACCTTCCCTTCCCCCTTAGCCTCTGTCTGCCTCAGTTTCCTCCGTGGGAATATGGGGGAATCCCAGGGAGGATCAAGTCAGATATTTGTAAAGGGTTTAGCCAGGCATCCGGTACACAGTAGGTGCTTAATAAAGCCGTTCCCTTCCCGCTCTGCCGCCTCTATTTACTTCAGTGAATGTCACACTGGGGACCCCTAACAGCTCGCGAAGGGGGTTTGACGTGCCGCGCAAGTGCGGCGGCGTCTCCTTTCGGAGGCATCGGGGAACACCTGCACCTAAATCCCCTTCCGCCGTGATTGCTATTCTTCTGGGCCCGGGGCACCCCTCCCCCACCCCGGGGGGGGTCCGCACACACAAAAGCCGGGGGAGCGCTAGGAACACTGGGGAGGACCTGAAGGCAGCGGCGGCACCTGATTGTGCCTGGAGGAACACCCGGCTTTGGAGAGGCCGGATTAGAAGAGAAAGAAAACGTGCCAAGTTCGGGCGGTGGGCGGTGTGGATGGGGGCGGGGGAGGGGGTCCGAGTCGGGATACAAAAAAGATTTTGGCTGGAAAAAAAACAAAACAATTCCCCGGCGTGGAGCAAAGAGAAGACGGCTAACGGCGGTGGGAGGGAGCGGGAGGGAGGGAAAGCCGAGTTCTTTATGAGCCAGCCGTTGCCATGACAACCCCCAAAGCGAACCCAAGCGCCGGCTGCCTTGAGAAGAGCATCCAGGCCTGGGGAGGGGAGCTGGTGGTCTTCGGCTGGGAAGCCCCGTTTCAGGAATGACAGCGATCAAGTAGGGACCGTCCAGATGGGGCAACCAGGACGGTCTAGAGTCGAGGCTCTGCCATATTAGGACTGCTGGAGCCTGGAGGAGAGAAAACTTGGCAGCCGCGCGCTTGTTGCCTTTAAGTGTTTGAATGACGCGGCGAGCTGGATTCAGTGGGCTCCGCGGGGAATGTGGGGGCGGGGAGTGGGAGCGAGGCAAACTGAGGCTGGTTTCCCCAAAGCTGGACGCGGCTACGCCGGAGGCGGGAAGTGCCGCAGCGCCTCCACAGAAACGCCGGCTGACCCCTGCCTGTAGCGTTCATCGACGGCGGCCCGGCGCAGCCTCTACTGACCAGCCTCGGCCTTGCTTCCAGCCGCAGTGCTCTCGTTTCCCGATGCTGCCAGTAGGCCGGGAGGGATCCGGGAACTGACTGCGGGGCTTTAGCTGGTCCTTAGCGGTCTGAGAGCCCCATTCATGGTCCTCCGCCCACTCGCATCTCCTTCTAATGCTACGCATTTTCTGAGACGGCAAAGATAGAAACCGCAAAATCAGGGGGTTTAGAATTGATCGGAGGCAGCTGGGTGGCTCAGTGGATGGAGAGCCAGGTCTAGAGACGGGAGGTCCTGGGTTCAAATTTGACCTCAGACACTTCCTAGCTGGGTGACCCTGGGCAAGTCCCTTCACCCCCATGGCGTAGCCCTTACCACTCTAATGCTTTGGAGCCAATAGGCAGTATTGACTCCAAGCCGGAAGGTAAGGGTTAACAAAAAATGATTCAGACCATTCCGGAAAATGGTCCTTCTAATACTGCCCGGGGCGGCTACTTTAACAGGCCAGCCCCAGAGCAAACAGAAACATCGGCCCCAGATGAACTCTAGTTCTGAGTGGATGGCAGTGGCTTAAACCAAATTTTGAGAGAAGAGAGAGACAGAGACAGAGACAGAGAGGAGAGAGAGACAGAGAGAAACAGAGAGAGAGAGACAGAGAAAGGGGGGAGAGAGGGAGACAGAGACAGAGAGGAAGACAGAGAAAGAGAGACAGAGAGAGAAACAGACCGAGAGAGAGCAAGGAAAGAAGAAAGGAAGGCAGGAAGGCAGGAAGGCAGGCAGGCAGGCAGGCAGGCAGGAAGGAAGGAAGGAAGGAAGGAAGGAAGGAAGGAAGGAAGGAAGGAAGGAAGGAAGGAAGGAAGGAAGGAAGGAAGGAAGGAAGGAAGGAAGGAAAGAAGGAAAGAAGGAAAGAAGGAAGGAAGGAAGGAAGGAAGGAAGGAAGGAAGGGAGGAAGGGAGGAAGGGAGGGAGGAAGGAAGGAAGAAAGAAAGAAAGAAAGAAAGAAAGAAAGAAAGAAAGAAAGAAAGAAAGAAAGAAAGAAAGAAAGAAAGAAAGAAAGAAAGAAAGAAAGAAGAAGGCAGGAAGGAAGGAAGGAAGGAAGGAAGGAAAGAAGTAAGGAAGGAAGGAAGGAAGGAAGGAAGGAAGGAAGGAAGGAAGGAAGGAAAGAAGAAAGGAAGGAAGGAAGGAAGGAAGGAGGGAGGGAGGAAAGGAAAGAAAAGAAAAGGCCATGCCATTCCGTTTCCAAGGTTTCTTAAGGACAGCATGAAAGAAAAAGTCCAAGTGTTTTCTAATTATCAATTCAGACACATTCTTCCATCTTCTCTGGAGACTCTCTTTGCATCCCAAACATTCTCCTTTTCTCTCCCAGCCAAACCCAAACAATTCTAATTTGTTGTCTCTGTTTCTTAGACTTTCTGCCTTCCTCTCTTTGACTCTCAGGCTTTTCATGCCTGCTGTTCTTGGCATCAGAAACCCGAGGGCTCTGGCTTTGATTCCCTGGAGTCTCAGTCCCCCACTACTAGAGATGCAAATATTGATGCTGCCAGGGGAGTGTAAAATAAATCCGTTCCCTTTGCCTTTTCTCCCCGGTGGGAGTTTGGGGTGGATAGGGAGAAAAGCAGAATTGGAGGGCAGTAAAGTGAAATAAATGGGATACTTTGGGGGTATATTTTACAGACCTGAAGTCACTTTGTGATTTTTAGGTATTTAAAGGTTATGAAAAATGGGCCTTTTCTTTTTAAATGATAGAATTTTTTTTTTTGAGAAAACTTTTGGGTAAAATTTGGATAAAAATTCCTCCCACAATTCACTTTCAATTATTTTGCTACTTGTCCTCAGTAGATCTGATGATCTGGGGAGAAATCCCAAGGAAGCAGGTCAGCACCCATCTCAGCCCCTTATCTGTGTCTGCCCCAAGTTCACCACAGAGAGGCCACCTAATATTCTGGGAGGTTCCTCAATTTCTCCTGACAGGCAGGCTCTCGTGCGACCCCTCACCCATCTCTTTTTGCTGGTTGGACATGACTGATGATGCTCCTTATTCGGTTATGTGTGTGTGATGTGTTCCAGTACTTATTCACGCCCACTAGGTTTCCCTCCCTATTTCCCTTTGGTCAACCCCTAATTTTCACTCTTCCGAGACTGGCAAACTGCGTTGGGGACTGCTGAACTCAAGGACATCTAGTTTGCCTCTTTCTGGTTGTCACTTAGGAGAAGCAGGAAAAACCACCGAGAAAAGAAGCAACCACTCACAGGAGAGTAAGAACAAGAGCCATCTTTTTCTGGTCAGTCTTCATACTGCTAAGCTGCCAGCAGAAGCAGTCTTTGGTTTTTTTAAAAAGGGGGAAATACTCCGTGAATCTCACTTGTTTTCCTCATGGACTCCTAATGAGACCTCAAATTTCATTGATTTGCAAGTCCCAGTTGATTTTCTCGGTCGGTCCAGCACTCCTTGTCCCCCCTTACTTCTCAGTCCTCCACGCCCGTTTCTTTGAGTCTTTTGGCCACGTTTCATCCGTTCGAAGCTTGTGGTTCCAGGCAAGCGAACGGTTTCATTAGGTTCCCATCAAGGGATGCAACATTCTCTTCCTGTCTCAGTGCCACTCCTGAAAACCAAACCAGACCGTGCCGCCCCCATTTGGCATCCAGTTCCTTTTCCAGGCTTCCAAATGAGGAAAGCAGGTGCCTGCTCATGGCATTAAGAGGCAGCCTCCTTCGCTGAGGAGCTCGCCATCCCCCAGCATTCTGGCCTGGCCAGAGCCACCCCATATTAGGAAGGAAGAATCATAGAGCCGTTTACTTAAAGCTCATGGATGGGGAACGGAGCCCCAGGCCGAGGCTCTGCGTCCAACATCACCCCCTAGAAGGAACCAGACTTTAAAGCCAGGTTCCAATCCAATACCCTTCGCTGCACTGTTCTGCCATGACAGGATTGGACTTGAATAAGCCACAGGGGATGCGGAGGCTGAAAGGGACCTTCTCAAGATGGCGCTAGATGAGAGAGATGGGCCAAAGGGTTGACTGACCACTGGAAAGGGGAGGGGGGCCCTGCTCAGCCTCAGAGGAGGACAGAGCTTAGAAAAGGGGGACCAGCTCCTTAGGGACATAGTGGGCTGCTCCTTGTAGGAAGCCTTTAAGTATAAACCTTGTTCAAGTAGGAGGGGTTTAAAGGCCTCTGAGGTCCCTTTTAGCATCACCATCCTGGGATTAAGGGATGGAATTCTGGTATGGAAGGAAGAAGCCTTTTCCCCTACTCCCATCCTTCCTGAATGCCCAGGTCCCGCTGGCTGGGACACACTGGGACTTCCCTCCCAACGTTCCTGCCAGCAGATGAGAAAACGAAGGCTCGTACACGGAAAGGGACTTGCCCAGGGTCACAGCGTTGGGAAGTGTTGAAGGGGGAATCTGAAGCCAGGTTCCCCGAACTCTTACGTCCTCCCATTTCAGCCACATCCTCCCATTTCAGCCACATCCCTGATAAAACTGAACTTACCCATAATTCCCACTCCCTCATAAACACCGAGTGAACGCCTTTGTTTGCTTTGCCTTCCTCCTCTGTAAAATGGGGATGGTGGCACCTACTTCCTGTGAGACACCCAGAGAAGCTCTTATTAGGACTTCTGTGCTGGGCCTGGGCCGAATGCTGGGGATGGGAAAGAGGCCAAAGCCAAAGCCTGCCCTCAGGAGGGTCCGCTCCAGCGGAGGAGAGCAGGGAAGTGGAGATGCACAAAAGGATCTCTCGATGGCTCTGTCAGTAGGAGGGAAATGAAGCGGGGAAGGAGCTCCAATGAAGAGGGGTTGGGAGCAGCCAGAGAGGCCGGGGTGGTGGGGAGGAGGGCCGGCCAGGGCCAGTGGCCTGTCCTGAACAGCCAGGACGCACTGGGTCGGGTAAGAAGTCCCGAAAGGGAGGAGGAGATGGATCAGGACCGGCGGTGCGACCCAAACTGAGCATTTCCTGTTTGAGCCAAGAGGGAGCCCCAGGACTTTCCTGAGTCGCTCGCGGGGATTGGAGGGGGAGACCTGAGGCAGGCATAGCCCGGGATGAGGGGAGGAGGGTCTGCCCGCCTGCCTGCCCGCCTGCTGTCTCTGGGCGAATCCCCCCTCACAGGCAAAGGCTTGAGCTAGACAGGCCACTTCCCGGAACCCAGACAGGGGAAGAGGCTTCCCCAAGATCGCAGAGCACCAAAGGGCCTGGAAAGCCCCAGAAGAGGCAGCTTAGAAGGTGGTCTACAGTTTTGTGGCTCCGAACCCCTACTCTGCCCGGTCGCGCCTGGCATCCTCCCAGACCAGACACGCTGCCTTGTGCCCTGGCTCTTGGCTGCCCTCCAGTGGTGGCACTCTACTGGCTTGTACCATCTGGAAACTTCCTGTCCTCCCCCAATTCCAGCCCTAACGCCCCTTGCCCTGGCTTGGGGGCTTCTGGGGGGTCTTTGTCTGCAGGCAAGTAGGGGAAGAGCATTGTTTTCAAGGAACCAAACCCAGGTAAAAGGACTTGTCCGAGGTCACACAGCTCAGGTCCCAGTTCAGTCTGCTTCCCCCAGGAGCAGAGGCTCAGATTCAGCCCCTGGTCTCCTCCTTTGAGTCTGCCCCACTCTGCCCCGGCACCCCACCCCACCGGCTCTACCTGTTCATTTGGAGCCAAGAAATGATTGTTCCTCCCGGGGGGGAAATGCTATAAATGACGATTTGGTTCCCTGGCAAGTCCACCAAAGTCCTCCCTTCCCGTGGTGGGGAGGGAGATGGGGGGGGGGGGCAACATAACTACCAGCCCTAAGCAGATAATTATAATAGTAGCCAGTTTTAATGATTAAGCCTTAAAGGTTTAAAACTATTTGCAGAGCTTTATGCAAAGCATTTACACATGCTATATCATTTGATCATCACCACCACTCTGAAGTAGCTACTATTATCCCTATTTTGGACTGAGGAAATTGAGGCAGAAAAAAGTGAAATGACTTCCCCAGGGTCACCTAGCTAGTAAGGGTCCAAGCAGAGGTTTAAACTCACTTGACACTAGGCTCCACACTGGCAGCACCTTGATACCTCAATAGAAGTAATGCATCTAAGATAGAACTTATATGGGAGCAGCTGGGTGGCTCAGTGGATTGAGTGTCAGACCCAGAGACAGGAGGTCCTAGGTTCAAATATGACCTCGGACACTTCCCAGCTGTGTGACCCTGGGCAAGTCACTTGACCCCCTTTGCCTAGCCCTGACCACTCTTCTGCCTTGGAGCCAATACACAGTATTGATTCCAAGATGGAAGGTGAGGGTTTAAAAACAACAAAAAAGAGTTGGCCTAGTTGTCTACCTTGGAGACCCCTTCCAGATATTCTTAGTAACCACATCTCTATTTCCTATTACCCAGAATTCACACAAGCTTTCTTCTCTGACTGAAATGCTTGTCCTCTCTGTTTCTGCTTCTCAGAATCCTTGTCATACTTCAAGACTCAGCTTGAGTGATGTCTTCTTTTTCCTGATTTTGAATTTTTAAACACATCAATATAATTTTAATAATTGTTTTCTGTTCTCTCCCTCCTTCCCACCTCTCTCCTCTCCCCAAGAAGGCAGGTAATATAATATGGGTTGTACCTGTGTTAGTAATAATACATATTTCTGTGTTCATGACTTTGTGGAAGAAAACATGTTGCTTACACTAGAGAAAACTTTATGGAGGAAGAAAAGGTAAGAATGGGATGCTTCAATCTGCATTTGGACTCCATCTGTCCCTTCTCTGGCCTCTTTCATCACGAGTCCCTTGAAATTGGCCTGGATCCTTGCCTTGTTGATAGTAAAGTCCTTTATAGTTTATCACCATACATTATTGTTGACACTGTATAATGTTCTTCTGATTCTTCGCACCTCATTTTGCATCACTTCATAAGATTCTTCCCAGGTTTGTTTGTTTGGGTTTTTTGGCGATCATTGTGCTTGTCATTTTTATGGCATAATAGTATTCCATTAAAATCACATGCCACAGCTTGTTCAGCCATTCCCTAATTTCCATTCTTTGCTGCTCTAAGTATTTTTGTAGAAGGAGGTCCTTTTCCTCCATCATTCATCTCTTTGCCATACAAAGCCACTAGTGGTAGGGTAGGCAGTTTTATGGCCCTTTGGGCATGGTCATTGTTTTCCAGATGATTGCATTAGCTCCCCCAACATTTATTAGTATTAGTAGCCGGACTTTCCCACAGCCCGTCCAACACTTAGCATTTTCCTTTTTTTTATCATATTAGCCACACCTCTGTATGAGGTGATGCCTCAGCTGTTTTACTTTGCATTTCTCTAAGTAATAGTGAGCTGGAGCATTTTTCCACATAACTGAAGATAGTTTTTATTTCTTCATCTGAGAACCAACTGCCTGCTCATATCTCATATCCTTTGACCATTTGTCAAGTGGGAAAGGCATCAATTCGCTTTTACAAAGGGAAAGTTAGAGAAGGTATAGCAAAAGGGAAGTACAGAAACCTCTGAAACAAACAACTCGGGCTCTGACGAGAGTGAGCTCAAACTTAGAGTGGTTTGGAGTGTGGCACAAAAGATGGACCAGTTGCTTTCTTGCTTGCAGATGTCCGAGATGCCGAACTGATCCACTTCTGGGATGGGTAAAGCAAGGCGCAAGTCCGGTCTGGTTCCTTGGCAGACTCGCACTATGGATCCCAGCTGGTCTTCTGGCCTTTCAAAGCTCACGAGACTGTAAGGTGCTCCATTCTGCCCCGGTACTCATTTACCCAAGAATACACACACCACAGCCAGGAGGGCAGAATTGGGCATTCACAGCCCCAGCGCAGTCAGATGACTTGCTCGGGACCAGGAAGAGAGATTTTGTTTGTTTGAGCCTTTCCTACGTACACTAGTGCAGCAGCCACCCAGAAACCTTTTACCACGGTGTAGTAGGCTGATGGGAAACCGGCACCGGCACCTGCACCTGCACCTGCTCTGAATGAGCATCATTCGCTCCAGAAGCACAATCCCAGAGCTTCCGCCGGGATCCCCCATCAGCTCAGCACCTTGCGCCTGCCCTAAAACCTGCGTTCTCATTGGCCAGTTCTCCTCCCCTTCCTGCCAAGACTGGGATACTGCGGGCAAAGTGATTTACTGTCCTTACTATGACCGAGCGCTGGACTCGAAGACATAAAGCTCAGCAGGGTGGCGCAAGGGACGGAGCGCCAGGCCCGGAGACGGGAGGTCCTCGGTTCACTTCCCAGCTGTGTGACCCTGGGAAAGTCACTTAACCCCCATTGCTAGCCCTTACTGTCCTTCCCTTGGAGTTGGGAATAAAGCAGAAGAGGAGGAAGAGCTGGATTTGGAGCCTAAGGTTAGGTTCCAAGCCCGGCTCATCTGTCGGATGAGGATTTTCTCTGTAGTCTTCGTCTACGGTCCTTAAGCCCCACTTTCAGGCTAGACCAGAGATCCTAGACGCGATCCTCGGTCTGCAAAAGTCTCGCAACCAGGTATCTGCAGGTGGACTCCCCGGTCTTTTGGCCTCCGGCGCCGCTCTTCGAAGTCCGGCGTTTAAATCTTCCCGCCCCTCAGAAGGCTTCCCACCAATCAGAGGCTTCCCTGATGACATCACCACGCCGACCGGCACAGCCTCCTGGGGAATGGAGTTCAGAAGGTATCTCCCTTTGAGCAATTCCCCAGAAGCATTACGGGAAGCGAAGTCCCGAAGGCTGAACCTCCTTCGCCTCAAGGGCACGAAGCATAAGGAAAGGAAGACGGAAGGGGTAGAAGCGGGATTTGAACCCAAGCTTTCTGGCCCCTTGACCAGGCCGCTTTCCCCGCCTCTCTTTTGGCTCCCCCCCACCTCAGGTGTGTGACTGGACGAATTCGAGAAACGCATAAAGTTCTTGTTTAAAAAAAAATTGTGGGAGGGCTGGGGAGGCCGTTAGCCAATCAGCGGTGGGAAGTCTCTCTGGTCCCTCCCCTTTACTTCCGCTTCCGCCTTTGCCGCCGCCGCTGCCTGAGGGGCTGGAGCCGGAGGCCGGAGAGCCCGAGTGTGGCCACTGCGGATCTCGTGCCAGGGCCGGGGGATGGTGTGGGGTTCCCCAGGTGAGTGGGCGGGTGACGCGGGGTGCCCCGACTCTGTCACCCCCTCCCTGCCCGAGCCCTCGGGACCCGGTGACCTCCCCAGTGGGAGCTGCGGCGTCCCCACCCCTTCAGGGTGACCCCCCCATGTGGGAGCTATGACCCCTCCTCAGCGTGACCCCCGCCCTCTGTGTGACTCCCTGTGAGGCCGCAGCGTCCCCTCCCCCCATCGTGACTCCCTCTCTGTGGGACTGCAGGGTCCCCCTTCAGTGTGACTCTTCAGGGAGACTACAGCATCTCTCCCCATGTGGGTTCTGCGACCTCTCCAGCAGAACCCCACCTGTGTGACCCCATGTGAGGCCTTAGCATCCCCTCCCCCTCAGCGTGACCCCCCCTTCGCGTGATCCCCCATGGCGCTGCAGGAGCCCCCACGTGAGTCCCCCCATGGAACTGCAGGACGGCTTGACCTTCTGATCAGGCTGCAGACCCCCCTCTGTGTGGCCCCCTGGAAGGCTACATCGACCTTCCCCCTCAGCGTCACCCCGCTTCTGTGTGACACCCCCCCCTTGGCACTGCAGGGCTCCCCTGACCTTCACGTAAGGTTACAGATCCCCCTCAGGCTAAGGGCTCCCCTCCGGTGTAACACCCCACATAGGACTCTAGGATCCCCATTTCCTTTCAGGACCTGTGATAACTGTGGAGCTGCAGGATCCCCTCTGTGTGACATACACCCCCATAAGTTGCAAGTCCTCCCCCCTCCCCCCAGGTCTCCCTAGACCCTCTGACTCCTCCCCCACCACATGGGGCTGCAGAATATCCCAACCCTCCCATGACCTCATAGACCCCTGTGGACTCCCCCCACTTCCTGTGACACCCCCCCCCATGTCCTCTTAGGCCCTTGTGAGGCCCCCCTAATATGAGACTGCAGACCTTGCCATGTCCTTATAGGTAGGTGCCTGTGACATTCCCCCCATAGATCTACCTAGTGCTACCCCAAGATTTCTTCCTTCTTGTTCTTATCCCCTTCTCACAAAGTGGCACACCCTACATCTTCCCCATCCTGCTCCTGTGGTTGATGCTCTCTCACCTTCAGCCTCACAGTATTCTCTCTCTCTCTCTCTCTCTCTCTCTCTCTCTCTCTCTCTCTCTCTCTCTCTCTCTCTCTCTCTCTCTCTCTCTCTCCTCCCTCCCTCCCTCCCTCCCTCCCTCCCTCCCTCCCTCCTCACCTCCCCCTTCTCTTGGAAGACTATTTCCTTCCTCATTCTTCTTGGCCTGCTGGAGCAGGAGAACCCCAACTCCTCTCCCCTTCCCCTGCCCCCACTTTTTTCTCAGGTTCCTAGACCTTTCCCCCATCCCTCTTGTTGGAAGTATCTCTTTAACCCTATCCTCTCCTCCCTTTTGAGCATGGAAGGCCTGGGATATGTCCCTCTGTTAGAGCCCAGGGAGAAAAAGATGTGGGAAATTCCAAATTCTTGATTTTAGAGCTGGCAGAGAACAAGATCATCTAGTCCAGCTTCTTTGCCATAGATTGGCAGCCCGCGTCTACACATTTTTATCAATAGCTTGGAGGAAGGAATAGATGGTGTGCTTTTCAGGGCTCCTATGACAGGAAGCTTAACCAGGCTGATGATTTCTGGAACATTGTGTCCAGGTTTGGGCCCCATGGTTCATAGGCAGGTGGTTAAGTTGAAGAGTGTCCAGAGGACGCAAGCAGGAGTGTCAGAATCTTAGATTTAGAGGTGGAAGGGAGGGACATCAAAGGCCACTTAGTGCAGTGCCCTCATTTTTAAAACTGAGGCCAGGTTTGACTTGCTCAAATGTCAAAGTCAGGATTTGAATCCAAGGCCTCTGACTTAATAACCTCCAGTGGCTCCCTAGGATTCCAGGATCAAATACAAAATAGTTTGGTATTCAAAGACCTTCCTAACCAAGTCCCCTCCCACCTTTCCAGTTTTCTTACACCTTGTTCCCTGATTTAGATTCTTTGATCTAGTGTCACCAGCCTCCTGGCTGCTCCTTGAACAAGACCCTCCATCTCTTAGCTCTATTCATATTTCCCTGACTATCTCCCTGTGCCTGGAATGCTCTTTCTCTTTAAGTCTCAACTAAGTCCCATCGACCTGAAGGTGGCCCCCTTGATTATTTCCCTCCTGATTATTTCCTTTTTCCTACAGTGAGCTTGTTTATACTTAATAAATAAGTATATGCTTGTTGTCTCCCTTGTTAGATTGGGAGCTCCTTGAGGGCAGGGATTACCTTTTACCCTTTTTGTATGCCTAGTGCCTGGCATAAAGCAAGCACTTAAATAAATGTTTATTGACTGACTGACTCCAGAGCCAGTGTTCTTTTCATTGTGAAGGATCCCATTTTCACTTTGTGAAGACCATCTCCCATTGGTTGGAGGGTCTCCTAATATGTGTGGACTAGCAGAGAAGGGAAGACCAGGGCTGTGTCTGGTATGGAAAGGCTGCAGTGTGGTAGAGATAGGACTACTCTGATTGGTCCCTGAGGGCAGAAGTAGATTTTACCTTCTTGTAATCAATCAAAACCCATTTCTTTGAGGAACCAAAGGCTGAGAACAAACAAAGGAATGAAAGTCCTTGCCCTGGTGGAACTTTTTCCTGAGGGGGCAACAGCATAAGTAAATACTGGATGTGTCCACCAAGTAATTACTGAGTGCTGTATTACTTGTAATGCTGCAGCTTGGCATTTTGGATTGACAACCATCCCTTGTAGAAAGGTTAGTTCTGTCCCTCTCACACATCCTGATTGGATGTTTGTGCTCTTCTTAATCTTCCCAGGAAGCTCTGGAGGGAGTTTCCTATACAGATGGAATCACTGGTCACACCCAAACCATGTCTCTGGTAATTTGAGTGAGATCTCCCACTGTTTCTGGGACTGTCTCAGTCCAGGCTTCCTTTGGGAGCTGGTACTTGAGCTGGACCCTAGAAGCCCAGGTACTTGAGGGGACCTAGAGATGATAAAAGAACTTTCTGGTCATGGGGAGAGCAAATGCCCCCGAAACAGAGAGTGGGCTGCTTTGGCAGGGAGTGGATTTCTCTTACTTGAGGTCTCTAAGTGGAGACTGGGTAGCCTCTTATTGGGATGTTGAGAGAATTCTTGTTCAGAGTCCCGATTGGGCTGGATGGCCCTTTAGGACTCTTCCACCTCCACGGAAGGATTTGGGGTTCTGTCTGGGAAGTGGAATGTTTTGTCTTAAGAGTGGCTATTGTTGGATCCAGAGGTAGTAATAGCAATATCGAATGAGATGGTTTTTCTGAAGCACTTAGCATAGTACCTAGCACATACCTAGGTGCTATAGAAATGTTATTGTTATTAATAGCTTAAATGTCTGAGATGCTGGAAGTCCTGCTTGGAGAGCCCTTTTCTTCTCAGTAGTCTGTGATAGCAATTGCTTAAAAATGTCCTCCTTTTACAGGTGAGGAGACTGGTTCTGAGAGAAGTGATCTTGCCTTAAGTATCCTCGAGTTCTGTGGGCCCTCAAGGACAGTGCTCCTTACATTGCCCTTGCTGTGGGGAGAGAATAAAAAGGCCTAAACACTGACACAGCATTTACCTGTCCACAACTAGACTGGCCTTCTGGGAATCTCTTTGTTTTCTTACAAAAGTCATTGGGGGATTAAGAAAGCAGCAGCAGAGAGGATCCCCGATCTAAGGAAATGAAGTGAGAGGTGGGAGGGGTACTTTCTTTCACACTTTGCCTTTCCAGCTGTGAAACTGCCCAGTTGGGTCACCCTGAGGGTGTTATGTTTGTCTTTAACCAAGTTGGCTCTATTTCTGAGATCACGTTCATTCTGGAAACCCTTCCCTTTGCCTGAGAAGCAGTAGAGGGTAGGAGAAAGAATTCTGGTTTTAGAGTCAAAAGACCCAAGTTTGAGTCCTGGCCCTAAGCACATCCCTGTTGTATGATTCTGGGTTTGAACTTGATTTTCTCATCTGTAAAATGGTGATTAAAAAATACTTGTACCTTGATCTTTCTAGGCCTGTGGTTAGGAGGTGCTTGTCAAACCACACATTAAAAGTGACCTGATGATTTGCTTTGTGGGGCAGAGGACACTGGTGCTAATTCTGGAGGGGTAGCCAATATTTGGGATGAGTCTAAGGAGACAGAAAGAGCCCAATGAGTTTAAAGAATGGGCTGGAACCAGTAAGACAGTTTGACAGGAATTATGACTATCAGTCATTGATGCATTTAGATACTAAAGAACTGAAGAACACCTGGTTTTGATAGCAGTTCACATGGAAAGGACTTGAGGGATTGTTGAGTGTTGGCTATAAGCATAGATAGCATGGGTGCAGCTGCTAATGTGTAGTGATGCTGTCTTATTCCTGGGGAAAAGATAGTACCCACAGAATGGGAAGGTGTGTTGGGGAGGGGCTGAATCAAGGAGATCCTGAATCTGTATCCAAGATTTAAGATTCTGGTACCCTGGACAGTGGTCTCCGTCAGGGGGACTTTAACAGCTTAGGAGAGTTTTTAGAGGTGGGGGTCATGGGGTACAGTTAGGACGATGAGATGAGTGGTGAAGCCCAACAGAGGTCCTTAGCTTGGAGAAGAGAGGACTTAAGGGGACATGGTAGACACCTTCAGATATTTGAAAGATTGTTGGGTAGGAAAGAGGATAGGTTTGTTCTGTGTTAAACTGCAAAGTTGAGCCAGGCCCTCCTCACCTCTCCATTGTTGTAGTGGTACTCTTACTCTCCCTGTCTCCAGACTCTCTCTTCTCTCTAGTCTTATCTTTCAAACAGCTGTGAAATAGATGTTTGCCTAAATCACAGATCTGATCAGGTTACCCTTCTGTTCAGGTTAAGTCATTAGCTCCCCATTGATGTTATGATCAACACAAAGTTACTTTTTCAGCTTTTCATGCTTTAGTCTGCTTTTCCAGGCTTGTTACCCACAACTCCTCTTCACACATTCCAAGATCCAGCCCCCCTGGACTTCTCATTCCTCGTTAACAGGCCAGAGACTTCTTTCCTGCCTTTGCAGAGGCTGACCCCATGCCTAGAGCACTCCCCTGACTCCATTTTCAAGCTAGCTTCAAGGTTAGACTTGAGTGCCATCTCTTAAGAGGGCTTTCCTAATTCCACAGGCTGTTAGTGTGTCTACCCCTTCACCCCATCTCTGTATTTTTTTCTTAAATTTCTCCTGCATTTACTTAACTTTGAACCTATTCTTTCCCCCAGTGGCAGATTTTGTCTCACTTTTGTCTTTAATACATTGATGCTTAGTGAATGCTCCTTGATTGACTAAAGTTACAGGGCAGCAGCTTGAATATGAATGAGAGAGAAGTATATCTGCCCTGTTTGGAGCTGTCCAGCATCTGAACAAAAAACCTGATGCTCTTAAACAATCTGTTTCTGAAAATGTTGAGCCTTGGGCTGACCATTGGTTGATGGTTTTGAAGGTGGATTAGTGCATTGGAGAGGAGACTGAGTGAGGTGGACGCTGAGATTCTGACTTGCTGAACACGGGTCTTGGAGTCACGGTTAAAGCCTGGCTCTGTCACTTCTTTTCTGTGTCTGAATAAGTCATTTTTCAGATCATAGTTCCTCTCCCTAAAATAGAGAATGCTTGAGCTACTCACCTCACTGTTTTGTGTTGAGTGCCCCGTTTGTACGTTGCTCACTTGTTTCAGACTCTTCATGACCCTGTGGACCTCTGTTTCTTGGCAAAGATGCTGGAGTGGTTTACCATTCATTTCCTTTTCAGTGGCAAACAGAAGTGAAGTGATTTGACCAAGGTCACACAGCTAGGCTGGATTTGAACTCAGGTCTCCTGACTCCCAACCCAGCACTCTATCTCCTTACTTATGTGTAAATTAATCTTATTTCTTCTTCTTGTTCTTCCCACTCCATCAGGTACTCATTGCTCCTCATTGTCACTGAGGCTTATCCTGAGATGCACCTTCTGACCTGTTTCCCCCTCTAGCCCATACTAGTATGCTTGTCAGATTAGTCTTCCTAATGTGTAACAGCTTTGGTCACATTGAGATGCTCAGAAACCTTCCAAGGCTCCCAAGCCCATTCGCCTGACATTCAGGACCCCCAGTCTGTCTCTTCAGCTTTATCGCGTGCGACTCTCTCATCTGCTCAGTGGACTGGCCAGATTGGGCTAGATGTGCCCCCTGATTCACCCCCTCTGTACCTTGGCCAGGCCATTCCCCACTTCTGGCATGCCCCTCACCTACCCACCCTTCAAGGCCCTGCTTCGACTGTTGCCTATTCCGTGAAGCCTTATCTGATCTCCTGAGCCAGAAGTGATCGTTGCTTCTTTCGCATCCTCAGTGTCTCTGACGCCTCTCATTTGCAGATTGTGTTCTGCTAGTGTTTTTATTTGGCAGGTCACTTGCTCTTCCACTCTGGATTGTGAACCTAGTGCCAGGTAGCTTTTGAGGATATAGATCTCTCTCAGCTCCTTGCGTATATTAGGCGCCTAATGTTTGTTGGACTAACGAAGATATTTTTATATTCTGAACAATAGAATTCCAATGGAATTTAGTATATGTAAGTCCATTCCAAGGAAACATTGCCCGATCCTGCTTGTGGTAGTGGAAAAGCAGCAGGGCAGATAGTAGAAGATGGGAGTAAGTCAAAAACAATTTGTTCCCAAGTGGAATGGGCTTTTGGGGAAAGTGGCAAGCACCCTGGAGACCTCCTGCACACACGCCTGTCAGGGATAACTGGGCAGCTCTGCTCAGCTTGGGACTTGATTCCCCATAAGTCCTTTCATGTAAGAGTCTGCGGGTAGCCTGGATGGCTCATCGTTGTGCTGTCTTGTGGGCAACACGATCTCATGTGAAGACCCCTGGATTCCGACAGAGATCCTGCTGACCCCAATCCAGCTGTGTGACTTGGCAGGTCTGTTCCCTTCTGTGAGCCTTAGCTTCATCAACTGTAAAATGGGCATGATTAGTTCCTAACTCAGAGAGGGAATTGTTGAGCAATTCAGATGAGGTAATATTTCTTAAGCACTTTAGACACGTCATTAGGATGAGGTCAGCCCTGCCCTCTTCCAGTGGCTGGAATGATTCAAGATCTTGTGAGGTATTTCTCTATGGTTGAGCAGGAACTATAGCAGCAGGGGCCCTGTCCATTTACTGAATAGAGCAGATAGGTTCATTCCTGAGGAGTAGCTCCCCAATTAGACAGGGGAATCCTAGAGAGCAGAGACTTTCTTTAAATCCCCAGTGCTTAGGCCAGGGCCAGGGCTAAGCTTCCACGGTCTAGGAAGAGCTTAACAAATGCTTCTCGACTTCACCAATGATTTTTAGTTTTCTAAGATTCATTCCATTTCCATTTCCCACTGACTTTATCTTTCTGAATAGTTTTAAATGATAGAATAACATGTCATCTGGAGTGGTTTCTTTAAAAAGGCAGTGCCTTGGATGCACTTAGGTAGCTCAGTGGGCAGAGAGCCAGGCACAGAGATAGGAGGTCCTGGGTTCAAATCTGGCCTCAGATACTTCCTAGCTTTGTGACTCTCGGCAAGTCTCTTAACCCCAGTTACCTAGCCCTTACCTTTCTTCTGCCTGGAACCTTGATTCGAAGACAGAAAGTGAGAGTAGGAGAAAAAAAAAAGCAGTGCCTCTGCTTTGAAGTCAGAGGGGTAGGTAATATCTTTTGATTTCTTTGAGCACAATGCCTCTGAAAGTATGATTTGTGAGCCACTGGTGTGCATGGCTGAATTCCTCTAGCATTAGGGTTAAGGCAGTAAGAGAGAAAATTGCTTTAATTTTGGTTTTTGGCATGAATTAACAACTTACGTGAGACTTCATATACATACCTTAGTTTGTATTTTATAAATATATTATAAATTACATATTTTATGGATATTTTCTATAAAAAAACTGAAGCTTTACCTTTTCATGCTTCATCAGAAGTTTTAAAATTCAATACTTATTTTTATGTTTGTTCTTATCAGTCCAGATTTTTCTTTTGGCTCTTTGAAAAATGGTCTGCAGACAAGACACTTTTAAAAACATTTTTTTAGACGGAATCAGTTTATGTTAAAATGGTTTTATTTTGGAAGTGACATGGAAGAATCATTTCCTGATCTGTGGCTACCCTTCCTCTCCCCTCCCCACCTTCCTCCCCGCCCCAGCTTTATTGATGTTCTTTTAAAAAGTCTGCCACTTACCAAAGATCCCATCCTGCTCCTCTTCCCTTTCCCTGGCAAACACAGACGGCCAGTTCCAAACACAGTTGCACATTCCCTGTATTGTTGGCTATTCCTGACAACATATACCTAGTTCTTCACTTCTGTACTGAGAAAAGGAAGACACGTTTGTAGACAGTCCTGGAAGTCACAGCTGGTGACTGCTGTGATCAGAGTTTTGCTATTTTTCCATGTTGTTTCCTTTTTCATTAGTTTGAACTTTTTGTTATCTTGGTTCTGCTTATTTTGCAGCAGTGCATAGAAGACTCATGCTTTTTTTTCATATTCAATGCATAAAAGACTCATTAATTTTTTCACATTGTTTATTTCTTTTAGCAGAATATATATATATTCAGATGCTACAATTTGTTTCGTGGATGCCAAAGTGGAAAGTTCTCTACTTTGTTTCCAGTTTTTTTCTATTACAGAAAATACAGCTATAAATATTTTTGTAGCTAGAAGTATTTTTTCTCTACCTCTGACATCCTTGGAGACATAATAGTAATGTTATCATTGGTTTAAAGAGTACAATAGGTGTAATTTTGTGGCTTTTAAAGTATGATTCCAAATTTTTTTACCAGAACAGTTGAGATGATTCATAGCTCTATCATCTGTGTGCCTGTCTTTCCACAGCCCCTCCAGCAGCTTTCATTTTTGTCTTATACTCTTTTAGCCAGTTTGACATGTGTGGAGTCAAACTTCAAAGTTGTTTTAATTTGTAGTTATCTTAGTGATTCAGAGACTTCTTTCATATGGATGTTGATAGTTTATATTTCTTTTTTGGAGCCTTGGCCTCTGATCCAGGTGATGTGGATTCAAATCTTGTTTCTGATATACTGACTGTGTGACTCTAGGAAAGGCATTTAATACCCAGGCTGTTATATAAAGCTATAGTTGTAGAGCAGGTGTTGAGATGTCTTAGAAGGAGGGTTTCTTTACTTAGAGTTCCTCAAACCAATGACTGACTATTAAAAAGAGAAAGAAAGAAAACCAACTCTTCATAGTCTTTAACCACTTAAAATTGGGGAAATTCTTCTGTTTTTATGTGGTGGTATCAATTCCCACTTAAGACTTAGAAGAATTTTATCACATAACCCCCCCCCCCCATTTTATAGTTTTATAATTTCCCTCATCCCTGCTGCATTGATTTTTGTTCTGAAAAAGATATTTGAATTTTATGTAATCAAATGATCCTTTTTAATATTAATTGCCATATTCCTTTGTTTAGTTAAGAATTCTCTCCCAAATAATGGTTATAAGTTGTCATTTTGTAACTTTTTAATGAGGTGACTTTTCATGTTTAGATCATATGTCCATTTGGACCACCTTGCTTCACGAGTACCAAAAAACAAGTTGTACAAGTCTCTGAAGATAGCAAGTAACATTTAACTATTTCATCTAGACGGTAAGGGTTTGATTAGGGCTACTACTTATTTCTTGAATTCTAGATTGGGGGGAAAGCCTCACATAAATCTATATTTCTTTTCTATTTCCTGCTTCTCTATTGAATCACTTTCTCTTTGCCTTCCTTCAGGTTAGAGAAATCCCAAGAATGGATCAGGTCTTCTACCATCTCCCAAAATACTTATTTGTAATAGAGCTCATAGTCCACTAAGACCCTGAGATCCTTTTCATTTGAACTGTTGTCATGTACCCTGTATTTATGTTGTTGATTTTTAAAAAATCTCTCTTAATTATATAACACTTTATAGGTTGCAAAATGCTTCGTAATTTGCCTCATCTTTGAACCTACAGGTAGGCCCTTACATTTACTCCTACAAATTTTATCACATGTTAAGTTCATCCTACTGCTCTTGGCCACTGTCAGGATTTTTTTATGCTCTGAATACATCATCCAAATTGCTAACTCCTCTTCCTGGCTTTCTGGCATTTAAAAATCTGATAAGCTTGCCACCAGGAAGATTCAGAATACTGATAAGAATGTTGAGCAGTAGGTAGCCCGAGGCCTCTGGTGCTCCATTGGAAACCCCTTTCCAGGCTGATATTAGTCCACATCACTTTCAGTGAGTTCTACTATTCCACTTGCTCGCATTGTCATCCTGCCCACATTCTTCTGTCTTCTCTACGAGGATTTTGGGAGAGACTTAGTTGAAAGAAGTCTTTAGGGATTGTCTGTGCAGTAGTTCTCAGTGTGGTCCACAGATTCCTAGGGGGCTGTGAGACCTTTTCAGGGGCTCCACATAGTCAAAACTATTTTCATAATATTACGAAGATATTATTTACCTATTAAGATACTCTTCTGTCTTTAATATCTGTGCGAACAGATTTTCTTTGTAGACTCCACCAAAACAACATATTGCAACAGATTGAAGGCAGAAACAAATATGAGGATTCCTTTCTCTTTTCTTGCCCCCAATTTTAAAGAGACTTACAAAGATAGATAAACAATACTATTCTCACTCATTTTTTGTTTTAGGAAATAGTTGTGTTTTTTTTTTCATAAAAATGTTATTTATTTTAACATGTAGTGCATTTATCAATATTTTAAGATGTATTATTAGATAAATATTTTATAGTTTTTCTGTTTTGATTTCTAAAATGGTAATATTGATAGCTTTGTAGCCCACATAAACAAAAATTCATTGGGGCCCTCAATAATTTTTAAGAATATAAAGGAGTCTTGAGACTGAAAAGTTTGACAACAGTAATTCTCTGGTATTGCAAAGTAAGTAATGATTGAAAAAGTTTGTCTAAGCCAGTCTTGTTTTTGATAAGACTTGTAGAGATCCATCCCTTTCTGATTAATCACAAACTAGCTCTTCATTAATGTATTCTATTAGTTTTTCTAGGAATAAAAATAAAACTTACTTGTTTATAGTTTGAAGAACCTACATTTTTCCTATCTGAAAATTGGAATCACAGTTATTAATTTCCTGTTCTGCAGACTTCTCTTACCTGCATTTTTTTTAAACTCTTAGCTTCTATCTTAGAATCAATACTGTGTATTTGTTCTAAGACAGAAGAGTAGTAAGGACTAGGCAATGGGAACTAAGTGACTTGTCCAGGGTCACACGCTAGAAAATGTCTGAATCCAGATTTGAACCCAGGACCTTCTGTCTCTGTGCCTGGCTCTCAATCCACTGAGCCACCTACCTGCCCCTCCATTCTATGATTTCTTAGGGTTTACTGATATAATGTGTTCAGCAATCACATTATTAGCTGGTATTATTATGAGCTACTATTTATATAGTGCTTACTTAGTACCAGGCACTGTGCCAAGCACTTTACTTTTATCTCATTTGATCTTCACAGCCTTCTTGGGAGGTAGGTGTTATGATCCCCAATTTACAGATAGAGGAAGTGAGGCAAACAGAGGTTAAGTAATTTGCATAGGACCATACAGCTAGTATATATCTGAGACTAGATTTGAACCCAGGTCTTCCTGTCTGCTGGCCTGATACTTTATCTACTGTGCCACCATGTTGGCAAGTTCTTTACGTATTCTAGGATATATTTTCAATTTGGGCCAGGTGACATGACTTCACAGAGAGCAACTCAGTGAAAGTTATTTTATTGTGGGTTATAATTTTCTGCCAGCCAAATTTTGTTCCATACTTTGCCACTCAAAAAGAAAACACAGAGATAAATTCGGTTTCTCTTTCTCTTTTTATCATCTCATTTACCCTAAGCAGTGATCTTATCCCAGTTTTGATCTTGCTTCCAGTGTGACTTTTTAAAAAACACTTTTTTCTTGTCTTTAGCATTTATTCTTATTGTTGTTCAGTCATATCCAACTCCGAGACCCCATTTAGGATTTTCTCGGCAAAGATACTAGAGTGGTTTGCCATTTCCTTCTCCAGTACACTTTACAGATGAGGAACCAAGAGAAACAGGGTGAAGTCTCTTGCCCAGGTCCCATGGCTGGTAAGAATCTGAGGTTGAATTTAACTCAGGAAGATGAGTCTTCCTGATTACAAGCCCACTCACTGCTCCATCCACTTAGCTGTCTAGCATTCCTAACCATTTTTATTTCATTTTTTAAAAATCATTTGTCCTTGCTTCTTTCTTCCTTTTGTTTTCCGTTTAGAAATTTAGTTGGTGAATGCATTCCCTGCTCCCTCTTACTGGGATTATTCATGTTTGTGTTGCTGGCTAACTTCCTCCGTTTTATTTTAGATCTGTCTTACATGTCCTTTCTCTGAATTCCTTGTTAATCTAGGGGACATAGTTGACTAATTCACACTTTCTTGGCCCTATTGATCACAAATATTAAGGTGTGATGATTATTTTCTACCAAAGTTCCAGTAATTCCAACCTCTGCAACTAGTTTTTCCTGGTCATAATTGGTCCAGAAGAGCAGTTCCCCTCACTGTTTCCAATTAGGGAAGAATGCTATTATCATCAAGGCAAATTGATAATTTAACCACTGTTCTACTGTTAATAGAAACGGAACTGCAGATAGTTGAAATCAAATTTCCTTCCTTGCCAGCTTTGAAACTTCTGAAACTCATTTATTCATTTCCGATTTAGTCTGTTTGGACCTTAGCAGAGGTTGGCAAACTGGGACATCCAGGCCAGATTCTGTTTTTGTATAGCTTATGAGCTAAGAATGGTTTTTAAGTAAAAAATATTATTTTGCCAACCTGTGGTCTATAGTATACTTGTACCACAATTTTGTTTCTCTTCCTACATTAATCCCCTCACCCAAATATTCTTCACCACATTTCAGTTGGCCTTGAGTAGTTTGTAGTAGTTTTATCTTCCCAATAACCGGGGTGCCTCTGGTTCTTTAATCTTTGTGCTCCTCTGGCCATATTTGAGTCATGAGATAGAACCCACAAATCTTCAGTGATATGAGAAATTGGAATCATTTACGTTAAAATCTCTGGTTCCTTTTGCTTGCTGCCTACATGTTTTATGTTTGTGAGTAGAAATCTGAGGTTATTCGTATCACTCCTCTCTTCTTACTGACCCTCTGGCCTTAACAACTCTTCTTATAGCTTGGGGGCTCCTCTGACTGCTGCCTTAGAAGGCACACGTTGGCATTCTTTTCTTTCTTCTTTAGACTATCTCCAGGGAAATCGATTTTAATCTCCATTCCTGGCTAGAAATTCCTCATTTGTGTTTCTGAAGTCCTAGTTCATATATCTGTGCTCTGTTCTTAGGTATTTACTTCCCTCGCTACTGTATTTTAATGGAGCACAACTTTTTTCTTTTAAAATCCTTACCTTCTGTTTTGGAATTGATACTGTGTACTGAAGACAGAAGAGCAGGAAGGGTGAGGCTGTTGGGGTTAAGTGACTTGTTCAGAGTCACACATCTGAGGGAGCATTTGAGGCCAGATTTGAACACAGGACTTTTTGTCTCTAGAACTGGCTCTTTATCCACTGAGCCACCTACATGTCCCTGAAGCACCTAGACATGGATATACTCCTCATGCCCCGAAAAGTTTTAAATTTGTTTCATTTAGCTCCAGAGGCATAACTGAATGAAAGTTACAGGGAAAGAGCTTTTGGCTCAATATTAGGAAAAACTTAAAAACAACTGGAGCTATCCAAGATGAAAAATCTTTTCTTTGTTGGGCAGTGAGTTGCCCATCACTGGAAGGATTCCGGCAGTGACCTTGTCAGGGATTTTGTAGATGGGAGTTTTTCTGTCGTGCTTTGGGCTAGAGGACCTCAGGCAGCCCAGAGCAGAGCAGTTTCTCATCCCATCCAGCGGTTCCCCTGGCCTCTCCCTTCCCCAGTCCTTCACTCACCTTTTATTGAAACCAGGGAATTACAGGCTGGTCTTAAATAATAAAATGCAGCTATTCGAACCACAAACCAACTCCCCAAACGGCTGCCATTGAATTTTGTTATTTGGGACTGTTATGGTCACTTTCAGCACCTCCAAAGAAGTACGGTAGTACTTGCTCTGCTCTCATCAGACCATCTCCAGGCCGGTCTGGGCAGTAAAGGAGGACCGATTCTGTGTGGGTGCGAGGCCTGTCTCCTACGACAGAGTGTGATGTCTCCATTTGGGTAGAAGCTGTGGTGGCCGTCTAAAGCCGCTTCATATCAGAATTATAAGGGAGATGCGCTACTTCTAGTCGTGTGATGGGTGCTTTGCACCTCCAAATGCTGTATCCCAGTACTACTGTTCTGGCTCCATTGACCTACTTATGCCACATTCAGAAAAGCTGCGTAGAACTTCCTAGATGACTCAGCAAGCAGAAAACACAGGTTCAAGCATAAAAGGAACTGAAAACGAACTTGAAAGCCCTCCCTGCTCCAAACCTCCATCTTGGGCTTGTGGACTGGATTTGTTTGAACCTAAATACCAGGTCCTGCGGCCTGAGGTGTTATTTCAAAGTGGCCTCAGCCTTCCTTGGCAGCCTTTTATTCCTCAGACTTGCCTTTAAACCTGCTGCTGCTCTTCCTTCTTGCACAGAGCGTACGCGCACACACACACACACACACACACACACGCACGCACACACACTCACTCTCTGGTCTCATCTGAGGACTTAGAGCTCTGGGAGCCCCTTCCTCCTGCTGATTCAGTAGACTCTGGAGATGCTGATAGCTTAAAGACTTGCTTCAGGCTTAGGTGCAAGCTTTTGAGCTCATTCGGATCTTGATCAGGTCAGGGGCTGAGTACTTGATCCAGTCAGTCTCACCCTGATTGTCCTGTCCTGGAGCTCCTCTGAGCTTTAGGCAAAAAGATCAGCCACCCCAAAGTGTGAACTAAGGCCTTATCTAGCAAGCCCAGACTAGAATTCTGTGGGCGGGGGCTCTAGATGTCTCCACAGCTTTGCACACTCAGGGCTGCTCATCCGCTTTTCCATGTGTCCCCTTTTCACTCATGTATGGGTCTCACTTGTGGCCCCAAGAATGAAGCCTGCCCAGCAGCCTCACCCCAGTAAACTGACTTAACAGGTGGGCTAAAGTGAGTCAAGGGTAACTAACAGTTACTACTAGGGGTGTGCTGGTCTCAAGCACATGAATGAAGACTTGCCCCCCTTTGCCCCCCACGTAATGAACAGATAAGAATGGTCTCCATCAGCCATGGAGGTGGCCGAAACGTGTTCTGTGGAGCCTTAGAGCTTGGTCAGACTTCAGAGATGCCATAGTCATCCACTGCCTCCCAGTCTGCCGTCAGTTGTCCTGACTTTTGTTTTGCCACTGGTCCCTGGAAAGGAGAATGAGGCTGATGGCTTTGTGTGCCTGTGCATCACTTAAATGCAGTTCACACTATCTTGTGATGTCATTGTTCCTTTTGGAAAATAAAGGACAAAGAACAATCACAGTGTTGTTTGATTCTGTTAAATGTCACTTTACATCAGTTTATTCAGATCTTTTCATGCTTCTCTGTGTTCATTCCACATTATTTTAGCACAGGAATTTTACATTATTGTAATCTTATTCATTTACCACAATTTGTTTAACCATTCCCCAGTTGATGGGCATCTGCTTTGTTTCTAATTCTTAACTATCACAAAAAGTGCTACTATAAAGATTTTGGCATAATATGGGAACTTTTTCTCAACAGCTTCCTTAGGGTATAAGCCCAGTAATGGAGTCTAGTTCAGAGGATACAGGCATTTTAGTCACTTTATTTGTATAATTTCACAGCTCCACCAACAATGTACTAGTGTGCCTATCTTCCTACATAAAGGTTTTTTTCCCCTCATTCAACCACTTCCCTTCTTATCTTAAATGCATTAATTTTGCCCCGGCAGAAGCTTTTCAGTTTTAGGTAATCAAAGACTCTCTAGTTTATCTTTTGTAATTGCCTCTGTGTATCTTGTTGGGCTAAGAATATATTTCTTTCTCACAGTCTAGAGGTATTTTAGATGTGTTTCTTTTCTAATTTTTTCATAGTATGGTCTTTAATTATCAAGATTGCATATCCATTTAGAACACAGTGTGAGGTTTGGTCTAAGCCTAATTTCGTCCAGACGGCTTTCAAGTTTTCCCAGCAGCTTTTTATCAAATAGAGAGTTTTTCCCTAGGTAAGTTTATGTTTTCCTCTTCATCATACACTGGGTTATTGGGTTCTATTATTTCTAAATATCCCTTATCTGGTATGTTCCATTATTTTATCTCTCTATTCTTTTGAGTTGACTCTTGAAGGAAGACAGCCAAGGAGGGGGAGCATTCGATACGTGGAGGGGACAGCTGCTACTAAGAAACAGAGGTGAGATGGCATATTGTATGTGAGGAACAGCAAGTAGGCTGATATGGCTGGACCCTACATAGAGCCAGACTTATGCTTAGGAGGATATATTGGAGTGAGGAGACACTCGAGGCTAGGAGATAAGACAGAAAACTCTTACAGTTGTCCAAGTGAGAGGTGATTCGTGTCATTCATATTGACATCTAGATCACAGATCTTATTTGATTACCTTGAGGACAGGGACTCTGTCATTTTCCATGTAACCCCAGCAGCACCTACTTAGATGCTTGGAATATAGTAACCTTAATGTTTATGGAATTGCACAATTGTCCTCTATTCTTCCAGTTGCAAGCTGTTCGTAAAGGGGAAGGTTTACTTTAAGAGGATTTGGAAGTGAGGGGATAGGTAGGTAGCTCAGTGGATAGAGCACTAGGCCTGGAGTAGGGAGGACCTTGGTTCAAATGTGCTCTCAGACCCTGGACAAGTCACTTAACCCCCATTTGCGTTGCCTTTGCCCTTTTATCTTAGAGTTGCTACTAAGGCATTAAAGGTTTAAAAAAAAAGAGGATTTGGGAGTGGGACTGTACTTTGTACTGTCAAGACAGGCCTACAGAAACCCTTTTTGTTTTTCATCCTAATGCAAGCATTTTTCTGCTGAGAGACAGATAGAATGGTTCAAACTAGCACAAGTCTCTTCATGCTCCAGGCCGTTTTTCTTTGACATAAGTCACTTCAAAGTCATATTTTATTAAATTCTTAAAGAATGGAAATTTCCTGACAAGAATTAACTCGTTGCTTCATCCAACAGAAGAGAATCTTTTTTCTAAAGCCACCCAGTCCCTCTCTGACCACTCCCTCAGATTACTATCCTAATCCCCACTGGGATTGGGGGAAGCCTATCTCCCATTCTTAGTCTGGTTACTACCCCAAATCCATTTTCCTGACCTTAGCTTTGTTTTTTTAAATCCACTTTTCCTAAAAGAAAAGAGGTAGGGCAAAGAGCAAGGGGAAAGGAATTTAGTAAAGGGAATTGTTTCTCCTGAGAAACTGGAGAGAGATTTCTTAATATCTGCAGTTGAAACTAAAAATAAAGGTTTTATCGTGCTCCCAGAAACACATGAGCTTTTGGTTGTTTGATTGTACCTCTGCCTCAAACAGTGTACTTTTTAGTAAAAGTGGCCAATAGTACTATTAGACATGATTTTTCTAGGATGAAGATTCTTTTTTTCCATTTTTTTTAGATATTTTATTTTTCCAATTGCATCTATTTAACATGTATTTTCAGAAATTATAAGATCCAAATTATCACTTCCTCCCTTCCTTCCCTCCTCCCTGACATGGTGTAAGCAGTTTGATCTGGGTTATACATGGATGATCATGCAAAACATTTCCATATTGATCATGTTGTAGAATACTCATAAAACCAAAATCCCTAAATAAAACACAAAATAAAATAAAATGAGAAATAGAATGCTTCGATACTCATTCTGACTCCATCAATTCTTTCTCTGGAGGTAGATGACATTCTTTGTCATAAGCAGGGCAAAGATTCTTAACGTGGAGTCTGAGAACTAAGAAAAAAATCTATTTGGAGAACTATTTCATTGTAATTGGATTCCTTTGTAATCCCCTGTATTTTGTTTTGTACATTCAGAAATATCATTCTGAGAAGTGGTCCATAGGATATCATCAGGGATGCGTTAGGACACACTGAGCCAAAATTCCTTTTTTTTAATTTTATTCCACTTGTATTATCATGGAAAGCACATTTCCATATTAGTCATTGTTGTATGAGCACACTCACATATAACCAAAACCCTCAAATAAAACCACAAAAACACTGATATGAAAGGTAGTCTGCTTTGATCTGCATCTATCTGACTCCAACAGTTCTTTTTCTGAAGGTGTCAGAATTCCTATTTATAATCTCTAGTCATTTGTGAGTAAGAAGAGAGAGAGGACTTTTAGAGCTCCCTTCATTTTCTTTTGTACTTTATTCTTCCTTGATCCCAAGAACCATAGGAAAGAGTGATGGTGAAAAGAATGACAAACACCTTCTCTCTATTGGGCATACTTCATCTTTTTATATTAGACCTCTAGAGCTGTGTTTTCCTCACTAATAATGATCTTGTTTTTGAGAGGAGTCTGACAAGGTGCCCAATTTATGCTGTTCATTTCACAAACTCTTCCTTTTCCCAGCCAGTCTTTCACTGAGTCGGATTAGTCCAAATTCAGTCTGAAGGAAAACCTGTGTTTACTGGCACTGAGGTTTTAAGGCATGCGTTACAAAGTGATGTCATTCTCTTTAGATTCTTGGGACTTGCCAGTGTAATAGCTTTTTATTAATCAATGTCAGTAGATGAGTTATTTTTGGCATATGCTTAACAGCTCCCAAAGGTCCACTTATGTAGCAGCTCTCTTCACTTACAGTGAAGGAATGGGGGTGAGTGATGAGGCTAAGATGTAATTCTTCCAAAAGAATAGTTGGAGTTTATCTCGTAAGATGCAAATAACATTGATAGAACAGTAGCTCCCCAAAGCTCCTAACAGAAGTCGATACCCACTTAAGAATTCATTGGTTGGCATAGTATTTGGGAAGTGTCTTCTTTTTTCCCATTTAATAGAGATGGCATAGAGTAGTAGAAAGATCATCAGATTTAGAGTCAGAAAATCAATCAGTCATTATTTATTAACCTCTTGTGTTCCTGGAAATAAGGGACAGACTTTGAATTCCAACTCAAAAATTTACCATCTGACTGCAGGCAAGTCATTTAGTCTCTTTCAGCCTGAGTTTCTTCATCTATAAAATGGGGATCATAATGTTTATGCTACCTATCTCATAAAGGTGGTATAATAATACCTTGTATCATGTAACTGTGAGCATTTATTCTTAATAATACGCTTTGGAATTGTAAAGCCACCCTTGCTGCCTCTAAATCATTACAGTGCTTTTTGCCCAAGGAAGTGATCTAATGCTACTTTCAAGGGATTTGAGCACATTTGGAGAGTATGGAATATTTTTTTAAAGGATGTTTTGTTCTGTTGAGAGGAGTCAAAGGAAGTCTTTTCTCACATATAGGAGGTAGATCTTCTGTGAAGGGCCTGAGATCTGCATTCATGCCCATTTAGTGCCCAAGGAACTATCAGAGGGTTAGAATGGGAGGCTATTTTTAAACTGCAGAGCAAGAAACTCTAAGGCTGTGTTGGCAAACCTATGGCACATGTGCCAGAGCATGCCAGGGGGAGCTGCTGCCCTCCCCCTCTCCATGCACATCTAAGGACATTTCTTACATGACCTGTCCTCTGCCTAGTAGCCCAAAGGGAGCACTTCTTCCCCTATCTGGGGTAAAGCAGGGGTGCTCACATGCAGTGTAAGGGATGCAATTTGGGCACTCAGTCTCTAAAAAGGTTCTCTATCACTGCTCTAGGAGTTCCCTACCTTGGTTTGGCCTTCAGAGTCTTTCACAGTTCAGCTCCAGCCTACCTTTCCAGGCTGGTTATATATTATTATTCTCACATTTTCCTGTGCAACCAAGCTGGTCCATTACATGTTGTAACTCCTACCTCCATAACTCCTTACCCAGGCTGTTCCCTGTGACTGGAACACCTTCCCTCCCTGTCTCTGCTGCCTTTTGGAATTCCTACTCTATTCAGGGCTCCGTTCAAGTGCTGCCTCCTTCAGGAGTCTTTTTTCTGATACGCCCAATTGTGTTCGTTAAAGTCCTGCTCCCCAGTCAGAGTGAATGTATTTCTATATTATTTATCTCGTATATACTAATTTGTGTACATGTTGTTACACACACACACACACACACACACACACCCCTGTTGAATGTAGGCACCTGCAGGCAGGGACCGCCTTACTATGCATTTATATTTCAAATTGCCTAGCCCAGGTGCTTCATAGTTATTTACTGTTGGTTGATTGATTGATGGATTGAAGAGAGAGCGTTAAACTTCTCTTAAAAGCATTCCTGTAGCCCATTTCTTCTCTGACATTAAAGAGACATGAAGTTCTTCCCCGTGGCAGGGGAATGGAGATGAACCAGGGAAACGGAAAGGTTGGCCAAAGATTGCCTCTCTGTTGGAACTCGAGGCACAGCATGGGGCATTCATTAGAAACGAGCGGTCCAGAAATAAGCTTGAACTTTCTTCACTGTAGATTTGGGTTCCGTCCAAACAAAATGAAATTTGGTTTTGATTGGAATGTAGTACTTGTTGGTTTGTGTCAAGAATCCTGTCCTCTCCAGAGCATTTCTGCTGCTTGTCCTTGACGTGGGCTGGAAGGGTTCTGCTGGTGACCGCGTCAGCCGGTGAGTTATCGTCCTTTGTGGTGGAGAGGACTAAAATGATGGGATTCCTGGTAATGCCTTTGTCTAAATTGGATTTAAGAGGGGCGGAGTTACACCAAGTTGTCTGGCCTCACTCTCTTCCAGTGGCCAGACAACTGGCCATTGTCCAGGCAGGATGCAGGCACACCGTGGCATCTTCTGGGTCTGACCCGGCTCTAAGTGCTCCACAGTGCCTACTTCCGTTGCTTCCATGTCCTTTCTGCCAGGGGAAGTCTTCATGTGCCCCTAACCCATCAGTGCATTTGAAACCTGCTGGCTCTCGTCAGCCGGGTTTAGCCTGCCGGGCATGGCCACTGCATGCTACTCAGGTGAGAGCTGCGTGGCAGGTAGATACCAGAAGAGGAAGGCAGCCCAGGGCAGGGCTCAGCAAGCCGCCCCACCAGACTCTGTATACCCCACGTGGGCTATAGTAGTTGTGGCCTTCTCACCCTTACGGAACAGCTTGCTTGGGGCCATTGAAGACCAACTGAATGAGGACTTCGTTTTTTTCTCCAAAACAAAACCATATTTATTTCTAAATACAAAGTAGCAAATTAAAGGATTGCACATGAAAGCAAGAATCTCTGTTTCTGAATGAGGACTTAACCCCCCCCCCCCCCCCAACCTTGCCTTTTTGCCTTAGAATCGATGCTTAAGTATCCATTCCAAGACAAAAGAGCAGTAAGGGCTAGGCGGTTGGGGTTAAATGATTTGCCCAGTGTCACACAGCCAGGAGGTGTCTGAGACCAGATTTGAATCCAGAACCTCTCATCTCCAGACCTGGCTCTCTGCCCACTGAGCCACCTAGCTGCCCCGAAATGAGGACTTTAAAAACTGCCTTCCATTCCCATGTACCTTCTTCCCAGCTAACATACATCTTGGGAAGTCCATAGAGTTTTACTGACATTGTAGTTTTACGTGTTAGGTGAGTTCCAAATCCCTGCATGTTCAGGGAATTCTGTTCTTCTGAATAGGGCACTTTAGTATTCTTTCAACTACTTTAGGTCAATTTTAGGTTTTTAAGGAAAGGAGATTATTTGTCTCTAGTAACTTTAGAGTCATTGGAAGGAAAGGGAACAACTTTCTTCAAAAGTGGTTTGTTTATCCAGAATAGGAAAAAGAGATGTTTTTCTCTGTCTTCTGTAATTGTGATTCAAAGGCCCCTGTTGCCCCCTGTTTGTGAGGTGCGCATCCCCGGAGAGAGGCAGTCAAGAATATGAATGAGAAGCTGACTTAAGAATATGCAGGTCTTTGTCCCTGACCAGATTGGTTTGTAAATACTGCACAAATACATTCAATACTAGTGATTTTGTTTGCTTTTTTTGATTGTTTGAATTATAATTTTTTATTTTAAAAGTATTTCTAATTTGGTCGTGAATAGAACATGAGTGTAGGAGAGTTGGTAGCTAGAAGTGTGTGGATGCCCAGAGTCCTTTGCGACTTCCTACAGGGAGGGGATTGGTCAAGGAATCAAGATGGAGAGGAAGTGATCTTCAGAAGATGATTTAGCTTGGAGAAAAGTGGGGGTCTGGAGTAATAATAATAGTGATAATAAAGCTAACATAAAGATTCCACTCATGCCAGACTGCACTTGGCAATTATTTTCTCATTTGATCCTCACAACAACCCTGTGAGACAGGTGCTATTATCTCCATTTTACAGATGAGAAACTGAGGCAGACAGGTGAAATGACTTGCTCAGGGCCATATACCTAATAAGGCTTGATTTGAACTCAGGTTTTCCTGACTCTAGGCCCAGGCTCTGTGAAGAAAGAATTAAAATTCTCTTTGTCTATTTTGTTCATCAATCAAGAACTTAAAGTATCCCTACTTAACACTGAGTAAGTCACTAATAGAAAAAGTTCTCAACCCCAAAGGCCACAAGCACTGACCCCTGGGCAGTGCTGGGCAAATTGAAAGGCTGTGATTGGTTCCTGTGAAGAGGGGAAGAGACCAGAAGTGATGTGGAAAACGGGGTATAAAAGGTGAGACCGAAAAGAAGATTCATTCATTCCTGGTCTTTTGGGAGAGAACTTTATTGTGAATGGATTCCTGGGCTTTTTGAGAGAGACCTTTCCGTGGGGTCGTTCTGGGTTGGAGATTGCTGCGCTGGAGAGGCTTGTTGGGTGAGTGACTGGAGCTGAAGGAAGAGGCTTGTGTTGGTCGAACCCTTGCTGAAGACACCGCCAGGACCTCTGGCTGAAGAGACTGCCACACCTCCACGTGGAGCGTGGGACTCGAGGGCCCCGCCGCGTGGCGAGCTGGACCTCTTCGGACAGCTATTACAGGGTGTCTAGCTCGTCCGTATTTTCCACTTTTCCTACATTTCTCTTCTTTTACTATATTTGCATTATGTTACACTATTAAAGGCTACTCACAGCTCCATCATTTTACCTCTTACAGCTCTATCCACTGGGTCCTTAGCTGCCTCTAAGGCGAGGCAAGAAATGGTAGAGTCCGATTATAGCGAGCAAGTGCTCTGCCTTGGGAAGAGTCACAGTGACCAGAGGACGTAAGGATTTGAGCGGGCTCTCTTAGAGAGCCTGGACTGCTGGAAGGCCAATTGTGGCTTGAAATGAAATGCCTGAGGCTGCGATCAGACCGACGTCTGAGCCAGGGGTAGGAAGCTTGTGGTCTTTGACTTTGTCAGTGTTTCAAGTGCTCATGGGAGACGTTCCCTCTGCTGATGCTCTTCCCTGGCCCGTTATCATTTATAACCTTCAGGAGATGCCACAGTTCAGTGACTTGCCTAGGGTGTCACTGCCAGGATGTAGGCGAGTGCAGATGTGGAGCTAGGTTTTCCTGACTGCACAGCTGCCTCTGCGCCCCAGCAGAGACCCAGACGTGTAGCTGGTCGGCCCTCTGGCTGTCCAGGGGTTCCACACGTCTGTCAGCAGCGTTGCTGCTTGTGATACGGCTGAAGGAGCGCCTCTGGTGCCAGGTTTCTGTGCCTTACGACACAGAAATCGTGGAGGTAAACACGCGTTAGGAGGGCTCCCGAGCCCTCTTCTAGGGAAAAGGATGTCGGCAGGGCAGTGGAAACCCTTCGTCTGCACGTTGCAGCCTTGTCCAGTCCTCTTAGGCCGTAAACGTTAGAGAGGACAGAGCCCCGGCCCGGCTTCCTTCAGTGACCCAAACGTGGAGCAGACCGAGTTCAGCAGGCAGGATCTCCCTTACAGACGCAGGCCTCATCCGTCAAACACTCTGCAGTAAAGGAAGTCAGGCTGATGCAGGCTTCACAGCCGAGCTGCTGCTTCTGGCTTCTTGTCCAGAGAGAGTTCAAGGCTATAAGTCCATCATCCCCTGGGGGGGGGGGGTAAAATGAAGAGGGACTTTCAGTTAACCAGAGTTTGAAGACTTCTCATTGGCTAACGTGTTATCACAGTCTTCAAGGCCTTCCTGTGGCCCTATAGTGCAGCCGTTTGGTGGTCTTGCTCCCTGGCCCTCTCCTCAGCTGGCTGCCACACATGTGCTTCCACGAGGCCACTTGGGGCCTGCGAGTGGACTGCCACGCTGATGGGAGCGCGGCGGGAGGGGGCGGCCCAGTCTACTTGACTAAACCTTCAAGTGTCTTCTCCCTCCAGCCAAAGGGACCTGGAACTTCAAAAACAAAGTTCCCCTCCTGAACATGAAGTGTTCTTGCCTCCACTTCCGTCTTGAAACGTCATGTCCGGGAAGCCTGTCCCTCCTCCTCGGCCTTCTTCCGTGAATGCGAAGGGACTCTTCACCGGGGCCTATGTAGGCATTTTCTAGCGGAGAACTTTCCTTTCGGAATTCTCCTTGCTCCCTCTGCTGCTGAATTTCAGCTTTATTCTAGATCACATTAAATAGGATTGATCTTATTTTTATTTTCTATTTGGTAAAAAGCCTTGTGCAGCGCATCCGCCTGCTGATACTGACGGTGGGCTCAGGGGGACTCGGGCCACGGTCTTGGCTTCCTGCTGTAGCTCCCCCTCCCCCATGCGCTGTACCCCAGGGGCACCGCCCCCCCGAGGACGCCCCTCAGGACCGTCCACTTAGCTGACAGCCAATCCATAGAAATAGTCCTCTGTGGTTACAGCTGAGAAGACGTGAGTGTGAGCCCAGTGCACTCCCTCGATTGACATTTGTCTTTTTGTGCATCTGGCAGCTTTGTCGGAGCTCAGACTGGGCAGCTCTCACTGTGCCCAGCACTGCTTCGTGTATGGTCGGTTGTCCAGGCCCTTCTCAGGGCACCGTGGTTGGGTCTGACCGTGTTTGTAGAAGAGGGGACGCATGGCAGAAAGATGCACTTAAAGGGAAGGGGGAGCCCTTGACCAGAGGCCCCCCGGGGCTGAGGAGGTGGGGAGATGTCTCCTTTGGGATGACCCCGGGGAGTCTCCCCAGCGTCCTCTCGGGGTGCGCTGTGCAGCGGTCAGCGGAGCTCTTCTGGGACCCGCCGTGGCCACAAGAAAGTGCAGCCAAAGCGCTCCTCGGGTTCTCCGAGTCGGGCAGCCTGACTCTTCCCTGCGAGCGGCTCCCAGTAAGTCCTTTCTGCTTGACCTGAGGTAACCCCTGGTTTCTGGCCCTCTCTGTTCCAGGGTAAAGGTAGCAGGAATGCTCACATTGGCGAGCAAACTGAAGAGGGATGAGGGCGTCAAAGGATCCCGTCCATCCGGCCCAGCCTCGGACTCCACACGGAGAGTGTCTGTGAGGGACAAGCTGCTCGTTAAAGGTAATCTGGGCTTCCTGCCCATCGTGCTCACATGACGGATACCGAGGGGAAGCCCCAGGGCCCGTTCCTCCAGGAGTTCCTGGTAGAGGCTCGGCGGGTGCAAGGGCCCCGGCACCCCAGGGCGCACTGTCTGTCCCGGAGGAAGGGGCGGGCTGTGCCTCATCTAGAAGGACTTTAAATACCAGTTGCCATCTGTAAGGCTAGAAGGGGCCTGGAAGCCCATTGAGTCCAACCTCTTCATTGTAGATGAGGAACCTGGAGGTCCAGAAGGATGAGTGATTTGTGTGAGGCCAGGCCTCCTTCCACTCTGCCCCCTGGCTCCGCACCCCCAGCCTCCGTCTGCTCTAGGCCCCGCATTCAGGACATCCTTCACGCTGCTGCCCGGCTGTGCCCGACACCCCCTGCTCCTTCCAGAACCAGCTTTACTCGGGCTCTTCCTAACCTGCCCACTTCCCGTATCTTGGCAGCTTGCCCGCCCTGGCTCCCCTCCAGGCACCCCACGATCCTGCTGCCCCGGCCTTCTTGGGCTTCCTCACACGTGACGCCATCTGCCAACCCCCCACCTTTGGCTCGCCATTTCCCCGGCTTTCTTCAAGGCCGATCTTCCTTGGCCTTTCCCTGTCCTCTCAGCTGTTCATGGCATCTCTTGTGGGGGATCTTCATTGATTCTGGATCTGTCTCATCAGTCTAGCCAAGTATGTGTCGTCGTCTCCTGAAGGCAAGGACTCTGGACCTAATTCACTTGACCTTGCCGGACCCCTAGTGCTCAGCAGCCTGTCTGGCATATAGGAGGTGCCTCACAAATGTGTGTTGCCCCCCTGGGTCAAGAGACCTGGGTTCTAATCCCGTCTCCTCTTTTACCTCCCAGCATGGTACCAGGCAAAGCACTTTATCTCTTGGAAAATCCTCAGGAGGGCCCTTTGAACTCTTTGATTCAAGCTCAGGAACGTCCCAGACAAAGCAATGTTTTTTAGAAGGTTAATATAAAGAGTACCATCAAACCATGGCTGAGCTCCGTGCAGATGTAAGGGATTCAGAATCTGGGTCCCCAGAGGCCTTGTGGGAGATGAGAGGTGGCCTATTTTTAGCATTTATTCAGCCAATTTCTTTGACCAGGGCACCCCGAGACCCTGGGGGGGGGCACAAATATATGAGAAGCCCTGCCCTCAGAGAGCTTAGAATTTGCAACGGTTTTGCCTTTGTGTTTTATATTGCTTTGATTTTAAGAGTATGTTTGCATTTGCTGAACACAGCCCATGTGGGAAGTAAGGGGCATGCTCGGTCTTTGGGAGAAACCACTTTGGGATAAACATGGAACTGCTTCTTGTTCGCACACTCAAGGTAATCGGGTTCTTAGACCTGTGATCACCTTCTAGAGCAGAGTGGCTCGGGGGGGCATTGTTGGGGCACTCCCCGAGGATGAGGGCCGGCCCGTGGGGATGGGGGATGATGAGCCCTGCGTGGAGGCAGGATCCATGTAGGGCTCTAGTCCTTCCAGCTCCGTCATTCTTGGAAGGTCCCTCCACAAGTTAGAGAATGAACCTTACTGCTCTTACTAGAGCCGAGTCTCACGTGGGCTCTTTGGAGCTGGCAATATAATTAGAGCCAGTTTAGGACCAGGCTTATGCACTTGGAAGGCCTTGTGGTTCTGTGGCCAGCAGCATCCAGGAGCCTTTGGCCTTCAGGGAGCACCTCCAGAGGGATCTCCCAGGACAGGAAGTGCGCATTTAGTAAGAGGGGTCTGCTGTCCCTGCGCTCTGAGCTCACACGAAGTTCAGAGTTTGTCCCTGCATGCTCTTAGCATCGATTTGGCTATGATTCTGACTGGAAGAGGAGGAGAGGCCCCTCCGCAGCGAGCGTTGGGGTTTGACAAAATGTGGACAAGGAAGGGTCTGGCGTGTGTCTTTGAGGCCCTTGCAGGTTACCCAGGAGCTGTCTGTATTGGGATAGACTCCCGCGTCAACACACATTTCTCCTGTGCGATTGCAGGTCCTGAGGGCTGTCTGACGACAGGAAAAGAGATGTGCTCTTTCTGAGTGTTTGCCTGCTGGCAAGAGTGAAGATGGCCAGCTGAGCTTTGGGAGAGCCCATCCAGTGGCCCTTTTCCCCACCTCTTCTCGGCCTCCTAGTCTCTTCCCACTGTCATCAAGGCAGCAAGTGTAGTGGAAAGAGCAGACGTGGCGTCCAGAGAAAGACCCGGGTGCCATGCCCACCTAGATACTTATTCTCAAGCCATTGGCCATTGGCTCAACTTCTCTGAGAAAATGGGAGTAAAGATTCATGGAGTATCTGTGTCAGAGGCCAGGCTGTTGTTGGCATCCAATGAAATGATGGGTCTTGTACAGGAAGATACATCATGGGGATAGCAAGAGCTTTGACCATTAACTTCTCATCTTTTCTGGGGTTCAAATAAAATGGTCCTGGGACAAGTCACTGCCCTGCTATTGTGTTTTATTGATTTGTTTATTCTATTTTTAAACCCTTAACTTCTGTCTTAGAGTTAATACTGTGTATTGATTCCAAGGAGAAGAGAGGTAAGGGCAAGGTGATGGGGGTGAAGTGACTTGCCCAGGGTCACACAGCTAAGAAGTGTCTGAGGCCACATTGGAATCCAGGACCTCCTGTCTCTAGGCCTGGTTCTCTATCCACTGAGCCACTCAGCTGCTCCCTGCCTTTTTTTTTTTTATTAGATTATTGTGTAGGTGGATAAAACAAATTTTTTTTTTTGTAATTAAGCTAAAAGTGTAAGACCTAAGCTTGTCTTCTGAAGGCTTCTTGATAACTTCAGACGGCATGAGGGTAGCGGATAGATGAGCCTTATTTTCTCCTCTTCACTAGGTCTATTTTGAACACCTCATTTAGCTTGAAAACTGAGGACTTGGGATGGCAACATCGATTTCAAATATTGTTGTTATGCCTTTCTAGATCCATGTTATATCTGGACTGTTGTGGGCAATCCTTAGTGAGTGGTGGTGATGCTCCAGTTCGCACACAGTTCTAATTTGTTGAATTTTCAGGGATATTTTGATGTCTTTATTCTATTTAACCGCATTCTTCTCATTTTTGGTGGCGATCACATAGATGTGGCCCTGAGAAGCTGATATATCCGTCTAGAATTTAAAATTTCATCTAGTATTCCAGGCATGGTGGTACATGGTGCTCCTTTAATCTCTGCTCCTGAGGAGGCCCTGTGTCTCTTAAGCCATAAAGGGCCTGCTCAGTGTCAGTCCTGCAGAGACCTTGTGTCTGTGGTCCTGACTTTGGAGCTAGTTTACCCCCTGAGCCAAGTTGTGGCATATTGAACACGACTTGTATGTCATCAGTACTATGGACTTTCCAAGAGTGTCTTCCAGGAGCCCATCGTGGTATTCAGCTGTTCAGGTGAACCCTGTGACTTTGGTTATGAAAGAAAAAAGATCCGTTTTCTTGGAGGATGTTTCAACAGTCAAGACGACTTAAGAGAGCGGCTTGGAAGTGCGATCTGGACTTCACCAATCCTGTGAAAAATGGGGCCTTTGATCAGTCTGTAAAGGAGGAGGTTACAGTCGAGAAAAACTGAAAATCTGCTGAACACTGCTCATATACTGAATGCTTCAAGAGCAAAATTGTGGTTGTCGCTGAGAAACCGTGTTCTAAAAGGTAGTTCAAATTCCTTGCCAGGGAATCTCTTCAGAAGATGTCTTCACTGTTGGTTTTGTAGGGTTGCATATAACAAGGAGTTTTATGAACTTTATTGCTTCCGGATTAGTCAAGATAAGGAAGGCTTGGGAACTGAAAATTTCATGGAGCCCCTTGTGGAACAAGGCTTTGCATTTCTAAGATCGTGAATGTTTGAATGTTGATTTCTTAGTGCCATGGCACATTAGATTTCCCCTAAGTGAGGGGAGGCACAGTACAGAAGATGCCCTGTGTTATATGGAAAGCCTAGGCATGCCGTTGTTATGGCTCACGTCTGGGGAATTTGGTGTTAGGAGGCTTCAGATCTACTTTGGTAGCTTCCAAGAAAGGCCTGAGATTGGCGTTAACTCCCCACTGAAGGCTCTGACCTCTAGCTGACCAGGTTTCTTTGTTTTTGCTCCCGTTTTGTGCCCACCCATCTTCTTTGTCTTCTGGGTCCCTTTTCTTCTCTAGCCAATACCCTTAGGGAACAGATCAAGGTTTCCCCATGTAGAAGCATCTCCTGTTCTTGTATAGACCCAGGTCTTCAAAGGAAACATTAGCTAGCTAGACGAGAGCCATGCTATTTACAGCTGCTAATAATAGCTAGCATTTCTATAGCACTTTAAGAGTTTTATAAAATGCTTTCCAAATATTCTCTCATTTTTATCCTTAAAACAAGCTGGGAGGTAGACGTAGGTACTGTTATTATCCTTGTTGTACCGATGCAAAAACTCAGACAGGTTAAGTGGCTCTTCCAGGATTACATAACTCGTACGTGTCAGATTTGAACTCAGGTCTAATTCCAGGCGCAGTGCTTTGCACTCTTCTGTCTAGCTGCCTCTAGTGGCTTTCAGAGCTCGCTGTGTCCTGTATTTGAAATGGGTGGCTGTCGTCAGGATTCGTGGCCACCATCTATATGAAGTGTAAGGGCTGGGAGCTGATTCTCTTCACAGTGGTTAGACACACTGCCGGGCAGATTTGGTGGGAACTAGCAGCTCTGTTTCCAGGCCTTTCATAGACAGGAGAAAAACCAGGCATAGTTTGGCATGGGCTCTAGATTTGGAGAGAAAACTTTCTGATGTTAGACTAGGCCCAGTCCAGGGGGCCAGACTTCTTTAGGACTACCCACAGGCCAGGGAGGAGAGGAAGTTCTCAAAAATGGAATCTCTGCGTTCACAAAGAAGCCATTCTGCTGAGGAGGGAAAAGTGGCTTTGGTTTTTCAAAAAGCGTAGAAAGGATGGACTCGAGGACAAAGAACAGGAGACGAGTACAAAGGAGGGACACGAAGCTGTAAGAGCAGTTCAGGAGTGCCCAAGCTCAGAGTGAACTGCAGTGAGAGAAGAGACCCAGGGAGAAAAGCAAAGACTGCTTCCGGTAGATGGGATTGCGGTCACTGGACAAACAGCACATTTGCTAAACTCTTAGTTTGCGTGTCTTCTCCGTCAGGGAGAATGAATGTTCTTTTTGGTCTGGGAAGGACCAAACAAAAATGGCCAGGAGGGAATTGGTGACCTAGATAAACAGGCCGGTAGAGGGCATTTGAGTGCCCTTAATTCAGGTCTCTGGTACTGAAAGACTTGGCAGATATGATTACTAAACTGCTGTGAGGGACCTTTGAAAGAGCTCAGAAAGCAGGAGGAATAGCAAAAAGCTGGAGGGAGACAGGTGGGGTCCTGAGTTTCTATTATATTAGATCATATATATGATTATATTGGGCCAGTATGTAATTATAGGCCAACCATTTTGACTTTTAATTTCTTTCATTTTAATTTTAATTCCTGGCATTGTAACTACATTCCAGAAGGCCCTATTATAGGGATGGTTATTGAAGACCTAGAAAAGAAAGTAGGGATTGCAGAGATATCAAGAATAGTTTATGCCAAGCTAAATCTTTTCCCCTTTTTGACAGAAGTACTAAACTGCTAGATCTAGTGAGTGAGGGAGAGTCTCCCCAGGCTTTAGTGAAATACTGGGCCGGGTCTCACTTGCCACCAAGTTCCATAATATCTTCTCCAGCAGCCACCTCCTCCCTACGATGAGACTCAAAGTTCTTGGCGTAATGGCGTAAATTATCATCCAGTTGGATATAATAGAGCTCGGAAGGTTTGGGGCTGGTTGAGTACCTGAATGAGCCCAAGTCACGTTAGAAGGAGTCTCCAGTGGAGTATTCCCGAGTCCTTTTCTTGACCAGCACGATAGTCTTTCTCATCAGTGACTTGAATGAGGGTGTGTAGGCATGCTTCTCAGATTTGCTAATGAGACAAAGCTGAAAGAGATAGCTGGCAGTGGATGATGGAGGTAGAATTCAAAAGTTTTTTGATGGACCAAAGTGTTGTGCTGAACTGAATGCAATAGAATGTCGTAGTAATAAATAATTGTAAGATCTTAAATTAAAAATAAGCGGCCGTACCAAAGGGAAGACGCCATGATTACACTGCAATTTGTTTGAAAAAAGCCGGATGTTTTTGCTGGATTTCAGGTTTGGAGTGAAGTCAGTGGTGTGCTGTGATAGCCAAGAAAGTGTAACAATTAAAATTAGTTTCTCTGCTAAAAGTATTATATTTTTAGAGGTTTTATTAAAGATTAAGAAATAAAGAAAATACAAAATAAGAAAGCACGTGCCTAGGAGGGCCGAAAGGCCCATTCAATTTCACTTACTACATCTTGAGAGAGGGTGTGCTTAGAAGCGGAAGCAGAGAGACGGGGTAGGCGGTACAGTCAGTTTAAATACCCCTTTTGCTCGTGGCCCAGGTGAGGACCTCGGTGAGATTTCGGGGAATTCTGGGAACTACCTAGGACTTCTGGGAATTGAAGTCTGGGTTCAAATCTCCATTTTTACAAAAGCAAACACCATCTCAGGCTTCACTAAAAGGGCCCTAGCATACAGAAGGAAGGGGGTGAGAGTTCAAGCTACTGTGCCCTAGATGTGCCACATCTGGAAGGCGCTTTTCAACTTTGGATATCAGGAGAGTGTTCAGACAAGGGCAACCAGGATCATTGATCAGAAGTAGCAAGATCCTTGGAGGTCCTCTAGTCCAGGCTTTTCATTTTATGGCTAAGGAGACCAAACCTCAGAGAAGTTTAGGTGGTCTTCCTGAGACCATGTCAGGGTTAAGTTGGCAGGATTGGATTTAAACCCAGATCTTCTTACTTAAAACCTTCATTCTTTCTATACCATGTTGCCTTCTTCTGGGCCTCCAGTTTTTACCACAGGGATACCTGGTCAAAGGAGCTAGAGATGTTTAGCCTAGAGGAGAGATGCCTAAGGAGAGACATGTTTGAAAGGGCCATCATGTCCAAGAGGGATAGGCTTGTTCTGCTTGGCTCCAGAGGACTACAAACGTGTAAAAGTTAAGTAGAAAATTTGGTGTTTTCTAGAAAGATTTCTTGAGCATTGGAGCTGTCTCAAATAATAGCTAGCATATAGAGCTCCTACCATGTGCCAGGCTCTGTGCTAAGTGCTTTACAATTTCATTATCGCGTTTGATCTTCAAACCCACCAAGTCCGGTGCTATTATTAACCTTCTTTTACACATGAGGAAGCAAACCAAACAGTTTGTGGTTTTCCCAGGGTCCCAGAGCTCGTCCAGTGTCTAAGGCTGGCTTTGGAAAGGTCTTCCTGACTCTAGGCCCAATGCTCTATCCATCATATACTACCCAGCTGCTCCATCAGCGTAGAATGCACTGGCTAGTAAGCTCCCTTGCACTGGAAGAGAGTTGGCAGGTAGGTTGTGGATGTGATTCTTCTTGAGCTGTGGATTGGACCACATGTCTTTGAGGACGTCTCCTCTTCTTTCCTCTCTTTTGATTCACAGTTAGAGCAAAATAAAAACAAAACCTCTGTGACAGACGTGTAGAGTCAAGCAAAACAAATTTCTATATTGGCCATGTCCAAAACATTCTGTCTCAGCATATATACTCTCAGTCTTTCACTTCCCTATCAGGGACGGGTAACATGTTTCTCTGGTACTCTGGAATAACATTTAGTCATTAGGCTCAGTACCCCTGCCCAGTCTGTGACCCACAGGCTGCCACTTGGCAGGGCCTCAGGCGGGTCTGGGACCTTGTCTTGTCCTGGCACACAGCTTCTCCCGGGACCAGAATGCACCTCATGCGCTGCTTCTTCTGGCCAGTGCCCGCTGGCACCTGGTACCTGGGAAGGAGGAAATGACTCCGTGTGCCCTTTTCTTGGATTTCCTAATCAGAATTTCATCTGGCACATTTCCCAGACATGTTTAATAGGGTTATGTGGAGGGAAGTTTGCTTCGCTCCTTCTCCCTCCTCTGCCATCTTGGCTCTGCCCTCCCCCCAGCATTCCTTGTGACCCAGACCAGCTGCCTATCAATTTGGAAAAAACTTTTGCTTAACGCCTCTTTGAAGGAGCTTTCATTCTACAAATCTGACTGCGGAGACATCTTTGGTGGTCAGTGGCTGGGCATCTTGCTCGCAGTTTCACTCAGTGTTAACTTCTTTGGACTTCTGGGTTTGGAGCCATGTGTGAGAGAAGTTGGTCACTGGGCTGCCTCTTTGCAGTTTCTTGGACCCTCCCTGAAACATCTGAAGCTTCCTAGTGGTGTGTGTTTGGACTCTGTCTCCTTTCTGTTTTCATCTAAATTAAGTGCCTTACCCAGGGCCACATAGTCAGGATGGGTCTGAGACAGGATTTGAACTCAGATCTTACTGATCCCAGGCCCCGTTCTCTTCGGTGTACCATTAGCTGTCTTTGGGCAAGGCCCTGTAGGACCGCTAAAAGCTGAGGGAGACAGAAAGCGGTGCTTGAGGTCAGTCTTGAGGAAAACCAGGGATTCTGGGAGGCAGAGGGGAGGGGAGAGAGACAGAGTGAATGTAAGTGTGTGTCAGTAAGTAGGCTGGGCTGGCTGGACTGTAGAGAATATAGAGCAAAGTGATGTGTCCAAAGCCTGGAAAGGTAGGTTGATTTCTTTGAAAACAAACATGGGGCAGCTAGGTGGCTCAGTGAATTGAGAGCTAGGCTTAGAAGGTGAGAGATCCCGAGTTCAAAGGTGGCCTCAGACACTTCCTAGTTGTGTGACCCTGGACAAGTCACTTAACCCCCATGGCCTAGCCCTGACCACTCTTCTGCCTTGGAGCCAATACTTAGATGGAAGGTAAAGGTTCCAAACAAATCAACCAGCTCTAACACAGGGTCATAATTTCTTGTGTAGTGTTCTTTTATTGATATGCTTGTGTTTTAACAATTATTAACAATAAAAAGGAAAGAAGCTTTAAAAGAATATCCATGGCTCTTTTGAAGACCCATCATGGTCTGGGCTTTAGGCAGTTGACACAGTCCTGTAGTAGCAATTAGCAACACGTGGTGACCTCGTTGTGTGGCAGACATTGCGGAACAGCCACCAAACCGCTGACACGCTCCTTTGACCAGCAGACGGAGTCCTGTGTTCAGGCATTGCCTTGGTCTCCCTTCTTCGATGTTCTTCCCATCCTTGGATTCCGTTGGGAGCGTCTGTGAAGCCTGCTCTGCCAGGCTGAGTCCGAGGCCCTTTAAAATCCGGACCCAAGAGAGCGGAACTTGGGGTTCGGGGCTTCTTTCAGTCACTTGCGTGACCTTAAAGATGGGGTTCGCTGGAGAACCTCCCTCGGCGATTCCTGCCCGCCCCCTTCTCTTGTTTTCATCAGCGATGCCTGCGTAAGCCATACTTCAGTGGTCAGCGGTGTTCTCTCCAGCGCTTTTGGGGTCTCCCCAGGAGCCGATGGTCCGCCCCGCTCTGCTTTCTTCTTTAAAAAAGCTGCCAAAAGGCCGTCCCTCGATTCACGAGGCGGAGTGAGGCATCCTCTTGACCCCGGCGGGGATTTGGTCCGTGAGGTGGCGTAGCTGTTACAGGGGCTTCTTGTGCCTGTGTTCAATCGAGAGGAGAATGACAAGAGCCACCCCCTCGGGGCGTTCAGGATTATCTGCCTTCGCACAGAGCCCTCGGTGGGTGCTCGGTCCAGTCGCATCTTCGCTTCTCCACCGAGCACCGCCAGGCCTGCGTGTGGACTGCCCTTTCTCCGAAGTCATTTCTCATTCCACAAACTCGGACAGAGCTTCCCTTTTCATCTGTCGGCTCCGTCAGTAAGCCCAGCACCTCGCACGCTCTGAATGAATGCTTGTTGACCAGCTACGTAGAGATGGCGTTCCTGTGTGGGTTTGAGTGAGACACGCCGCCCCCTGCAGCTGCCCACGAGAATTACTTTGGCCGTGACGTTCAGCTGTTAAGTGGGACCACAGTAGTGGGAAGGAGAAGGAAAAAGACGTCTTTGTCGGGTGCCCAGCCATATACCAGCTACCAGGCCCAGTGTGAGACCCGACAAATAGGATCTCATTGAATCCTCACAGCCACCCTGTGAGCTTGTGCTAGTATCCTCATTTTACAGATGAAAAATGGAGGCAGGCAGAGGCAATGACGTGCCCAGAGTCACATAGCTCATCTGAGGCTGGATTTGCACCTGTCTGCTGTGCCATCGTCTACAGTTGGCCCGTAGGGACATTATTGGTGTGTGATGACAAGGAGGCTTTTGTGATGGGCCCGGGCGTTGGGGCCATCTTGGACCTTTTCACCTGCCCTTCGATGTTCATTTTCCACATAAAGAAGCAGCAGAAGACTTGGGACACTCCCCCTCCTCCCACAGCCCCCGTCTTCTGGCCGTTCAGAGGAGGCTGCTTTGCAAACCTCAAAGGCCAGTGGAAATGTGCGCTCAGCTCTCTGTGCACCTTGCACTGTTCCCTCTCTCTGCCTGTTGCAGCCGCCTTCCCTGTGACTCCTGCACCCTCAGGCCTCCTAGAGTCTCCTCGCTGGGCCTTGGGGATGCCGCTCTTCTCTGACCCTCTCACTCACACTGACCTCTTCCAAGGCCCCTTTGCTGGTTCTTGGGCCACGTCGTCCCCCCAGCTCCGGTCTCTGTCCCTCCCCAGGTCATCGTGGATGGTCAGGGCCGTGCCACTGCCCTCTCGTATATACGACACTCCCCCTTTCTGCTCTCTGCTAAGTGTTCCGACGTGCATGGCCATTCAGTGTGTGCTAAATCCCAGCGCCACCTTCTGCCTCTCCTTCGGCCCACATGGGTCAGGGTTCGAGGCCTCTCCGTTTCTTGGGGCCGCACAGAGCAGTCGCCTCCCCAGCCACCCGACTCCTGGGTGACGTAGGAGAGTGGCCAGGGAGGGCACAACATGAGGGATGCTGCGGGCGCCCCTGCTCAGACGGGGTCTACAAATGAGCATTTCCCTGCCTCTGGCCCCCACCTGCTCCCAAACCCGACCAGGTCTGATCAGAATATCTGTGGGACAAACTGGCGTGTGGGGAGCCCTGCAAGCCTGCAGGTACTTCATCAGTCTAGTTGTCCTCGTCAGTATTCTGAAGGGAATAAGCCTAAGCAGAGACTCAGGTCACCCTCCGGGGAAGTGTGTCCCAGGGCTGTGACGCAGGATTGGGCGATGCGCGGACCCCGCGGGCAGGCCATTGGCATTCAGTAAAGGTCCTCTGCAGGGAGCTTGTCAGCCTGCTTTGGCCTTTCAGTTACTTCTCTTAGAAATCTGGAGTTTCGGTTTTTCACCAACGAGTGAAAGTTAAGCTTCTCTTGGATTAGTCCAACATCCTGAAGCTTTTCATATTCTAGAAGCGAAGCCCCTGTTCGCTGGGGGAAGCTTTTGTCTGGAAATGCATTGTTAACCGGCACTAACGAGAGTCTTTTTGTTTTCTACAGAGGTTGCAGAACTTGAAGCCAATTTACCTTGTAAGTACAGAGCTGGAAATGCCAGTCTCAGGGGTCCCCAGTGATTCCTCGGGGTTGCAGGGAGCCTTCTTATTGCCCCTTTCTGCCTTCCCTTTGGCTTCTGACTTGGTTGTGAGCAGTGAGCCCCATCCCCCCCTCAGCCCATTTCCTCTGAAGGTAATGTCGCTGCCCTTTTTAAAAGGACAAATGAAGATCTCGGGAAGCCAAGTCACTTCCTGAGTCTTCAGGGCAGTGGCAGTGATCTTGTTAGGCATAGACTACGTACAGATGAGCCCGTGCTCATGGGGTTCTAGTGGGGCTCAGGTCCTTCTAAGAGGCCTGTTTTCAGTCATGGGAAGGGGTGAGAGGGGGGAAAGGTCTTCTTCAGCCTTCGTTTAAGTTTAGTTTGTCTGCTTCTTCCAACTTCTCCCCTTCCAAAGGACTCAGTTAGCCCTCAGTTTTCTTAACTGGTGATCCTGAGAATGGGTTGTGTTTTTGTTTGTTTTAATCTATAGAACCGGGACTCTGACTAGATCTGACTAGGGAACAACCAAACCGATCTTTTCCTTGAAAGCAGATTGGATTTGTTACCCTTCGCATTGAAAAGCACATCCAGCTCTCCCTCCTCAGCAGGGCAGATAACGAGCAGCCACGAGTTTCTCCCTTAGCTCACGAATGTCTTCTTCTCCACTCCCCAAAACCCCCCACCAAAAGGGAACAGAGAAAGTGTTGCCAAAGTATCTCTCAGTGACCAAACCCTCCATGACTCAATCCAGAGCGGGATACAGAATGCAAAATGACAAACTTGTTGTCTGTTTAAAAATCTTTCCACAAAGCCCACAAAAACAAGTAGTTTCAGCTCTTGATGCTAAAGTTCTCAGCGATGTGGCTCAGTGGATTGAAAGCCAGGCCAAGAGATAGAAGTCCTGGGTTCAAATTTGACCTCAGACACTTCCTAACTGTGTGACCCTGGAAAAGTCACTTAGCCCCAATGGCCTAGCCCTTACCACTCTTCTAGAAGCCTTGGAACCAATATACAATATTGATTCATAAACAGAAGGTAAAGGCTTTAAAAATTAAAATGAAAAGCTTCAATAGAGAAATATCAGCAGAGAGTATACCTGGTCGAGTCTCTTGTCCCCATTTACAGATCAGCCACTTGTAATAAGGTGCCCCAGCTCTGGATTCCATGATTCTGTGACCTAAAACCTCCCCTGCAAATGTTGTGTCAGCAGATAAAACTGCAGAGAAAAGCTCCATTCAGGCCTCGAGAAATTTAGACAAAGTAAGTTCGTTAATAAGACAAGGCAGACTGGAACACAGGCTGCTTTATTTTTTGATCCCTCTGCTGTATACAGAGTCCTCCTTCAGTGCCACACTTTACTGTGGTGAGAAGGCACATTGGGCTTGTGTAAGAGCCTGCCTAGAGGAGGAACCTTGAGCTCGGGGCTGAGGGCCAAGTTAGCCAGGCCCTAAGAGGCACATCACCAGAGATTGGAACCGCTCACAAAGAGCGGCTTGGGATCTGGCTAGGGGAAGAAGGCATGACCACTCAGAGGAAATCAAAGCCCTCAGAAGCATTTTTAAGCTCGCTTAAAGAGCAACAACTTTAACTTTGTGCCTTGGCTTGTTCTTTTAAGTTCAGAGGATCGTGACTCCTCAGGGCACTTGCTTTGTTCCAAGGTGTTTCCTCATTGTGAGCCTCTCCCATCCCCATCTGTTTTCGTGTGTACTTCGGGATCCACATATAGAAATGGTCACGTGAGATGGCCTGCCCATCACCAGCGTGGCAGAGAGGCCCTTCCCGTGTAACACAAACACTGTCCATGCAGGCGATGAAATGACAGCAAACTACTTTTAAGGGCCTTTTGGTCTGGAACGATTTGTCCATACGTGGAACCATTGTTCTTACATTGCACAAAGCTAATGAGACTTCATTATCCAAGGGGGCTGGCCTGCCTCTCATACTAAATCTGCCCGTCTTCAGTGAATATTTATCTCAGGCACAAATCACCTCTGTGAAATGGTATTCGAGGTAGTTGGGAAAATGTAATACCACCAAACACCCCTCCCCAAGGAAAAGATTTAGTGATATAAGAACATGCAGCTTCTTACACATTCAGGGGCACCAGTGCTAATGTACAAAACGAAATCTGCAGGAAGTTATACCCCAAGGACTTCGGGGTGTCTGTGTTCCTTTTAAAGGATACCCACATCTCTTCCTGTGACTTGTGGGAAGAGGTGGACAGCGAGCACACTGATTCTCCTCTGATCTGTGTGCAAATAACACTTAGCACGTAGTAGGTGTTTAGAAAAGCATTTATTGGCATTTCCAACTGGATCCCTTTTCTGTGACCAGGCCTGCCTTGGGAGCGTTTCCCTGGTGCCATGTTGGAAGCTGTGGCGTGCTAAGTGTCCATGCTGTCCGTCAGTCGTGGCCATAAGCCCACTGCCGTGAGGGAAGCCCCCTGGGCTAGGCTTTTCTCTTTGGCTGCCACACTTTCCTGATGCTTGTTTTCTTTTGTAGGTACGTGTAAAGTGAATTTTCCTGATCCAAACAAGCTTCACTACTTTCAGCTAACCGTCACCCCAGGTAATGTTTTCAGATCATTTGTAGATCCACGCATGGGGTTATCAGTGGGGCCGTCTCGCCTCCAACGTAGAGCCTGGTCCTTCTACACAATAAGCAGTTGACGCAAATAGTATGACTTCTGTATGGCCAAAGCAAGAATTTTCTGAGGTTAACACAGGATAGGGGGATGGAGGCCTTGAAAGGGGGGAGAGGGGCGGCTGGGTAGCTCAGTGGATGGAGAGCCAGGCCTAGAGACGGGAGGTCCTAGGTTCAAATCTGGCCTCAGCCACTTCCCAGCTGTGTGACCCTGGGCAAGTCACTTAACCCCCATGGCCTAGCCCTGACCACTCTTCTGCCTTGGAGCCAATACACAGGATTGACTCTGAGATGGAGGTAAGGGTTTAAAAAAAAAGGGGGGGGGGAGATGGGACTCAGATATGCCCCTTCCCTTCACCAACAGGGAGTACACCCAGGGCATCTGATTGACAAGTCCTCAGTATCCTAGTGCTTGCCTTGAGGCAGGCACTGCTAAAATGGAAGCAGCCCTTCCCATTCAGCAGGAGGAACAACAGCCGGTCAGATAGGCTCCAGGCCTCAGGAGCCGATGAGTTGGGGGAGAAGTGAAGTCCTTCCCACTGCTTGACCCACCACAAACCCAAATAGTTTTCCTACAAGAGAGCCACACGTCTCTCCGTTCTTCCTCGGAGTAAGCAGAGCGGCCCGGTTTTAAGGGAAGGCTCCCAGCTCCATTTTCCCAGGGCCTCCTTCCTGCCAGTTAATCAGTGACACTTTTTGTACGGTTACAGCAGTTGGACGTAGAGAGGAGGAGAGAGCCTCCAATGCTCATTTAGCCAGTTGATTCAATCAGTGACTGGTGGAACCTGGAGCTACCAGCTCTGTGTGGCTTCTCCGTTATCAAGCACTTTGTGCCCAGTAGCTCATTTGATCCTCATTAGCCCTGCATGGCAGGCAGAGCAGGAGTTATGCACATCTCACAGGGGAGGAGGATTTGAGTGACTTGACCAGGGTCATCCAGCTCATGAGCAGCCAAGCTGGGACAAGTGCAAGTACCCTGATTGGAGCCAGGTTCTTCCTGCTAGATTCTGCTGCCTCCCTTCAAGGCCTTGGGGTGATGTCCTGGGGGAGCATCCGCCTCCCTGTGGGAGAAGGATGAAGAGCAAGACTCGGCAGGATACAGGACATGGGTCGGAGGACAGAGGAGCCCGGCACAGTGGTTACTCGGCTCTCTGGCATTGAGCTGGAAGGAGCCTTAGAAGTCCGCAGTCTGAGGCTCTGATTCTGCAGATGTGGACAGTCAGGGTTCGAGGCCAGCCAGCTTGTGAGTGAGCCCCGATCTGGTAGGGTGGGTTGGTTTAAATCAGATCAGCCATGGGGTCGAGCATCTCCCTTAGCTTCCTGCCTCCTGTCTCCCTTTCACTGTGGCCTCCACACGTCCTGATTTGAGGAATCGTCTTTGATTTATCCCTTGCCTTGATCCCTCCTGAATTTGTCGCCAAGTTCTTTCCATTCTGACTCGGTGTCTCTTGGATTTGGCCTTTGCCCTTTGGTCCCATCACTGCCACCTTAGTTCAGCCTGGCATGGCCTGGCCTGCCTGCAGGGAAGTCATGCCCACTCTTTAGGGTCACCTTCCTTTTTTGTTGTCTTTGTTACTATGTGATGTAGGGTTTAAGGCATAGCCTCAGCATCCTGTCTCCACAGGGTCTCGCCCAAGCCCTCACATGTGATGTAGATGTTTGGAAGGAGCCAAAAACTATCAAAATAAAGGAGGCCAGCCTGGAGGCGGGGGACTCGACTTTTGTCCTTTGTCACTGCGTGACCCCAGGCAAATCTCTTCACTTCTCTGAGACTCCGTTTCCTCCTGTGTAAAATGAGGGGATTCGATTTGATCACCCCCGAGGTCTCTTTTAGCCCTCCATTGAGGCTCTGGCTCTTGGGCGGCCAGGTCCCTGTCTTTCTGTTCTCATTCTCTGATCCAGGACTCCATCAAGGCCCCTTCTGGTTCTTCAACTATCTTTTGGGTACCCGCATCACTGGGGCCTCCCTGGAGGATCCTTCACTTCCTGTGTGGCCTGTCACCAGTGCTGTTGCCGCCGTGTTTGGTGCTCTTCTGACCACGGGGCATAAATGATTGCTCTTACCAGTATGCCGACTTCTAACCCTCCCTCTGCCCCCTCTTCACTTGTGGCTGCTCGGCTAGGGTGGCCCATGGGGAAAGGATCCTCTAGGAACGCGGGGTCTCTGGCAGTGCCTCGGGTGCTGTCTGGGGCTGTGTCCTGGCCCACAGCTGTGATCCGCCTGTCTGAAGTTACCCCTGGAGAAGACTGGGCCCAGCAGGATGTTTTTTCTCTTTGAATAGCAAAACCTTAACTTTTGCAAAAATGGATTGAAAATAGTTTTGAAAAATAATTTATTTTGTCTACCTTGTGTTGAGATTCTCCTGGTTACATAGTTTGAAGCCATTGGGGCAAATCTCGAATGACAGCAGCCATGTGGAACTGCGGTGAGCACTTTCTAAAGAACTCAAGCTCCATCCTTGGCTCAGCCATAGCCTGGGCATTTTATTTTTATCTTACAGAAACTCCCCCGCACTTAGGAAACAATTGAGTGCCTTTATGTGCTAATAAGTGCCTTAAGAGGTACTTTCCAGAAGCACTTTCTTCTTTTCCTTCTTACAATCAACTCTGTGTTTCAGTTCCAAAGCACAAGAGTGGGAAGGACTAGGCCACAGGGGTGAAGTGACTTGCCCAGCTAGGAAGTGTCTGAGGCCAGATTTGAACCCAAGACCTCCTGGCTTTCCATTCACTGAGCCCCCCAGCAGCCCCCTTTTTCTTGCCTTTTTGATGGCTTGGGGGCCACTGTTGTTGACAGGCAGGAGTTGTGTGCCCTTCCCAGCATCCATGTCCTTAGACTGGTGTTGCCTCTGCCCCTTCCTTCTGTTGGCCGCCACTACTTGCCAGGGAGTGTGTGGGCTTGTTCTACCCCCCAGGCATATGGTGGCACCATTTGGCTCCAAAGTGAAGTGCACCAGCTGTGTAGAAGGTGTTTAGATGGCACTTAGGAGGTTTGCAAAACCCTCTTGACATCTCACTGGATTCTCACGGCATTTTTGGCAGGAAGGTGCTCTGATTATCCTGCCCACTTTATAGATGAGGACACCGAGGCAGACCAAGGTGCAGTGACTTGCCTGGGGTCATGCAGCTAGGCAGTGTCTGAGCAGGATTTGAACTCGAGTCTTCCTGATTCCACGTCCGGTGCTCTCAGCCCATCATTGGGTCACTTTATGATAACCGTTTGCTGCTCAGAGACCTGTTTGGGTCAGTTCCTGGTCCGTAGCTCTTCTGGATGGCCTGCATCAAGCGCAGGGATTAAGGCTTTGCTTCTCTGAAGTAGAATTAGGTCAGAGACCAGGAAGCGCTGTGCATGGGCGTGTTCTGGCACCAGTCACCATTGTCCCTGCTTTGTTGTCTGCGGGACAGACATCCCTGCTTGTGGGCTGGCCTGGCCCCGGGCCTGAGTTTCGGCCTCGGTGCTGTCCTGACTTACCCAGGAATCCCTTATAAAACACGTGCCGCCTGGACCGCCCTTATGGTAGCGTTCTGTCAGACCGAGGCGGACGCTTGGGGCCTGGCCCGTGGCTGCAGGGCCCACAGGCTGCGGAACCCATTCCAGCAGTACCCTGACACTGCGGTATCCCTGCAGGGCTGGAGAATGGGCTGGGTGTGGAGCCGGCCTCTAGGGGGCAGCACTTGTCCTGAGCATGTAAGAGAGTGCTGGACACTCACCCAGCTTTGTTATCGTCCTGGAAAATTAAGGCAAGTTCCCAGGACGGTAGCAGAAGATAGGAGCGAGGGGAGGAGTTGTTCCTAAGGAATAGTCTTAGTACAGTTTTAAAGCTTGGAGAAATTGTTGTTTTTCAGTCGTGTCTCACTCTTTGGGACCCCGAGTGGGGTTTTCTTCTCAAAGATGGGTTTGCATTTCCTTCTGCTTATTTGACAGATGAGGAAACTGAGGAAAACAGAGAACATTAGGATGCCATGAAAACCCCAGAAGCCTCTTTCTGCTAATGTTGTAGCACAGAGATCCTAGGAGCTGACCCAGCCTGCTCTAAATTCTGCGCAGATTGTTTTGTGATATTAATTTTGGGAAGATTTTTAAATTTTTTAAAAATTCTGATTTTAATGACACCCCTTCCTCCCCCCCAAAAGCATTTCTAAGTCAGGAAGTATATATTAAGTGCCTACTGTGTGCCAGGCTCCATGCTGAACACTGGGGCTAGAAAGAGAGGCAGACGATTCTCTCTCCCCTCAAGGGGCTCCCTGTCTTATCAGGGAGAGAACACGCAGCCAGTTAGGAACAAACAAGATAAACATGGGATACTTGGAGAGACTCTCAGGGGGAAGTGCTAAGGTCTAGGAGGAGGGCCCGGAAAGGTTTTTGGCAGCGAGTGGGATTTAGCTGAGACCTGAAGGAAGCTGGAAGCAGCTTGTGATGAGTGGTCGGAGGCCGTTTTCCATGAAGTAGGAAGCCAGGTTCCCATTTGAAGGTCTGGGAGAGCCACTGCGACAGCAACCCACTTACAGCTTTTCTCAAGTATATAATAAATCCCCGGTTACTCTCAAAGCTGTCTGAACAGCATTCTGTTTTCTGTACCTTCTTAAAGTGCTTCAGTGACCTTTTTCAAAAAAGATGTTTGTAACAAAATCTCAATTGACATTTCGTGGAAGCGTGCTTCTTTTTTAAATGAAAGGCAGCATGATATAAAGAACTGGCCTTAAAACCAGGAGTTCAAGTTCTGCCTCTGACACACTAACAAACAGTGTCCCTGGACAAGTCACTGAACGGTGCTGACCTGCATTCATAGAGGGGCTTTCCTTAGCTGGGAGCTCCTTAGGCCTGGTCCCTTGCTCTATCTTTTTTATTGTTTTTGCTGGTTCCGCAGGGTTGATTTCAGAGAAAATAGGAATGAGGTGACCCAGATTTCTGAATGGAGTTGTGACTCCTTGGTTTCAGCTCTTCCCCCAAGTCACAGAGCTTATGTGAGGAATTCATCTTGTGCTTCCCATTTGGGCCAAGATTAGGTCACGGAAGCATCTTTCACACCCTCCGGCATTACTACATTGTTAAAGTTGTGATGTACGAGGCATCGTGTGAGGCAAAAGGGAGCCAAAAATATAGGCGAGGTATAGCATAGACCCTGCCCTCGAAGTAGTTCTAGCCTCCTGGGATGGACGAAGGTCTGTCATGCCCAGGAAGCCCAGCAAAGGGTGATAAATGCAAGAGGAGAGGATCTGTGTGACTTGAGGAGAGGGAGTGTGTCTTGGGGGCAACTTCTTCCAAATACCATTTTATTTCAGTATCAGAAAAAAGTATTTCATTCACAGATTTAAGTAAAATACATTATTTGTCAAATAAGTCACTTGTTAATTAAGGTTTTTAATTTAAAGTTTAAACTTTTTAAAAACTCTTTCTGTCATAGTAACAACTCTGAAACAGAAAGGCAAGGGCTGTACAATCTGGGATAAACCCAGGCTCACACAGAAAGTGTCTGAGGCCAGATTTGAACCTGGGTCCTACCAATGCCAGGCCTAGCACTGTATCCACTGTCCTATCATCTGGCTACTCTGAGGTTTCTAACTTAATTAAATCTCTACCTGGGCTATTTTAGGAAATGTAGTGAATTTAATTAATACTAATTTAATTATCCCTTGTAGACTTTATATCCTCCTTCCTCCTCAAAGATATTGCCAGTTGTAAAGGGAAAATCAGAATATTCTTACTATCTTCTGTTTAGCTAATTGTTCTCAAAACTGGGGTCCCTATCTAGGTGGTGGGACAAATACAGGGGCATCTTATTTGTGCCTGAAGTTGCAAAAACACTATGTGCCTAGTTTTTATTCCCACCCTTACCCGTGGGTTTATGTTATGTCACAAAGCCATCATGTCGTAAAGCTACCACTCAAGCTGTCCCTCAGAACTTTCTCATTCTGATTGTCCCAGATCAATCCATCAAGTATCGGGTCCTACTGTGTGCTAGTCACAGACCCCTACATCAAATCTCCCTGATGCTGGTCTTGGACAATGCATAAAAGTGTGTTAGGGAGAGGGGGAGCGAGAGGCAGCGAGAGACAGTGAGGGAGGAAGGGAGGGAGGGAGGGAGAAAGTGTTTCTTACAGAATGTGAGATTTTAGCTGAGACTTGGTGGAAACCGGGAGGTGATGAGGAGGGCATGTGCTCCAGGTATGGGGTCAGATGGTGAAAACCCTTGGCCAGGAGACAGAATCTTTTCTTGAGTAACAGCCAGGAGGTCATTGTCCCTGGATCCCAGAGTACTGGGAAAAGAGGAAGGCATGTGAAGACTGGAAAGCTATGAAGGCTTCGGATGCCAAACAGGATTTTGTATTGGATCCTAGAGGTAACAGAAAGCCCCCAAAGTGTAAGTCAGTTTGTTCTTTGAGGTGGGGTGTGATATGGTCAGACCTGGGCTTTGGGAATGTGGATTGGACAGCTGAGGAGAAGGTGAGCTAGAGCAGGGAGAGGCTTGAGGAAGGCCGACTTCCCCCCCATCAGGCTAGTGCCATAGGCCAGGCGTGTGGGCCAGGGCCTACAGAGGTGGGGAAGAGTCAGAATAGAGAAGGGGGCAGATTCAAGCGATGTCAGGAAGATAGAAACCACTGATTGGATGAGGGACGGGGGAGAGAGAAGAGTGGGAAAGGATCCTGAGGCTGCATTGTCATAAGAACACTTCCACTTCATTCGGTTGTGTTTAGCCTGATCTATCCCTTAGCTCTCCCAGACTGCATTTCCACAGTTTCCTGAGGTCATCTCATTAGAGTAGGAGCGCTTCCCTTTTTGTGTCATGGACTCCTTTGGCAGTCTGCTGAATCCGGTGGACTTTGGGCTAATACGCTCAAATGCCTGAAATCAAAGAAAGAGAAAAACAAAGTAAACCAGCTGTATCGAATGCAGTTCTCAGACTATCTTAAGAAGCAAGGTCAGAGACCTCACGTTACGGAAACCTGGATGAAAGCAAGGAGCCAGTTGGAAGGCAGGAGACCAGGTGGCCTGGCTGCCGGAAGCCTTTGTCCTGGCTTCAGAACCTCAGTGTTCTTGGTATTCGAAGTCCCTGTGCATGGAGGGACTCCTGACCAAGACTTCCTGGAGCCCGCTTGTTTGCTTTGGCCTTCTACTAGTATTTGGAGAGGCACCGTGAGCTCCTCGGGAGTTACCATGCAAGCAAAGAATGTTTGCAACAGCCAAGCCAGTGTTTGGGCAGAAGGAGTTACGGAATGGTGCGGCCCTTCCTCCTTTTTGTCATTATTGTTGGTGACAACGCTTTCTTTTTCATCAGAAAGCTGGCCCCATAGTGAACGCTCTTGAAACTGGAGGCCTGACCAGTACAGCTTGGAGCAGACAGGTATCTGGGGCAGATTGCCAAGAGAAATGTTTACCCAAGCTACCTAAGGTCATGCCAAGAACTGAGTGGTAAAACTGGCTCTGGAGCCAAGGCCTCCTCCTCTCTCTGGACTGGACTCCAGGGGTCTTTCCAGTGGCCTCCATTTCTGGAGTCTCAGACGAGACCTTTTCTCACTGGATTGTCATTGGCCCTGTGAATGTGTGTGCTTGAATACCATTAGGACGGCGTTCAGATTTGGGAGAGTCATGTAGGGAATAACTGACTCCCTGCAAATGGCTCACAAAAAGTTTTGCCATTTCCAAGTTTGGCAAATTTATAAATAAGTTTTAAGCAGAAAGAAAGGAAAAACGTTTGTTTGCAGAATCAGAATTAATCAGCTTATGTGTGTGTGGATGCCCAAGAGCAGCGGAGGAAGCTTCCCGTGCCCCGGCCTTGTGGGTGATTTTGTTAAGCGTTCAGCCTTCCTCTGCAGCCAGTGGAGACAGCACCTGCCCGTTACCTTCCTCACACAACGGGCGCAGCACTGCGTGCTGAAGCCTTGGAATCCAAAGGTCAGAGACTGTTCGGGTTCAACTGTGACTCAGGAGCCACACATAGCTCATGAAGGAACTAGATCTTCAATTGTATAAGAAGGAGGTATGTGTGAGTGAGAGAAGGCGGGTGTTTGTGCATAATGGGAAAGGAAGGGAAAAACCGGAGGCGGAGAAAACAGCAGAGACGGCGTCATGTCCCGAGTAGAGAGGTCTCGAGCTTCTCCAGGATTCAGATGCTTTCACAGAGCAGGAGACAGCGTGCAGAGCCTGCTTAGAACTTGTGAAGCTTCTCCCAGGCCCCTTGGGAGGACTTCTTGGCCACGTTGGGCTCGGGTTTCAGGGTTGAGGCCAGCAGAGAGTCTGGCGTGAACTGTGTCTTGATGGAAATGGAACTCTGGCAGTAGAGACAAGAGCAGCTCCTGTTTGGCCTTTGATTTGGTTTGAGTGGAGAAGAAAGAGAAAGTCTGGGGTGGGGAGAGAACGCTTCATTTTCTCTAACCGTGACACAAATGTTCAAATTACAGAATTCCGGAGTTAACAATTAATCCATTTGCTCTAACTTGAATCCTCAAACGAAGTCTTTTTCAGCTTTGAATATCCTGGGTCAGAGAGCTTTGCCTGTTCTCCCGGCGATCTATCACAACCCAACACTGGAACGATTGCACAGTCCTGGGCATAGAAAGAGGATTTTCAAATGTGGGGAATAGGGAAAAGGCTAGAAAAGGGTCAGCTTAAATCTGAGGACAAGAAGTTGTCAGTCTCATGTAAGAGCATCTTAACTTTTAGAGCTGGAGGAATCGTTATTAAGCCTAAGCCTGGGCTAGGTGCTGGAGAGAAAAGAGGAAGAATGGCCTCAGCTGCCCCCAAGAGCCTACATCTACCAGGAATGGTGTGACAAACACGAGTAAAGTAAGGTGAGATGGGGCCAAAGAAGAGATCCAGAAAGGGCAAAAAGACATGTAAGCAAGGTGAGAACAGGAGGCAGAGGAAGCTATCAGGGAAGGCTTCATGAAGGAGGTAGTATCTGAGCCAGTCACCTCCTCCTTTTGCCCCCTTGGTCCTCCAGGCTTGACCACAATCATACAACTCATTTTTATTTTTTAAACCCTTTCCTTCCACCTTAGAATCAATACTGTTCATTGGTTCCAAGGTAGAAGAGCAGGAAGGGTTAGGCAAAGGGGGTTGTGACCTCCCTCAGGTCACCCACCTGGGAAGTCTCTGAGGCCAGATTGGAACCCAGGACTTCCTGTCTCTAGGCCTGGCTTTATCCAATGAGTCCCCTCGTTGCCCCAATTCATTCTTTTGAGTGTATATGTTCCGATGTCAGTGTGAAAATACCTTTAGCCAGGTTTGTTCAAGTGAAATTGGGTTACAACTCTTGCCCTTTTTCCAAATGCCTAACTTTCCAGCGTAGTTCTTTCAGAACATTATTCACCTCCTCCTTTTCCTAACATGGTTGTTTCTGTTTCATTTTTTTAAAGGTTTCTTTTCTTTGTGTGTGTTTTCTGATAGATGAGGGTCACTACCAGGGTGGAAAATTTCAGTTTGAGATAGAAGTCCCCGATGCTTACAACATGGTGGTGAGTAGTCGGCGTCTTGATCTGCTTGCTTGCTTTCTTGGCTTTTTGTATATTTGAGACATTGGCCACCGCCCCCACTACTCCATTCTCCCCCTTCCCCATCATGACACAGCCGAGGGAGGGAGAGGCCGCAAGGCTGAGCCTCCTCTGTCCGAGGGGCCAGCCAGGACATAGACCCTGGTTTATTTCTGTGGCCATTAAGTGTGATGATCCAGGTTGGAATCGTTCCTGACAGCCTCGTCATCTCCAAATCCTACCTAAGGTGACAGGTTCCCCGCCTGCACCGAACTGAACTAATTATGCCCTGATGATTGTGGGTCTGAAGCTGGGTCACAAGCAATACACTGTGCAGCATCTCGCTTAGATATGAAACACAAAGCCCTCACGGCGAGGGGCCAAGGGATAAACCCTGCTTCAGCTGTCACAGGAAAGAGAGCGTATGTGTGGGGGTGTCAATTGTAGAGGGCATTTTATGCGTGCGGTTATGATGCACAAATCTAAAAAGTTCCAAACGATTGTAAGCAAAAGACGAAGCCCACACGTACTCTCTTTGTGTCTCTGGATTGCGAGCCAGTGACCAGCTCGCTTTCTTCGGCTTCTGTTGGTCCTTGGGCCATCCGGGTCAGTCTGGGCCTCTGGGCCTTCCCGCGTGGTCACTCTTCTTCTGCAGAACCCCATGACATCCTGCCCTTTCTTTTCCCCTGATTTCCTCCCAGCTCTCGAAGACAGGTCTTTGAGTTGAAATAAATATTTCTCTTAAGTGGCAGCTGCCCCCACTCCCCAGCTACTGGCGAGGGCTCACTGCCCACCCACACTCCCAGCTGCACTACATACACAAGCCCTTCCCCACATGGGTTCTAGACCAAACATTACAAAGAGTCGGCGAGGACACGAAGGACTTCTTCCTAACAAACCAAAGCAGATTAAAGCTGTGTTTGGTAGTGGCCTCCATTGGTGTGAAACTGCCATGTTGGTGCCAGAGAGTGTCCAGACAGCCTTTGGGGGAGACCCTTGTTCTGATGATTAGCTTCCTAAGAACACTGATGCTGAGCTGGGAGGAACCCGAGACTTCATTGAAACTAACCCTTCGTTTATAGAGAGGAAACTGAGGCCCCAGAAAGTCAGCTCTCTGAGTTAGGACCAAAGGAACCTTGGGATCCTCTAGTCCAGCCCCCCATCTGTTTGCAGAGGAGGAAATGAAGGGCCAGACAGGTTAGGTGACTTGATAATACAGGATGTAAATAGAAAAGCTGGACCCAGGAGTTCTGACTCCCGGTCCAAGGGTTCTTTCTGCCTCTCTGTAGTGAGGCTTCCTGGTCCCTCCTCTGTTGAGTTGGCCTCATACCCCTTGTTTTATGTCCAGAGGCTTTCCCTGTTCTCAGGTAGCAGATTGGATTGTCTGATCTAATCCCCGAGTGGAGGAAGCACGATCTTTCTTTTTCTCTGTTGGTGGTGCTCTGTCTCTTCTCTACTGACATCACATAGCACGTTTCTCTTGGGGATTTTTTGGTTTTTTATTCTTACTGAAATGCCACTGTTTAAGTTGCCTAAGAGGTCAGAGATTAGGCCAGAGGATCCCGACAGTCTGTGCTGTACACCTCATTTCTTGCTTTGGCCTCCCTTCTCTTCTCTCCTTCCCACCTCACCGCTGTAAACTGTTAAAGGTTTCAGTCCACTTTGATGAAGAAAGCCTTTCTCTCCAGTGTGATGGTAATCAAAGCTTTCTTTCCCTGATTTGTTTGTGTCTGAGTTTGGGGTCTTTAATTGTTGAGGACTTTAGCACTCAAGTTAAGGTGATGATATCTTTAGAACTCCCCAAAAGCAAATGGACTCAGGAAGGGAAACGGGATCTTCCAGTGGTTTTTGTTGTTTATTGGTAGTTTTCAAGCCAAAACACGCTGTCGCCAATTATCCTTTCTTTTGCTCCATGGAGTTCCCAAGGGAACAGGAATTGTGGACCAACCCAGATGAAGGGTTCTGGCTGAAGGTTCTCAATATCAAAAGAGAATTTCTAGCTTAATTTTAATAGTCATTATGAAAATTCATCTCTGGGAACATTACAAGAAAAGGCGCTCTCTGTGTAATGTTGAATATGAGCTGTGTCCACGTAGGAAAATGTGCCTTGATGGGCTTTTTGATAGCTAAAGGGTGCCTTAGTGTATGTATGACAGTGTATGGAATAGGAAACAGAGCATCCAGGGAGACCTAAAATATAGGGCTGGAAGTCAAACTTTAGACAGCATTTCTACTCTGGCTTTAATCAAACATTTGAGCCAAGATCCCCCTCTCTTACTCCATCCCTCACCTCACACCTCCTAATGAACGGTGGGCTTCCTGCCATTGACACAAGCCAGAAGTAGAGGTCTGCTAGCTATGAAGGGCCTTCACCTCTGTCTCTGGACAGCCTGGTCCCCTCCAGAAATCCTGCCTTCCTTTAGCCCTGGGCAGTGAAAAGGCCTGTCAGCTCCTGTCAGGATTTCAAGTGCTCCTGAGCAGGAGGAGAAAGGCCTCCAGAGGCCTCCCGTGGGCGGCTGCCCTCTGGGCCACATCGTGCCAGTATATCATGTGACCAATGGCTGTGGCCCCAACTCCTGTTACAGAGTCAGGCAGGGGTTACACCTAGCAAGGACAGCAGGAAGGCCCTTGCTGAGGAGGGAGAGATGCTGCCATGCTGGTTTAGGCAAGTGAGGCCAAATGAAAAAGAACATTTAAGAGCCATTCTTTCTTTCTCTCCCCTTATTTCACCTCAGTTCCCTAAGGCCAGGTTTGTTTGTTTTCTGGCCATTGAACTAAACTTCTTAATATTCGGGCTGCCCCTGTCCGCACTCCCAGCTGCTCTGCATAGGCTTGCCTATCCCCCTTGGGCTTCCAAACCAAATGTTAAAAAGAATCAGTGAGGACCTGACGGACTTCTCTGACAAACCAAAGTAGATTAAAAGCTGTATTTGGGAACAGCTGCCTTTGGTGTGGAACTACCATGTGTTGTGGCATGTTCCCATTAGAAATCAAAAAGGGGGCCAGAGGTTCAGTGGTCCATCCAAGCTGGACAAAACCTGAGTAAAGTAATCATAGAGATGTCACTGCCCCGGGGACCAGAGCCTGAAAGGCAAGCTGTGGGGCCAGGAAGGGAGGAAAGCTGAATCTGTCGACCTGCCTCTGGCCCACCGTGGCTTCTGGGCCAGATGCTTCCCCTCTCAGGGCCTCAGGCAACTCTCCACAGGACAAGTTTTAGAAAAGCTGAAGATGAGTGATGATAGGGGGCCTCTCCTCGCCAGGAGTTCCCTACCCCGTTTAATCTAAGGGACAGACCGAACCCCACAGCTATAAGAACAGCAAGGCCCCCGGGCATGGCTTTGACCATGCTGAGATAACAGGGATGCCTCTCAGGCCAAACAGAAGGAACAGAGATACCACCAAGAGTGTTACCTTAATCCTACTGCTCTTCTACCTTTTCTTGTGGATGCCTTCCATCTTGGAGTTGGCACATTTATTTTTTATACCAAAAGGAGGCAGGGAAATATGTTGATCCAACTCTTTAAACTGCAAAGATATATACTACTGCCCGTGCTGGTTGAGGGTCACCAAACAGGCCTGCCTCTTGGCTTGGTTTGGCAGCTTGTAGCCCTTCAGTGGGTTACAGAGGCCCCAGCCATTGCCCTTTGGCAATCATGATAGCATTAGGGTAACTGAGGGCCCTCCATTGGGTCACATAGAGTACTTGACATTATGGGAACATCCTGGAGTCAGATGCCACTTGGGTTTAATTATTAAAAAGAGGGAAATGAGTTTAGCTTATTAATTAGCCATTCTTCCATTCAGTGGGACAGCTGAATTCAGTTAGCAAATTTGAGAAGAACAGAGCAAACAAGTAGTTATTTCTGAGAGCAAAACAAATACCTTTTGCCAGGAGCCATTTCCCTAATGGAACAGGCTGTTAATGATTGCCTCTGCATTACATATTCAAAATTAAATTTATATTGCACCACACTTTATTCATTTTAAATACTCATTTATGCGTTAAGATAGATTTATTTCCTTTGTGGTTCTCCTAAGGACGATCATTTCAAGAGTTTCATGGTAGCAAAAATGGCAATCACAGTCAGTTTACTGTGAGCCTTGAGGGTCAGGACTATTTTAGACCAGTGGAATTCAGACTTAAATGTTCTAGATGTATCTTGGCAGTTTTGTGCAATAGAAAAGTAAGTTGAAGTATTTGTTAGCTTTTTCCCCCTTCTTGTAGGATTATCCTAATCAAAAACCAACTCTTTTAATTTTTGGAGAAATCATCTTTCTTAGGAACAAGCGGTCCTCATTCAAAAATCAACAAAACAGAGCATAGTCAGTATAAATAAGTTCCATTTATGGTTATCATTATTTGAGTAGTGATGAGCTAGAAGAGGCGAACTACTGTATGATCACAGCTGAATACCTGACACAGAACTGTAGAATGGAAGTCCCAGCTTGACTTTGGGCTACTTGTGTAGCTTTTTGCCATTCTCTTTCTCTGGGACCTCAGTTTCCTCATCTGTAAAGTAAAGGGGATTGGACTAGCTCAACCTATGACCCCTCCAGCTCTATATCTATGATTCTATGAAAAACTCCTGAACTTGGAGTCATTTAGCTTGGTCTTGAATCCCTAGTAATATACAATATAATTTGGGAGTGTGAGGTAATTAAATGCCTTCTCTCTGCTCTGGTTTTTCCTGATAACGGAGCTAGATTTATCAGAATTACTAATAATAACATTAATATTAATAACATTCCTTAAAACCTTAAAATAAAATTCCTTAAAATGTGTACTTAATTTCTTTTCTTTTTTTTGTGATCAAATTTCCCTTTAAAGTTAAAGCTAAAGTGGGGCAGCCAAGTTTGAAAATCAGGCCTAGAGACAGGAGGTCCTGGGTTCAAATACAGCCTCAGACACTTCCTAGTTCTGTGAGCCTGGGTGAGTCACTTAAATTCCATTGCCTAGCTCTTATTGCTTTTCTGCCTTGGAACCAATACTTAATATTGAGTCTAAAATGGAAGGTAAGGGTTTTTAAATAAAGTTAAAGCCAAAGTTGTTGGTTTTTTTGTCTGAACTATTATGTCAATAAAATAATGCCCTTTATAACATGAAAAATATAAAAATTTGTTACCTGCTACAAGTTAAGGACATTATAATCTATGCAAATTTTTGTATGCATCAAACTTCATGTATAACCTAATTTTTAGAATGTTTTGGTGATATTTTAAAATATCACTCTCACTTTTCACTATCCCCACCACCAATAGAGCCCTTCTTTATAACAAAGACATAAAATTAAGCAAAACAAACTAGCCCTCTGACCAACTCTAGTTAATACATACAGAACTACAAGACTTTTCTGGATAAGAAAATAACTTTCCTCCATCTTGCTTCCAAATTTCCCAATACACCCCATTTTATCCTGGAGATGTTCTTTGTTCTGGGTGCCTCCAGTTGAGCATCTCAAGGTTCTTTCATTTTGTACTTTAGATAATCTGTGGCCACATTTGTTGGAGAAATGCTGGCATAACGGTACAATGGCCAGCTGTTTTAAGTTGGGGTAAAAGATCAACTTATATCATTCGCATATTTATATTCTCCACTAACATCTGACAGGGTACAAGAAATTCTACTTCTAGCAACTAAAATAAAGGACTAACATGGGTAAAGAGCAAGTGAAATTGTTCTTCCTTCCAGGGTTTAATCTGAAGGCCCTTGAGAGTAATGGAAGAAGCCAGTCAGTAATTATCTGCATCAGCAAAGTAGCTGGACCTAAAAAAATCTGGGGGGAAAGTCAGCATGTTTGCTTCTTGCTGAGAAAAGGCAGGAGAAAAAGAATAAAAGGTCACTTAAGAGAACCACAAAATTCATAAATATAACATTTATAAGCTTTTTGAAAACAAAATCAGTGCTGCCAAAGTGAAAAGCAAACTTATGGTTTGGGGGCTGGAGAAGGCCTTCTCTCAAGTGTTTCTGATAAAAGTTCAACATCCAGAATCTGTAGGAAATTGAGTCATTCCCTAGTAGACTGGCAGTCAGTGGAATTGAAGGAACAATTTTTCAATGAAGAGTTACAAACAACCATAAGGGGGAAAGATTTCACTCATAAGAGAAATCCCTCGTAAGTTTTCACCTGTCACCCCTAGGATGGACAAAACAGACAAAAAATGGGGACCCTTAGTTATAGAAACACTTTGGAAAGGGGGCAACAATCTTGCCCTGCAGGTGAAGCCAAGACTTGGCCCTGCCATTCTCAAAGCAATTTGGAATGAACCAGAGAAAGAGACCAAGTAAGGTCTTGGTGCTCATTGACTCAAAAGAGTCTGCCACTTCGGGGTCAGGGCTCAGACAAGTGACTATATGGACACTTCTTAGAAGTTTCCAACAAGGCTGGAAACAAAGGAGATAGCAATTGGCTAGTCCATATAGAGAAGGGGATGCTGCGAAGCATATGAGGAATGAGGATGATTGAGTGAATCCAGATCAACAGATCATTGTCCACCATGCCCATGACAATAGAAAGGGAAAGAATGACAAAACCATTAAAACTGGGGGCAGCTGGGTACCTCAGTGAATTGAGAGCCAGGCCTAGAGATGGGGGGGGGGTCAAGGGTATATTTTAAATTAAAATACTATCCCCCCTGAAGTAAGTATTTAAAAAAATATCAAGTTTAGCTCAAAATGCAATGTTCAGTTATGGGTGTGTGTCAATTATCAAAAGAATAGAAAAATAATCAAAAAACATAAAAATTCAAAATAGGCCTTGTATAGGTCCAGTTTAAAGTAATTTCTATCCCACAAGTATGTAGGACAGAATGCAGTAATATTTCACTTAGCCATTTGTAGCCAAGACTACAGGAAGTTGCCATAATATAAGAAGAAAAGAATTAGAATTCTATTTTGATGGGGAAATGTCATTCCCTCATCTGATTTTTTTTTCCATTCAGGGATATAGGGAGCCAGCATGATAGTCAAGCTTTGTACTTGTTTGAGTACTTTGTAAAGAGCGTAGATACAAGGAAGTCCTATGACTTAAACATAAGTTAAGCGTCGCAACCTTGAGTCTCATCTATTGGCACTATCCAGGTTTAGTCTGTGCTCCTTGTTTTTATCCCTTTTCCTGTAATCAGACACAAACATTAATCACAGTCCTATAATATTTTATCAATAAATGGCAGGTTCCCATAGTTTAAAGCTTTTAGACATATATTGATATTATAGCAAGAGTATATATATTAACTTGTATTACTGCAGGAAAAAATAATATTAATATTAATCATGTGTACCTTCAGTGCAAAAAATGAGAAAAAATTCAAATATTCTGATCAAAAAAGAAAAGAAAAGAAATAAGAAAAAAATCAGTAATTCAATGTGACAAGGAAATCACTTTAAAAGACTGATATATATTAATTTAAGGTCGCCAAGGAATTCAGCTATGTAATTCCTTAATGAAAACTCAAGTCAGCAGTCAACCTTTTATGGAGTTTAATTACAAACAGGAGGAAGAAAGGTATTAGAGATAGAGAGAGAGGGGGAGAGAGAAAGGGGAGAGAAGGGAATAGGGCTTAAATACAATACCCCTTCTGTTTAGGCTGGGCCAAAAGGCCCAAGCCCTTAGATAGCTGAGGCAAAGAAGAGATCAGTCCCTATCACTCACGTGACCAAAATGGAGAAACAGTCTCAGGGGCCTCCACCTCCAGCTTCCTTCAGAGCAAGCTTCTCAGAGCACAACCTCTCCAACCAACCCTTAGTCCTCAGACCCTGCTATCTTTAAGGAAACCATCCAAGTTCCCTCCCCTCAGTTCTCACATCTACCAATCACTGTCCATGTCTTCCCTGTGCCAATGGTGGCTCTAGCTTAACCCAGGACCTCTCAGAGGTCTGTGGTTTTGCACATGTCTGTTGAAGGTCATATTCTCAAATAATTAAATCTTGATCCTTTGCTACAGCCCTTCCTAAATCCTGCTACCCTGAGTAGGGTGGAGATTGGAATAATTAAATTTTGGTCTATGCTGCAGCCCTTTCCATTGTTCAGCAAAAGGTTTCTGTCCTAAAGTAATCTTAAGAAGGGAGGAGGAGGAACTTCCCTTGCCAATGGGGTTCACATTCCAATGGTGAAATTTCCAACATTCACAAGTCTAAGAAATTTTGAGGTTTACAAGGGTTCAAATCTGGCCCCAGATACTTCTAGCTGTATGACCCTGAGCAAGTCACTTCACCTCCATTGCCTAGTCCTTACTTAGTCTCTTTCTTTGGTTCATCTTTCCATGATTTATGTTCTCTCCTTTCCCTCTTCCTTTCCCTCTCCCAGAGCTGACAAGCAATTCCAATGGGTTATACATATATTATCACTCAATACCTATTTCCATATTAGTAATTTTTATAATAATCTTTTAAAACTAAAACCCCCAATCATATACCCATATAAACAAGTGATAAATCATATATTTTTCTTCTGCATTTCTACTCAGAAGTGGGAAACTTGGGATGGGAAGCACCTCCCATGATGTCAGCCTGGCTTTGTTTTTCTGTTTTTTATTCTTTATTAAAGATACAAGGATGATGATAATCAAAGAGAACAATTCAGGTCAAATCCAAGGGCCATTTTTGGTGGTGTAGGTATAGGAGTGGGAGAGTGAAAATGCTACATGATTATATAAAAATCAATAAATTTCATTGCATGAAAATAAGATATACAAAATACAAATCTTTTAACACAAGTTCCTAATGACTTAGAACTTGAAAATTTATAAGAATTTAAGTATTTAATGTGGATTTATTAGTAGAATACTAAATCCTAGTGTTCTTGAGGGGTGGGTCCCTAAGTGGCTCAGTAGAGAGCCAGGCCTAGAGAGAGGAGGACCTAGTTTCAAATCTGGCCTCAGACACTAATGTGTGACCCTGGGCAAGTCACTTAACCTTCGGTGTCTAGCTTTTAATGCCCTTCTGCCTTGGAATCAATACTTAGCATCAATTCTAAGGATTTGTTTTTAACATTCTTGAAATTTGTAAGATAGACTATTGGCATCTGATTTTTGCAGAATAATTCACTTAACACAGAAGCACTGGAAAAATGAATATTTTAGTAGACTGGAAACTCACACAAATCAGCCACTTGATATCCTTAAGGCAGTGATGGCAAACCTTTTAGAGACCAAATGCCCAAATTGTAACGTTCACACTGCATGGGAGCCCCCTGCTTTACCCCAGACAGGGGAGGAAGGATGCCTCCTTTTGGGCTGCTGGGCAGAGGGATGAGTGATGGGAGAAATATCCTCAGGCACATGTGGAGAGGAGGAGGAGGAGGAGAGCAGCCCTCTCTACGCTGCTCCAGCATGTGTGCCATGAGTTTTCCAGCATGGCCTTAGGGAGTGCCCGGCCCCAGGTCCTCCTGACTCCAGGGCTGTTTCTCACCACTATTCCATTCTCTGCCTCAGCCCTTCCTGTTTTTATATGAAAATAGAAGGATTTAATCAAGTGAAGAACCAGACTGTTCTCTCCACTAACTCAGAGCCACACCCCTAAAACAACTTTCGGTTATAACAAACATAACTAGTAAACATCCAGAGGCAGATTTGAACTCAATCTTTCTGACTCCAGGCCCAGAGCCCTATGTAATGTGCCACCTGGTTGCCTCCAAATAACCTGTTTCCCAAAAAGTATTAGACCAGAATGGGAATTTTTCACTGACTCAGTTTGATTCAACCAGCATCTATTAAATACTTCGTATGTGTAAAGAATCCAACTTACCAACTGTATGAATTAAAAATGCTCCAAATTGTTCGTGGAGAAATGCAAATTAAAGCAGCTCCCAAACGCCACCTCATACCTACAAGATGGACAAAAATGACAAACGTCGGAGGGGTGTGGGGAAAGAAGCCCTCTTGTAGACTGTTGAGTAGCTACAAAATTAGTTCAGCCATTCTGGAAAATAATGTTAAAACTTTGCCCCCCAAATCACTGAACTTTGCATACCTTTTGAACCACTTCTTCAATTGCTAGGCCTAGATCCAAAAGGAAGAGGATATGCAGTTACAAAAATATCTACAGCGATTCTTTTTGTGCTGACAAAAACCTGGGAACTAGGGAAGCCTATGTGAATTGGAGGGTGGCTGAAAATGATGGCGGATCGATTCAACAAAACCTGGGAAGGCTTGTAGAACTGATGCAGAGCAAAATGTACAGAAGCAGGATACCGACAGAAACCAGAATGACGTTTCAGAGATAAAAAATGTCATTAAGACTTGGGACTGATCATTGAAGAGAGATCTCGTATCTTGGAGTGTTAAATTAGGGTCTTGTGGAAAAAATTATAAGCAGAAGACGACTTGGTGAATTTATAGTCAGCAAGGAAGGAACAAGTCAGTTTTGAGAGAGCGAATATTAGAGGCACTAAGGGAAGGGAGGGAGCTTTGGCCCAGAGAGGATGGGATTCAGGCTCAGCAGAATGAGCAAAGCAGGAGAGAATGAGACTTCAAATGATTACTTTATAGAGAACTTAGAAATAAACACAACGGTTACTGCCCAACATCATAGGTTTGGCTCGTGGCTTTGCTCTCCAGGTTGTAAGTGACTTGGTTTGAGAATGACTATTTTTATCAAAAGAAAAACAACTCTGCGAAGCAGGTACTCTAGGTATTTTACCGAGGCCCAGAGTAGGACCTTTCTCAATGTTGGAGCCAATGTTAAAACCTAGATGTCTTCTGACTCCACATCCACCACTTGCCATTAGGCCATCCTGATTCCTGGTAATCACCTCCTCACTTGAGATTGCAGTCCAGTCACTTAACTCCTCAGTCCCGTTTTTTCACATACAGAATGGGGCTAATGATACTTGCATCATGCGGAATTATATGAGGACTGTGCATTTAGTTAGATGTCCTGTTTCCTTATATGGCTGCTGCTTTGGCCTAGAGAGAGAGAGCAGAATTTCTGAATGGGGCTGGACTTGGGCTACCATAACCAGGTCTTTTTATTGATATTCTCAGCTTTGAAGCCAATTCTAGAGCCTCCTTAAAAAGGAAAAGAAAAACAACTTGAAAATCACCTACATCCTGAGCTGCTTGCTTACTGAAGTAGTAGTCTCGGTTTAATAGCCAGCTTTCCCTTGGCTCAGAGGACCTGGAAGAATTGTATTCAGGAATGGAGCTGAACCATGCTGTCATCTCACTCTTGCTTGCTTCCCGGAAACAGTGGTCTCCTCGCTTTATTATTCTATTTCATCATTTTCTCCTTTCTCTTGAAAGTCTCCTATAGCAGTGGGGAAAAATCTCCAAGTAGTCCTGAGCCCAGCAAAGTTTTTCTTTTTCTTGTTTAGTCATTTCAGTCATGTCTGACTCTTCATGACCCCAATTGGCATTTTCTTCACAAAGATACTGGATTGATTTGCCTTTTCCTTCTCTAGTTCATTTGATAGATGAGAAAACTGTGACAAACAGTTAAATGACTTTCCCAGAGTCACAGAGCTCTAGTAAGTGTTTAAGGCTAAATTTGAACTCAGGTCTTCCATTGTGTGGCCTACCTGTCCTAAAAGATTTTCTAGACATACTAAAATTCAGATGAATAAATTCACAATTTTTTTACTTTTAGTGGATTCTTTCAAGAATTCAAGGCCATCTATCCATAAGTTTATCTTTTTTAATACTCCAATATTTTTTATTCTCACTGTAAAAATGTAATTTCTTTTTGTATAAGTATTGTAGGAAAGTGGTCCCACCAATCTCAGAAATACAGAGGCATCTCCTTTTTTTTCCCCTCCTCTTTGAATCCTCTGTGATTGACCTTGAAAATCACTCCAGTAAAAAAGCAAAATAGCCTTTGCATGGCATAGTCTATACAGTATTCCGTTTTACTGTTAACATCATCCTTTCCTCCGAATGACCTTGTATTTAGTTTGTAGATGTTTGGTACAACATTTTATGTGTAAGTATACATGCAGATGACCATTAGATAGAATGTTAGCTCACCTACTCAGGGCAGTGACTTTAAAAATTCTAATACTTGATCCTTGGTTTTATTTCATATTTTAAAATTATTTAATGCCGACTCATTCGTCTGCCATTTCAGTTATGTCCAACTGTCCATGACTCCGTTTGGGGTTTTCTGAGCGGTGCCGATTCGTAGATACTTCTAAAAATCATTGAGTTTTCGTTTATCTAGCAGGAAAGGAGGGATTCCACCCAAATACATTTTCTACAACTTAATCCTAATACTCTAAGTATCAAAATTTCTGAAATTTTATTGAGCTTTTTTCCCCCCATAGAACTTATTCTAAACTGCTCTTCAGACTAACCTTCCTCCTTCAGTCCAGAGTGTAGACATACTGCAGGCCATAAATCTCTAGGAAACCAATTCCCTTCATAGGAAGCTAGCCCGGTTTAAGAGCAAGCTTCATAAATCATGAGATAGAATGTTTCCTGTTTGTAGCTGATAAGATATCTCTAGGCATAGCTTCTCTTTGTTCTAGTCCAGTTTAGGGGAAACAGGGTTGCCAGGCCTTGACAGATTGTGAAACCTGTATTCTTATTTACCTTTTTCTCTTCTAGGAGACCAGACCGCATCCCCCTTTCAGGATCCTAGCAACCGCTAGTATTCTGTATTCTTTCCAGAAGCTAGAACAGCCTAGTGGAAAGAGCCCTGGGTTTGGAGTGAGGATCTTGGTTCAAACCAGGATCTAGACCCGATTCCTTTGTGGCCTTTGGTCTGGGCCTCCATTCCTAATGAGAGGGTCTAACTAGATGAGCCCTTCTTTTGTCTTTTCCAGCTTGAAATCTGTGATTGCTCTATACCTAGCAATAAGAAGGAATCTGATCTCTGTCTTTTGCCTTCGTTGACTAGCTTGAAACTAAACGTGTTCCCACTAAAATGTGGCCCCAGTCACATAGAATCACAGATTCTGCAATTTAGAAGAGACTTTAGGATCTGCCTTCGCCACTCATAGCTGACTTGGGAGTCATCCAGGCCCTGCAGCTCCTATCCGTTATTCCTGATTTTAGTCCTCAGAGGCCGCTGCTACATCTCCTTCCAGGCAAAATAACTTCTGTTTCTTGAGATCCTTTTCATGTGGCCTGGAGTCCAGCCCATTCCCCCTCCTGGTTACCCTCTTGTGAATGGGTTCCATCATGTCTGTATCATTTCTGAGATGCAGGGGTCCAGAACTGAGCCCTGTGTTCTAGTGAAGATGCTAGGCCTCTCTTCATGGATATTCTGTCCATTTTGGGAGGCTTCCTGTTATTGACTCTCTACTCAGTCCTCCCATTTTCGGAAGGATCTATGGTCTAACGATGGGGAACCATTTCATTGAAGGACAGCTCTAATGTATAGAGCTCCTAGTTCGAGTCTTGGGATATTGGATGGGAACTTCAGAGAGACTTGGCCTCTTATCAGTCTGCTTAAGATGGCTATTAAATTCAAACAGCCATTTAGCTTATGGGTCCTGGAAACATTCAGGAGTAAAAATAGCGACGGTGTATTCTGTGTTTAAGGCAGCTGTACTTTGCATGAGGCATTTGGACGTCAGGTTTGGAGAAGAGCTGGGCCTCTTAAGCTAAAAAGAGATGAAAGCTGATGCGGGCTGCTACAATCATAGAGCCAAGATCATATTGTAACAGTGACTTTGCTTGAAAATACCATTGTAATCTCTCTCTGTTTTGCAGCCTCCCAAAGTAAAATGTTTGACTAGAATCTGGCACCCCAACATCACAGAGACGGGGGAAATATGTCTCAGGTAAGTTTCACGACCTTCGCCACACCCTATTACCCCTCCGCAAAAAGAAAAGTCCTCTCCAAGTACATTGGGGAGAGATTTGTCATTGGGGGGTTTTCTTATTTCCAATTTCCTGTGGACAGCGAGGACTTGGGATCAGCTAATCTTCTGTCATTGACTAGTTGTGTGGGCCTGTTTGTGAAGTGAGCTGGACAAGGAAATGGCCAACCAGTCGAGTCTCTCTGCCAAGAAAATCCCAAATAGGGTCACAGAGGTCAGACACGACTGAAACCACGGAACAGCCACGACTGATTTCCTGTGACCTGTGGTCAACTACCAGAAGACTGGCTTATGGCTTTGTCATAGTAAAGGTCAATGGAAGGTGGCATTGGCAGCCTGGGGCTGGCAGACAGCCAGGAAGAGATTTTAGTAGTTGTGTTGCATGCCAGCAGGGAGACCTCTTGTCAAAAGTGGCAAACTATGTGAAGATTGTGTGGCCTTCCTTCGCTCCTCAAACTTCGTGTCTGTCTAAAGCAGAGCGACACACACACATATTCCCTACCTTTCTAGGCCTGGGTTTGGTTCTCTTCATTGTTGATGTAAGCCCGCCCCTGGGCATGACTTTGGTGGAAAAATGCTTTTCTCTTGGATGGAGTTTAGAGGAAGACAGATTTTTGTATAATAGTTTGAACTGTGGGATCATCACCTCCAGAGGAATTCTTCCATTTCTCATCTCACATCCATTCAGTTGCTCAGTCTTGTCTCTTCCTTCCCAACACTCCTCCTTTTTCTCAAAACACTTTCATAGCCACCATCCTGATCAAGGCTCTCATCTCCTCTTGTCTAGACTGTTGAAGTAGCCCTCTCATCCTTCAGGTCAGTCTCCCATTCCAAGCCAAACTCCACTCAGACGCTAGAATGATTGCCCTCAATCCCAGAGAGGCCCATGGACCATGTCACCTTCCATTCCTTACCCAGTGATTCCCACCTCTCTCTTAAATAGAAATCCTTCTGTTTGGCTTCAAAAGCTCTTCATTACCTCATCCTTTCCTTCTTGTTAATCTTATAATTTACTCTCCTCCAGGCACCCCAATGAACGGTCTTCTTGCCATTCCTCATGCACACACAGCTCCATTTTGTCTCTCTGCTTCTGTATTGTCCGTGCCCCTACTGTGTCTCCTTCCTCTTCTGCTCTCAGTTTCCCATCTTCCTTTTTACTTAGCTCACAAAACATCTTCTGCAGAAAGTCTTTTGTGAACAATCTGTCGATGCCTTCCTATCTAAGCTTATTTTATAGCCAGTCTCTGTGACTCTTGTGAGGGTAGATTTAGATGTGTTTCATCTCCCCTTCTGGAGTGTAAGCTCTTTGACAGCAGGGTTGTATTTGCCTTTGTGCTGGACACATTGTGAATTTTTAATAGATGCTTGTTGAGTGACTGATCAACTAACTTCTTTAAAATGAAAGAGCCTTATTTTCATTGACATCTTGAAGCCCCCAAAACAAAGAAGTAATTTTCCCCGTAACTCTGTTACTAAAATCTCAGCGAACTAGACTGCTCAGAAATGGAATGTGCCCTTTAACCCAAAATCCAGTTTTTTTGTCTCATTTACTGTGCGTGGGATGACAAGATCATAATTTTAGAGTTGGGAGGGACCTTCAAAGTCACCAGTCTGTCTTCCTCACTTTGTAAATGAGGCAACCAAGAAGCTTATGCTAAGGCTTTCTTTGCTAGTCAGGGTTCCTTTTATACCTGAATATCATTTCAGCATCAGATGATAGACCGTGGCGAATGGGGATTTGGCCTCAGAAAACATGGAAGTTGTTGGATTTTTTTCAAAATCAGTTATTTTCATGTCAGGAAATATTCCTATCGAGAATTCCACCTAGCTAGGTTTCGATTATTTGTTAGTTTATTTCTTTCCATTCTAACATCTCAGGTTAAACGATTAGGCTCATAGCCTAGACTGGAAGTTTCTGGAGAGCAGGGACCAGCTCACCATTGTATTTCTATCCCCAGTGTTTAAAACAGTGCCTGACTCATCATAGGCACTTAATAAATATTTATGGAGTCATACCCATTTCCTTTTATTCTTGTTAGACTTAAAAATCTCCCTTCTCTCCTGTGATCGTCCTACTGACCCGAGCTAGCCTCATATCTGAGTTATTGTAACAGCTCTGGTGCAACTTCCTGTCTAAGTTAGTGTAGACTCATAAAGATGAATTCCACTTGAGCCTGCTCAATTAAAAGAATCGGCCAGAAATCTTATTTTGGCCTCAGCCTCTAATTAAATATTAATCAGATACTAACTCTAGTTGGAAAATATTCCTTCAGTGGTTGATAGCCAAGTGCTGAAGAGAATTTTTGGAACTTTTGAGCCACCCAGGAGTGGGGAAAGATTGGCCCAGAATTTTCCTGAGGACCCACCTTCTCTGGTCAGTTGGTTGGTTTCTTTCAAGTATAAGGCAACTTCCAGGCAGGTTCATGGAGCTCTCTACAGTAAACAGGATCTTCCACAAAATGACAAAATCCATTCGCCATCATGGCCCTTGGCCATGGACAGGTGAGCAGCTACTGAAGTCTTCTCTCGTGAAAGAGGGTGTTGTAAGCAGTCATATCTGTCAACTTGTAGTCTGAGTAACTGATGTCGGAAGATCTGCTTTGTTTTCCCATTTTGAAATGTTGTTTCCCTGAAAAAGTTATAATTCCTGCCTGAAGAAGTTCCATCCCAAAATGAGAGCTTAGATATTTCAGTTTTGTTAACCCAGATTTTATCATTCTTACTTCTAAAAAATACAACTATTCAGGAGGAAACCACTGTGGGTTGTATGGCATTTGAGAACCTGTACCATGATTTAAAAGTGCCCTTTGCTGCAAAAGCTCATCTCTTTGATCCCACTGTTTGCCCAGTGACATTTTGGGTGGAACATCAGGAGCTAGAATGCCACACACAACCTTGCCTTTAAAGGTTCAAGTTGTGAATGGCTCAAGGGAGGAGTGGAATGACCTTGTGGTCCTCGGGCTCCATCCAGCCCGTGGAGTGGCGTGAAATCATCCTCCACAATGAGCTGGAGCAGAGAAGGAGGAAGCAAGAGTGAGAGGTAGTGAATAGATCACTGGAAGGCTACGTTGGTGCCCACAAGGTGATGGAAGAAAAAGTACCTGCTTTGTTTGTTTTTAACTCATTTTCTGCCTTAATGGCAACTGTAAGACAAAAGAGCAAGGGTTAGACAATTGGGGTTTAGTGACTTGCTCAGGGTCCCACAGCTAGGAAGTGTCTAAAACTAGATTTGAACCCAGGTCCTCTCCACACCAGGCCTGGCACTCTATCCACTGAGCCACCTAGCTGCCCAGAATTCACAGATGTTTGAAAATCTCAGAAGTAACAATTATTTTATCTTTCCACTTAAAAAAAATTATTTTTTTTTTAAACTTGTCCAAAGTATACAAAGAGAATGGAAGGCTGTTGATTGATTGGTTCATGTAATATTCTTTGCAGATGAGTCTCTTAGTTTTGGTTAAATGCTTCAGAGAATTAAAATTTGTTTTCAGCCAACATTCAAGCGATGACACCATTTCTCTATGACCTAGAGAAGAAGAGTCAGCCTGGGCTTCCCATATAAGCATGTTGTAGCATTTCTAGGCCATTGTCCCAGAAAATCCTGGGGGCTATTCCACTAAAGAGTGAATGAAGGTGCAGCTAGATGGTTTAGTGTGTGGAGAGCCAGACCTGGAGACAGAGGGTCCTAGGTTCCAATCTGACCTCAGACACTTCCTAGCTGTGTGACCCTGGGCAAGTCACTTAACCCCCATTGCCTAGCCTTTACCACTCTTCTGCCTTGGAGCCAATACATGAGTCTAAGATGGAAGGGAAGGGTTTGGGATTTTTTAAGTGAATGGAACTATTTTTATTCTGTATTTCAGAAAGCTCTCAGATTTATTCAGCCAAATATCTAACACTCTGTTTCCAGAATTATCCCAAAGAGAAGCAGCAGGACACCAAGAACCTCTTGTGGGCTTGGGATCAAATGGAATATCTGGGCTCTGGCTCCCAGCAGAAAATGCCTCCTTTCTCTTCAGCTTCCAGGCAAGAGGATGCGATTAGATAATGAGGCATCATTTACTTCCCTGCTATTTGACAAATCACGACAGCCATGTTTCATCCTTTCTTTCTATGGCTGAAATGAATTCTGAGCTGTGCTGGGATGGGATTTGAAATGCTATTCTGTCAGAAATTGAATGCCTGAGGATGGGGGGCGGGGGTCATCTCCTTTAGGGTTTAAGAAGAGTTTCGGTCTGGTTTTCCTCCAGTCCCCACAGCAATCCAAGGTAATTCTTGTAGCCGGCCCTACAAACTGCTCCCAAAGCCCCTGCCTGGTCCTTGGTGGCCCTGGGAGTCATGAGGGAGACTACAGGGAGAAGAGGTCACTGGGGCCTGGCTGCCCTCAGCCATGTGGTGGATCATGGCCCATGAGAAGTGGTGTTGAGGCTGTTGTGAGGGCGGCTTTGTTCCCTGAGGTTGGAAACAGGCCGGGCTTTCTCCTGACGCATTTAATTCTGTCCAGATAATGGGAATCATGATGACCAGCCGGTCACACAATCCACTCACTTCCTTCCACACCCCTCGCCTCATCTCTTGGCATAAGCAGACCCCACTGGGAAGGCCATGAACTGTCTTCTCCCTCTTCGTTTTCTGTCTTCCTCTAAAACTCTAGTGTGTAAATGGGGAAGGAAGAAAGGTGGCTCGAGAGCTAGGTCTGGGTGTTGGGGCCTTGCCCCAGAGGCTCCTTAAGGATTCAGCATTGTGCCTCGGTGTGTGCAGAGAGAACTCAGAAATGGAGCGTCCCTCGGAGCAGCCAGAACTTCCCATTTAGCTGAGCCACGCTGCCTACTGCGCCTCAGGGCTAACCCTTACAAACTGTTGTCCTGTCTGCTTCACTCACAGCCACCACCATCTTCCTGGCCTTTGAATTGTTCTTTTTGTGGCTGAAGGGATCACGTGACTTAGAAAGGGGCGGCACCTTGGACGAATCTGAGAGGCTGAGAGCGGCCCAGTCCCCAGGGACTAACCCAGGGACTCCAGATTTTCCTAGATTTAGGGTTGGTCATGACATTTGAGTGGCGTCACTGTGAAATGATGTTGGCACAGGCAACCCTGCCGGTTTACCTGGGCCCTTTTAAGGAGTCTGCTCAGAAAGCTCAAGAAGATCCGACTTTGGTTGCCTTAGATGGCTGTGAGGCCCGGAAAGGAGAGCAGTGGAGAGGAATCAAGCCGTGTATTTCATGCCCTTTTCTAAATGCCAAACCTTAGGGGACTGCAGAGAGTTGAGATGTATTTGCAGGCCTTTGACCTGGCCTCGTGCCCTAAAGTTTTCTGAGTGACGGGAATGCAAAAAGAGAAGGCAACTCCTTTGAAGCCAACAAACTTTTCATTACAATTTGTATTAACTTTAAAAGCTGTTGTTACCTGACAGGAAACATTTGGAGGTGAAGTGAATTCATGGGTCACTGATTTAACTGGAAGAGATGCCAGACGTTCCAGGCCTTGCCGAGGGCCTCAGCTAATAGATATCACAGAGGAGTTTGGGACTGAGGACTTTCCGGGGCTATTTCTGCCTTTCCCTCTGCCCCACACGACTTAGCAGAGGCAGTGCTCCAAACGCCACCTGAGCCAGATTTAAATCTAATTGGGAAATATTTAACAGTCAATAGAAATGTAGTCAAACCCAGATAACATTACATTTAAAATTAAATCCTTGTTCGCCCACCGGGCTCCGTATATACAGATTGTGGCCCGTGTTTCTGTTTGAGTTTTAACACTCCTGGCCTTGGCCACACTTCCTCTACAGTGAAAGCTTCTGCTTTAGCATGGGAATGCTGCAGGAGAAGCCCCCAAACCTATGTCCTCTAGGAGCCGATTTGCCTTTCTGGAAACCCCTTCAACCAAGAAATCTGATTATCAAAAAATTACACAGGATGACGAAGAATGCACGAGTAGGTGTCCGGCCTGATTTGTGGGGGTAGAGGCAAAGGGTGCCTAGTAGGGAGGGTCTTCTGCACGTTTCAGCTTGTACCAGTAAGAGCTGGTGCATCAGCCCTGGCTTAGCGGAGGTGACTAGAGCCTTCACAGCCTCAATGGGGTCCAGGATTTCAAGACACACATGGCCTAAAGGGCCCCCTCCTTCTCCTCCCTTCTATTATACAGGTGACAGCTGAGGCCATTGGGAGAGGCTCCAGCCCAGGGCCTTTACATTTCGTGCTCCCTCCAGGGTAGAATGCTGCCGCCCCTCGTGCCCCCTGGCCTGAAAGCCAGCCTCCTCACCCTGGCACTTCCCCCGCTTGTACTAGACGACCGACCTCCAGATAGACCAAATAAGAAGAGATGTCAAAGGCCACACCACTTAGGCGTGGGAGCAGGAAAGAAGCAGGTCCATCTGTCTGTCCATCGTGATGACTGCCCAGAGCTGGCTGCGGCTGCTGCTGAGTCCTGCGTGGTGTCAAGGAGGATGAGGGGAGGAGGAGCGGCACCACCATGAAAATCACTCTTTTTGGCGTCTAGAATGAATCTTCTCTTTGTCTGGGCGAGACAGATCTGCAAGCCTTGTGCTTTTTTACAGCTGCCTAAACAGCCTCATGGCAGTAAGGTAATGAGAAAGGCGCCATCACTAGGAGGCAGCTTGGTTTGGTCAAGTGAGCATTTGACTCATCAGAAGAGAGGTTTGGGTCCTTTGTATTAGCAGAGGATGACCTGGCTGAGCCTCAGTTTTGTCTTCTATGAAGTGGGTGTGGCAACGTCTGCTTCACTACCTGGCCTTCTAGCTCCTTGTTTGGGGGACAGTAGCCGGACTGTGAATCAGCAAGCATCTTCAGGACGGATTTCTAGCCCCGATCCTGGGCCCTTCTTTATTTCATGGCAGCCTGAGTGCTAGTGGCCACCAAGCCCTTCATTTTCTTAGCTTCTCCTGCCCCCGCCTCACCCTGTTCAAGGGTGAAGGCAGGCCCAGCTCTCTCCTGGAGATTATGTCAGCCCCGCTTCCTTATCGGCTTCTCTTCAGCACCCTCAGGTGGCAGGACAAGATGCGGTCCTAGGAACCCAGAACTAGTGACAGAAATAAAGGGAGGAGAGCGGGGTGCCAGAAAGCAAAGTCTCGGGCTATCCCCCAGGGTTGTCACTGGGCTCCCCACATGGGACCTCCACTGCTGCAAACAGAGTATTGAAGATTATTGACCCTGGAGTAGTCGCAGAGTTCTGGATTTGTGTCGATAGGCATCGCTCTCCTGTGTTTCTGTTTGCTAGCTGCCAAAGTTAACAAGTAACATCAGAGGAAACGTGGGGCAGAAGGAGAAGAAATGTCACACCCACATCTTAGTCCAGGTACAACTGGGGCCACTCCAGAATGTACCCTGACCAGAAATGCAGTTTAGAGTTCAGTGTTTTCCTCAAAGCAAAAAGATATTCTTGTTTTCATTTTCCTCATTTCTTTTTTCTTTCTTTTCTTTAAACTCTTACCTTCCATCTTAGAATCAATACTGTGTACTGGTTTCAAGGCAGAAGATAAGGGCTAGGCAGGCAGGAAATGTTTGCTTCCAAATTTGAACCTAGGACCTCCCTTCTCTGTGCCTGGTGCTCCATCCACTGATCCACACACTTACCCCATTTTCCTCATTTCTAAAAGATGTCTGTGCCCTTCTGCCACCTGGTGGACTCAAGAAACCTACTTTTCTGGTGGTCTGAAAATTGCAAGCAAACTAGCCAGACAATTTATGTTTGTTTGAGAATACTTATAATGATGTTACGATCCCCTAAAACATTATCACAAATTCTCCAATAAAAGCCACTTCCCAACCGTCTCCTAGTCTCTGCTGCAGGATAAAGCAGTGGAAAGGAAGAATACATGACCTACTTTCTATATGACTGGAATCGTCTGTGCCTGGAAGGAGAGTTGCAGCAACTTATCACAAAATGCCATTCCCAGAATCGTTCTGACGTGGAGGCGAAGCACCCATCCTTCTGGGCCTGGCGCTTGTCTCTCAGCCAAGATGATCAAGCTCTGCTCCTCCATGGATACGCAGCGAGGGCCGCAACATCCGGCCAGTGTGTGGCTCCTATCTGGGAGAGGGAGAGAAGGAAAACCTTGAGGAGGACAGGGAAGAAAGAACACAGCATGGAGACACACTGCCAGGCTTGTAGCTCCTGGGCAAAGGTCCGGAGCATCCCCCCAAGCAAAGGTCCCTTCAGTAAAAAATCTTGGGGGGAAAACCCACCCTGAAACAGAAGTTTGTGGATTCACAAAGATGCTCCTGTCTGGAGCCTAGTAATGAGCCAGACGACTGAGACACAAGTCACATCTTAGAGGATCTCTGGCTGTTTCCTCTTGGAGGGTTGTGAGGATGGAATATTCGGGGCAGTGTTTCTGCCCACTCTGCTCTCTGCGTGGCGCCTCCTGCTCAGGGGAAGTGACCAAGCTGGAAAGGAGTGGACCCCTGGGTCTTTGGAGAGAGAAGACCCACAGAAGGCACCACAAAGCTTGAGCTATTGGCATGGGGGTCTGTGAAATTCTCCCCGGCCCAGGGTCGGTAAGACGTTCCCCCTCTGAATAAGCCGTGTGTGTTTTCCTGTCTCTTTTCAGCTTGCTGAGAGAACATTCAATTGACGGCACTGGATGGGCGCCCACAAGAACATTAAAGGTACCAAGTCTCTTTCCCTCCCTCTTTGCGCCTCCTCTGCCCCCTCCCTCAGGCCTCTCCAGGGTCTTTTCTCCACCACCCGGTGTCGTCCTGGAGGAGCCTCAGGCTCCGTTCTGCTGATGAAGAAGCGGGCCCAGAGGAAGTGAGTCAGTGGTCAGGGTAGCACAGCAGAATGAGACCAGAACCCGAGGTTCCAACCTGGAACTTTACCCCCAGGGAAAGCCTGTGCTGCCTTCTCTGTCCTTTCCCCCCTCCCAACTCCGCTCTACACTCCTTTGTGTGGCTTGTCTTCCCTGGTAGGGCATGCGCTCCGGCAGGGCTGGGCCCGTCACCTTAGTTGGATGCTTGAGGTGGGCGGGTGACTGTAGCCCCTCTGCTGGACCCATCCTGTGGACTTACGTCGGTATGTTCCCCCGAGTGTCCCTGACTGGCCTCCCCGACCGCATTCTCAGCCCCAGGGGGGAGCATCCCTGACTGAAGGCCCCGTACCCGGGCCGATGGGTCCCAGAAGCATTTGAGGCATTCCATGAGGTCAGTCTCTTCTCAGGCCTCATTTGAACCCAGCTTTGATGACCAAGTCCGGCCCTTCCAGGCTGCCTTTTGCCTTGTACTCAGTAGACATTTAGTAAATGCCTGTGAATTCAGGGGGTGCATCAGGGGATCACTCGGCTTGTATCGAGGGCCTGTTGTGTGCCGAGCATCATGGGAAAAGCATTCGGATAACCCAGGCCTGCGGTCTAGGGCTCACAGTGGGACTGACTGGACGGGCACAGGGGGATCGTGTGTCAGTGGGGCCGAGGCATCTCCAGGCCCTGCCCCCAAAAGCACCTGAGAAAACGGTAGATCCAGATGACTAATTGCCCTCTTTCTAGCCCTTTACTTGTCATCTTAGAGTCCATACTGTATATTGGTTCCAAGGCCAAGAGTGGTAAGGGCGAGGCAGTGGGGGTTAAGGGACTTACCTAGGGTCATCCAACTAGGTAGTGTCTGGGTCAGATTTGCACCCAGGACCTCCCATCTTCATCCACTAAGCCACCTCGGTGCCCCCTCTAAACGACTTCTCAAAGGAGTCTGGTATATCCAAACCACACTGGCTAGATGAAGGATTCTGAGTGTGGGAGGAAACTCCTAGATCATAGCCATGTGGCCTTCAGTCGGTAAATCCTGGGGAGTCGCCTGGGGCCCATCAAGATTCAGCCACTTTCCTATGCTCACATGCAGCCAGAGACAGGATTTGAACCCTTGTTTTCCTGACTCCACCCCAACACCGTCCACTGTTCCCTATACTTCCTCCAAGTGAATCAAAATGGTTTCAGCGATACATTGGCCTGTCTTCATCCCTGTAGAATTTAATGTGATTATTCTCTTTGTTAAGATAGTTTTAGTAAGAAACTTTTTGATATCAGATGTCTCCATCACATGTGATTCGGATAGAGTGCTGGGCCTGGGGTCAGGAAGATCTGAGTTCAGATCTAGCCTCAGTCACTCACTAGCCATATGGCCCTGGGGTATCATTTCATTAACCTCCTTTTCCTTTATTTGTACATTCACTTACCTCAGTTTCCTCAGCTGACAAATGGAGATGATACACACCTAATTCCCAGGACAGTTTAAGGATCAAATGAGATAATATTTGGAAAATAACTCACCCAGGGCCTGGCACACTATATAAATACTAGCTTCATTATGGTAGTGACCTCCGTTTGGCTCTAGGACCAAAAATAAAAGGCTCTCTCCATTTCTATAGGTAAGCTTATGGGATTGATGTAGGTGCTTAGTAGAAAACTGTTTTTAAACTTTCCATGCCTGTTTTTTGGCAAGATCTTCTTGTTTCCTCTTGGGCTTTTCCAGGGAGTTCCGCACTCATATTTTTGTTGTGAGTGACAACAGGATGATGTCACTGAAATGAAGAGAAAAATGCCCCACCAGATCTAGCCTTAGCGGTTGCTTAGAACAAGTATAGCCAGTTCCAATCACTGAATTGCCGTTTTTTAATGTCAAGATTATGACAAAACAGTTATTTTGTTATTGTTGTAGCAGGCTTGTATGGCCTACAGGAAACTACCAGTGCAGAAGAAGCCCTTTAAAAAGGGAAAACTCATGAACCAAGCAAACAGGAGACCTCTGAGGACTTTGCTAGTGCTCTTCTCTGGATTTGTCCTTCGTATCATCAGAGAACACTACTCATTCTTATTCGCTAAGGTTGTCTTGGCAAGAAAACCCGGCTTATTGCAATTTAGAATCTAGTAGTAGTCTCTTGGTAACCGAGGATGACGATTGTCTTTGTTTGCACAAAGACACTTGTGTGTGAAGGTATTTCAGTGGAAAAGTCGTTGCACAGAGACAGTCCCTCTCTCGGTGCTGGAAGCCTGGGTCCAGTGGCACGAAAAGTCGTTACACCTGGAGGCTTCCTCAGCTGCATTGGGTGGCCGTGTTGTCCTTTGTGCTCCAACACGCCCTGAGCACTCCACAGTGCTTTGCTGCGTCGCCCTCTCAGCCGTTGAACCTTCTTATTGGTTCAATAAGATTTAGAATACACGTCACTAAAAGGCCCAATTCTCTACTTTTGCCACTAGCCTAGACAAGAGACAAGCACCAGCGGGCACGTAGAGAAGTGTGTCTGTGGGGCGTTGGGCTTCTGCTTATGAGCCATTTCTTTTGTTACAGCAAACCTAGCTGCTGATTTTTTCTCATTGCAGTTACCTTAGATCAGGAAACCATTTGTTTCAGAGCACTAAATGATTCAAATCATTTGCATCGTAAATGAGCTCTGGCCTTGTCTGACCTCTCAGACAAATGGATTTCTTTCTTAACTTTATTCACCTCTGTAGTCATTTTGGAAGGAACAGAATCCAAACCCAGCTGAGGAAAATCTCTAGGGCAGGAGCCCCCACATGAGTTCTATTCCATTCTGAACCTATTAAGTAGCACCTACGCCTTGGTCTGTCTCTTGCATCACCAGTTGTTCAGTATTGGCCCCTCCATGCCTTTGAATCTTGTCGTTTTGATGTTGGCATGTGAATGTGACTAGACGCCTGGCACTGGCACTGCTCATTTGCTCTTAGAATGAAAGCTGGCCGGTCTCTGGGGTGGAGCTGGGCTCTAGACCCAGGGTCTCGGCCTTTACATCTCATGCTGCTGCTTCCACACAGTTTGAAGTGGGCCAGTGTCCAAGTCCAGGTCTGTGCCAGATCCATGCAGAGCAGGTGGTGGATGGCAGCAAAGGGAACCTGCAAGCCAGCCCGTGCCTTCCAGGACCCCAAACCTTTGTCATTCAGTTGAGTGACCCCAGTTCCCTCATTTGTCATCCAGAAGCCTGCCTAGCTCTGGCCTTCAGGAGATTCATACATACAGTCCAGAGTATTCTGTAATTAGGAGGGCAGTGAAGATGTTACCAAGGTGCCATCTCTTATAAAATTTAATAGACAGGTAAGCGCCAGCTTCGTGTCTGATGACCTCATTCACATGCTTTGGGCCAGTTACCAAGAACAAAAGGGCCCCTACAAACCCCATGTGTACTCCCACCCCCCCAAAAAGGTCATTGTCACTTACCTGTCTGGCTGATTCTTCTCAGTCTCTTTTGATGAACTCTCAGATCACAGCTGTCAGCAAGCTCTGGCCTGGGCCCTATTTTCTTCTAGACTGAAACCGTCTCACATCCTGTCCAAAGGTATTGTCTCATAGATTTATTCAGGCAGCCCCAACCTCTCTGCTGACCTCAGGTCTCTCATCTCCAGCTGCCTGTTAGGCATCTCTTAACTGGATTCTAGGAGCCATCTTAAACTCAGCAGGTCCCGAACGGAACTTACTCTCCTTCCTCAAAATCCCTTCTTCCTTCTGAACGTACACAATACTGTCAAAGGCCCCACTCCGATGTCTGCCTCAATTCCTCGACCTCTCATCGCCTGTAGCCGATCGTGTGCCAAGACCTGGCCGTTTTACCTCCATAGAGCCTTTCCTATGCCATTCCTCCCCCTGACGTTGCCGCCACCTTGGTGCAGGCCCTCATCGCTTCATACCTTTGCTAAAAATTACTGAAAGCCATGAGGCTTGAGCATTGAACTCTGTCAGCCAGGGCCATCCTTTAGGCTTTTTGCTGTGTCTCGGACTCTGACAACAAGCCCCATAACTATGTCCAATGCTGAATGAGCCACGACTGAATGAATTTTCAGAGTGCCTAGAAAGGAAGAGGAACGTCTTAATAAACCATGCAGTGGATCTTCAGTGCAAATGGCTTTTAGCAAGAGTGACACTGACCCTGAAACTCTTCCCAAGCTGGGCGGCTCACCCCAGTTGTAGTCGTCATTCTATGGTAGTGCCCTAAAGAGGGAACCAAACAGCCACCACTTATTCTCAGGGTTCCAGAGGTAATCCCTGTGCGGGGAAACTATGTCGACCTCACGGCTTTTATCTCCTGAACCTCCACCAGCGTGCCTCTCATGTAGACCCACCAACGAAGGTGATACTGTTAAATTGCAATCACAAAACATAATACAAGGCAAGAACACTCATAGCACAGCATTCTGTCGAGTCACCTGGCTCATAATCCTACCACTGCATGCTGTGATGTCTGTGGGGATGAATGGGCACAAACTTCCCAGAGACTGGGAAAGTCCTCTACAAGTAGAGGAAGCCCCGAGCCTAGGCAGCCGACAGATTCACACAGTCGGCCTATTGCTCTTGGTCTTGGGGACTGACTTCCAGATCATAGGAGCAACAAAATGGAGGACTACACCTTTCCTCTGTTCCCGTGACCTCACAGACATTTCCAAACGGAAGTCATGGGCCAGATATAAAACTGCTTCCGTTGACCCCTTGGTCTAGGACACTCCACAAGAATCAGCCCCCCTCCTCGACCTCCAATGCTGCACCAGCAGAGCCCAGAAAGTGGCACCAGCTTCCATCCAGACCTACTCCTACCCTCTTGTTCCCATTGCTCTTCCTGGTGCTGTAGAGACTGGAAGTTTCCCTGAGCCACGACAGACAGACAGCACATTGGCAGCAGCTCTTTGGGAGTAAAAGCCTGCAGGACTGATACCTGTAAAGCTCTGTACTGCCCATGGTGGGGCAAACAAGCCTGAAGCCCCAGTGTGAGGAACAGAGGGAGTGGGGCAGGGCACCATGACAAGACATCATGTGGGAATGGGCAGTGAGGAACATCAGTAGGAGCCACTTCTGACCACCCAAAAGTCATTTGGGGCCGAGCCCTAGGCTAGTGAGCCATGAGCCCTGCTTGGGAGGAGGCTGAGACACATTGGGATCTAGCCCCAGAGGAAACCACCATCAGAGGGGGCAAAGTCAGAAAGGGGGAAATGGAAGGGGGGATAAAAGAGACGGAAATGACCAAAGGTCTCAACAAGCAAAAGACGCAGGCGATGAACGTAGCAGATAAATCAACAGAGAGAACATCAACGAGGAAATATGACCTCCCGATCTCATAAATGTGTTCATTCATCTGTGAATAAATATTGCAAATCAAAGGAAAATGATCTAAGACTCGATGAGACAGAAGACCTAGGAGAATGTGAAGAGAACACAGAACCACAGTCTACTGTACTTGAGTGGTTCAAAAGAGAAGTGGAAATGATGAGAGCAGACTCTGTCCTGTACGGCAAAAATAATGGGCTAATGAGAAAAAATGGAACTTGTGATGGCGTCTCCCCAAAGAAACAAAAGGGAGAACAATCCATTGGGAATGCAAATGTCTCTAGAAGGGAAAACCAGCAGGGAGGAAGAGAAGTTTTTTAAAAGGAGCTAGAGAAGACAATATGTTCAGAATGCAGGCAAAACAAAATAGAAAACCCAAGGATCCTCAGTCTTCCAGACAAAATGTATCAGTCTGAAAAACCATAACACCATAACGAAGGAAGGAAGTAAAAGAAGAAAACGTCCTAGAACTTCTGAGCATAGAAAATAAAATAGTGACGGAAAGAATTCCTAGCTCTTCTACAGGAAGAAAAAAAAGCCAAGGCTGCAAACTCCAATCACATGTAGTGATTAAATTTAACAGTTCATTTCAGAAACAAGTTCCATAACCCATCAGGAGAAAGACCTTCAGATGCAAAGGAAAGGAAACATTCATGCAAGACTACTCTACGCCACCAGGAAATGTAGGAGGGAATGGACTAATGTGTACTTGAGTTTTTTAGGGACTAGCATGAGCCATATGGGGGAGGGGGATTCCTCCTTAGGGCCATTCCACTCTCCTGCTGCACGGACATTTCTCAGGTCACTCTTGAGCTCTTTTGACAAACAGCAGCCTTGAGCCTGGGATCTCCTGATCTTTCTAGGTCTAGCTCTAGGGGTGCCAAGGTAGCATTACACTCTTTCAGTGAAAAGTATTTCTCTTAATCTTGGAATGGGATGGATGGCTTACACCTGGTCTGGGGGCTTAGAGAGGTTTCCCTTCTAACTTGTAGATGGTGCCAAAGAGGAAAGCAGACACACCTAGAGCATTCTTCTTAACTCTTACCTTCCATCTTAGAATCGATATTAAGTTTTATTTCCAAGGCAGAAGAACAGTAAGGGTTAGACAGTTGGGTAAAATGACTCACCCAGGGTCACACAGCCAGGAAGTGCTGGGCCAGATTTGAACACAGAACCTTCCATTTCTTGGCCTGGTTCTTAATCCTCTGAGCTACCTGGTTGTCCTCAGGGCATTCTTCTCATCAGCTTATTCAGAACAGCATGAGCCACTCTCATTAGATCAGTTCTCCACCATCCACTGTGGAGCTTGTCTGTCTCTAGGCAGTATGGCTCAGCTCAGTGGCTGCTGTGACCCTCTCGCTCAGTTCCACTGACTTTTGTCCCCCTCTCAAATCAGGGCCTCCTCAGGCGTAGTGAGGGAGCCCTTAGCTAACAGAACCTCTAGATTTACATTCTCTTGGATAGAACATAAATAGCGTGCACTTTTCCCACTGATGCCAGACTCTTCTTTGCTTGAGAGCTTCCCGGTTATAAGCTTCAAGTGCTCCTTCGTCCCGTGTACACGCAGTGCACTCTGGCCATCTTCAGCCTCAGGCGGGACTGTCGTCTCTGAGGGGCCTCTGAGTCTGGTGTCCTTGAAGCCCTTTTACCTGAGTAGCTGCTTTTCCTTCTCAAGCCGCTTCCCTCAGCTCCTCACACGGACGTCCTTCTTCTGCCCCTTTCAATAAAATGTCCACTGAACGAGAAATCTTTCACGAGTGCTGCCGTGTTTCTTCAAGCAGCCCCATCTGATAGAGCAGTCATCAGGAGAAGCCAAACTCTCACTTATCAAAGCAAAACCTTTGGAGTGTTCTGCCCCCTCAGAGCTCTAGAGGGCACTGGAAATGACGCCCATCGTTCATTCTTTTCTCAGAGTTCTTATGTTTAGAAACTCATTCCATGAGGCGGTTGGGTGCCTGTGGGGATAAAGTGCCAGGCCTAGAGATGGCAGGTCCCAGGTTCAAATCTGCCCTCAGGCCCTTCCTGGTTGTGTGACCCTGGGCAAGTCTTTTAACCCCCGTAGCCTAGCCCTTACTGCTTTTATGCCTTGGAAGCAATACACAGTATTGATTCTTTTTTTTTAAACCCTTACCTTCTGTCTTGGAGTCAATACTATGTATTGGCTCCAAGGCAGAAGAGTGGTAAGGGCTAGGCAATGTGGGTCAAGTGACTTGCCCAGGGTCACACAGCTGGGAAGTGTCTGAGGCCAGATTGAACCCAGGACCTCCCATTTCTAGGCCTGGCTCTCCATCCACTGAGCTACCCATCTGCCCCCCCCCCCCCCAGTATTGATTCTAAGACGGAAGGTGAGGGCTTGTTTGTTGTTGTTGTTTTCAAAAGCTCATTCCAGATGACTAGCACCCTGGATTTGGTATCAGAAAGATTCATCTGTTCGTCATTAATGCTGTTAACCTCAGTTTCCTTGTCTATAAAATGAGCTGGAGAAGGAATTGGCTAACCATTCCAGTGTCTTTGCCAAGAAAACCCCAAATGGAGTCAGGAAGACTTGAACGTGACTAATTGACCAAAAAAAAACCAAAAAACATTTTAAAGCTCGTTCCACAAACCTGTTTTGAGTTCCTGTGACACTATCTAGGTTATAAAGATGATTCAACTCAACCTCTGTCCTAGGGGAGCTACCGGACACACCTGCTATCCACAGAGTCAGGTAACACGTGATCAGTACAATGAAGGGGAGATCACAGACGGCTATGGACACACAGGACGGTTTTCTGGGGGATGCAGGTGTAGGAGAGGCGTTGTTTGAAGAGATGGAATTGAGCTGGGCCTTCAAGAATGGCGAGCTGAGATTTGAACGAGTAGCAGTTGAAAGGAAAGGACATATCAGGCAGAAAGAATGGCGTGGAAAAGTACAGGGCACGTGTGGAGAATTGGCGAGATCCAGCTGGCCAGAGCATAGAGCGGCATCAAAGGAATGGCAGGGGACAGGGCCGGGAAGCTGTGAACTTCAGGCCAAGGATGTTCATCTACTTATAGGCACAAGGAAGCCATTGAAAATAGTGGGAAAGCCAGTTAGGAGAGCGTTAACAAAGACCAGAAATGAATAGGAAAGAGTGAGAGAAGGTTGCAGAAAACATTGCAGAGGTAAATCAGCAGGATTCTGGAGAAACAATTCTGGGTGACACCTTACTTAGCAAGAAAAGGCCATGAAAGATACAGGAAAACATTGATGTGGTGGCAGGTGTTTAACAACTGGCTCTGCAAGGAGGTGGGGGAGAATGTACATACCACACTTCCATTTAATTTCTTAAATCTGGACAAAAGTCAGCTCTTGTGAGCCAGTACAGTGGTTGGGGTGGCCAAGGGGAACAAGAACTGAGAAAAAATCACTGCATTTGGCCATTAGAGGATCATTGATATTGGCAGCTGCTACATGGCTCAGTGGATTGAGAGCCATGCCTACAGATGGCAGGTTCTGGGTTCAAATGTGGCCTCATATACCTCCTAGTTGTGTGGCCCTGGACAACTCACTTAACCCCCATTGAAACCAAGACACAGTATTGATTTTAAGACCAGGGGGTGGGGTGGGGGTATTGTTTTGTTTTAATTAATTAAGGATATTTTCCCATGGTTGCATGATTCATGATTTTTCCCATCCTTTTCCCTCCCCCCTCCTGGAGGTGACAAGCAATTCCACTCAGTTATACACGTACCATTGTTCAAAACCTATTTCCATGCTTTTCATATTTGCAATAGAGTGATCTTTTAACACCAAAACCCCAAATAGCTCCATTGAACCATGTGATCGATCATGTTCTTCTTTTTTATTGATTATTTGGAATATTTTTTCATGGTTACATGATTCGTGTTCTTTCCTCCCCTCGTCCCTCCCCCCTTCATGGAGCTGATGAGCAATTCCACTGGGTTTTACATGTGTCATTGTTCAAAACCTATTTCCATATTATTCATAGTTGCAATAGAGTGATCATTTAAAGTCAAAATTCCCAATAATATCCCCATTGAACAATGTGATCAATCATGTGTTTTTCTTCTGCATTTCTGCTCCCACAGTTATTTCTCTGGAAGTGGATACATTCTTTCTCATAAGTCCCTCAGGATAGTCCTGGGTTATTATCTATTACATCAAAGTCAGTTACATTTGATCATGCCACAGTGTATCAGTCCCTTTGAACAGTGTTCTCCTGGTTCTGCTCCTTTCACTCTGCATCACTTTCTGGAGGTCGTTCTAGTTCACATGGAATCCCTCCAGTTCATTATTCCTTTTCAGCACAGTAGTAGTCCATCACCATCAGATACCATAATTTGTTCAGCCATTCCCCAATAGATAGATATCCCCTCATTTTCCAATTTTTTGCCACCACAAAGAATGCAGCTATAAATATTTTTGTAAAAGTCTTTTTCCTTATTATCTCTTTGGGGTACAAACCCAGCAGTGATATGGCTAGATTAAAGGGAAGGCAGTCGTTTGTAAAGCCCTTTATGCATAATTCCAAATTGCCTTCCAGAATGGTTGGACCAATTCACAACTCCACCAACAATGCATTAGTGTCCCAATTTTACCACATCCCTTCCAACATTCATCACTTTTTTTTGCTGCCATGTTGGCCAATCTGCTAGGTGTAAGGTGGTACCTCAGAGTTGTTTTTATTTGCATTTATGTAATCAGGAGGGATTTAGAACACTTTTTCATGTGATTATTGATAGTTTGGATTTCTTCATCTGAGAACTATTCATATCCTTTGACCCTTTGTTATTTGGGAAATGGCTTGATTTTTTTTGTAAATTTAACTTAGTTTCTTATATATCTGGGAAATTAAACCTTTGTCAGAGAGTTTTGTTATAAAATTTTTTCCCAGTTTGTTCCTTTCCTTCTAATTTTGGTTGCATTTTGTTTTGTTTTTTAAAGAAAAAAAAGAGCATTGGTGACCTTTGAGAGACAAGTTCCTCAGAAGTGGTGGGGATAGAGGCCTTATTAGAAGTGGTTGAGATCACTCTAATGATCATGTTCTACCTAGTATTCTCTCCAGGTAATAATAAAATGTTCATATGGCAATGAAAGGAAGGAATCAAGAATGGATGGAACAGGAGATTTCATAAGCTCCTTGTGACTCAATGCAGTCTGATGATAGCCTGGATCCACTTGCCACTTGTTATTCAGCCACTCATGATGGTTTGGAGGGGATTCTTGTTCACATTCAGGATAGGCTGGGTTATGTCTACAGTACCTTTTCAGTTCTGGGATTTTGTGAATTCAGGCATATTTGCCCCAAAACAGTACCTGGGGAGTTTTGTATGACAGTTGGTCATACAAGGAATCGTTGGATTGTTCTCCACATCTCAGCTTCTTCAACTCTCCATCTCACAAAGTTAGGTTCACCAACTCATCCAAAACATAGGTGGAATTGTTGGTTTGTTTTTTTAATTACTCTTCTTTCTACATGAGATTTCCTTTTCCTTTCCCATTTCCTTCTGTTTCCCAAGGCATGAGCTAATGGTATTTAATTCCTTTAATACTCTGCCTGAATACAATGGATTGGGGGGGGGGGGGGATTATATTTTGGCTTTATAAAAAAGCAATTGCAACCAATCCAAAATAATTGAAAGAAATCTATAATTAAACATTCCTCTGTCCCTAAGTGACAAATACTTAATTTTTTTTCTTAAATAATTTTAAAATTATTACCAGGCAACTGTAACAAACCATTTACTCAGAAATAGCAAAGTGCATTGAGGAATGTAAAATTAATTTGTTTTTTTGTGTTGACTTTTGGACACACAATTGAATGTGTCAGGGGAACTACTCTCAGTCATTTAGAGGTTTACCCTGGACTGTAAATAAATATCACTAATGGGAGGAAAAATTGAAGGTCCTCAGGGAAATGTTTATTATGAGGGGACTGAACCACCACAATTTCAATATCTGAGGCATGACAATGTTATTTGCAGTACAAGTGATGTGCTTTTTCAGGCTGAAAGAGAAATAGAGGCCTAACACCCACTTCCTGGACACTCAGCCTCAAATTTTGCATTGTGGGGAAAAAAAATTGAACATTCATCATTCATAAGGGATGGGGATAGGGGAAACATTAGCCACTTCCTGAAAGGTGGCTTCTTCCTCCCTAGAATCTAAATTATTTCCATGATTATTGGATAATACAACAGGATTTTATATTGCCTAGAATATATAGGAAGATTAAAATGTTGGAAATAAATTCAACAGACATTTATAAGCAGCTACAATGGGAAAAGTAATGTTCAAGGCCTGGAGGTGGGAGGTCTTGGGTTCAAATGTGGCCTCAGATGTTTCCTAACTGTGCAACCTTGGGGAAATTACTCCATTCAAAGACAGAAGGGTGGCAAAATGCTTATAAATGTTTGTTTTAGGGTGTGAAAAGCTCCATAAAGGAAAGGAGATTTTGGAGGTGGGGCAGGGGGACTGGAAGCCAGCAAGGTGGTCCAGTGAATAGAGAGCCAGGCCTAGAGATGGGACGACCTGGTTGAGATCTGGCCTCAGACACTATCTATCTAGTTCTGTAACCCTGGACAAATCACTTAATCCTATTTGCCTACCCTTACTGCTCTTCCGCCAACTAATACTTAGTATCAATTCTAAGAAGGTTGGGGTTTAAAAAAAAGAACATGAGCCTCACTGATACTAAAGAGACTAATTAAGTTTTCATTTCTAATTAGTCATCTCTTAGTTCTAGATTAGCACTGAAAACTCTCAGTTCATGTTTAAATAGTGCTTTGGGGATTAAGAACCAGACCTAGTAGCCATGGAAACACCCTGAAGTTAAGAAAGCTTGATGATTTCAGGAGAATTTTTATTCTGAATTTAAAACATCAAAAAGGAGCATTTCCTCACATACAGTGAAATGGTATGAAATTGAAGTCGTCCATTTCATACCGTTTGATTTTTTTTTTAAAGCATCAGATGATAAGTGAAGCAGGTTTTGAAAACTGTCCTTTTCTGTCTTTCCTGCTGAACTTCTTTCTGTTCTCTTTGCATTTTTAAAGTGTTTCAGGGGCCTCTTGGGGGAGCATCACTATTGCTAACCTTTCTTTTCTTCCTAATCAGAAGAGAAAGAAAACCATTGTAACAGATGAGTACAGTGGTGGTCCCGAGGTGGGCGTCCCCTTCTTACCTCTTGTGGTCACTCCCTCTGTCAGAAGACGGGTGACAATAACAAATGGTAAATAACTCTAAATTTAAAAATTACAATAATGGATAAACAGCAGCCTGGCCACACCCGGAATACCACGGGGCATTACAACTTCTACCTTCAGGAAGCTGAGGCCGATGGAGAGAATGGCAGGGACCCTTGTCACAGGCTCTTATTCAACAAAGGAGGTGCCAGGGGTCCAGAGAGGAGGAGGGCCTCACCTGACGGGACAGGTATCAGGACGGAGGCCCTTCGTCTCAGCTGGAACTCCTGCTACCCCATAATGGCCTCGTTGGGTTTACTTAGAAGTGGGAGCATTCAAGAGCATCCCTTGAACCTTTCCAGGCACATTTAGGATGTCTAAAAGGAAGAAGACAGGTTTTCGGCGGTTTTCCCTGTGTGTAACGATGTTTAAGGTAGGCACTGCCCCTAGCAGGGGTCCAGGGCAGAGACGGTTACCGTGACTTATGAGGGCATTTGGGGTTTATCCAGAGGAGGATCAGCGTCCTTGTGGACGCCGCCTGTCCCTTCATGCCAAGGCCTGAAGGAGCCTCAGAGTTTTTGTTATTCGTTTCTCTCAGCATCCACTCATTAACCAACACGACCAATTGAGAGCTTATTTTGTCCCAAGTGAGGTTAGTTTTCATTTGCATTCCAGGAGCAAGAAGCCATTTCAAAGGCTGGCCGCGCGGTGGCGTGTCTTTGGTTCGGGACTGGCAGAGCCAGACTTCTCCAGAGCCTAATGACTCTTTGTTTGTGTTTTTCGTTTCAGGATGTCGTGTGGGGATTAAACTCGTTATTTACCGTAAGTATCACGAATTTAATGCCAGTTTTGGCGGTTCTCCTGCCTGCTGATGGTAGATATCGCGTAACCTCGTGCCCACGTGCCGAGGACCCGTGACTTGATCAGCGCAGGAAACTTGGAAGGGCTCGACAAGCTCAGCGTTTGGCCCAGGCCCCACCGCCCTCCGGCCTCCCTGAGCACGGTCAGCCTGGGATGGTCTCCATCCGTCTGTGGCCACCAGGCAGATCCCTTCCCCGAGTCACGGACCGCCTGTCGTCTCCCCCACGCCCGTCCGTCGAGGGTTTCTGCCTTGTCTTGTCTGCGCTGGGCCGTTTCAGCCAGCCACGGTGACTGAGCGATCCCGAGGGAGGCTGGAAGCTCCCTTTTCGGTGGCTTTGTCAGAACAGAGTAGCATGAAGATGCCCCGAGTCAGCCCAGGCTCAGCCCCTTACCAGCCTTTAGTGCCTCCTGCTGGCCTGCTTTGGTCCGACCCTGGACCTGGACATGAGAAGGAGAAAAGGCTGAAGAGAAAAATACGGACGTGGTGCCCGCTGGGTTGGGAATCCTCCTCCCTGCCTCAGGGTTTCCCCGCCCAGAGCCCACCTGTAGGAAGCCCCCCCCAGTGCCAGCGCTTCTGTCTGCCACCATTTCCAAGCTCCGAGCCCTCTCGTTAGCTTGCTCCAGGAGCAGGGCCCGAGTGCTCAGCGTGGCACCCCCCACCCCGCCGGCACTTAGTCCGTGTTTGCTGTCCGCCTGACCAAAGGATTTGTGAAGTGCTGACTAAGTGCCGTGCGCTGCACTAAACGCCAAGGGTGATGGGCAGCAAGCAAGCCTTCCTCTGCCTCTGCCCCAGGCCATATTGTAAGGGAGGGACTTACACAGAGCGGGAGGCCTGGGCCAGACTCCCAGAGGAGGGCCACGGCCTAATCAGCCTCCTGAGGGCCAGGCCCTGGGCTCACCCTGGGCCCCACGGACAGGACGTGGCAGCGGGAGCAGCCTCAAACACCTCCAGAGGCGACTGGGGTCCGGGTTCCTGGGCACAGTGATTTCACTGTACTTTTATTTTCCCGTTCCCGAGTTTCTGCTTCTGCTGCTGACTCCGAACTCTGGACCCTGACCAGGAGGAGCGGTTTAGGCTGGGTTTGGGGCCATCCACTCACGGAGGGTCTTTGGGGTGGTATTAAAAAATGGATTTTACTCTGAGGAAATGTGAAGACGTCTCAGCTCCTAACTCGTGTCCTGTGAGAGATCCTGCTGGTGGGAAAAGCCGCGTATTTCAAGGATCCTTCAAACCTCAGTGAAACCGAGCCAGCCCTGCAAGAACGGGCTAAGTCACATGGCAGAACTGCCCGATTAATCCTCTGAGAAGCAGCAAAAACACCAACGGGGCTTGGCCAAGGAGGGGCTGTTACTGATTTCTCCTGCAGGCGGCCGTAGGCCACCAAGAAAAAATGCCTCTCAGAAATGTTTTACAGAATTTACAGACATTCAGGTCCTGAATGAAGGTTGGAGAAAGGTCGTTTTCAATGACGAAACTCTTTTTTTCATTCAAGGCTGTGCCAAAACCACGATCAGAAACACTGCAAGTAAAGCCTAGAAGATCTGGGCTGTAAAACAGCCACCCAGAAAGGTGTCGGAGAGCCAGGCCCAGGGATGGGGAGGTCTTGGGTTCAAATGTGGCCTCAGATCCTTCCGAGCTATGTGACCCTGGGCAAGTCACCGAACCCCAAATTACCTAGCCCTTACCACTCTTCTCCCTTGGAATCAATACTTAGCATCAATCCTAAGGCAGAATGTAAGGGTTTGTAACAACATTTTGGGGGCGAGTGTTTTTTTTCTAATGAGCCTGGAAGCTTCATGCCCCTCATTGACAGAATAATGAACTCATCCATATATTGATATGCTAAGAAATAGATTTTTTTGAAGTTACAGAAATTCCCAGATTGTAGTAGAATATAACAATGATTTTTGCACCTTGATACGTTTCACGGAAATTTAAGACATTCATCAAGAGACGGAATAAGCATTTTCCGGTAGCATGAAAACTCTACCTGATTTTAAAAGCCCTTCAAAAACCTAGTAAAAACTAATGATAATAACTTCTGTTTACACAGCACCTGTTCATATAGGTTATCTCCATTCTGCGGGTGAGGCCTGTACGCCAAAGAGATCACAAAAGAACTCTTGTGAACAAAAATATTTATAGCAATTTTTGTAGTATCAAAAAAGCTTCCCACCTTAAAGTGGGGAATGGCGGACCAAATTATGACATATGGTTTACTTATCAAGACCGTATTTGTAACATAAAAGACATCTGATAGGACTCCTTTTCTGTTGGTTTTTCCCCCCACAAAGTTTGCATAATATTGGAATTAATGTACTTTAATTTTTAATAGATTTTTGCTTGTAAGTTGATCTGATCCCAAGTTTTTCCCTCCATCCCCACGTCAAGCTCACTTATAGTTAATTCAGTTCTTTTTTGGATTGGATTATTTAATTCTATTTCTTGTTTTGTTGATTTTCACCATTTTATATTTTTGTAAATATTCACCCATTTTATTTGGATTGGCAGTTTTATTGGCAAAATGTTTTCTAATAATTTCCTTTATTTCTTAATTTGTTGTGAATTAACTTTTTTCCTTTTCAATGCTCTTAATTTGGTTTTTCTCTTTAATCAAATTAGCTTATAGTTTATTGAGTTTTGTGTAGTTTTTTGGTTTGGTTTTCAACTTATTTTTCTTAGTTGTGTGTCCAATTTGTTGCTTTATTCTTTCTCTCTTATTAACAAAAGTGTTTAGAGAGAGAAATTTGCCCCTAAGAGCTTCTTTGGCTACATCCCAAAATTTCTGGCATGTTTTTACATTGTCGTCATTACTTTTACTGATGTTACAGTGTCTGTGATTACCCTTTTGACCTACCCATTCTTTAGGATTTTTGTTGTTTCTTCAACAACCCTTTATTGACAATAACTTTTTTTGCACTGTGATCCATAAAAATTAAACTTAATATTTCTACTTTTCTGAATTCGTAACTTTTTAAAAAACCCTCACCTTCCATCTTGGAATCAATACTGTGTATTGGCTCCAAGGCAGAAGAGTGGCAAGGGCTAGGCAATGGGGGTCAAGTGACTTGCCCAGGGTCACACAGCTGGGAAGTGTCTGAGGCCAGATTGGAACCCAGGACCTCCTGTCTCTAGGTCTGGCTCTTCATCCACTGAGCTACCCAGCTGCCCCTCCTGACATTTTTAATGTTCCAATACATGCTCAGTTTTTTGCAGAGGTGAAATTCACAACTGGAAATATAGATACCATTTTTATTCTCACTCAGTAATCATTGGAAGTTTATCTTTATAATTTTTTGGAAATTATATTCAGGTCCTTATCTTGTGTTTTTTCTTTGGTTGTTTTTGTTTTTGATTAGATTTATCCAGAGCTTAAATGGATACACCAAGGTGGTCCACTATTAGAGTTTTGCTCTCTGTTTCTCCCTGTAACTCTAGGTGCTATGTCACAGAAAGCATATAGGTTTAATGCTGATCTTCATTCGTTGTGTTTGTGTTCATTGTTTGTCAGCAGAATGGAGTTAACCTGTCTGTTCCTTCTCATTTAATTTGTTCTTGCCATTGCCTTGCCTGAGACAACGAAGGCTATTCTTTCCTTTTTCACTTTAGCGAATGTCTGTGAGAGTTTGCTCTAACCCCTTCTGGGAACTCTTTGTGAGTCTTACTGTGTCGAGTGTGTCTTATCAGCATTCATTCTGATTCCCGATTCACTCTGTTCTTTTTCTATTTCATAAGGAAATTCATCTATTCACAATTATGAATGTTATTTAACAGCATCACAAATTCTTAAAAGGTCATTTTCAGAGAAAACTGGGAAGACGACCCTGACCCAGGGTGAAGCGAGCAGGACTAAGAGAGCAATTTATGATACCAACATTGTGAAGAAAAATCACTTTGGAATACCCAAGAACTCTGATAATTAAGTAACCGGCTTTCTTGCATGCATTCAGAGTCCTGCAGATGGTTACGCACCTGGCAGAGAAGGGATGGACTCAGTGCAGAATGAGAAATGCATTCTTGGAAATGGCTCATGTGGAAAAATGCTTTTTTTGTTTCACTTGGGGTGAGACGATGGCATGGTGGGGGATGAAGATATGGTACCCCAACTCAGCCCACCAAAAACTGTGCAGCAAAAGTGTGTTTAATATTCAGTGCAGGGGGCAGCTGGTGGCTCAGTGGATGGAGAGCCAGGCCTAGAGATGGGAAGTCCTGGGTTCAAATTTGGACTCAGACACTTCCCAGCTGTGTGACCCTGGGCAAGTCACTTGACCCTCATGGCCCAGCCCTGACCGCTCTTCTGCCTTGGAACCAATACACAGTATTGACTCCAAGACGGAAGGTGAGGTTAAAAAAAAAATCAGTGTGGTAAGAATCTAGTTTCATGATAAAGAATTAAAGAGTATGTGTCAAAATCTTGTGAACTCAATTCCAAACTGAGCAAAGCAAAGTGATTAGAACAAAAGAAGACGTCTTGCGTGATGATAAAACCCTGCGAAGTCATATGGTTTAGTATATGCCAGTTGGTGGGATTGTTTCACTTTGTCCTCAGTGACTTACACACCACCATAAGTGACCTGGACCTTCCAACGGGTTTCTGAATGCCCCGAAGCCAAAAACCCTCATTCACGAAGTCGTCAAAGTGAAATATCTAGCAGGATACCTCAGGACGTCAAAGACTGTGGAAGGGAGAGTGATTCATTCCTCTGTCAAGGATACGGGTTCTCCTTGAAGATGAAGAATGGGCATTTCACAGGGTTATTGTGAGGATCAAAGGAGATCCAGGTGTAAAGCCCTTTGCCAGCATTAAAATACTGTCTAAATACCAGCTACGAAGCTTGGGCTTTGGTTTATGCAGTTTTAAAGAAGTAGATACACACATTTCTTGAGCCTCCTTAGAGAATCAGTGTTATCTGAGGTATATTAAAAAAAAACAAACTAGAGTACTGAGGAAAGCTTTCCCTTGAGAAGCAGGAGGGCCCACATTGAAATCTCTCTTCGGCCACTTCCTGGCGTTGGTGACTGTGACAGGCAAGTCACAGAGTGATCAAGAGGGTCCAACAAGGGCATGGATGTGAAGCCCCAACTCTTACCTGCAAGGCTAGCACGCTTCTGCCTACTTTTGTTAGCTTCTTAGTGATGATGGAGACTTAGAGTGGTTATAGCTTTGCAAAATCATCTGGTGCCTCCTCTTTGGTTAGGAGCCTAAGCCTCGAGCCCTCGTAGTCCTGTGGGAGAAGGTGGCTCATTCCTATCATGTGGTTTCCCAAGAATACTTTGTAATGGATAGAGGACCTTCTCCAGATGTGTTGGGGAATACAGTCTGTTTGGTAACTGTTTGTCTGTCAAGAAGTGAAGAGATAAGAATAAATCTTACCAACATCCTGCTTTATTCTTCATGACTTGTCTAGACCCAGTTCTAGATGACATGAAGCTCCCTGAGCGAATTTGGGGTTTGGGGGGCGGCCCTTGCGCCAAGTCTCTAGTCCTGTTGCTTATTCTGCAGTTTCATAAGTTTGACAACACAGGACACTTGAGGGGGTCAGAAAGGACAAGTAAGTAACATACTACGTCAAAGAGGGCCTTACAAAATGAGCTTTATGATTTAGGAATTTCATTTTATTCGCCCTGTTCTTAGCACATACCAGTAAGATGCTTTTTATAGAGCAAGTTTATTTCTGCTTACGCCTTTATCAGAAGTGGCACCAGAATAGGGCTTACCACCATCAGAAGTACCATGAGGGATTGCTCTCCTCATGAACAGCCCTGTGAAATGAATACTCGCCCTCCCTCCCCCACTTTTGATTCAGAATTCAGTCTTTTGATAGTGGGGCATGGCTTTTCTCCCACACCCTAGTCTTTGCCATGAGATTCGAGTGACCTGTGTGATGGCCATTTTCATACTGAACAGTGAGTTCTAAGTCAGCCTGGCATGTGGGACTCTGGTCCTCCAGGGACCTTTCTGTCCTTTCTCCCTCTGAATCAGCAGCCAGGGAACACACATCTGTCTCCCTCGGGGCCTTCTCAGGTAGCTCATACTCTGCTGCTGGGTGGCCACTGACCCAGTCACCCGTCGCTTAAAGGAAAGCGACATTTCACAAACTCACTCAGCCTTTCTCTTGCCTTTCAGGACCTTTTGAATTTTGATGATCCCTTGAATATTGAAGCTGCAGAGCATCATTTACGGGACAAGGTGAGTCAGTGCTTCGGCAAACAAACCAGATGGTTTCTCATCACACAGACTGTTGGAGAGTAAATCTTTGTCAGGAACATTAGGTTGGTTGCCAAGTAGAAAATAATGTGTTATCTAGCCTGTTATGGAAACTGAGTCCTAAAGAAGAGAAAGGGACAGTGATGCTATGACTCTTCCGTAGCACTAATTCCCCACGAGAATTAGTTATGACTAGAACCTGTTGAAGGTGGTTCTATTACCTCGCAGGCTTCTTAGAGGTAGCCAAGCAGCCAAGACCTTGCAAAGTCATTTTGACCCCATCAACTCAAGGCAGTCTCCAGAAGCACACAGGGCCAGTGAACTGCCTCATAGAGGAAGTGGCCACCCTTATGAGATCCTGGGTCCTTGAAACCTGAGGACCTTCTGCATTTTATTTGATATTTGCTTTTTTACATTTGTTTACTCTTGCTACACGTTCACCTTTTTTTTTTTTAATGAAATTAAATGTTTTGGGGGCAGCTTAGAGGATTGAGAGCCAGCCCTAGAGGCGGGAGGTCCTGAGTTTAAATGTGGCCTCAGACACTTCCTGGCTGTGTGACCCTGGGCAAGTCACTTAACCCCCATTGCCTAGCCTTTACCACTCTTCTGCTTTGGAACCAAAACGCCGTATTCTAAGATTTTTTTTTAATTTAAAAAATTAAATGTTTCCTTGAGAACATGTATTGAATATCAATACGACCACCTAAACTTGTTCAATAACAATAACAAACAATTTCATTTCAGTTAATAAAACATCACAACTTTTCCCCCATATCTCTTACTGCCCATGAGCCTAGAAGCATTCTCTCATAACAAATTTATGTGTAATCAGGAAAAACAAATCAGCTCTGTGATCATGTTGGAGAAGATGTGTCTCCATTACCTGTCTGTCACAGGAATAGAAGAGAGGTTTTACTCTCAGCTTTTGAATTCAGTAATTAAGTTATCTACAGAATCTAAGTCAAAGTTCCAAGGTCTTTCCCAAGGAGGGAAGTATCCTTCCCTCCCTCACCCCACCATTTGACTGTTTTGGTCTTTGAATTTGAATGATTTGTTCTGTTTCTGTTAACGTCACTTTGCTTCGATTCATACAGGCCTCTCTGTATTTCTCTGAATCTGTTGTGTGACTCATTCCTTATATTCCTTAGAGTAGAATTACCCAAAATTCAGTTACTACAATTTGTTTAGCTCTTCAGGTCAAATCACAAGGCATTTATGAAGACCCACTGTGTGCCAGGCACTACCCTAGCACTGGGGATACAGAGAAAGGCAGAAAGACAGCAGCAGAAGGTACAGCTAGAAACAGTCTTGTAGACATGGGATCCTTTCCTTGTCCTCCTTGGAGTATGTGCTTTCTGGGCGTATCACTGAGGCAGAGCTGTGTATGAGCCTAATTGAGTGACTTTCTGAGTGTGGTTCCAGTTCATTTTCCAAAGTGCTAGATTCAGTGGGGAGCACACCTGTAGGGCACGTTTAATGAATCTGCCCTCCCACATCCCTTCCAATAATGGTTATTTTGCTCTTCTGTCATCTTGCCAGTCTGATGGGTAGGAACCTTAGAACTCTTTTGACTTCATTTCAGTCAGCCAGTCAGCTAGCTTTATCTAAAGTATCTCTATTGTCTCAGGCACCATTAAGTTCTAGAAAATACAAAGAATGAGTCGGTTCCTACTCCTAAGAGATGAGATAAAGTTTATATAGAACAGATCTAAAGAGAGCAACTACAAGAAGTCTTGAAAGAAAGAACACTAGCATTTGGGGGAATGGAGAAAGGCTTCTGGCACAAGGTGGTAGTGCTTCAGGGGGAATATCTGGCCCCCCCACATCTTAGACTGGTGTCATCGATTTCTCGTAGCATACATTTCAGCCTTGCCAAGAATTAGGTTAGTATGCCAATAAAATCATAGCCACAGCCTAGCTAGAATCAGTCACATAGTCCCATGATCCAACTTGAGGTGACTAACCCCTCCCTGCTGTACTTGGTAAGAACTGGCCGTTCTTGATAAACCCACCGAAGCAAATATTTCCCTGGGAATCTGGGCTAGTAATTTACATGTGATTTATTATCCTATAGAAAACTCTGTCTAAGCTTCGGTGCGGTAAACTGTCATGGGGCTAAGATTGTAAATCATGACTAACCATGGTCTGTGTAGAAAGATGCCCATATCCTTAGCTTATGTAGCATTGCCCTATAAAATACTAGCGGTGATTCACCATCAGGGTCTTGTGGCCCTCCTGATCCCAGAATCCTGCCCGTCCTTCTCATCCCGTCCTCTGAATCCACAATTACTGTCGGCAAGCCTGACACAAATCATCCATTACAAACGTTGGGAGAGACAGAGACCCCCTTCAGGTTCCTCTTCAGATTTGGTTTTTCAATAAGGCATAAATTCCTACCCCCCTCAACTCGCTTATTTCTGAGTTAAGAGAGAGCCTCGGCGTGTCGTTCCGCCCACACCTGAACATGAACCCCTTCTCCAGCATCTCTGATCCGAGGCCCCAATTTAGCCCCTTCTTGAAAACCCTTCCATAAAGCCAGGACTCCTGGCTCGGCCTTCAGAGACCACACCAAGCCCATCAAACTTGCCTTTCTACATGGGCGTTCTTCACCTACCTGAAATGAACCACCACGTGTCCTCCAGAAGCCTTCTCTCCGGCTCAAAACGCTCCCTGCTTTTCCAGGTGACCTTTGTGTGGTCTGGCCTGGAGTCTGTCAGTTTGTTCTCTCCTGTCTGAGTGAGCGCTCCCTTGTTGGTATCTTTCCCAAATGTGCTTCCCAGATGTGAATAAGATACCCCAGACGCGGCCTAATGTAGGCCAGGGGAGCAGCCCCTCCCTCATTCTGGACTCTTTGGCCCCCAGCGCAGCCCAGGATAGCATCCGCTTTGTAGATCTGGCCCTTAGCCCCTCTGAAGGATGGAGTTAATCACAGTTGCTTGAAAACTTGTTTCAAGAATGAGCTAATCAGTTGGCCAAAGTTAATAGCTCAGAAAATGAAAGCTCTGTTTTATTGAGGCCAAATAATCCCCAAATCTTTAGTAGTTTCAGAGGAAAGGAATTTCTGTAGTCACAATGGAATAGAAATTCTCAGCAACCAAGACTTGGTTTTCATTTTAAGATCTTTTTCTCTGCTAAGGTGATTCATCCACGTTTCTTAAAATCTGCTTCTCAGTGCAGAAATCGGTGCAGATAAACAAGGGGATAAAGAGCTCTCCAGTCCAAAGGAACTTCAGGAATTAGGGGAGTGGGAGTGAATGTTCTCTTAAATGTAGGCCTTGTACATACTTGTCCAGTATCTCCTTAGAACTTGCTGAGCGATTGACAAAGCCTAACAACTAAAGCTTGAAATTGCCTTTTGTGTACGATTTCAAATATTTTTCAAGATTTTCTATCAGATAAGCTGTTAAAATGGGCTCATTTGATGGACAATAGAAAGAATGAAATAAATGAGGGAATTTTTTTCGTTCTCTCTTTGATGAAACATGATCTTGCCCTTCAAAAAACCGCCTTCCTGTGGATGGTGCTGCCATCCTCCCATACACTGGAGCCTTAAAGACTGGAGCCTTCTTTCCCCCATAAATGACCGCATTCTGTCACTCCTACCTCAGCAATCTTGTCCCCATCTCTCTTCAGCCTCCTAGTTTAGTCCCTCAGACTCTTAGGATAACCTCCAGCCCACTTTCTCTGCTTCCAGGCCCTTCCTATCCATGCTCCAATCTGTCCTTCATCTCATTCTTCCTAAAAGATGCCACTGACAAAGCTTTTCCTCCCTCATAAACCCAGCTGACAAAGACTTCCACCAGTCTTCATATGTTTCTGTTTACGAAATCCACATTCCTGCCAGGTCCTTTACCTGAGATCACCTCTCTTCACCCTGGCCACCTTCCTTCCCAATAACACCCTCTCCAGGAAGAGCTAAGGCCCGAGGCTCAAGAGGCCCCGGGTCTGTACTGCTTCGTCGCAGTCTTGGTCCGCTGCTTGTATGTGGCTCCTCCTTCCTCTTTCCTCTTGCTCTGAAAACTAATCAAATATAGTCATTGCCTCTGGAAATGTCAATCAGCTGGCCTGGTCGGCTACTCGCCATCCATCCTTAGGATTCCCAGGCCAAAAAAACCTTCTGGCCCCCACTCTGTGTCGCCACTGATATTATAACATAAGCTCTGTGAGGACAGGGACTTTCTCCTTTTGTTTTTAACTCCCCAGGGCCCATGACAGTGTCTGGCACAAAACAGACCCTTAAATGCTTTTGCTTTCAGTCAGTCCCACTGACTAAAGAAGGTGCACTTGTACATCAGCCTTCTCTCCCTTCTTCACTCCAGCCAAACCCATTACTTGCCATCCAGACCACATCCAGAGGCCCTGCCATCAAGTGTGTTGTCTCCTCCTTTGAGAATGTGAGATTCTTGAGAGCTTTTCTCTCTCAATCCCCAGAGTGAAGCCCAGTACTTGGCACATGGTTCGTTCTCAGTGCTTTTTTCATTCATTCCTGACACTGGAACAGACTCCCTTTTCAAAAGACCAGCCCCAAAGGATGTCGAACAGTGAGAGATTTAGTGGTTACATAGTCGTGGCACATCATTTGACATCTCTTGAGCCTCTGTTTCCTCATTTGTAAAATAGGGACAGTTCTTTGAGAACCTGCCTTACAGGGTTGTTTTGGAGCTTAAATGAGATGATGTCTGTAAATGTTCAAGCACATTGGCCTAGCAGCAGTTACTGACTCTTGGTCTTATATAGAGTCAATGCTCTGTAAAAGCTTTGAGTGCTTGGCACAGAACAAATACTTCAGTATTTTTTATTATGTGAATTGTTCGATTCGCATGTTACATACATGTTCCATTTATCCCTTTCATGCTGTGAGGATTGGTGAGTTTATTTCATCGTGGGGATACGTTTTGCACTGATGGTGCCTCCAGCTTAGTAGATGGTCTTCAGAGATGGCTGTGGCTAAAAATAATGAGACTGCCTGGCTTAGCTCAGCTAATCCTACAGTAGATATGCAGTCAGAGCCCTTGGGACTTTTCCACTTTGTCATGGTCTGCCAGAGCTTGTGAACATCTAGCCCCACCTTTCAGCCATGCCATAGTCAGGCAGAGAAATAAGATGAGTGGGAGAAAAAGCAGTTACCAATTTCTAAGAAACAAAAACAATGGCAGTCTCTGAGGAGGTGTGCCAAGTCTTTCTTCCACTCCTTGGTGTGGGCTGACAGTAATGACCACAAGTTTCTATTCTCTTCCACCCTCTCTCCTTGCCCACCTTCAGTTTGCTAGGTGACCCAGCACTAAAGGAATCGTCAGGAACATCCTAAGGTGCTGGTGGCCCAAGATGTACTTCCCAACAGTAAAGCAGATGGGGGAAGGACAAAGAGATGAACATTCTCACCTCCTCATAGCCCATTCTCTTGCTCTAATCCCAGCCACTATTTCTGCTTTATAAAGCAGAATGACAAGACCAATATGAAATATGTTTTGCACAAATATACACATCACACGTAGAACCGAGATCAAATTGTTTTATGACCTCAAGGAGGAGAGAGGGAAAACAGAGGGAGAGAATTTGGAACTCAGAATTTTAGAAGACTAATGTTAAGGGAAAAAACATAATATAAAAGAATTTTTTAAAGATTTTTAAAAAGCTGTTATGAGTATGTGGAATCATCTATAACTTGACCCAAGAGTGCACTTTACCCAAAGGCCTAGTAACGGCTTCCAAAAAGGACAGAATCAAGATGGTAGCTTAGGAGTGGTGAAAGGGAAAGCTGCTCTGACAATCCTTCCAAACCAATCTTTAAAAAGCTCAAAAAGCCAAAAGTCAAAAAACGAACAGCAAGATGGAGCAAGGGTGCTCTCCTATTGAACACAACTTGAAAAATGGGCAGAGAGTCTATTTTCACAGCATAAGGGGGAACTGGAAGCAAAACTGCACACAGTGGAGTGCTGGCCAACCACCACCCCACCCCACTCTGCCAGGTTCTGAAGCTGGGCATAGACTAACTTTGGGATCCTGAGACCCTCCCTACACTAATAGCACCCCTACTACTCCATCCTATCCCTTGAAGTGTCAGGCCCTGGCACCAGCCCACAGTGAGGCCCAGAAGTCCATAGTGCCTGTGCTATGGTGAAGCCCTTAGCCCCAGGGCAAAAGAACTTATAGTGCTGAGCCCTGCAAACCATCAGCAGAGAAGTCAGCTTTCCAAACTCTAAGTCCAGAGGCAAAAAAAGGCTGAGAAAGTGAGCAAACAGCAAAAGAAATATGGAACCCTATAGAGACAAAGAATAAGGCACAAGAGTCAATAGGGGATGGTAAGAGCCAAAACAAACACATTCAAAACATCAAAGAAAAATGGAAATTGGCCTCAAGTACTGGAAGAAGTCAAAAAGGAATGTAAAAATCAAATAAGAGAGGTAGAAGATAAATGGGGAAAAGAAATGAATGTAAGGCACAAAAATCCAATGAAGAAAAGAGTTCTATGAAAGGTAGAATGGATCAAATGGAAAAGGAGGATCAAAAGGTCATGGAAAAAATGCAGAAGCCTAGAAAAGACCAAGACCTCTGTTACATAGACAGAGAAACAAGCAGACTTCTTTCCCTCAGGGTAGGATGGCAAACTCAATGTGTGTGCATATATAATTACATAGAAGCATCCAGAATGGCATGGGAGGTGGCATGCTAAACCTCAGTTCAAACTCTCTTGAGGATTCTCTAAAACAAAGTTGTAGGAGTTAGAATCTCACATACAAAAGCACAAGACCTCAAGGGTTTAAGTAGCAGCTATGTGGCCTTACTTACAAAACCCAGATGGCTCTTGGGTGCCTTCTGATGTTCTTGGCTTAGATCTTCCTTGCCAGAGGCAGTGGGGTATAGCCCCAAGGACACTGGCAGGAGCCTCTGTATGACCTTATCTCAGTTTTGACCTGAGTCTCAGAGATTCAGAAATGCTCTTACTACCTAGCTCACAGGGTTATTGGGAAGAAAACAAACCTTAAAGTAGTATTTCTAGATTATTCCATTTCCCATTGTTATTTCCTCAGTGGGGATGAGTTGACAGCCTCCGAGGATAGTTTAAAAAAGCCCAGAATATAATCAGTGTAAGGGAGACAGTTCCTCTCCTCACGCTCAGTCAGTAAAGTCAAAGAAGATCTATAATATAATCATGCATTCCTAAAGTAGAACAATTCTCCTACAGTCCCAACAATGTGTGATAACTTCCTGAATCATTTGAAAGGATTATAAAGCCTCAACCACCATGTGGAGGTAGTAGCATCCCACAGGGAAAATCTAGTGACTGGTTGAAAGAATCAAACATGTGCTTCACTGTATAGAGAAGCAGCAGTTCCTTGAGGAGTCCAGGCTCAGGAGATATACCCCTTTGTGTCTACTAGAAGGCAGTACGCGAAAGGAGGAGACCTTTTCTCCTTCCTCCCATCCCCTTCAGCTGTCACTAGAACCATCAGAGATGATAAATCCAGCTGGAAGCCCACACAGACCTGAGGGACAGAGAGAGATAACAAGGAACAGGACTCCTCTCAGCCCAGAAAAAAAGCCTGTGAATGCCCACCCAGCTGAATCACCAGACCCAGTAGCAGCTACCTGAGGATCATACAGAGAAATAAAGGCCCTGTAGTACCAGGAACTAGGATCTTTTTTGCCCCCCATTCATATCTCACTACCATTATGTTTTATGTTTGGGTCCACTCTGTCTAGGGACTCTGTATGTATTTGTAGATGAGTGGGTGAAGGCTTTGGGAGAGCATGTTCTATACTGACCATCTCTCTTCCATCTTAGTAAATTCCTTCTCTTAAAAGCTAGTGAAGTCTCTGGATTGATTGTTTATGGGAAGCATACCAGGAGGGGCTCATCAACCATAGAAGTAGGATTTTTTCCCCAGAACCTGAAGCAGCAGCCACCCTCTTGGAACTCCAGCTGAAGAACATCCCTGAAGGTGTTTTACCAAGGGGAGGGAGCTGCAACACCAGGAAGAAAGAAAAGAACATTTATCCAGGAAGTAAACAAGTTCCATAAATAAATTCACTTTTTCTGCAATGCTAATTCTTCATCTTTCAGATGCACAGTGCATCCCACAAGTTGCCAACCATTGAGATGTGTTATAATAGGTGAATTCTCTGACCTCATTCCAAATACTGCAGAATTTAAACTCTTTTTCATTCTTTTATATTGATAAAAAAAATGCAGAGAATACAATTCAAGTTTACCTTTTCCCTGAGCCTTCTGTTTCAGTTCAATAAAGTTTGCCTTAATTTTATATCCTGACATTTAGTAAATCTCTGTATGAATGCTGAAGGCTAAATTACTACATAGACCAAGGATAATTCACAAAGATATTTCATAGAGATTATTGTTTTTCTGCGTCAATAATTAATAGTTTGATATACTTCCATAATGGAAATAGGTTTCAGGTTGGAAGATATGTGATGCGTACAGATTTAGCTGCAGGAATACTTTATTATAGAGTTTATTAAACCTAAAAATTGTGGCAAATTATATTTATTTCCTCATTGTCATAGAAAATGGATTTTGACCTAGTGACAAATTATGTAGTCATTGCTGAGCCACGTTGAATTAAGAAAAGCTACGAAAGTTGGACTAAGTTGGACAAGAACACTAAGATCACAGAGTTTTGTTCATCTACACCCTCCCAGCCTCTGCTTGAAGACACCCTTTGTTGGGGAACCTCCTACCTCCTGAAATATGACTAGGGAGCTTTAAAGATTTTAAAGTTGTTCATTTTCCTTCCACTGAATCAGATCAGACCCTAATGGGTCCTTCCCTCTAAGAATAAATAAGCCTCTTCCTCCTAAAAGTCCTTCAGGCTTTTTTCAGCCAGGAATTGAAATCTAGGGCACTCCCAGGTCAGTGTCCTCCTTCCTGCTGGAGTTTCTCAGAAGTCTCCCTGCCTCTTCTCAAGCCATCACTAAGAAGTTAACTGTGAGTGAACACACTTCCTTCCCCAGGGTCACGTAGGGTGGCATTATAAAAACATAGGATGGAGGGTTCCTCTTCTTTTAGTGGAAAACATGTATCTTGAAGAGCACCTTCCCACGCACCCCAGTTTTCTTATGTGAAGAGGCATTGCTAATGAAAATGACCCTGAACCTGAAAAAGGGAAACTATTGAACTGAGTCATTTAGCATTTACCGCCTTCTCTGTGCCATTGAGAATCAAGTTCTTCATAAAGACTGTATTTAGCTGCCTTCCATTTGAATTCTGGTCTTTTAGGAGCTTGTTTCCTGCTCTGGAGTCTGAAAAGAAGGGGGATATTTTTCCAGGCCTAACCTTTTTAACCTTGAGTAAACAAAATCTGCATAGGAATTCCAAACCATCCTCAAGCCCTGCTAATGACTGACTGACATCTCTTGTTCATTATATATACTGGAAACTGAGACCATTCATTTCTGGCTTTGGGACCTCATACTGGAATCCTTGTAATTTTCCCCTGAAAGTTAAAGAAAAAAAGAATCAGCCAGAAGAAATGTCTTTTTCTTTCCTAAAGGAGTATGTTTGCTCAGCAGCAGCAGCAGCATAATTAAGCACTGGGTGTTTTCTGTTTCCTCTCCAGGGTGCCATGATTTATTAAAATTTGGTGCCAGTAGACAAGCTTCCATGTTGGAATTCATCGGAGTGGTTCGCCTCAAATAGCCACATGAGCAGTTTCTCTATTTATATCCTAGACTCCTAGAACATGTACTGAAAATAGAAGGTGACTGCTTGGGACAACCATGTGGGAATGTTGATGCCATGAGGAAAAGTGCACACAGTGAGAAGATGGCATGTGTGAAATAGTGTGGGAGATACAAACCCAGAAAGTCAAGGCCATGACTGGTAGAACTTAGACCTGTTCCGTTGATTACTGTATTCAAGGGACATGGGATACCAATTTAATTTAATAAATTTAATCATCCCCATGAAGTGCTTATTCCAACAGAGGAGGCAACAAGGATGTATATGCACACATATGGAATAAATGGAAAGAGAATACAAAGTAGGTAAATATGAGGTAGTTGGAGAGGGAAATCACCATCAGTCGAGGGGAGGGATCAGAAAAGGCTTCCTGTAGAAGGTAAAAGGAGCTTTGCTTCGAAGAGATTACAGGAGTTATAGTAATATCCACCAGGGCTAGAAAGATGATGTTAGGCCAGGTTGTGGAGGATTTTAAAAACGGAACAGGGAACTTTCTATTTGATCATAGAGGCAGTAAGAAACACTGGAGTTGACTAAGTAGGGAAGTCACATGGTTAGAGGGGTACTTAAGGCAAACCATTAGCAGTAATGGTCAAGATGGGCTAGCATGGGGCAAAACTTGATGCAAGGGAGCCAATGAGGAGGCTGTGGCAGTAGTCTAGGGGAGAGGTGATGAGTGTCTGAACCAAGATGGCAACTTGTTTTGAGTGGAAAGAAAGGGTCAGATGCAAGAGATACCCTAGTGATATAAACATCAAATTTGACTTCAGGGATAAAGAAGAGAGAAGAATGAGGAAAACACCAAAGTTACAGTCCTGGGAAATGGGGGCCTTGGATAGAAATAGATACATTTCAGGAGAAGTGTAAGGAAGGGAATTAGACATTCTGTTTGGGATTGTTGAGTTTGAGGTGTCTCTGGGCAGCCATTTTGGGATGACCAGTAGTAACTTGTGATGCAGGGAACATTTTGACCAGAGAACTGGACATAACCTTTCTGGTGAGAATATAGGAGATTACTCTTTTGCTCAGACCATATTTGAGTGCTTAAAAAATAGAGGAGCCTGGAATGAGGGTCATCCTCAAAGGCAGAGAGTTATGGATTCATATCCTACCTATGACACATAGGATCCTGGACAAGTTCGTAGGAAGAACCAACCTGCATTGACATAGGGAGTTTCCTCACTGAGAATTCTATTTGGACCAATAAAATGCCTGACTCAGTAGTAGTAGTAGTCTCTCGGTAACCGAGGATGACGATTGTCTTTGTGTGCTTTCATCTATGATAGATGAGTGTGCACAAAGACTACTTGTGCGAGATTTAAGTGGAAAAGTCGATGCACAGAGACAGTCCCGCTCTCTCGGCTTTGGAAGCCTGGGTCCAGTGGCACGAAAAGTCGCTACACCTGGAGATTTCCTCAGCTGCATTGGGTGGCCGTGTTGTCCTTTGTGCTCCAACACGCCCTGAGCACTCCACAGTGCTTTGCTGTGTCGCCATCTCAGCCGTTGAACCTTCTTGTTGACTTTTTCTGTCTGTTCAGCCGAAGCAGTCTTCACATGCTGGGTGAGCAAAGCCCTGGTTCACCAGGGGTCAATGACCCAATGGCTACCCTCACAAGGTTTAGCCGCCTGTTGAAGCCATTGCCCGGGGTGTGGCTGCTGCCGCATGCTAGCAGCTACTGGGAGCCACCAGTGAGAGCTGGGTGTCAGGTGGGGTCAGAGGCTGGAGAGCTGCCCTAGGAGGGCACGACAAGCCCTCCATACCCGAGATACTACCCCTCCCTGAGCACCCCGCCTGACTCAGACCCTATCCCTATAACAACAAAAGGCTTTCCAGTACTCTGAGATAAAGAACTTTCCTCATTCCAGGACTGTCTAGAAAATGAGATCATGGCAGGAGATAAGAGGCTTACCACCATGTACCATATCTTATCTTGTAATTATATATGAGGCAGCAAAATGGAAAACAATTCCATTTCATTCTCATCTTTCACCCACGCCCAGTGGTGGTCTGTGCTAAAAACAGAGTAAAGAGGGAGAAACTGCAGACCTCATAAGTAATTTCTTTTATCACCTGTGGTTATGTTCTGATCGCTCATCTGTGTGGAGATTTCACTTCTGTGTTAAGCTTTTGGGGCAGAACACTCTGCTAGGTGCTGGGGACTCAAATATCTGAAAAAAGACACAGAAAGACATAGAAAGAGGTGGTTCCAGTGTGACAGCAAGTAAAGAAAAGGAGCCCCAGGTGTGGCATTTAAGTGGGAGCCACAAACTGTAAGAGTTAAAATGGTTGAAGATATAAATTGTAGTAGATATAAGAGTGGGTGAGTAAATTGTGACCGCAGGAAATATGTTTTCACCACAGTGTCTTGTTTTAAATCAAATGTAAGGTGGTCGCCAGGGAAATATTCCCAATTATGAATATACCCGAGTCAACTGGGTTTTATAGAGATTTAATTAATAATACAATGAGGAATCAAAGAAAGAGAGCGAGAGTAAGAAAGGAATAAGTATGAAGGGCCTTAAGCCAACATGGCCTAGACCTGAGTCTTAAGAGAGATCAGTCAGTCTTTTATCGCTCACCATAAGATCTGTTCAAGCGAGGATTCAGGGGGACAGAGTCTCCCCAGAGGGAGTTCCCCTACCCTCCGCCCTGCCCCATTTCATGGAATCCCAAAGCCCTGCAGACTCTTCCCAGAACAGTGACCCGGGCAGAATCCTGGCCAGAAACTTGAGCAGCGGAGGCGCCCAGCGGGCGAGTGCCGCGTCCCCGCGTCACCATCTGCGTCTGCCCGGGTCTGCTGGAGCCCCTCCCGGGCACGTCTCGGACAGGCTTCATGTCCCCGCCACGCGTCTCTAACTCCCCCTTTTCTCCCCCCCCTCTTCCTGCAGGAGGACTTCCGGAATAAAGTTGAAGATTACATTAAGCGTTACGCCAGATGATGATGGATGGCGGCCCGTGATTTCGCACCTCCGAGTTGTATCTATCACTTAAAAAAAGAAAGAAAAAACAAATATTCAGCATCTTCCTTCCCCCCCCCAACTCCCTGCCCGCCCCACTGGCTTGTACACGTCCCGTGACCGTGTTGTACTGAAGAAGAGAACCTTCCTGGCTGTCCATTTCCCATGGAGAACGCCACATAAATACAGCAAGAACTTGTGTGTCTGGTTTTAAAACGTTGTTTGCTTTAAAAGGTTTGCTTTTCTGAATCCGAGCTGTAGAGCCTCTGGGTGACATTCTCGAGAAATTCAGAGATCAGTCCCAAGACCGGAGCTTGCCCGTCCTCGTACGGGGCCCGGGCCGGGCTCTGGCCGGTCCTGCGTGGGGGGAGGGCCCCGGACCAGCCACGTACGTCTCCTCCCGGAGTGTCGATTCTATTTAATGTGAGTATATTTTGGAACAAATTTGTCATTTCTCTAGTTTCTGCTTTGGTCACTTTTTTCTTCCTTTGTCCTTCTCATTTGTTTCGCATCAGACTCGGCCGAGGTGCGGGGCTCCCGGGCGCCAGCCTCGGATCAGAAGTGAGGAAACCTCGAGGGGGGCCAGCAAGTGAGCCCCAAGCGCGAAGGGAGCCCTTTGGTCCAGGCCATCAAAGGGACGGACGAGGGCCCGGCTTGAGAGCCTCGGCCTGCCACGTGCCGGGGTCCTCCCTCACCCGGCCGCCGGGGTTCGGCCCAAAGGGGGTCTCCAGCGGAGACCCTGAGCCCTGCCTCGGGAGGGGGGGGGACTTTCTCCTCCGGGTGGCCCTGCCCCCCGAGGCAGAGCGCGGCGTCCTGGGTCCCGACGGGCGGCAGCAGCGCGTGTGGGGCAGCCCCTCGACCTGCGGCCTTTCGGGGCTAGAAATGAAGACTTTGGCTCTGTCACGGCGGCTTTCTGGCTTTTCAAAAGGCCCGTCAGGGAGGAGATGGGGCGGGCCCGCAGCCCCCCCTGGGGACCCTCAAGGGGGGGGGGAGATCGGGGGGGGGGCAGCGCCCGGGGTGCCTGTCTGCCCTCTCACAGCCCACCTGCTCAGAGCCGCCAGACCAGCGCTTGGGAGGACCAGGGACGGGGAGGGCCTCAGGGGATGGGAGGTCCTGGGTTCAAGTCCGGCCTGAGACTGTGACCCTGGGAAGGTCATTTAGCCTCCATTGCCTGCCCTGACCCGCCCAGGACATCCAAGAGGAGAGGCCAGAACACAGGGAGGAGCCCCAGCTGGGCCCCAGGGAGCCGCCGGGGAGGGGGGGGGAGAAGGGGGGGGCCAGACCCGGGACATGGCCTAGAGCGAGGCCGGAAACGGCCATGGTGGCCTCCTGCCCTCCCCGAAGCAACGCCGCTGCCGAGGGCCCAAAGAGGCATCCAGAGCGGCTGGTTCGCCAGCGAGCCGGGCCGGCTTGGGCGGGGCGTCCCGGGCTCCAGATCGGTTCCGAGGGCTCCGCCGTCCGGGTTCGTGCCGGGCCCAGGGTCCCCCAGCGAGGAAGATTTGAACCCAGGACCTCCTGGCCTCCTATTCACGGTGCTGCCCGCCCTGAATATTTTCTATTTTATTCTCCTTTCTGACCGATCAGCTCCGGTCTTGCTCGTCACAAAATGCTGCTTCTCAGCCTTTGGGTTGGGTCCCGCTTCCCTGCCAAGCGGCCGCCCTTTGCTCGCCAGTCTCCGGTTCCCCTCCCCCCCAGGCCGTCCGGGCTTCCCCTTTGGCCGATGACCGGCAGGCCCCGAGCGGCCCTCTTGGCGGCTTCAGGCGGGGGATGGGTGGCCCGCCGGGAGTCCGAAGCCACAGCTGGTCGGGGGATCCCAGTCGGTTTGGAGCCCGAATTCTCCGGCCCGGCCCGGCTTTCCTTCTCCCAGCCGGACCGTCGGGGTGCAGGCCGGCCCAGCCAGCTGCTCGGGGCAGAGGGGCAAAGACCAGGCCGAGGGAAGGTTCTGGGCCCCCCGCAGAGCGGCTCCGCCCTTCTCTTGGCCGCCCCGCCCCAGCCCCTCCTCATTCCTCTGAGGGACCCCCCTCCAGCCTGTTCTTCCCCAGGATTTCCTCCAGGCCTTGCCGGGTCTATTCTTAGATTTCTGCTCTGCCAAAGGCCTCACCTGTTGCTGTCTCTCCTCGTCAAGCCGGCCCACAGCCGCCTCCTCTGCCCCGCACCCCCTCCAGGGCCAGGCAAGGGGGGAAGTGACTCGCCCAGGGTCACACCGCCCGCAAGTGAGCCCAGGCCCTCCCTCTGGGCCCAGAGCTCCAGCCTGAGCCGCCCGGGTGCCCTGGGCTCGTCTTCCTGCTCTGCCCGGCCGCCACTCGTGCCAAAGACAGTTTGTCCCAGGTTTGGGGGAGGAAAGAATGACGGACGGCGTCCTGGGGCCGAGGGGGAACACGTGACTGGATATCGGGGCGGGCCATGCCCCCCCCCCCCTTCACTCATTGTCTCCGTCGGGGGGGCAAGATGGCGGCCCAGACCCAAACGCCTTTTCCGTGTCCCTTTAAACCCTCCCCTCCCCCTCAGGCTCAAGACTGCATGTTGGTTCCGAGACAGAAGAGCCGGAAGGGCCAGAAGGGCCCGGCCTTGAGGGGAAGTGACTTGGCCAGGGTCACCCAGCAGGGAAGAGGCCAGATTGGAGCCGGAGCTCCCGGCTCTGTCCCAAGTGGCCCCACTTCCCCCTCCCCCCCCGGCTTTTTCACACGTTCCCCAAAGCAGATTCTGGGAGACACAGAAAGGTCTGGGCAGCGGCACGCCGAGGCCCGACTTTCCCCCGGCTGGACTCTGAACGAAGCGTGACGGGAGCAGATCCGAGCCCTGTACGTGGGCTCGACAAGTCACGTGATGCCTCGACTTCCCGGGACGCTCCGTGGCAGGCTCCGTCCTAGAGCTTCTCCACACGCGTCCGTGCCGAGGACTTCCCAGGGGACGTTTGAGCGCCTGGCGGCCCCCGAAGCCTTCGCCGGGGGAAGGCCGGCCGCGGGTTTCCCAGCACCGACAGACAGACGTGGCGTCTTTGCCACCGCGGAGGCCCCGTCACCGTCTGTTCTGCCTCCCCCGCATGGCCGTCCCAGGCTTTTCCCATCATAAATCGAGACGTCGCACGTGGGAAGCCGATGGCGCGCCGGCCTCGGGGGACGGACGGTCCGGCTCGCTTGGCCTCTCACGGGCTTCCCGAGAGCCTCATCCCGGCTCGTCTCCCGTCCTCACGGACCGGCCCAATCCGACGCCTCTCGTGGATTTCGGCCCGTCTCTGGCCGTCTTTACTGGACTGTCGTCACGAGGGAGGAGCTCCAACGGCTCCCCTTTGACGTCCCGCATCGCCGCTCCCTGGTCCGCAAGCCGCCGGCCGAGAACCCTTCGGAGGCGCCAGACGGCCGCGGCGGCTCCGGGAATCTTTCTGAGATGGGCTGATGCCGCCGCAGGGTTTCGGGCCTGGTTCGCTCCATCTCTCCGACCCCAGGCGGCTCCCAGGCGTCCCTCTGAAACGCCTGCTCTGCGCTGGAAAAGGCCCCGTCTGACCTCTCTAGAGTCCTCTGCAGGCCAGGCTGGATGCGCTTCATCCATCCTCTTTGCCCCACAACACAACGCTCCAGTTAGGCAAACATGGCGTCCCGGGCCAGACGGCTGCCTCATCCATGCGGCCCACGTCACTCTTTTAGCTCCCAAGTAGAATGATTCTTGCGGGCCACTGGGACGTCCGGATCGTTTTCATATAAACTGATCATCTGGCCGCACGTCTCTGCCTTTATCCTCGCGAAGCTGCTGATCATCTCCTTGTCGAGCTCTGCACGTGTGTCTTCTTCCTCATCGTTTTAGTTCCTCAGCCTGACCCTGGGAGGCATTTTGGGATTCCTGCTATTTCCTGTGTTGGTCGTCAGCTCCGACAGCCGTGACGCATCCGTGTCAATTTTACCCCATTTTGCCCTGTTTGCTCCCCTCCAAGTCACGTATGAAACCAGGTTTTACAGATGGTTCCTCGTCACGTTAGCGAATGGCCTCCATGAGCTCTTCACGCTCGTCATTTCTCATCTTTGTGGACGCTCCGACGCAGGTGCAGCCGATGGTTATCTGAGAGTCCGAGTCTTCCCACCTGCTTCAAAAAGCTTTTCAGAGCTGTTTTATGGTGGATTTGCCCGTTAATAAGATCACATACATTGGGGGGGGGATCCCCACCCCTAACAGAGCCTTCACTCATGACAGGAAGTTGACCGTCACGTGGTGACAATCCATGAACAGGATGATTTCAGAAAGAGCCAGAAAGACCTCCCTGAGCGGATGCAGAGTGGCACAAGCAGAACCAGGAAACATCGTACAGGGCGGCGACTGCATTGACGCATTGTGAGAACGTTGCTACTCTCAGCAATAAAATGGTCCCGGCCGGTCCTGGAGGATGAGCTTGTTCTCCACCCCCGGAGAAAGGCCGGCTGGGGCTGGCTGTAGATCGGAGTCCTTCACGTGATCCGTGTTTTTATTTGGGGTTTGTGTTTCTGGGCATCGCCTCTTCCAACAACGGCCAACATGGAGATATGTTTTACCTGATTGTACAGGTGGAACCCAGACCAAATTGCTTACCATCCCCAGGAGGGGGACAATTTCCATCTCATAATTTCAGGAAACGTGGAAAATGGTTATTCCACATAATTGGAAAATAAAATTGTTTTTAAAGATTGAAATATAAGTTTTCTTCTCTCTCCTTCCTCCCTCCATCCTTCCTTCCTTCCTTACTCCCTTCCTTCCTTACTCCCATCCTTCCTTCCTTCCTCCCTCCTTCCCTTCTTCCCATCCTTCCCTCCTTCCTTTCCTCCTGCCTTCCTTCCTTCCTTCCTTACTCCCATCCTTCCTTCCTTACTCCCATCCTTCCTTCCTTACTCCCTCCTTCCCTTCCTTTCCTCCTTCCCTTCCTTCCTTTCCTCCTTCCTTCCTTCATTCCTTTCCTCCTCCCTGCCTTCCCTCCTTCCTTCATGCCTCCTTCCCTTCCTTTCCTCCTTCTTTCCTTCCTTCTTTCCTTCCTTCCTCCCTCCCTTCCTCCCTCCCTCCCTCCCTTCTTTCCTCCCTTCCTTCCTCCCTCCCTTCCTCCCATCCTTCCTTCCTTCCTTCCTTCATTTCCTGAACGTGGGTAACATAGTCATTTGTTGCACATGACTACACGTTTGTAATGTTCTTGGTTTTCCATCTCAATGGTGGGAGGAAAGAGAAAATCTGAATTGAAAACAAAATAAAGTCGAATTTACCAGAGATCTCTGGCGACTTCAGACTTCGTTTTGGTTGGATAAAGATGTCCAAAGCCATATTGTGGAGAGCTTAGAAAAAGGGAGGCAAAAAGACTGCCAAGCTGCTGGGGGAGGGGAGGCGTTGAGCTTAAGCACCTGATTCCGTCGAGCAGCTTTGTCATCCGGCAGCTGGTGGGAGTAATCCAGGGTTTGGGCTTGGCCCATAGGTCGTGGGGACTTGACAAAGGCTAACGGATTCCCTGAGGAGTTGAGAGCGAGTCTAGGGAAGAAGCCAGTCAGGAGCAATGCGGGGAGGTCCCCTCGCAGGCAGACGGGAATTGTGTAGAGAAGAGGCCTGAAGGCCAGCTGCTGACCTCACCGAGGAAGGGAGGATGATGTCTGGGGCGGCCAGTCTACATCAGCTACCTGAACTTGACATATTGATTAGCTTCTGTCGCATGAACCTTGGAGACGGGTCTCAAAGGCCACTGTGAAAATGGCAACAAATGGAGGGCTCTGTGCAGAGGAACGACCCCCCCTGGGGTGGAGGCTATCCGTGAACACACAGAAGCCTCCTCAGCTGAGAGCCAAGAAAGAAAAGGCTCAAACCGAGTTAACAAAGCGGAGCAGGAAGGGTGGGTAGATCCAGAGCAGGACATCGTAAGGGGAGAGCCAAGGAGGGGCCGGGAGGCAGAGTTTGCCCTAGGCCAGGAGGGGTTTCCAAATCTCGGGGATGGAGAGATGGATGTGGAGGGCTTGGGAGTCCATTAGCCACTGAGGGATGAGGCTAGGCTAGCCGTCAGTGGCTAGAGAGAAGTCCACTCAAGGAAACAGATGATGATGCTGTTCGAGACCCTCCCTGAGGTCCAACCTCCTTCTTGCAGGCCATGATACTGAACCGTGAAATGGATTATTGATTATTGACTTATAATTTTGTAGTCATAGTAACCACGCTGTAAGGCGTTAAGGCTTCAAGTACTGCTGCCCAGATTTAGTGTCCAACTCTTAATAAGTGAGTAAAACAAGCCTGCCGGGAGAGGGTGATTCCGCCTGGCCACAAGATGTTTTCCTAGTCCTGGGCTCCTTATGGCAGGGGCGGGAGATAAGTGTGACAAGGAAATCACTTTAAAAGACTGATATATATTAATTTAAGGTCGCCAAGGAATTCAGCTATGTAATTCCTAAATGAAAACTCAAATCAGCCGTCAGCCTTTTATAGAGTTTAATTACAAACAGGAGGAAGAAAGGAATTAGAGATAGAGAGCGAAAGGGGAGAGAAGGGAATAGGGCTTAAATACCCCCTCTGTTTAGGCTGGGCCAAAAGGCCCAAGCCCTTAGATAGCTGGGGCACAGAAAAGAGATCAGTCCCTATTACTCACGTGACCAAAATGGAGAAACAGTCTCAAAGGCCCCCACCTTCAGCCTCCTTCAGAGCAAGCTTCTCAGAGCACACTCCAACCACTCAGACCAACTCCTCAACTCTCTCCTTGAGTCTTCAGACCCCTCTATCTTTAAGGAAACCATCCAAGTTCCCTCCCCTCAGTTCTCACATCTACCAATCACTGTCCATCAATTTCCCTGTGCCAATGGAGGCTCTAGCTTAACCCAGGACCGCCCAGAGGTCTCTGGCTTTGCACATGTCTGTTGAAGGTCATATTCTTAAATAATTAAATCTTTGATCCTTTGCTACAGCCCTTCCTAAATCCTGTTAACCTGAGTAGGGTAGAGATTGGAATAATTAAATTTTGATCTATGCTGCAGCCCTTCCTCAATCCTGTTAGGACTGAGTAGGGTGGAGATTGATTCCAAGTATCTCCATTGTATCAATTCTAAAATCAATCATGACTCAAAAGAACTTCCTGTTCTATGCTTAAGCATAGGTCAAAGTCCTTTCCATTGTTCAGCAAAAGGTTTCTGTCCTAAAGTAATCTTAAGAAGGGAGGAGGAGGAACCTCCCATGCCAATGGGGTTCACATTCCAATAGAGTTCCCACTCTCAATAGGAAATTTTTCAAGTATGAAATTTCCAACATTTATAAGTCTAAGGAATTTTAAGGTTTACATAAGGGACCCCAAGAATGGTGCAGGAAGATGGCTGAGGCACACCATGGACTCTGAAAGATCCCTAGTCTGGGAGGGCACCACGGGCTTAGCTGGCAGGAGGCCTTCCAAGAGCACATTGGCCACATTTGGTTTTCCGGCCGCCATGATGGATGAAGACTTGCTCAGATGGTCAGAGAGCATCCTTCAGAACCAATCACAGTCTTTGTTAAGGAGGTGTCTCTGGACCTTATAGAACCACCAAACTGTCTGCAAGTGACCACATTAGAGCTCTTTGGTTACTGAGGGGCCATTGACCTCTATAACTGCTAGCCTTGTCAATAAACAGAGAAGTGTGGACCTTTGTGCCTCCATTTCTCATTACTGCAGATTTATCAAGATGGTATCCTGTAGGTCCTAGAAGGCCTGCCTCACTACAGGCAGGAGTTGGCAATTCTAGGTTGGTCTGGTCTGGAAAAGGTTCTCAAGAGTATTGGGAAGACCCTGGAACAGAGACAGGTTGAGAGGGGGTAGTTCAGCACCGAGGCAGAGGCAGCTCACAGGGATACCTAAGGTGGGGAAGTGGGAGGGAAGGGCGCGTGCGCACACACACACACACACACACACTCTGCCATGTTTGCTTACATATACCACCCACTGATTTACTCTGACACACAAATGTCCCCCAGGAGGAGCACTCGCATACAGCTACATACTCGGGCCTCCTCTGTGAAATGAGGTGCAGTAATTCTGGTCAAGGATGCTGCCCCAACAGGAAACAGACCGCCGAGCTCCCCTCTACCTCCTACTCTGAAACTGGAACCAGACAGGGATGCAGAAATCCAACAAGGAGCTACGGCAACTCCTCCCACCCCGGATTTTGTGCTCAAAAGTCCACAGGAAATGAGAAAGGGAACCGCCAGCACAGTCCCCTCTCCGGACAACCTGGGACAGGACAGGGCCGCGTCCCGCGATGGCCTGAGCAGAGGGCTCCTCTGGAAGGGGGGCAATCCTGGGCTGGGGCCTCAGAGTGCCATCCGTACAGTAGTCCAAAGTCAATGAACACTTGCCATGTGCCTGCCATTGTGCTATCCCTGGGGATACAAGTGCAAAAAGGGGACCCTAAAATCTAGTGGAGGGAGCGGCGGAGGGGGATTAGGATGCAAGTTACTGGAGCAGGAAGGAGAAAAGGGCTCCCGAGGCACTGTTTTAAATGAACAAGAACCACACGGACGCAGGTCAAGCTTGAAAGTCACACTTGAATTTATTACACAGCTACACACACACACAAGCTAAAGTGATTGCGATTCCGTTCCACGTGAAATCTTGCTTTCGTTCTCTTACACAGATGGAAATGCTAGCTTATCACTGGTGTTTCTCATGTTCAGAATTAATTTCAACAGTTATAAATAAACATCGAGTGCTCACGACACACCAAGCATAGGGCTAGCACTGGGGGGACAAATAGGAAACCAGGACAGGGTCTGCCCTCTGGGAGCGCACACTCTCACTGGGGGGAGGAAACACATCAGAAAGTTCAAGTACAGAGCAGAAGGGCGCAGCAGGGGGGGCACGGCAAGGTCAAGAGGTGCCACGGGGATAGGGCTTTCTTTAGGCAAGAAGAGGTCGGGGACTGAAGGGCAGAGGCACAGCATATGGTAAGGCTTGGAGGTTCTTGGGAGAAGGGGACAGGTTGGATAATAAAGCTTGGTGGTGCTCCATCTCAGGAAAATAAAAAGCATGAGGAGTCAAGAGGGGGGGAAGGGGTGGCCCGATGGATGCCTCTGGTGGCGGCTCATCGCCACGTCATTCTACAAAGGCTTGGGGTCTGGACACAAGCGAGATGTCCCCTTCTGGTGGCCACTCCTGGTTCTGAGATGGCCCTAAGCCCCTCTTTTTCTGTTCATCTGTGTACAGATATGATGTCTGCCGTGGTTAATAATTTCTTAAAACAGGAAAAAAATGAGAAAAACAATGTAGTTGGAGACTTGATTCGTGGGTGTGCCCAACAGAAGACCTATAGAAGCAACAGCTGGGAAAATGACAATAATTATAAGGAACAAATGAAATAAAGTCTGCAAATGGGGTTGGTAGCTGTAGAGAATCGGAGCTGTGAAAGGTACCAGGTACCAGAGGACCCACCAAAGTACTGACAACCGAGACAGCCGCGATGGGGCTGATGGTGGCGCTTGGTGCGTTGGGCTTACGCTGGGGACTTTTCCCAAACAAAGAAAAGACCCAAATCTCTCTCGGAGTCAGAAATTCCATCCTGTGCCCAACAGCTTTTACATAAGACCTCATGCATCAGGGTACAATAGCAGTAATAGGGATATAGACATCTATTTGCACAAAAATACTCACAGAAGCATTGTTCATAATAGCAACACCCCCCTTCATCTTCTCTGACTGGGAGAAATGGGTAAGCGGGTTTTTAGAAAATCACAGAATACTGTCGTGCCCCAAGAAAGGACACATCTCTAATGACGACAATTATAGCAGCTAAGCATTTACAAGTGGCCACTTAGGGCTCAGGCATTGTGCTAAGTCATTTGCAAACATCTCTTCTGATCCTCACATCGACCCGACCCTCGTGGGGCAGGAAGTGCTATTATTATCCCCATTTCACAGTTGAGGAAACTGAAGCAGGCAGGAGTTACCCAGGGCAACACAGTAAGCATTGTATCTAAACTCGGGTATTTCCAAGGAGGCCCAGAGCTCTGCTCATTATCATCTCATCTGCAAATTCTAAAGGAAAAGATGTTTGGGCCGTACGTACAAGGGGAAGAATGAACAAGAAGAACGTCAAAGCCATCAAAAGTAGGAGTCCATAAGAAACATCATCACCCATATGAAACAGAAAATTCCAAAGTCAACAAGCATGAATAAGTACACTTACAATGTTTCAGGCACAGAAGATCTGAAGGGAAGCCAGCAGACAGTTCATGCTCTCAGGGAGCTTCCATTCTAATGAGACAATGCAGAAAAGGGGGCCGGAAAGGGTAGGGCCAACTGGCAGCAAAATTCAGAGAATGAAAGGCTCTGGTGGTGGCAGGGGAGGCAGCAGAACTAGACCTCCCTCAAATAGAAGTTCCAGGAGGAACTTGCCAATGGCAAGAAGCCAGAGGGACAGAGAAAAGCAGCTGAAGCACAATGGCAGACAACAAAGACCTTTTTTTGGTCACATTAAAATACACACTTTTGGTTTAAGTATAAATAAAACTTACTGTTTCAAAGGGTTTTAGTCTTGTTTTCATCTTTGATTTTTTTGTTACACTTAGAATAATTTAAAAAAAAAAAACAAGAAGAAACATGGATGAATTTACCCCTAAGTAAACAAATAGCTGAGCAGTGGTTTAGGGAAAATGATCAATTACGAAATCAAATTCTGAACCACTCCCATTTGTTCCACTGACTTGTGGGACTCTCCTGCCATCTTATGGAATATTGGGATGTGAAGGTACTGGACATCCCTCCAGCCATACACACTATCCATATTGCCATTAGCCCTGGCACTGCCCCTTATGACCCTTCCTGGAATAGCATATTCCATTGGGCAGAATCTCCAGAAACTATGATACCCACCAGAGGAGTTATTCTATTCATCTTTTGAACTCCTCCCTGGAGGTTCTGCTATCTTTTCTTTGTCAAATGATAAACATTTATTGCTTACTGTGTGCCAGGCACTGGGCTAAACTCCAGGAAAAAAAAAAAGGAAAAGGCCAGTCCTGCCCTCAAAGAGCTTACCATCCAATGGGGTAACATACAGATATATACAAAACAAACTATATACAAGATAAATAGGAAATAACAGTGGGAAGGCACCAGAAATGGGGAAGGTAAAATATAGGGCTATAGTTGAGACTTAAAAGAAAGCAGGGAAGTCAGTAGCTGGAATTGAGGGGAAGAGAATTCCAAGCATGGGGGACAATCGACAATCGAAAATGCTGGGACAGGACCATTTTGTTCATGGGACAGCCAGAAGACTAGTATCCCTGGACTGAAGAATACATGGTGGGGAGACTTAAAAGAAGTCTGGAAAGGTAGGAGGGGGCCAAGTTATGAATGACTTGCTTGAATGCCAAATGGAGCATTTTGTATTTGATCCTAGAGTCAACAGGTACCACCAGAATTTAAGTAGAGAAGCAACATGGGCAGGTCTACTTTTTGGGAAATCACCTGGATGGTTGAAGAATGGATTGGGGTGGGGAGAGAGCTGGAGCAAGCTGACTCACCAGCAGGCTACTGCAATAGTCCAGATCTGAAGTGATGAGGGTCTGCACTATAGCAGTGGCAGTGTCAGAGAAGAAAAGGCGGTACCTATGACATGTTACAGAGGTGAAATCAACAGGCCTTGGTAAAAGTCTGAAATATGGCAGGGTGAGAGAGAGCAAGGAATTCAGGATCTCCTAGGCTGTGATCCTGAGAGCCTAGGAAGATGGTGTTGTCCTCTGCAGTAATAGGGAAGATAGGAAGGGAAAGGGCTTAGAAGGAAATGGGAATTTTGTGTTGGAGATTTTTAGCTTGATGTCTACTAGACATTCAGTCTGAGGTGTCTGAAAGGCAACTGGAAATGTGAATTGGAGGTCAGCAGAGAGGTTAGGTAGGGAGAAAAGGCAAAGAGAAGTTTTGACTGGTGAATGCGTGCAAACAGCACTAAGCTAATGTAAGAAATCAGCTTTCAACCAGGCCATCTCATCATGTCCTAACCCTTTCTCCCCAGTATGACATCTTTGGTGGCTTTTGAATACTTTCACCTCACTAAAGGGTTTCCCATACTAATGACACTCAAAAGATATCAGCTCAGGGTTCTTTCTCTTCTGTCTTTTAACAGTCTGCCTTTCATCAAAAGCCTACCCACAGACATTACTTTCAAGAGGAGTTTGATGAAGTATGAGTTCTCTTATGTCTGTAAAGGTCTTGCCTCTCGGAGAAGGTTTTCCCACATTCTTTACATGAAAAGGGTTTCGTTTCAATGTGAGTTCTCCGATGAGTAAGCAGGTTTGCCCTCCAGCTGAAGCCTTTTCCACATTCATTACAGTCAAAAGGCTTCTCTCCAGTATGAATTCTCTGATGATATATGAGGTGCCCCCGCTGGCTGAAAGCTTTCCTACATTCTTTACATTCAAAAGGTTTCACGCCAGTATGTGTTCTCTGATGGGTGATAAGGATTGTCCTTCGGCTGAAGGCTTTCCCACATTCATCGCACACAAAGGGTTTCTCTCCAGTATGGGTTCTCTGATGGGTAATGAGATGATCCTTCTCACTGAAGGATTTCCCACATTCCTTGCATTCAAAGGGTTTCGTTCCAGTATGAGTTCTCTGGTGGCGGATGACGTGCCCTGTCTGGCTGAAGGATTTGCCACATTCGTTACATGTAAAGGGTTTTGCTCCAGTATGAGTTCTCTGATGGATAATAAGAATTGTCCTTCGGCTGAAAGATTTCTTACATTCGTTACATTTAAAGGGTTTCACTCCAGTATGAGTTTTCTGATGTCTGTTAAGGGTTCGCTTCTCACTAAAGGTTTTCCCACACTCACTACATTCAAAGGGGTTTTTTCCATTACTTCCCTGATGATAAATGAAGTGCATCTTCTGGATTCCAGCTTTATTACGATCAGAGGGTTTCTTCCCAGTGTGAATTACCTGGTGTCGAAAAAGATTTTCCTTCCGGCTAAATCTTTTCCCACATTCACCACACTCAAATCGTTTCTCTTCAGTATGGATTTTCTTGTGTGCAACAAGGTGTTCCTTCTTATCAAAAGTTTTCGTGCACTGATTACAATCAAAGGATTTCTCACCAGCATGAATTTTCTGATGCTTTTTGAGCTCTTTACTCTCACTGAAGGTTTCCTTACATTCAGTACAGGAGAAAGGTTTCATTCCAGGATGAGTTTTGTGATGGGCAATAAGACGATTCTTCTCCTTGAAGGTTTCTCCACATTCATTACATTCAAAGAGTTTCACTGCAGAATGAGTTCTCTGATGAGAAATCAGGTGTGCCTTCTGACTAAAGGCTTTCCTACATACATTGCATTCAAACGGTTTCTCTCCAGTGTGAACTCTCTGGTGCTTTTTGAGGGCTTCATTCTTACCAAAGGCTTTTCCACATTCACTACATATGAAAGATCTCTCTCCAGTATGAGTTCTCTGATGGGTAATAAGATTATCCTTCCCATTGAAGATTTTTCCACATTCATTACATTCAAAGAGTTTCACTGTGGTATGAGTTCTCTGATGGGAAACCATATGTCCCCTCTGGGTAAAGGCTTTCCCACATATATTACATTCAAATGGTTTCTCTCCAGTATGAATTCTCTGATGCCTTTTGAGGGTTTCGCTTTCACGGAAGGATTTCCCACATTCAGTACACTTGAAAGGTTTCTCTCCAGAATGAGTTTTGTGATGTCTAATAAGGGCTGTCCGTCGACTGAAGACCTTTCCACATTCGCTACATGTGAAATGTTTCTCTCCAATATGAGTTCTCTGATGAGAAACCAGATGTCCCCTATGACTGAAGTTCTTCTTACATACATTACACTCAAAGGATTTGTCTCCAGAATGAGTTCTCTGATGCTTTTTGAGGGTTTTCTTCCTACTGAAGGCTTTTTCACATTCACTGCACTTAAAAGGTTTTTCTCTAGTATGAATTCTTTGATGAGAAATAAGGTTTGTTCGTCGGCTGAAAGCTTTCCCACATTCATTACATGTAAAAGGCTTCTCTCCAGTATGAGTTCTCTGATGGGTAATAAGATAATTCTTTTCACTGAAGGCTTTCCCACATACATTACATTTAAAGGGTTTCTCTCCAGTGTGAATTTTCTGGTGTCTATTAAGGTTTGCTCTCCAGTTAAAGCCTTTTCCACATTCTCCACAAGAAAAGGGCTTCTCTCCAGGATGAATTCTCTGTTGACTTTTGGCTGTTTTACTATTACTGTAGATCTTCCCAGACACACTACAAGTGAAAGGTTTTTCTCTAGTATGAGTTCTCTGGTGGTTAATAAGGACAACCTTTTGGATAAAGCCCTTCCCACATTCATTGCATGTGAAGGGTTTCTCTCCAGTATGAAGTCTCTTATGGTTAATAAGGATTGCCTTTTGGGTGAAGGCTTTCCCACATTCATTGCATTTAAAGGGTTTCTCTCCAGTATGAGTTCTCTGATGGATAATAAGGCTTGTCCTTTGGTTAAAGGTTTTCTTACATTCGTTACATTTTAAAGGTTTCAGTCCAGAATGAGTTTTCTGATGTCTATTAAGGAGAACCTTGTCACCAAAGGCTTTCTTACACTTCCTACGCACAAATTTTTTTGTTTTAGCATGAATTTTCTGATGATAATTGAAGTGTGTCTTCTGGTGGAAACCTTTCCCACACTCATAACACTTAAAGGGCTTCTCTCCAGTGTGACTTCTCTGATGTCTATTAAGGTATGCCTTCTTCATGAAACTGTTCTCACATTCATCACGGCTAAGGGCTTTCTCTCCAGTATGAATTCTCCAATGATTTTCAAATACCTTATTCTTACTGAAGGCTTTCCCCCACTCATTGCATTCAAAAGGTTTTTCTCTAGTATGAGATCTCTGATGAGAAAGCATGTTTCTCCTATTACTGAAGGACTTCCTACATACATTACATTCAAACATTTTTTCTCCAGTATGAATTCTCTGATGGATAATAAGGTCTGTTCTATGGCTGAAGACTTTCTTACATTCATTACATTCAAAGGGTTTCACTCCAGAATGAGTTTTCTGATGTCTACTAAGGGTTCGCTTCTCACCAAAGGCTTTCCCACACTCATTACATTCAAAGGGTTTCTCCCCAGTATGAGTTGTCTGATGTTTCATAAGATTTTCCCTCTGACTAAAGCCTTTCCCACATTCATTACATTTAAAGGATTTTTCACCTGTATGAGTTTTCTGGTGTGTACGAAGGTCCTCCTCTGTATGAAAGGTATTCCCACACTGATTACATTTAAAGGGTTTCTCCCCAGTATGAGTTGTCTGATGTTTCATAAGATTTTCCCTCTGACTAAAGCCTTTCCCACATTCATTACATTTAAAGGATTTTTCACCTGTATGAGTTTTCTGGTGTGTACGAAGGTCCTCCTCTGTATGAAAGGTATTCCCACACTGATTACATTTAAAGGGTTTCTCCCCAGTATGAGTTGTCTGATGTTTCATAAGATTTTCCCTCTGACTAAAGCCTTTCCCACATTCATTACATTTAAAGGATTTTTCACCTGTATGAGTTTTCTGGTGTGTACGAAGGTCCTCCTCTGTATGAAAGGTATTCCCACACTGATTACATTTAAAGGGTTTCTCCCCAGTATGAGTTGTCTGATGTTTCATAAGATTTTCCCTCTGACTAAAGCCTTTCCCACATTCATTACATTTAAAGGATTTTTCACCTGTATGAGTTTTCTGGTGTGTACGAAGGTCCTCCTCTGTATGAAAGGTATTCCCACACTGATTACATTTAAAGGGTTTCTCCCCAGTATGAGTTGTCTGATGTTTCATAAGATTTTCCCTCTGACTAAAGCCTTTCCCACATTCATTACATTTAAAGGATTTTTCACCTGTATGAGTTTTCTGGTGTGTACTAAGGTCCTCCTCTGTATCAAAGGCGTTCCCACACTGATTACATTCAAAGGGTTTCTCCCCAGTCTGAGTTGTCTGATGTTTCATAAGATTTTCCCTCTGACAAAAGCCTTTCCCACATTCATTACATTTAAAGGATTTTTCACCTGTATGAGTTTTCTGGTGTGTACTAAGGTCCTTCTCTGTATCAAAGGCTTTCCCACACTGATTACATTCAAAGGGTCTAACAAAGTATGACCTCTGTATGAAACCTTCTCCACATTCATTACATGCCAAGAGATTCTCTCCAGCATTTTTCTGATGGCTTTTGAGCCCAGTACTGTCACTGACCATTTTCCCACATACATTACATTTATGAATTTTCTGATGAGAAACCAAGTGTCCCTTCTGACTGAAGGATTTCCCACATACATTACATTCAAATGGTCTCACTGTCGTATGAGTTCTCTGATGAGAAACCAGATGTCCCTTCAGACTGAAGGTTCTCTTACATACATCACATTCAAAAGGTTTCTCTCCACTCTGACTTTTCTGGTGGCTTTTAAGAGATTTACACTCACTGAGAGCATTCCCACATTTCTTACACATGACAGGTTTCTCTCTAGTATGAGATTTTTGATGGGTAACAAGGCTTCTCCTCTCCCCAAAGACTTTCTTACATTTATTACATTCAAATAATTTCATTCCAGGATGAACTTTACAATGTCTAGTAAAGTGTGCCTTCTGTCTAAAGCTTTTACCACATTCATTACATTCAAACGGTTTCACTTCAGCATGAGTTTTCTTATGGGTATTAAGATCTTGCTTTCGTCTGAAGCTTTTCCTACATTCATTACATTCAAAGTATTTCTTTCTGGTATGAATTTTCTTATGATTTTTAAGTATTTTTTTCTTCATGAAAGCTCTCCCACACACATTACACTTAAAGCATTTTACCCTACGAGAAATTCTCTGATCAATCAGTTCTCCCTTCCGATTAAAGGCTTTCCAATATGTGTTATATCTGTAATATTTCTGTCCTGTAAGAATGCCTAATTGTCTAACAAGATTTGATTGTCTCCCAAAGGCTTTCCCACATTTACTGTGTCCATAATGTTTCTCTCTGATATGTTGTCTATGAAATTTAATTAGGTCTGAGTGGTAAATGAAGGGCTTTCTACATTTGTTATACTTAGATAGGCTCTTCCTTCTGGCTGAAAAATCCCCAAACCTCATTCTAAGTGTCTCATAGTTTTTGAAACTTTTCCTTTTCCACAGTGGAACAAAGACTGATCCCAACCTAAAATTTCCACCAGGTCCCCTCTTCCTCTTACTAAGAGTTGTTCTAGGAGTGACTGGTTTTCGTCTGGATTGTTTCTTTATGTTGCCCTTCAGTTTCTTTAAATTAACATCATTTTTTCTAGCACCTCTCATTTTGGAATGCCCATGAGGAACCTTTGGTTGGTTGTTCTTGAATGATGTTGTCTCCATGGAACTGTTCTGCATCGAATTTGATTTCTTGGTTCCATAGCGGGGCTCTTGACTAATGGAATCTGAAAGAAATAAAAACATGTAATTAGCCCCTTTTGGTTCTATTGACAAAAATAAACATTTGTGAGAGCAAATTCTGGTTTATTATTTATCCATCAAGAAGAACAATGCTCAATTTGGAACAGATGAATATATTCTGTTGAGGGAGAACTGAAGTCAGAGATAGGTAAGAAACAAACTATTTTTAGAAAGAAAGCCTTAAATAACTGGAGTGAGATTAAATATCCATAGTTGAATTATAAAATAAAATATATTAGATAAAATGGCTGGCTAACATAAAAATGACACTATTACACATACACACACAGAGTAATCAAACTACCAAGGATTACTTTATAAAATTAGACAAAATTGAGACAAAATTTATCTAGAGAAATTAAGGTCATGCTACCTCAAATATAAAATAGATACAAAGGTCGAGGGTCAGGGGAGCTGAGAAGTGCTGGAATAAAGTCAAACTGGCTCAAGAAAGCCAATTATTAAAATTTCAGTTTAAAAATCTGGTCTTGATTCATTGTTATGTTGCCTTTCTAGACATACAAAGTAATAGAGAAAATGTCAATAATGTAGATTAAGCATAAAAATGTATTGTGCACACATTCCCCCAATCCCAACTGATTGTTTACAAGTACATCCTGGGGGAAAAGGCACCACCCAGCTTGGAGGGGCAGATAGGAAAACAGGAGAATATCAAGTTAAACTACAACCTGTGGGCCACATGTGGCCTCCTGAGGCCATGTATCTGGCCCCCACTGTACTTCCGGAAGGGGCATCTCTTTCATTGGTGGTCAGTGAGAGGAAGCACCGTATGTGGCGGCATCACCCACGTACAGTACTATTTCTGGTGCGTGGCTCCTTGTTCTGAGAGTAACTGAAGGAGAACGAGGCGCCACACAAAGGATGATGAGAGGCGATCTGGGGGAGGGGATTCCGCACTGGGTCTATGGCTGCCCGGTATAGTGGTGGCAGTGATGGGCCTGAGCAAGGTGTGACAGGCCCATCCCAGCCAGCGCCGCAGCCTCCACTATCCCAGACAGTGATATACAGTGTCACAGGCCCAGCACCACCTTCAGTACTGTATACAGGAATCAGATAGCAGTGATCTGGCCCTCCAATGGTCTGAGAGACAGTGAACTGGCCCCCTATGTAAAAAGTTTGGGGACCCTTCTGTTAAAGCTTCCTTGAAGAAGCCTAAGGATTCTAAGAGATGTAAGTGAGATGATCATCTCAGACAGTTCAAGGACACAGACAGGAAATGGGTGTATCTGAGATGAAGTGTGTAGGAAACAGCAAGAAAGTCGGTCTAACTGAATCATGGTGTCTGTGAAGGAACTATGGCTAATAATAAGTTCACCCAGGCAATATCTGAAGGTTTAGTGAACTGCAAGTGCAACAGGAAACAGTTTACATGACAGCCACCAGGGCTAATATGGCATCAGACAGCACATAGTATAGAACAAGAATGGTCCACACATCCTGCCTAGGCCAAAACACATTTGCAGCAATTGTGCTTTGTCCCAAAAGCCACCTAATGAGAAGCATGAGGATAAGGGAGAGACTCAAGGAGGCTCTTTGGCTTGTTGAATGATGCTGGAATAGAATTCCATACAAAGCAGAGTTGAAGGAACTGGGAATCTTTAGTCTGAGAAAGACTTTAAAAAAAAAAAAGGACCTGGGCTTTCTCTCAGACCAACATCTCACCCTGAATCACACAATCTATGCTTGTAGGGCTTCAACCCCAAACTACCAGACCAAGGCAAGCTCCCTAGGATTATGTGACATTATTCTAGAAATCCCAGTGGCAGCAAAAGTAAGAAAAAGAAGGGAATTAGAGACAAACAGGAGCAAACAGAGACTAAATTCTCTCAGAGAATCACCAAAGCAACTGAAACAATAACTTGAGTGAAGTAGGACACAAAATAAATCCACAAAAATCAAAAGCATTTCAATATAGCAATAACAAAAACTATGAGTAAATACTAAAAAGAGAAGTGCTAATAACAATAAATACATAAGGCATAAAATAGATGAGATTCAGTCTACAAAGGCACACACTTAAGACTTGTATACATATATTAAGAGAGTTTTCTTAATTTCTCCTGTTTTCTCTTTTTTAAAAAAACCCTTACCTTCTGTCATGGAGTCAATACTGTGTATTGGCTCCAAGGCAGAAGAGTGGTAAGGGCTAGGAAATGGGGGTCAAGTGACTTGCCCAGGGTCACACAGCTAGCTCTTTTCTCTTTAAGAGGCAAGGGAGCAAAAAGATTTCTAAGTAAAAGCCCCCCTGCTGTGCAGGCTGTCAGTTGATGACAGGAGGGTGTAGCTCAGAGTTGGTATGTGAGTTGCAGGCAGTTGGAAAGGGGCTTTTGTCTTTAGGTCCCCTGGGGAGAGGAGTGTCTGGTTATGTCTCTGAGACAAAGGAGCAGTTGGAAAAACAACTGACAGCGGGCAAAAAGAAAACAGATTTAAGGAGATAGAAGGTGATTAATACTTGTTGATTAAAGCCAATTGATTAACTTAGATAGGTAGTTAGATAGTGAGTATATTTTTAGATAGACAGAGTAGGTAGATAGACTGGGCCTGGCCTGGCCGAAGAAACTGCCCTTGAAGGCAGATAGATTTAAGGTTTTTTAGAAATTTTAGTTAGGATTGTGATCTTAGGTATAGGTATTAAGAATTCTCTCACTTTCTTCCTTTCTTTTTCCTATCTGAACTCTCCTCAAAATAAACTGTTTTGTGTTTAAGAAATTGATCTCCTGACCTCTGTTCAAACTCCTACCAAAAAATTTAACCTTTCACAGCCATATCCTCCCTGAGATCCATTGGGGAGACCAGTCTCCCCAATGGATCTTTCAAACAAATTATCCTGTACTCTATATTAGAAACAGGGAGAAGTGAAGAAAGAAAGAAAGCAAAACAAATCTTGCAACATGCAAGTCTCAAATAATGTACAATTATAAATATTTACAGTTATAATCACAAAATTCATACTATATATAAATAAAACCTATTCTTATTAAACTCTACAGAAATAAGAACCTAAAGATATTAATCCAAATAAACCTTATAATTACTATGCACAAAAAAGTACAAGAGCCTTATATACATATTATATACCTATAATATCCCCCCTGAGGTAGATATAATATCCCTGCTGAGGTGAGTGATGATCAATACTTATAACCTTTTGAAACACTTTACCATTTATTTAGTTATTATAGTAACTATATATATATATATATAAATACATACAATTTCAAAACATTTTAATAAAATTAGGAACTCATGTTAGGTCTAGCCAATATAATAAAAATGCTGATACTGCCTAAATTAATTTATAGACTTAGGGTGCTACAAATCAAATTATGAAGAGAAAACTCTGATGAATTCAACAAAATTAAAAATTCATTTGAAAAAAACAAAAAGTTTAAAGTCTTAAGGAAAAATAAATTAAGAAAAAATAATTTTGAAAGGGTGAATGCATATGGAACATTTCTTTCTGTTTTTGACCTCCATGGGGTCACAATGAGAGCCCTTGGTCCAAGTCTCTACATATCTGTGCTGCTTTCTCAGATGCCTAAGGAAAGTCGGGCAAGTACTGCTGGTGGAGCTTCGAAATAGTCTAACCATGCTGCAAAGCAATGTGGAATTAGGCTGAAAAACTGACTAAAATAGTCATACCATTTGGTCCAGAAATGCCCCTGCTAGGAAAATTCTTAAGGTAAAAGAAAGGTATCACATGCTTTGGTATTTATAATAGCATCTTCTGTAATAACAAAGAACTGGAAACAAAATAGATTCCTATTGATTGGGAAATAGACAAGCAGATCATAGTACCTAATTACTCCACTACCAGAATCAGTAACTATGAGAAATTCCGAGAAATATTAAGAGATTTATATGACCTGATGCAGAGTGAAGTAATAACACACACATCTAAAATATGTGTAATTTGGGAGGGGGTATATGTGGGTATGTATATGGAAACACATACACATAATATCCGTGTCTATGCCCACATATATTAACATAAAAATTCTGTGCATGTACATGTTTTGTGGGTGCATTTTGTGATTCTTTGTGTATATATATATATACACTATAGTTTTTGTGTGTGTGTACACCTATAAATACATGCACATATAATAATGATATCCAAGTCTGACTGAAGAAATTAGAAAATTAATGTTCTCTTCCTGTAATGGTGAGGGATTCTGGGTGTATAATACTGTATCCATAGAACTGTCAGGATCAACTGATGGTTGGGGCACTTTTGTGGAAACTTATTTTTTTAATGTCTTTTTTGTTCATACAAGGAATGGTTCACTGGTTAAGAGAGTGATAAGAAATATTGGAAAAAGAGCTATTGTTAACCAAAAAAGGTAAGAAAAAAAATTTAAAGAATACAAACTAGCAGACATCACAAGAAAAACTGTTCAAATTATCAAATAATCATAAAAATTCAAATGAAAATAACTCTGAAATGTAACAAATCCTATTAAAGGATTATAAAATTTAATGCTGGAAGAGTGATAAAATAGACACTATTAGACCAGTTGTAAGAGCTATAAAATAATGCAGTATTTTTGGAATGAAAGAGAACAATTTACACCTTTGAGTTTCCTGATAGTGCAATTAAGGGCAGCAGTGTCAAACTTGCAGACTCCCAAGTGCCATAACTAGGAAATGTTTAATTTAATAAATAAAAATACAGTATGATATAGCATATGTTAATTTTTTTAATTTCCTAATTCAATATGCTGCCCTGAGATTTGTTTCTACTTCAGTTCAACACTACTGGTTAAGAATATAACCTAAAGGGGCAGCTAGGTAGCTCAGTGGATTGAGAGCTAGGCCTAGAGATGGGAGGTCCTAGGTTCAAATCTGGCCTCAGACACTTCCCAGATGTGTGACCCTGGGCAAGTCACTTGACCCCCATTGCCTAGCCCTTACCACTCTTCTGCCTTGGAGCCAATACACAGTATTGACTCCAAGACGGAAGGTAAGGGTTTAAAAAAAAAAAGACTATAACCTAAGTAGAAAGAGAAATTCCATTTAAAATTACTCCAGGTAATATAAAATACTTGGGAATCTATTTGCCAAGACAAATGCAGGGATTATATGAACACAATTACAAAACACTTTTCACACAAATAAAGTTAGATCTAAACAAATGGAAGAATATTAATTGTTCATGGTTAGGCTGAGCTAACATAAAAAAAATTACAATTCTACCTAAATTAATTTATTCAGTGCCATACCAATCAAACTACTAAAACTTATTTTAAAGAACTAGAAAAATAATAACAAAATTCATCTGGAAGAACAAAAGATCAAGAATATCAAGGGAATTAATGGAAAAAAATGTGAAGGAGGGTGGCCCAGCAGTACTGGACTTTAAACTATACTATAAAGCAGTGTACTATAGTAAACTGTACTACAAAGCCATAATCATCAAAACAATCTAGTACTGACTAAGAAATAGAAGAGTGGATCAATGGAACAGATTAGGCGTAAATGACCTCAGTAAGCTAGAGTTTGATAAAACACCAGCTTTGGGGAGAAGAACAAAACTGACAAATTAAATGATAAGAACAAAATTTGCAAAAACTGTGGGAAAATTAGGACACAGAATAGTAAAAATTAAGTTTAGATCAGTATCTCACAACCAAGACAAGTTCAAAATAGGAATATGATTTAGACATAAAGGGTGATAGTATAAGTACATTAGAGGAACAAAGAATAGTCTACCTGCCAGACCTATGAAGAAGGGAAGAATTTATGACCAAATAAGAGATAGAGAACATTATAAGATGTAAAATGAATAAGTTTGATTATATTAAATTAAAAAGGGTTTTGTACAAAGCCAATGCACCAAGATTAGGAAGGAAAAAACAAACTGGGGAAAAAAATGTATAACAAATTTCTTTGATAAAGGTCTCATTTCTCAAATACATAAAGAATTTTATATATTATATATACTATGTATTACATAAAAATATAAATCAAATTTATAAGAATCCAAATCATTCCCCAATTGATAAATGGTCAAAGGACATAAATAGGCAGTTTTCAGATAAAGAAATCAAAGCTATCAACAATCATCTGAAAAAATGTTCTAAATCACTCCTAATTAGAGAAATGCAAATTAAAGCAACTCTGAGGCATCACCTCACATCTAGCAAATTGGCCGATATGACAGTAAAGGAAAATAATAAATGTTGGAGGGGATGTTGCAAAATTGAGACCTTAATTCACTGCTGGTGAATTTGTGAATGAATCCAACTATGCTGGAGTGCAATTTGGAACTATGCCCAAAGGGTGCCAAAAGAATGTCTGCCCTTTGATCCAGCCATAGCACTGCTGAGTTTGTACCCCAAAGAGATGATAAAAATGGGAAAGAATTTACTTATACAAAATTATTTATAGCTGTGCTCTTTGTGGTGGCAAAAAACTGGAAAATGAGCGGATGCCCTTCAATTTGTGAATGGCTGAACAAATTGTGGTATATGTTGGTGATGGAATACTATTGTGCTCAAAGGAATGATGAACTGGTGGGATTCCACGTGAACTGGAAAGACCTCTAGGAATTGATGCAGAGTGAAATGAGCAGAACCAGGAGAACATTGTACACAGAGATGGATACATTGTGGCACAATCAAATGTAACTGACTTCGCTACTAGCAATAGTGCAATGACCCAGGACAATCCTGAGGAATTTATGGGAAAGAATGTTCTCAACATCCAGAGAAAGGACTGTTGGAGGAGGAATACAGATGAAAACATATGATTTATTACGTGTTTATTTGGGTAAAGGATTTGGGGTTTGGGGCTCTATTAGATTACTCACTTACAAAAATGAATAATATGGAATAGGTATTGTGTGATCATACATGGCTAACCCAGACTGAATTGCTTACCAGCTCGGGGAGGGGAGGGAAGAAGAAGAGCCAATTTGGATCACATGACTTTGGAAAACTTATTCGGAAATTTGTTATTATATGTAAAATTTTCTTAAATGAAGAACTATATACCCTAAGAACTATGGAGAAAAGGTTTTTCTCTGCAAAATTGGTCATAAAAATGCTATTTAAAATAGGAAAAACTTGGAAATAAACCATGTGTCTAACAATTAGAAAATGGCTAAATAAAGTTGTATGAACTAAATTAAATGTAACTCTGGCAAAAGGAATTTTACATAAGAATAAAACAATATGAGAATATTTGCCCATGATACAAACCATCTAATTTTGTACATTAAAAACTCAAGTGATTCTGCGGTTCCACTTATTGGACTGGCAAAGATACACATAAAGGAAAATGACAAGTGAAGTTTGACTCTAGAAAACTGCCCATGAAGGCGCTATTGTGGGCCTGTGAAATGGTCCCATTAGACCGAAGGAGCCGGGAGGGTTTAAAGACACTTGGAGGCGGCTCCTCCCCCCTCACAGAAAGGAGGAACAAGGGATTCCCCACAAACAGCACTGGGTATTACTGCACAGGTCAGACATGATGAAAGGGATGATTTCAGGGAAAACAGAAAACCGTATGGACTGACCTAGAGAGAACCAGAACCAGAACTATCTCCTCAAGCTTCTCACATCTTTAGCCCACCCCATATGCACCCCCAATTAAGTCACTGGCCTTCAGTCTCACCTTCTATCCTAAAATCAACTTGAAGCAGAAGGGTGAGGGTGGGTAAAGGGGGGTGAAGTGACTAGTCCCAGGGAGGCTGGGAAATGTCTGAGGCCACTCTGGAACGGAGGACCTCCCACTGGTCCGGTGCCCACCCCAAACTCCAGTGTTCTGGGTCAAAAAGGAATTCCTTTCTGCTTCCTGAGAGGAGCTCCCCCTTCTTACCCTGGACTCCCCCTAGATCAGCAATGGCCACCCTCTGCCACAGGTGCCAAAGATGGCACCCTTCCCCTCAGAGTTCACTACTAGAAAGGCAGAGGAACTCTATGGAGCTGCTGCCCTCCCCAGCCCTGTGCCCAGCAGCCAATGAGAACACACAGGAGGCGGGGTTGGGAAGGGTTCCCCCCCCTTTCCCTGAGGACATTCCTCATTTCCAGGCACCCTCCCACTCCAATGGGAGCGCTTCCTACCTCTCTGGTAGGGGAAGGGAGCCCTCAGTCTAGGGTTGGATGTGGGCGGGGCCTGGCACTCGTTCACTAAAAGGTTTGCCATCACTGCCCTGGCTCTTCCACTAACAAGCACTCCAGTACCTACTCTAATCCTCCCTCATACCCGCCCCCATGAAAGACATCATTCCTGATTCCCCTCCCCCCCTCCACAGGGCTTCCAAATGAATGCATTCCTCTTTATTTCTGAGCTCATTTGGGAGTCTCACATTCTGGCAATGGGCAGCCTGTCCAGAAAGGGGATTCACCCCAAAGCTCCCAGCAACACTGGCTAAGACTCCGCCCAGCTCCTGGACAACCTCACGGAGTTTTGGACCTCAGCCTTCCCTCCTGGAACCTGGAGCCTCTGCGGTCTGCTGCCCTCCCTGAGTGCCCTCCAACATCTCCCCGGCCAGAAAAGACTCCCCCAAAACGCCGAGGCAGCAGCCTACTTCAGGAGATGGCCGCTTCCTCCCCAGCCTCCCCAGCCTCCCCGTCCAGGGACGCCAGGTCTGTGTGTCCTGCCCATGCCCTGAGGCCATCTGTGGCTGACCGGAATGGGATCAGCGACAAAGGCGCAGGGCAGGGTTTAGCCTGGGCTCCACCAAGATCTTCCTTCTGTGTCCCCCCATTTCCAGGCCAAAGAAGCCAAAGGCGCACCCAGGAGCTTGGCAGACGGAGCTGAGCCTGGAGTGCGGAGGTCCTGGTTTCCTAGCTGGGTGACCCTGGGCCAGTCACTTCCCCCCTCACCTCGTCTCCTGCCTCGGAATGACGCTCATGGGGAAGAGCTTCAAAAGAAGATCCAGTTCCCCTCCAGCCTTTTCCAGGGTTTCTTTTGACCCCCAACAGCGGGCGCCTTGCCCAGAAATCACCTCCCATCACCTCCCGTGGATGCAGTGCTCAAGGCGACGGTCACCGCACTGGAACCCAGGACCTCCTGGCCAGGCCTTGCTCTCTGTCCATCCAGCTGCCCTACCCTGTGTCCTGCCACAGCACCGGTTTCTCCTGCTTCTCCTCAGCCTCAGCCCAAGCACTGAATGAACCCTGAAAACTGGCAGAAACCCCAAAGTACCAGTGCAGCGAGCGAGGCCCACGCGTGACCTGCGTGGAAGCATGACTGGCCCAACAATGCTGGGAAAGGGTTGGAACCATCCAAAGGAAAGGGCATGAACGTCGCCACGAGGCCTCCGGCCTGCCGGAATGCCAGGCCTCAGTCACAAACCAGGGTTTAGCAGCTGCCTAGCCGGTAAATGATTTGAAAACACCCAAGAGCTCAGGGCAGCGGCCGCCAGCCTCGGCACTCACCTGGAGTCAGGGTACCGGATGCGCGTCTCTTTGACCTCCGGGGGGCTTCTGCCCTCTCAAACAGGACCTTCACTTCCTCTTCGGACACGGGGAGTCCTGCATGGGGAGAGAAGGCAGGCTGAGTCCCGGGCACCCGGCCAGGAAAGGTCTGCGCCTGGGGCTGTCTGGGAGTAAGATTAGTCCCAGCAGTCCCGGGATCCTCGCCAAGGACTGGCTCTGGGCAGAAGGTAAGGGCCGGACAACTGGGGGCACACCTGAGGCCAGATTTGAACCCGGGACTTCCGGTCTCCAGGCCGGACTCTATGCCCACTGAGCCCTGAAGCACTGGCCATAGATGAGGCCCCTCCGTGGCTTCAAAGAAGAGGGGGAAGGGCTGGAGCTCGGATTCCTGACGCCCTGAGCAAGACTCTGGGACCTGGAGCCCCCCTCCCCCATTCCTTCCTGCCACAGCGAGACAGCCTCAGCAGCTCGAGGAAAGCGCTGTTAGGGCCAGGCCACCCCAGATCCGGGACTCTTTCGGACCTCCTCGGCGCCCTGCCCTGCCCTTCCAGACCAGCATCTTAAACCCTGAAGTCTAAAGCACAGCGCCCCACTCCCTCAGCATTTCCTGTTATGGAGAAGGTGCCAGCCTCGGCCCAGGGGAGGACTTATCCAAGATGGCGCCCGGATGGAGCCTCTCGGCTCCGCCCCCTTCATCCCTTCCGGCCCGCCTGGAGGCAGAGCCCCCCCATCTAGTCACTCAAATGATTTTCCATCAGCACAGCCAGACCAGTGACTCCCTACTCCTACAGCACCTCCATCTGGCCCCGCCTCCCTTCCCAGACTTTAATGTTTTATTTTCCCCAATTATAGGTAAAAACAATTTTGAACGTTTTTTCAAATGCCCCTCTGGGGGACCCGGAGCCATCAGATCTCAATGGGCACCCACAGGAAGTGCCTCCCCTATTAGCTCCTCCACCTCTTCGGGCCGTCTGGCCAAGGGTTCTGCAGTGCCCCCCCCCAGCTGGCCAACAGCCCTTCGCGCACTTCTTTGCTCCCCCAGAAAAAGCTGCTGGAATGTTTCAGGGCCTCTCGGGCCTTTTCTCCTTTGTAAACTCTCCGGGACGTAGTGCAGACCTAGCCAAGGCACCGTGGCCAGGATGGAAACACAGCTTCAGTCTCCAATTCCCCCCCCCCCCCGTTAGTGCCCCGATCTCCAGGTCTCCCCCTTTTGGACAGAGGCAGCTGCTACCTCCGCTCTGCTTTCATCTGCATTTTCCTCATTTTGGGGCAGAGAGCCAGACCAGACCAGGAAGCCTCAGATACTGCCTGGCGGCATGACCCTGGGAAAGCCACTTGGCCCACTGCCTGACTAGGGATCGCTTTTGCTTCATCCTTGGCCCATTTATCCGCTGGAGAACGACTTCTCTTTTTGCAAGGTTGACGCCGTTCTCCATCCACCTGAGAAAGGAGGTCTTCACGAGAAATCATTGGGGAAAAACCTTCCCGGGCTTTCTGCTTCCCTCCTCATCTTGGCTGCATTGATTTTGTTGCTACAAAACCTTTTACACTCAATAGAACGGAAATGATCCCCTTTTACATGTCATACTGTTCTCTAGCGCTTGTTTGGCCCCAAATTCTTCCTTTATCCAGAGATCCGACAGGAAACGAGTTCATGCTCCCCCTTTCCTTATGGCACCACCCTTTCCGGCTACATTAACGTCTCCTGGGGAGCTTATTTTGGCACGTGGCTTTCTAGCCCCAGCCTCTGCCCTACTGTTTTCCGGTGTTCCCAGCAGTTTTGGTCAGAGTGAATTCGTGTCCCCAGCTTGGCTCACTGGGTTTATCGAACACTATCATGATCCGCTCCATTTTTCAGCCAGGACCAGACTGTTTAGATGATTTCGGTTCAGCCATGGTTTGAGATCCCCTATTATTAGGTCAGTTACTTCACTTTTTTTTTTTAGATTTCTTTGATATTCTTGGCCTTTTGCTCTTCCAGATTTCATCATTTTCTCAACTCTAGAAAATAATTTGGGGGCGGTTTGATTGGCATTGATTAAGGAGATCAATTTAGGTCGAATTGTTGCTTTATTATATTACTGTATTGGCTCTGCTTATCCTAAGGATTAATACTTTTCCAATTGTTTAGATCTGATTTTATTTGTGTGAAAAGTGTTCTGTAATTGCCCTCTTACAGCTCCTGAGTATTTTATATGATTTATAGTTAACTTAAATACAGTTTCTTTTTCTATGCCTTCACGCTGGATTTTGTAGGTAATATGTTGAAAGGCTGATGATTTAGGTGGGCTTATTCTATATTCTGCAATTTGGCTAAACATTTCGTCTATTTTTAGCGGATTCTCTAATATGCCATCGTGTCCTCTTCAAAGAGGGATGGCGACTTTCTTCATCCTCTGTGCCGATTCCTTCCATTTCTTTCCTCTCTATGTGTTACTGCTAGCCATCTAGAACAATCTTGAACAATAGCAGCAATAAGGGGCCTCCCTGCTTGCCCTGGATCTTGTGTGCGAATGTGTGTGGGAGGGGGCTGGTCATGAAGGCTTTGGATCCCAACTATTTCAGGAGGATCCCTTAGACATCTCAGTGGAGGGCAAACCAGAAGAGATCTGTGGTGGGAGAACCAACAAGAAGCCTGTTGAGACAGGATGGGGGTGGGGGAGATACTAGAAATTTTATTTGGTCTATTCAGTTGTGCCTGACTCTCTGGGACTCCATTTGGAGTCTTCTTGGCAGATTCCTTCTCCAACTCATTTTAAAGAGGAGGAAACTGAGACAGAATAAAGTGACTTGTTCAAAGTCACGCAGATAGTTTGCCATTTATTTCCTTCTCCAGCTTGTTCTACAGAGGAGGAAACTGAGGCAAGCAGGGTGAAGTGACTTACCCAGGGTCACTACTAAGTGTCTAAGGCCAGATTTGAACTCAAGGAGATGAGTCTTCCTGACTTCAGGCCCAGAGTTCTAATCACTGCGCCACCTCGTTGCCCCATTGGAGAGGTCATGAAGGTAAAATCAACAAGACTTGGCAAGGTTGGCTGATGGGAGATGAGAGTGAATGAGGTGTGGATGACAGCTGAGGTGGGAGTCAAGGGGCCTGTCAGAAGGATGGAGGCATTTGGAGGGTTTCGGGAAGAAGTAATGACTTAGATTTTGGACGGGTTGTGTGGCAGATGTCCAATACAAATTATCTAACAGGCAATTGGAGCCATAAGAGAGACAGTCAGTAGACAAGAGCAGATCTGACAAACATCATTGATTCTCTTGATAGCCTCGACCTTTTGTTCTTCTAGATGAATTTTGCTATTTTTTTCTGGGTCTGTAAAACTTTTTTGCTCATTTGATTTGTATGGCCCTGACTAAGTAAATGAATTTAGGTTGAATTGCCATTTTCGTTATATTGGCTTGGCCTACCCATGAGCAATGGATATTTCTCCAGTTGTTTAGATCTGACTTTATTTACGTAAATCATGTTTTGTAATTGTGTTCATATAGTTTATATAATTCCAAAGGGGCAGATAGACCCCCAAAGTATTTTATATTGTCTGCAGTTATTTTAAATGGAATGTCTGTCTCTTCTTGCTGGATTTTGTTGGCAATATATGGAAAAGCCAATGATTTGTAGGGCTTTATTGAGAATTATTTCCACTAGTTTTCTGGTGATTTCCTAGGATTCTCTAAGCATACCATCATAGTATTTGCAATGAGCAATAACTTGGTTTCTTTGTTGCCTGTTCTTATTCCTTCTGGTTTTTTTCTTCTCTTATTGTATAGCTATAGGTTTTAGGTAAAGATTCCTTGTGATTTTAAGGAAAGATCCACTGATTCCCATTTCCTAGTATTTTTAGGTAGGAATTTATTTTGTCTAAAGATTTTTCTGCCTCTATCGAGATGATTGTATGATTTGTGTTGGCTTTGTTATTGATATGGTCAATTATGCTGATGGCTTTCCTAATACTGAACCAGCCCTACATTCCGGGTATCAATCCCATCTAGTCCTAGAGAAGGATGCTCGAGGCATATTGCTGTAATCTCTGCTAACATTTGCATTTTAGTTCCAATCTTTTTAACCTCACTCCTCAATGGCCCCAGCCTCCTCTCCTGGCTGTTCCATGAATAAAACATCCCTTCTCTGGGCATTTGTCCCGGCTGCTCTCCTCCAACACAACCGCTGCCCTCTCTGGCTTCCTTTAAGTCCCAACTGAAATCTCACCTCCTCCTACCTGTACCAGACCTCAAAGGGTACCACACAGTAATCAGCAACAAGACCCTGGTCCTGGCTAAGAGATGGAGTGGTGGATCAGTGGTAGAGCCAAGCTTTTAGGTCAAGAACCCACTACCTGACAAATACTGCTGGGAAAACTGGAGAACACAGGAAGAAATGAGGCCGAGGCCAACAACTTAGACCATATACCAAGCTAAGGTCAAGCATGGCTTATGACTTAGAGATAAAGGCTGACACCATAAGCAAATTGGGGCAACGTGGAATCGCTAACCTGCCAGATCTATGAAGAAGGGGAGAATTTTTGGCAAAACACGAGACAGAAGGCTTTAGGAAATATAAAATGGGCCATTTTGGTTACACTAAATTGTAAGTTTTGCACAGGTAAAATGAATGCATCCCATATAAGAAGGAAAGCAAAAAGGTGGGGAAATTGTTATAGCAAGAAGCCTCATTTCTCAACTAGTCATTCTCTAATTGATAAAATGGTTAAACAGGTTGTTTTCAGACAGAAATCAGAGCTATCTACAGTCATATAAAAAATGCTCTCGATTGGGTAAATGCAAATTAAAATAATTCTGAGGGAAAATGTACGAGTGGATGTAGGAAAATTGGGACATAATTTGGGCATTTTTGATGGTTGTGAACTGAGACAACCATTCCAGAGGGCATTTTGAAACTGCTCAAAGGGCTATAAAACACTGCATACCCTTTGATCCAGCAATACCACTAAAGGTCTAGACCTCAGAGATTAAAAAAAAAGTGGAGACCTGTTTGTACAAAAATATTTATAGCTGCTCTTTTTGTGGTGGCAAAATATTGGAAATTGAGGGGACCCATCCATCGGAGAATGGCTCAACGAGTTTGGGTATATGAGTGCAGTGGAATACTATTGTGCCAGAAGAAATGATGACTATTAGCTATACCAAAGCTATATTATTTATATATGTATATTTAAACGATGTTCTAAAGTGGCATCTGGTACTGGCTAATCTATAGAGTGGAGGACCAATGGAATAGATTTGGCACTCAATACCCAGTGGTAAATGACCACAGTAATATTGTGTTTGACAAACCCAAAGAGCTAAGCTTTTAGAAGAACTTACAATTTGACAAAAAACTGTTGGGGAAAACTGGAAAAGAGTCTGGCAGAAATTATGCATAGACCAACACTTCAGGCCATATACCAAGGTAAAGTCAATATGGACACATCATTAGAAATAAAGGGGTATACAATAAACAAATTAGGGGAGCACAAGATCGCTTACCTGTCAGACCTATGGATGAGGGAAGAATTTAAGTTAAAACAAGACAAAGAGAACATTAGGAGATATAAAATGAATTACTTTGACTACATCAAATTTAAAAGTTTCTGCACAAACAAAATCAATGCCACCAAGATTAAAAGGCAAACCACAAACTGGGAAAAAATCATTATAGCAAGTGTCTCTGACAAAGGCTTCATTTCTCAAATATAGAGAATGGAGTCAAATTTATAGGAATACAACACATTTCCCAAATGATCAAATGATATGAATAAGCAATTTTCAGATGAAGAAATGAAAACTATCTTTAGTCCTATTAAAAAATAGCATAAATAATTATTGATTAGAGAAATGCAAATTAAAACAACTCTGAGGTACCTCCTCATGCCTATCAGACTGGCTAATATGACAAAAAGGTAAAATGATAAATGTTAGATGAGGTGTGGAAAAATTGGAACACTGATACACTGTTGGTGGAGCTGTGAACTGATGTAACCATCCTGAAGAATATGAAACCAGGCTCAAAGGGCCATAAAACTGTGCATACCCTTTGACCCAGCAATCTCATTACTGAGTCTGTATCCAAAGAGTTTAAAGAGGGGAAAGAACCTACCTGTACAAAAATATTTATAGCAGCTCTTGTTGTGGAGGCAAAGAACCGGAAACTGAAGGGATGCCCATCAACTGGGGAATGGCTGAACTAGTTGTGGAATGTGCTTGTAATGGAATACTATTGTGCCATAAGGAAAGACAAACAAGATGATCACAGAAACACCCGAATGACTTCTACAAACTGATGCAAAGTGAAGTGAGCCGAGCCAGGAGAATGTTGTCCACAGTAACAGCAATAATGGATGATGATCAACTATGAAGGGCTTGGTTGTTATCAGCAAGGCAAGGATCCGGAGTCTCATACAAAAATGGACATCCACCAACACAGAAGGAACAGACTGAGTCCAAATGTAAATTGAGACACACCATTCTTGACTTTATTTCCTCAGCGAATTTTTGCCTAGTGTCAGCAATGAGTCTTCTTCCACACATGACAAGCATGAAAATGTATTCTAGGATGGCATATGTAAGGCCTCTATCACATGACCTGCCTTCTTGGGGGCGGGGCTCGGTGGGGAGGGAGAGAGAGAGAACATGGATTGCAAAATATCAGAAAATGAACATTAAGAAATTGTATTGACATGTAATCGGGAAAAAATAAAAATTTATTATAATAAAGAAGAAATATTAAAAAATGGCGAGCAGGATGATTTCAAGAAAACCTGGAAGGACTAACTTAAAGTGGTGCCGAGTGAAGTGAGCAAAGCCAGAAGAAAATCGTACACAGAAACAGCAATACGGTACAATAACGACTCTGCGTGACGTAGCTATTGTTAGCGATCCAAAGATCTAAGACAATTGCAAAGGACACACGATGAAAATGCTTTCCACGTCCAGAGAGGGAACTGATGGAGCATGAACACACATCAAAGCAGACTCTTGGCACTTTATTTTCTTTGTGCAGGTTCTTTTTTTTTTTTATATGAGACATCTACAATGTGACCACTATGGAAATGTTTGCTGTGCCATCATATGTATAATCTCTATCCACTGCCAATGGCTTACCATTATCAGAAAGGGGGGAAGGGAAGGAAAGAATTTGGAACTCAAAATTTTAGAAAACTTAAAATTGTTTTTACCTATAATTGAGAGAAAAATAAAATATTGAAAGAATTTTTTAAAGTGGAGAGTAGGGAAAAAGCAAGTTCCTTGAGGTCCAGGCCTGTTACTTTTATATTTGTATCCCCAGCACCTATCACAATTCTGGCATTCAGTAGGTGCTTAATTTTTTTTTTTTAATGGCCTTTGGCTAGGCCTTAAGAGTGAGTGAAGCAGTACTGAAGAATCAATCGGTCTGGAGCCACGGGCATGGATTTGTGGCTTACACACAACCAGTGATGAATAAAACTTAGCTAAGTAGAAAAAAAACCAAATGCCACTTCCTCCAGGAAGCCTGTCACAACCCCTCTTAATTTCGAAGTACCTTCCATCTGTTAATTCTTTCCTATTTCTCTTGTATAAAGCAGGCTCAGTATCCATTTGTTTGCCTGTTGTCTCCCCCAATAGATTGTAAGCTCCAGGCTTGAGAACAGGGACTGCCTTTTCTTTCTTTTCTAGCCCCAGAACTCGGCACAGAGCCTGGCACATCGGCGGTGCCTGCGCAACGTTTCCTGATTGGTTGAGGTGGTCTCGGGGCCTCCTGCCCCATCCGTCAGTTTTGGTTTTCAGACACACACACCCCTCCCCCACCTCCCCGAGGGGCAGCGGCGCTTACCGAGGGAGACCATGTTCTGGTAGTTCTCGAGCATCACCTCCTTGTACAGGGCCCGCTGGGCCTCGTTCAGGCGCTTCCACTCATCCCGGCTGAAGTTCACTGCCACGTCCTGGAATGTCACTGAGGCCTGAAGCAAACACATTCATGCTTCACCAGGGGGTCCCTGCTCCAAGGGTTTTGCCCGACTTGGAAGTGGGGCCCTTGTTCTCCTCGCTCGCCCTTACCCCGGTGAGCCCCAAAAGATGCCATGTACAACCCCCAGTCTGTGTCCACCTGAAGTACAAATATTCATTTCTCTTTATTGCCCTCCCGCAATGGGGACAAGCTTGACCCCTGCCAGGCACTAGTGGAAATCGTTGGCCACAGGTCCCCGATGCCTCGAGGTGGTAGAGACAAGGGTAACCTGTCACCCCAGATTATGAGAGCATAAACTATGGAAAACAATTCATTACCTGAAGTTCCTAACAAGGGACAGTGACTGATTGTACGCTGGGCTGATTTTTTTAACCCTCCCCTTCCCAGATATGTTTAAGCCTAACAAGTTAAACTGTCTCCTTCCCTCCTGGCCTGCCTGTGAAATGAGGGGCAAGTCCGGGAGCCGTAACCCCATGGCCAGGCCCACACTGTGCTATGTGCTTTCAGGCTCCCCCAAAATATAGTAAGCCTGCTGAGCCCCACCTTGTGGTCAGCGAGAGGCCAGGGACTGGACTGATTGATTACTGTTAGCCTCACTAATCGGCTGATCATGCCCGACCATTATCTCAGTTTACTTTAATTTTCTTTTTTCTTCTTTTTAAAAAAAAAATCTTACCTTCCATCTTGGAATCAATACTAAGTATTGGTTCCAAGGCAGAAGAGTGGTGAGGGCTAGGAAGAGGGGTTAAGTGACTCTTCCAAGGTCACACAGCCAGGAAGTGTCTGAGGCCAATTTTGAACCCAGGACCTCTATCTCCACTGAGCCACTTGGCTGCCCCATTTACTTTAATGTTCACAATATAGCCCAGACATGGTGCTGAATGATGAGCTGGATACTTGCTCCGATACTCTATTTTATCTGGGATGCTTTGGGATGAGGTCCCTCCTGTGGGTGCCTTCTTCGTTTCCACCCAGAACCCGCCCCCCCTCCTGCCAGCACTGGGGAGGTTCGTAACCTAGTTTTTCTGCAGCTCCCTCTAGTGGTGGGAGGGCTGAAGCCCAGCCTTGCCGGCCCTCTGCTCTCCCGCAATTCTCTCCGCCATACAACCTGACTACAAAACCAATGGGGTGTCTGGGGGGCTTAGACGGTGCCCCGCCGCCCCTCCTCTGCCCAGTGTTCAGTAACGGGTCAGTCTTGGCTCCCCTTTCTGAAGGGCCCCCCATATCCCCCTTTGCGGAGAATTAGACCAGCTCTTCTGGACTCTCGCGGGTCCGGTGGGGCTGCCAGGCCCCGCTGTGCCCAGCCCCGAGGCTCCTCCTCTCCCAGCAGGCTTTTCTCCCCTCCCTTCCCTACTGCTCCTTCAGGTTCATCCTTGCTATTTGCTTCGCTCCTTTCCATAATTACAGGATCCAACTTGGACGCTCCCGCCCGCCGCCCCGCCCTCGTCCGTGGGTCAGTCCTGGGGGGCAAAGACCGCCCGCTCCAAGGCAGCCTTGCCCGGCGGAAATGAGGCCCCAGAGGGGGCCTCGCTTCTCCCTGATCCTCCCCTCCCGCCCCCCTGTATGGCTCGCGGGGTCTGGGTGGGAAGGGCTCCAAGGCTGTCGCAGTCCAATGTTTTCAACTAAACAGGACCCGTCGGGAGGACCCGGGTGCCAACATGGAGTAGGGCAGTGTGACCCTGGGCAAGTCACTAAAGCCCAGGAAGGGTCTTCCTGAGCGGAGTTCAAAGGCATAACTTGCCCTTTCTTGGGGCCACGGAGAGGCTCTGGCTGAGGACCCCCGGGGCTGCGGTCCGCGATCAGCCACCAAAGGTCCCTACGCGGGAGGGACATGGGGCGCCCGCGGGTGCCCTCACCTGAGACGGGTCTGGGGGAGGCCCCGAAGTCCCCGGCTCCTCCACCTTCCTCCTCTTGTCTGGAGGGGGCTCCCCTGGAGAAGGAGAGAGAAGTCAGGGTCCGCCCTGTTCCTCGGCTGCCCCCTAGCGGAGTCCCCAGCCTCTGCCTGAGGTGTGTGGGGGGGGGGGGCTGTATGCTCCCAACGCATGCGCAGGCGGCAGGCACCCAGCAAGGGGTTAATTAATGCAGCTGCAGTGAGCCTTGGTGGGAGGGAGGGGGACTGCGGCAGGGACTGCGGCAGGGACTGCGGCGGACCCCGCTGTGCGGACTAGGCGGACCCGCATTATGGAACCTCTGCAGTGCGGACCCCTGCAGCCGTGGGCGGTAGCCACCCCCTCTGCGGTCCTCCCATCCTCCACCTTGGCTGTTTTTGGGGGGCCGATTTCCCCAGTACCTCGCTTTCTGCCGAGGACTCACCCTGCCCCGGCCAACCCTCTCAGTGACGTGGTGACCCCCCAGACCCTGCCGCTAACGCCCTTGCGGACCCCTGCCCTGGAGGACCCCATGATGGACCCGCAGTGCAGTGACAGTCCATTCCTAAGCAATGACAGCCCCCCCCCATCCTGTTGTGGAGGCTCCCCTGCCCATCCCCCTCCCGGGCGGGATGATGGCTCCCTACAGTGGCACCTCTCGGACCTGACAGCTGCAGCCCCCCACTGCCCCCTGCTCACCTTTCCTCCGGAGCCTCCGGCTGGGGTCCTCCTTGGTCTTCGCTGCACGGCCTTTGGCCGCCCGCCGGGCGGCCTTTCTTGTCCCCATTGGATCCTGTGAGGGACCCGGGGATACCTGGGGGCTCAAAGACAGGATCATTGGCACCCCCGTCCCCCCCGCCCCCTCGGGTCCCAAAGAGACTACCTGTGGCTCCTTCAGTCCGATTCTTCCCCCATTTGAAAAGTGGGAACACAAGAGGATTCCCTGAGAGGAGCAGAGCACTGGGGGGTTGGGGGGGAAGCGTCCCCTCACCTCCCCTTCTCTCCTCCTCTTACCCCGCACCCACACCTGCTCTGCCCCACTCACTCACTCACTCACTCACTCACTCACTCACTCACTCTCTCGCAGACCCCAGCCTGACCGGGAGCCCACTCCCACACTGGTCCTTCCACGTACCCTTGACAGCAGACCCTGCTCTCTGGGACGTGCCCAAGGCTATGCGGGAGAGACCCTGCACATGCGCACTGGGCACTGCGCCCCTCTCCGCCCCCGCCTTCCGACTGGGTTGTCTCTGCCTTTGCCGCAGCGGGGTGGCAGTGCGCATGCGAGCTAGCACTCCGCCCCCGCCTCTGCGGACTTTAAGTCCAAGACCAGAAGAGCCATTCCCACAATGCATCACAGCCCTGACGCCTGGTCTGCGGCAGACCGCCATTAGTGGCATCGTGCCCCAAAGGGGGGGGTACTGCGTATTTTGGAAAAGGTTCCCGCAGTGCCACACTGCGCATGTGTGCTGCCGCATGGACTGCAGTCCCCAGAGGGTGTTCCCCTCCCTTCACCCCCCCCCCTTGTTATTGGGTTATAATTTTATTGAAGAACTCCCTGTAAATCATCATCATCAATACTTTTATTTGCCATTCTGGGGGATGCATGGATTCAGCAAAGGGCCCAGTTAGGGGTGGGTCTGGGCCATTTTCCAAGCCACTCGGCTTCCTCCCTGGGGAAATGCCCTGGCTGGGCTGAGGTCTCTGTGCCACAGCAGAGACACCCCCACCCCCCCATCCCCCACCCCGCGGGCCGCCCGGCCCCACAGCTGAGGCAACGCTACGACGACGCTGCCGGAGGCCATTTGGGCAGGGGCTCGGTCTGGCTAAATTCAAATGTTGGGCCTGGCAGGAAGAAATTGGGTAAAGTGGGTCCAGCCCGAAGGCTAGAAGCCGGGTTTCTCGCTCAGCTGGAGGCTGTTGGGTTGGGAAGTGGCCTCTAAAGGAAATGCATTAGACGTTCATTTGAGGACGAGTCAGCAGCAGCCCCTTCCCAGGGTTGTCTTCGCTGAAGCGCCGGCGGAACTCTCATCCCGACTTTAAATCTCGTTCTGACGCAGGCGGGCATTTCCCAAGTGACTTCATTACTCGATGAAAGTGACAAAACCACGTGTTCCCGTCAAATAACCCAGGATTTCATTCAAGGCTCAAGTCTCCTTGTTTGCTTAAAATTCCCAACAGCCTTCGGAAATCCTCCTTTTCTCCAGGACAGCCGCTCTTCGGCTAGAGGGAAGTGGGGGTGGGGGGGGCTGATCTTGGAGAGCTCTTTCTAGAACTGTAGATCTGTCTATAAATTATGAAGGGGGGGGGGCAGCTGGGTGGCTCAGTGGATGGAGAGCCAGGTCCAGAGATGAGAGGTCCTGGGTTCAAATCTGCCCTCAGCCACTCCCTAGCTGTGTGACCCTGGGCAAGTCACTTAACCCCCATTGCGCAGCTCTTCCCTTTCTTCTGTCTTAGAAGCAATACACAGTATTGACTCCAAGACGGAAGGTGATAAGAGCTTAAAAAAAAAAGACTATTGAATAAGACATCAGAAATATCTTGTCTTATTTAAGAATTTGCAGCAACTATTTATCTTAGAGAAAATTGATTTGTGGTCTGCCTTTGTTGTCTCTAAGTGATGGTGAATTCTCCTTAGGCCTTGTCATTTGTTGTAAGAGCAGCACTTGGGTGTGTTCAGGGCCCAGAGGCCTGGAAGAAGACCCAAGAAGGGGGGGGGGGGGGCTGTTCTGTTTCATTTGGTTGAGCCTAGTCGACACCTGGCTATTGAGGACTTACTTCATGCAGTGGGGGGTGATCTGGCTTAGCTTTCTGTGAACCCCGTCTCAAGGATTGTTATTCTAAAGGGGTGAAAATGTATTTCAGCAGCCACCGAGTTTGGGCACAGAAGCAAGCAGGCTGGCTCGGCATTTATGGCTTTTGTACACGCCAAGATCCTTAGCAGAATCTCGTTCTCCGAGGGGGGATGAGACGGTTGTAGTTAATCATGTGAACAAAGAATCGTAAGAGAAACCTTTTTGTGGAGGAAGATCAGGTGACTTTGTAGGGAAATGTATTTGCTTGTATAGATGTGGTTGTTTCTGGTAACCCAAAGCCATTGAGGGTATTTTAGTCCTAAGTTGTAGAAATCGGGGATAGATATCTCTTTCTGTCTCTCTGTCTCTGTCTCCCTCCCTCTCTCTCTCTGTCTCTCTCTCTGTCTCTGTCTCCCTCCCTCTCTCTCTCTGTCTCTCTCTCTCTCTGTCTCTGTCTCTCTGTCTCTTTCTCTCTCTCTGTCTCTCTGTCTCTCTCTCTGTGTCTCTGTCTCTGTCTCTGTCTCTCTCTCTCTCTTTTAACCGAGAAGCTAACTCTAAAGGGATCCTTTAGGGTTAATGAGATCAGAATCCAGAGGTCTGAATTCACTCTCAATGTATGACCTTCCTATTGGCAATGCGGCATTTTAGTGGCTGCATTAAATTGTATTAAGATTTCTTTTTCCAGCAGTTTTAGGAAAAGGTGTTACTAGTGACCTCTACTGGGAAAAGCAGACATCAGAGAAACTGCTTGGAGTACCAACATGATTCCAAAAGGCCTAAGAAGGGGGGAGCTGACAGCAGCAGAAAATGTCTCTGGAAATCAAACAGACGGATCATGAGTGTCCCAGATCTTGGATTTAATGGTCTAAACAAACCAGTGGGGGTGGGGTCCCATATCCCTTTCATGTCCTCCCCATGTGCTTTGGCAAGCCCTCACACCAGAGGTGCCAGTCCTCCCAGAACACTCCATTTCCTTATTTAAAGAATAGAAAAATAAGATTACAGAGGGGTAGCTGGTGGTTCAGTGGATTGAGAGCCAGGCCCAGAGATGGGAAGTCCTGGGTGTGAGAGGTAAAAATTATGGTTGGACTGAATATTTAAGAGTTGGTCGCAGGGGATTTAATTACTAAATCCCAATGAATTACTCAAGTCAGAATGACTTTTTAGGGTAGTTTATTTACAATAGAGGGAAGAAATTAAGGGAGAGAGAGAGAGAGAGAGAGAGAGAGAGAGAGAGAGAGAGAGAGAGAGAGAGAGAGAGAGAGAGAGAGAGAGAGAGAGAGAGAGAGAGAGAGAGAGAGAGAGAGAGAGAGAGAGAGAGAGAGAGAGAGGGAGAGAGGAGAGAGAGAGAGAGGGAGAGGGAGAGGGAGAGGGAGAGGGAGAGGGAGACGGAGAGAGAGAAGAGAATTCATTTTAGGTGTGTGGGATGGCCAGTGTAAAGGCAAAGTGGGGAGGAGAGAGAGAAATGGAATGTCCTGAGTGAAGAATAAAGAAAAGATGAATTTGACAGAATCATAGAGTACAAAAGGAGACATCCAGTGAAACTGTAGAGATAAATTAGAGCCAGCTTATGTGGGATTTTATCCTAGCAGAAGGAAGCCATTAGAACTGAATAGGGGAGAGGCAGCTAGGTGACTCAGTTGGATGAGAGCCAGGGCTAGAGATAGGTCTTGTTTTCAAATTTGAATTCACTTCCTAGCTATGTGACCCTGGGAAAGTCACTTAACTCCATTTGCCTAGCCTTTGCCACTTGTCTGTCTTAGAACTGAAAGTAAGACAGAAGGTTAGGGTCTTGTTTAGGCTTTTTTTTTTAAAAGAAAATTACTTTGGCAAGCAGTGTGTAGAATGGACTGGAATACTGAGAGATTCAACAGGAAGCCCAGATGAAAATGTTTCACCAATATAGTTGAGGTGATGAGGGCCTAAGGTGGCAGCTGTATAAATAAATGGAGAGATATAGATGGATTCAAATGTTGTGAAGGTAGAAATGGCAAATTTAACAACTAATTCGATACATGGCATGAGAAGAAGTGAGGAGTCCTGAATGATGACAAGATTATAAAGCTGGGGAAATGGAAGGGATGAAAGCACCTTTGACAGAAAAGCAAAAGTTTGGAAGAAAGGAAGGTTTGGGGGAAAAGATGATGAATTGTTTTGAGCATGATGAGCTTAAGACACCTATGTAGAAATGTCTGGATGTCATTTGCATAAATATGATAAACCCATGGAGGGGGTGGACAGGAATGATGATGGTGACTACTGCTACTGTTGTGGGACGAACACACCCAAGTTTGTAGCAGGATCTCACCTCAAGAATGGGGAGACTCAAACTCTGTTCAATCCAGAAAAATTTTATTTGAAGAGTGTGAATCTTAAAATTGCTCAAACTGTACCTTAGAAGATTTGGTTAAGTTATTCCCCATTCTCTACAATGGAGGTACTTGGTCAGGAATGTATTGAGAACTTTAAAATTACTCCACCCTGCTCAGACAGTGCCTTAGGGGAAGATAAAGTTGTAAATTCCTGATTGAACAATGAAAAGTCCCCAACTTATACTTAGAGTGAAGCAAAAAACCTAAGCTAGGTGGTCTATTTTTAGATCTAATACAAAAGGGTGCTAAGTATCTATAAAGGTTAAATTAATCACTAAAAGGTCAAGCAACTTACAAAAGGCAAGCTTAACAAAAGAGGTGTGAAGTTTTAGTCTACCCAGAGAAGGTGAGAACTAATGGAAAGTCCTGGGAAAAGTGTCTACTATGATTGGTAGATGTGAAAATTTAGGGGAGGTGACATAAGAGAAAAATCTCTTTAAAAGGAAGGGAAAGAACAAGTTCAGGGCAATTGAATTCAGTTACAATTTGAGTTCAGTTTGGAAGCTGAATTGGAGGAGGTCAGGAGTTCAGAGGAGGGTCTCTGAACTAAGTTCAGGAGTTGAGGATTTCAGTGAAGGACTAGATGATCTTGTGGTGAGTTATAAAAACTGATTAGTCTCCCTTAAGGCTCAGGCCAGGCCCTTTCTACTATTTTTCTTTTTTTTTCCTCCATCTCTTTTCCTTTAATTCCTTCATTTATATTAATTAAAATCTCCATAAAACCCAGCTGACTTGGTTATTTTCATATTTGGAATTTTCCCATGGCAACCACTTATTTTTTATTTAAATCAAGACACTAAAAATTATCTTTACAGTTTGGCTGAAACCTTTACAGTTTTGGCAATTCACAGTCTTGGAAACCCACATTTTCATGGTTACAAGAGATTTATGGTGGCATAATAGCCTAATAGCTAATAGAATAGTCTGGGGGCTGATCAGGTAGCCCAAGGACTGATAGATTAGGCTGGGGAGTAGTAGAATAACCTCTCTGGAGTTGATAACAGCAGCTCTCCAGGTGCAGAGTAGCAGCTCCATAATCCTGGGTTGATAGAGTAGCAGCCTTGGAGCAGATAAGTAGTTCTTAGGGTGACAGAATAGCCCAATAGGTAATGCAGTAGCAGCCCCAGGTGTGGAATCATAACCCCAAGTAGGGAGTAGCAACCTGAGGTGTGTATATTTATTTCAGAAGCCTTGGAGTTTGTCATCTCCCAAAATGAGAAATCTTCACCTCACCTCTCCTGAAAAACAAAACAAAACAAAACAAAACCCTGGAAAACAAGCATGGCCTAATGCAGATGGTGTGTTTCCAAGTTTGACATTTATGTCACAAGGAATAAGGAAAGTGTACAGGTTTGGGAGATTCTTCTGGAATGTCTGAGTCCCCAGTGAGCAGGTCTCTTGTTCTCCCATCATCCACCTTGTCATCATTTGTCAATGTGGAAGACGTCTTGCCACCCTTCTGGAATAAGAATATTGGGGATGGGGGGGGGGAGAGGTGTGGTACATCAGAGCACTACTATAAGTAATTATGTCTTACAGTTCTGAACAAAAGTAAATAAAGAACAAGATGAGTAATTAATAAAACAGGTTAGGTACAGAACTGATGTCCAGTATAGAACATTACAGATCTAGTGCATATAATGTGTAAACTAATCAATCAACTAATCAATCTGCAATTCATCCTTAACTAATGCTGAAACTCCAGGTTTTGTTGTTTATGTTTAATCAGTGCTAATTGATGAAAAATGCAAGATTTTAGAGTATGAGAGTCTTGTTCTTATCCCTCCTATCCCTATCTGCTTGCTGACTGCCCCGATCACTATCAAATAACACTTCAAGGCTTTACATGCAACTCTCTTGCCATTGCATGACATATAGGATATGTTCTGTTTTTCTTCTCTCCTTGGAACAGCACTGCCCCAGCTGCACCTCCAGAAACCATGGCCACAGTATCTAGAGAAATGAGTATACTTGCATTCAAAACTCTTGCCATCCCTGGGCAGTGGTTTGTTGGATATTTTTAAAGTTGCTGAGTGCACACTTCACTAGGGCATTCTGTCTAATTGACTCCTGGTCAGAACATGCTTTATGTATCACCTAACCTAGCACCCCAGCCATCTTTTCATGGGACTTGCATCCTCCCACCTCAAAAATTTTTGAGTATGAGTCTTGTGATGAACAATAAGTTTTACCCTCTGGCTGAATTCTTTCTCATATTCATGACATTTACAGCATTTCTCTTTAACATGAATGCTGTGATGATAAATAAGCAGATCATCCAGTTAAAGGGTTATTTTTTCCCCATTAAAATTGTTTTATTATCATCTTAAATATAAATAAGAACAGAAAAAGAGGATTACATATAACATTATGAACCATTATTATTTTGTTCAAGGGATGCTAAATTTATCACAATACTTCATATGCAAAGAACAAAAAAGACTATTTCAAGCTGAAATTTTATTATCTGTACTTTAAGCAAATATGAAGTTTAACACAATGGAAATATATGTGCCACTTGTCTGAAATCCTTTCTGTTCTTTTCATTTTCAAATCTTTCACTGACACTTTTTTTTAGCATCACTATTATTAGCCACATTCTATTCCCCCATAACTCTCCATTCCAGATAAAAGCCTTCTGCAGTAAACAAAGAAGTATAGTTAAACAAAACAAAGTCTTATTGAGCATATCTGAAAACATATATCCTATACTGAATCTGAAGTCAATGACTTCCTGTCAAGAAATTGAAGGGATGTTTTTTTCATTAGTCTTCTGACACTGATTATAATTGAATCAACATAAATGATCATTTCACTGATTATAGATTTCTAAAATTTTTTGAGGTTGTTTCACATTATTGTAGTCATTACATAAATTGTTTTTATTGGAACTAGTTTTGATACATATAAATACATACATACACACACAAAATATTCAAGTAGTTTTTCTCCTCTCTAAATTCTCTATTGTCTAATAAGTTTGTCCTTTTGCTGCAGCCTTCCCCATATCCACTTTTTTTTCTAATAATTCTTCTGATAATTGTAATGTTTTGTCCTACATTAACAATATTCAAAAAGTTTCCTGTAGTGTGAGTTGACTCATGGCCAATAAACATTCCCCATTAATTAAAGGCTGTACCACTTTCATTATATTCAAAAGATTTCCCTACAGTGTGAGTTCTCTAATGTCCATTACAGGATCTCCTCCGGATGAAGGCTTTCCCATGTTCATTCCACTAAAAGAATTTCTTTCTAGCATGGATCTTCTGATGTCTGTTAAGGTGTCCCTTCTCACTGAAGGCTTTTCCACATTCTTGACATTCAAAAGGTTTCTCACCAGTATGAATTCTCTGATGGGTAATGAGATTTATCTTCTGTCCAAATCCTTTTCCACATTCATGACATTCAAAAGGTTTCTCACCAGTATGAATTCTCTGATGGGTAATGAGACTTACTCTCTGTCTGAATCCTTTCCCACATTCATGACATTCAAAGGGTTTCTCTCCAGTATGAGTTCTCTGATGTCTATTAAAGGACCGCCTCTCAACAAAGGCTTTCCCACATTCATTACACTCAAAGGATTTCTCTCCAGTATGAGTCCTCTGATGTCTAATAAGGTGTCCCTTCTCACTGAAGGCTTTTCCACATTCATGGCATTCAAAGGGTTTCTCACCAGTATGAATTCTCTGATGGGTAATGAGGTTCACTCTCTGTCTGAATCCTTTTCCACATTCATGACATTCAAAGGGTTTCTCTCCAGTATGAGTTTTCTGATGTTTATTAAATGATCCCCACTGACTGAAGGCTTTCCCACATTTGTGACATTCAAAGGGCTTTTCTCCAGTATGAGTTCTCATATGGGTAATAAGGCTAGCCCTCCAGCTAAAGCCTTTCCCACATTCCTGACATTCAAAAGGTTTCTCTCCAGTATGAGTTCTCTGATGGCTTTTGAGGACATTACCATCACTGAAAGCCTTTCCACAATGATCACATTCAAAGGGTTTTAATCCAGTGTGAATTCTTTGATGTGTTTTGAGAATATTACTTTTACTGAAGGCTTTCCCACATTGATTACATTCAAAAGGTTTCTCTCCAGTATGAGTTCTCTGATGGGTAGTAAGGTTTGCCCTCTGTCTGAATCCTTTCCCACATTCATGACATTCAAAGGGTTTCTCTCCAGTGTGAGTTCTCTGATGGGCAATAAGGCTTGCCTTCCAGCTGAAGCCTTTCCCACATTCCTGACACTCAAAGGGTTTCTCTCCAGTATGAGTTCTCTGATGGCTATTAAGAGTTCCCTTCTGACTAAAGCCTTTTCCACATTCCTGACATTCAAAGGGTTTCTCTCCAGTATGAGTTCTCTGATGGCTTCTAAGGACATTATTGTCACTAAAGGCCTTCCCACATTCATTACATTCAAAAGGTTTCACTCCTGTATGTATTCTCTGGTGGATTTTGAGTACTTTACGCTCAGTGAAGGCTTTTCCACATTCATGACATTCAAAGGGTTTTTCACCAGTATGATTTCTCTGATGTGTTTTGAGTCCATTACTTGAAGTGAAAGCTTTTTCACATTCATGGCATTCAAAGGGTTTTTCTCCAGTATGAGTTCTCTGGTGACTAATGAGAGTTCCCCTTTGGCTGAATCCTTTCCCACATTCATAACATTCAAAGGGTTTCTCACCAGTATGAGTTCTAAGATGTCTGTTAAAGGATCCCCATTCACTGAAGGCTTTTCCACATTCATGACATTCAAAGGGCTTCTCTCCAGTATGAATTCTCTGATGGCTAATCAGAGTTCCTCTCTGACTGAAGCCTTTTCCACATTCTTTACATATGAATGGTTTCTCACCAGTATGAGTCTTTTGATGAGTAATAAGGTTTCCCCTCTGGCTGAATCCTTTCCCACATTCCTTACATTTAAAAGGTTTCTCCTGAGTATTAATTTTCATTTTTATCAATCTTTTTTGGTGGCTAAAGGTTTTGCCATACTTACGACATTCATTTTTTTCTCTAATTCTAATTTTCTGATACCTAATACCACCTGCTCTTCTGCCAAAGGCTTTTCCCCCTTCTTTGTCCTCATGTGGATTTTCTCCAGCTTGTGTTCTATGAAATTTAATTAGGTCTGATTGGTAACTAAAGGGCTTCTTGCATTTGTCATACTTAGAAAGATTCTTCCCTAAGGAAAAAGCATTGCATATGAATAGGTCTGAAAAATCCTTTACCTTTTTTTCTAGTGTCTTATTATGGAAGCCTTTCTTCATAGGATTTCTCCATGGAACAAAGATTGATGCCAGATTAAAACCTCCTCCCAAAGTATTATAATATGGTGCAGTCATTTCATTAAAAGTAGTCTTCTGTGGAATTGTTATGAGTCTGGACAGTCTCTCCTGGTTGCCCTTCTGTATCTTTAAATTAATATCACATTCTATTGGTTCTGCTGTGATGGAATGCCAAGGAATATTTACTGGAAGATCTGTCTTGTATGATTCCTCCATGTAAATGCACTGCATCAGACTTGTGACTTTGATTTCAAACTTGGTCTTCTGACTAAGAGTACCTGAAAGAAAAGTTAAAAAAGTTACTGGCTTGGGGAACAGCTGGGTAGCCTTAATGGATTGAAAGCCAGGTCTAGAGACAGGAAGTCCTAGGTTCAAATCTGGCCTCAGACACTTCCTCGCTGTGTGACCCTGAGCAAGTCACTTAACCTCCATTGCCTAGCCCTTATCACTCTTCTGCCTTGGAACCAATACATAGTATTGATTCTAAAACAGAAGGTCAGGGTTAAAAAAAAGTTACTGGCTTGGGTGAGTTAGGCGGAGGCATAGAAGGTACACAAACTCTCCTGACCTCTATAAATTATCCTACAAAAAAATTTAAATGGCTCAAAATGAATTTTGGAACAGCATAATCCACAAAAAGACAGGGTGAAATAATTTTTTTAGCCCAAAACAACTTAGAAGGCCAGCATAAAAGATCTAGTGCACCAGGGTGCAAGTGGAACACTAAGTAGCACACTAAGGCAAGCACCAACAAGGCAACAGGCCTTGGGGGCTGCTGAATCAGCAGCAAAGGTTTCTAGAGCTATCAGCCAAAAACAGAAAAAGGGCAGTTAGACAACTTCTCAGAAGGAGATTATAGGGGTCTCTTTGCTGGCTCTAGGTACAAGACTCTTGTCACACTGCCCATACACCATTCCAGGTAATAGTCCTGGGGTGCAGTCCCAGTTGGAGGAGGAATACTAGCACATACCAGGAAAGTGGGGAACCCTGGTCAGACCACCAAGGAAGAAAAGAATGCTTGTGGTTACCCACAGACCAAAGTATGGGCCTGGAGAGTATTAAATACATCTCTCCTACCATCATACCACCTTGGAAGATATGAAAGCGGATAGATCCCCAAAGTCACCTCTGAAGGCAGCTGCACAAGAACCTGAAGCTTGGAACAGGGAAGAAAAGGAAAGGAAAAGGCTGAAAAATGAGGAAACAAACCAAAAAAAAGAAACTCAACAAAGAAAGTTATTTTGGTGACAGGGAAGACCAAACTGCAAACTCGGAAGACAACAAAGTCAATACTCCTGCAAGCCTCCAAGAAAAATAGGAATTGGTCTCAACCCAAAAAGAATTAATGGAGGAGCTCAGAAAGAATTTTTAAAATGAAATAAGAAAGACAGAATAAAATTGGGGAAAGAAATTAGAGTGATACAGGGAAACAATAAAAAAAGAGTCAACAGCTTGGTAAAGAAGCACAAAAAATATTGAAGATATTAATACTTTAAAACAGAACAGGGCAATTGTTAAAAGAGGCACAAAAACCCAATGAAGAGATCTTCTTAAAAAGCAGAACTGGTTAAATGGAAAATGATACACAAAAATACATGGAAGAGAAGAACGTCTTGAAAAAGCAGAATTGGCCCTATGGAAAAAAAAAAGCATCCATAAATTCACTAAGGAAAAGAACTTTTTTCAAAGTGAAGTTGGCCAAATGGAAAAAGAAGTACAAAAGCTCACTGAAGAGCAATCATGTCTTAAAAATTAAAATTAGGCAAACAGAAGCTAATGATTCCATGAGACATCAAGAAACAGTCAGGCAATAATGGTCAGGGATCTCTATGAAAGCAGAGTGTGCACTGCTTGATGACCAAGGAAAGTGATGGAGAGCATGGTCCACATTGTGAAGGTGCAGCTTCCTGCCTATCTCAAATGGGTCCTGGTTCCGGAGAGCATTACCAGGTCCTCATGGTTCACAGGAACCATGATCCTCCAACACACTGTTATGCAGATCCAGTTGGGGATGATATGTTTCATTGGCAAGCCACAATTATTGGACCTAATGATAGCCCATATCAAGGTAGTGTATTCTTTTTGACAACTCAGTTCCCTACAGACTACACCTTCAAACCACCTAAGATTGCATTTACAACAAGAATTTATCATCCAAATAATTAACAGTAATGGCAGCATTTGTCTTGATATTCTAAGATCACAATGGTCTCCTGCTTTAACTATTTCTAAAGTTCTTTTATCCATTTGTTCATTGCTATGTGATCCAAACCCAGATGACCCCTTAGTGCCAGAGATTGCAGGGATCTATAAAACAGAGAGAGACAAGTACAGTAGAATATCTTGAGAATAGACTCAGAAATATGCCATGTGATGCTACCTTAAAGTCAGAATAACCTGCATTATAGCTGGAATAAACTTTTCCCTTTTTTATTTTCTTATCTGGCTGCTCCCCTATCAGACCTCATCTTTTTAAATTTTATTATTTATCTCCCTCTATTCATGCACATGCTCATCTGAGAAGACTTAAGTTCTTCCAGCTTTGGACAATAATTGCTTTTAGAAACTGTAAAGTAGTTACAAGAGAACAATTGCCCAAGATTCAGAATTTCTTAAAAAATGGAGCATGTTTATTATGTGGCCGATGTCTTCACTCTAGCTTGGTTATGAGACTAAAACCCCATTCCTCACTGCTCTAATAGATGCTGAAGATACCTGAGGGGGAGGGAGATGGATAGACAATTGTCATACCAAAGGAAACAACATTACTGTAGCAGCATCCATCTTGTTTAAGCCTTCTGTTGTTAAGAGATTTGGGGTTTCATGATGTACTTTATGCTCATAACTGATGTGGTTGAAGAACTGGTACTGAATTTATAGCATCAGCAGAACAGAAAATGTGATGTATTTTATGCACGTCAATAAAGGAATGGAATAACCTGTTCTTGTTCTACAGAGAATGGAAACTGTAAGTCAAACGCCCCTTGTATTCCAAAATAGGGTCTTGAACTTTTTGTAATTGTCATTTAAATTTTGTTAAGAGGCTTGGAGCTATTAATTAATCTATCTTCCAATACACTGTTTAATACAGCACTGAATAAATTATGCAAGTTGTCAATGGATGAGTGATCAACTTAATAGCTCTGCTAGTAATTGAGTTATTTTTCTTCAATAAAGTTGAATAAACCAAAAAAAGAAATAAAAAGAAATAATCAAAATCAAAAGAATTAAAATAGAAGAAAATATGAAATATCTCATTGGAAAAAACAACTGACCTGGAAAATAAATCCAGGAAACATAAACTAAGAATTATTGGACTACCTGAAAGCCATGATCAAAAAAGAGCTTAGACATCATCTTTCAAGAAATTATGAAGGAAAACTGCCTTGCTATTCTAGAACCAGAGGGCAATACCCTCCTGAAAGAGATCTCAAAAGAATAACTCTCAGGAATATTATAGCCAAATTCCAGAACTCCCAGGTAAAGGAGAAAGTATTGCAATTAGCCAAAAAGAAACAATTAAAACATCATGGAGTCATATTTAGGATAACACAAGATTTAGCAGCATCTATGTTAAAGGATTAGAGAGCCTGGAATATGATATCCCAAAGGACAAAGGAGCTAGGACTTTAACCAAAAATCACTTACCCAGCAAAAGTGAGCATAATCCTTCAGGGGAAAAAATAGATATTCAATGAAATACAGACTTTCAGAAATCCTGATGAAAAGACCAGAGCAGAATAGAATATTTGTCTCTCAAATAAAAGACTGAAGAGAAGTATAAAAAAATAAACAGGAACAAGAATTCAAAAGACATTCAGGAAGGTTAAACTATTTACATTCCTACATAGGATGTAACTCCTAAGAAATTTATCTTTATTTGGGCAGTTAGAAGGAGTATACATAGACAGAGGACAAGGGTGTGAGTTGAATATGATGGGATGAAATGAAAAAATAACAAAATTAAGGCTTGAGTATGAGGAACAAACTGGGAAGAGTTTGGGGAAGGGAAAAACAGAATGGGATAAATTATCACACACAAAAGAGGCATGAGAGAGCTTTTACAGTGGAGGGGAGGATGTGAGAGGTGGGGAAGAGAGCATGTGAACCATACTCTCATCAGAATTGGATCAATTAGGGAAGAACATACACAATCAATTGGATATAGAAATCTATCTTACCCTATAGAAAAGAGGGAAGGAAAGAGGGTAAAAGGAGGTGGGGATGGTGGAAAAGAGGGTAAATTGGAGGAGGGGGAGGTCAGAAACTAAAGGGGGAAACAAGATGGAGAGTAATGCATAGTAATCATAATAGTATGAAAAATTTTTATAAGTCTCTCTTATAAAGGCCTCATTTCCCAAATACATAGTGTGAATCTTAAAATTTCTCAGATTGTGAATCTTAAGATTTCTCAGACTCTACCTTAGAACATTTGGTTAAGGCTATTCCCCATTTTAAACAATGAAGGTACTTGATCAGGAATGTGAGAACTCTAAAGTTACTCCACCCATACTTAAGCATGCTTTAGGGGAAGATAAAGTTGTTAACTCCTTACTGAACAATGAAAAGTACTTAACCCATACTTAAAGTAAAAGCTAAAACCCTTAAGCTAGGTCTATTTTTAGATCTAATACAAAAGGGTGCTAAGTACCTATGAAGGTCAAATTAATCACTAAAAGGTCAGGCAACTTGCAAACCTGCAAGGGGCAAAGAGGTGTGAACTTACTCAGAAGTTTTAGTCTACCCAGAGAAGTTGAGAACTAAAGAAGGTGTGAATTAAGAATGGTCACTCCTATGAAAACGTCTACTGTGATTGGTAGATGTGAAAACTTAGGGGAGGTGACATAGGAGAAAATTCTCTTTAAAAGGAGGTCAGAAGGCCTCTGAAGGGAGATTGCAGCCTTGGAAGCTGAAGTGGAGTTCAGGAGCTGAACTGGTGGGTCTCTCTGAACACTAGAATCTTGCTTGGGACAAATCTTGTGGTGAGTGGATAAAAGACTGACTGATCTCTCTTAAGGCTTAAGCCTAGGCTGGCCTAGCCCTTTTCTCATTATTTTCTCTTACTTTCCCTCTCCTTTTCATTAATTCCTTTATTTGTATTAATTAAAATCTCCATAAAACCCAGCTGACTTGGGTATATTTAATATTTGGGAATTTTCCCATGGTGACCACTATATTTTTTATTTGAAACCATATTTTCGCAGTCACAGTTTAAGGAAACCACTCTTTTAACTGTAACAATAGAAAAATAAATTAAATATATAAGAATACAAGTCATTCCCCAATTGATAAATGGTCAAAGGATATGAACAGGCAGTTCTCAAAGTAATTATAACTCTCTATAGTCACACAAAATACAAATTAAAACAACTCTGAGGTACCACTCCACACCTATTAGACTGGGTATTATGATAGAAAAAGAAAATGAAAAAAACTCAGAGGGGATGTGGGAATATTGAGACACAAATACAGTGTTGGGGGAATTGTGTACTGTTTCAATCATTCTAAAGAGCAATTTGGTCCTATGCCCAAAGGGTTATAAAACAGTATATACCTGTTGACCCAACAATACTATTACTAGTTTTTTTTTTTAATTCCAAAGAGATTTTTTTTAAAAAGGTGGAGGGGAAGGACCTACCTATACAAAAATATTTAAAGCAGCTCCTTTTGTGGAAGCAAAGAATTGGAAAGTAAAGGGACAACCATCAATTGGGAAATGGCTGAGTAAGTTATAGTATATAATTGTAAAAGAATTCTATTGTGCTGTAAGAAATGAGGAGTAGGAAGAGCTGGAAATGATGAGCAAGAGGAGCTTTTCAGAAAAACCTAGAAAAACTTACATGAATTGAAGCAGAGTGAAATAAGCAGAACCAGAACACTGTACACAGTAACAGGAATATTGTACAATAAATAACTATGAATAACAGTTATTCTCATCAATTCAATGACTCAAAACAATTCCAAAGGACTCATGATAAAAAATGCCATCTACTTCCAGAGAAAGAACTGATAGAATCTGAATCCAGACCAAAGCAAACTTTTTTCACTTTTTTTCTGATCTTTTTTTTTTGTTTTGAGTTTCCTTCCACAAAAGGATTAATATGGACAAATGTTTTACATGATTGAACATGTAAAATCTATATGAGATTGCTTACCATCTCAGCTGGGGGCAAGGAGAGGGAGGAAAAGAGAGAATGCAAGACTTAAAATTCTTTGAAAAATGTTGGAAACTTTTTATATGCAACTGGGAAAAAATTAAATTAAATTTTTTTAAAAAGTTACTGGCCACTGTTTACCATGATAGAAAGGAATCTTCTTTAGAGGAATTTCTAGTTTCACCAAAAGAACAAAAAATAATTTGAACAGATAGAACACTACTTATGAGGAACTGAAACCAAGGCCAGGGGAGAATATACTAACAGAACACTGAAATGAATTACATTCTTAAGAACTGGAAGCACTTATAGATATCATTAGAAATGCACAATCATGGAGAATTGAAATATATTCTTCAGGAAAGTATATGGAAAACCATGCTGGAAGTGGGGAAAATAGATAAAAAAAAATTAGAGCTAGAAAACACCTTGCAATTTAGTCAGCTAAAATTGAGGAACCTGGAAAACTGAGTAATTGGGGAAAATTTCACAATTACTGTTCTTTCCCCAAATTGTAAAAAACAAAACAATCTTATATATTTCAGAAAACTTTTTTTAAATTTTGAAAAAGGGACAAATTAAAGGATATTCATTGAAGGCCAAAAGCAGAAAACAACAAATTCAACAAAATACATTTCTGTCATTCTTCAAAAATATGGTGAGATTTTAAAAGCGGCCATGATGAAAGACATAATGAATTAGATAATAACAATTTGACTTACAGAAGTTTTTTTTTAAAAATAAGTGTGGTGTCACATCCTGAACTCAAAGGCTGGATATTGGAGATTCCTATTTCAAGATTGAATTATTTTGTGTGTCCAGACTTAGCCTTTACCACTCTTCTGCCTTAGAACCAATACATAGTATTCATTCTAAGATGGAAGGGCTTCAAAAAAATAAATACAAATAAATAAATGAAATTACTGGACAACTCACCAACCCCTATCAGTATGCCCAAGTTTAATAATCAAGCAGGTGAATGTATATCATAACAGAAGTATTATAAGATAATAAACAGTAAAGGACTAAACCATTATCAGTAAAGCAAATTTCCAAGATAATCAGAAGGGACTCATGAAAAATGATATCCATAGCCAAAGAAGGAACTGTTGGAGTTTGCAGATCAAATCATGCCATCTTCCACTTTATTTCCCTCATGTTTTTTTTATCTGTGATATGTATCTTCTATTACAACAAGAGAAATACAGAAATATTGCATGAAATTGCATGAAAACACTAAAAAAAAAAATAATAATCAAGCAGGTGACACAATTAAGTCAAAGCAGAGGCATTCACTAAAATGACCTAATAAGAACAGCAGTAATGGAACATTTCAACCACAAATGTGAATAATCCCATTAATGGTATCATCAGTGGTAAGAATAGATGCATGCAAACAAATGGCCAATGTCAGAAGGGTTGTAAGAGTGTAAGCACACTAGTGCATTGTTGGTAGACCTGTAAATTAATATAACCATTTTGGAAAGTAAATTAGAATTAGTAAGAGAATAAAATATCCATACTCTCTGACCAGAGATTCCATTACTAGGCTTATTCCCTAAGAAGGTCATTGATAAGAAAGTCCCATATACAGCAAAATATTTATAGCAAAACTTTTTGCAATAACAAAGAACTGAAAATAAAGTAGATACTCATCAATTAGGAAATGCCTAAACAAACAATGGTACGAGAATATAATGTAATGTTACTGTACTGTAAGAAATGATGAATGTGATCAAAAGGATGAAAAGAGCAACATGAACTGATGCATAGTGAAGTTAAGAGAAACAAGGAAACTATCAAAAATCACAATGAACATAGAATCATAAAAAAAATAAAGTGATTCTTTTAAAATGATAAATAACAAGCATGGCTCAAAAGAAGAGATAAGAAAAATCTTCACACTCATTCCTTGACAGAAGTAGAAGGTAAAAAGTTTTGTACAATTAATTTTTTTTTCGTTTTTGGAAAAAATTATACTTATTTTCCTTCTTTCATCTCTTTTTTTATTTTGGGGCTTTATAAAGATACTATTTACAATATGAAATGATGCTCTGGGAGGGGAAGGGAAAGGCATACTGGGGAAATTTATGATATTAAAAGAGAAAAGCCCTCAATAAAAACTCATTATTAAAAAAAAAAAGAATGGTGCTTGCTTAAGTACACAAGGAGATAATCTCTAACACTGGGACCACACAGGACTTGAGGTGACTCCTCCCTCTGGTACTGTGGGGTCCTTGATGAGTCTTCTTGTTCTTGTGGCATCCATATAAGTTCCCATTAGGTAAAGCACCTCTACAGGGTCTGTTTCTTCACTGTACCCTTGGGCCTACTGTTCTTAGTCATTCCATCCAAATCCACAACTGTACCCTCTGGGCAAGCCCTCCAACTGGACACTTACCTCTTTACTGATGGCTGTTACATTTTAAATTACTTTACAATACAAAAGAAGAAACATATATCTCATTCTCTGAGGCAGAAACGAGAGGAAAGACAGAGATTAGGGAACTGATGTGCTCAAGAGAAAGAGGACTGCTGGAGAAGCCTAATTCTTTTCCACACCCCGAGGGCCTTTGTGGAAAGGTCACACACTGTCAGTCCAACATGGCAGAGGTGTGGTCACCATCTTGGGGAAATGGGGTTGGAGCTGTTGTCTTGTTCCACATGTGAGATGGCTCCCATCTGCCTGCTTTGCACTTTATCACTCACCTTTATAAGAGCTTTTGGGGCCTCCTCCCTCGGGCCTCCACAGTGCTTCCCCTCTCACCAACAGGGAGATCACATCCAGTTTGGAAACAGGAAGCCCTATACATAGGCACAGAAATGACAATGTGCTGTAAAAGAGACCTTAGAAAGCTACCAAAGAATTCAGTTCTAGTTACAGAAAAGAAAACAGCTAAAAGGGGCCATCACAGGGTGATACAAATAAGGACACGGGTTTCCTATTTGGAGGGGTTACAGACCATGCTTAGAAGCTAAAACCATTTTTCATGTATCTCAACTGAAATTCAGGGATTTCAATTAATCATGTCATGTATTGACCATTTGTGATGTGCGAAGCACCTGTTAGATGTTAGAGATAAAAAGAAAAGGCATCAAAATCACTGCCCCAAAGGAAGCAGACATTTTGCAGAACTCTCTCTCTCTGTATATATACACACACACACACTAATAAACACATAATATATGGATAACATACACGTATGGGGGTGTCAAAGAAGAAGAGGTCACTGAAGCTTTTTTAAAAACCAATCAGGAGAGGGTAGAAGGAATAGAGACAAACTGGACAGCTTTGAAAGCAACAGATTTACGTAAAAGGAAAAGCAAAGTGTACATTAGATGTTCACAGGTTAATGCAATAAGCAATAAGGCTGCAGAATGCCTACCGGAGAGGAATATATGATTGGTCTGGAAAGGTGGGCAGGTGCTAGATTGAGAAGGGCTCTGAATGCCAAGCATAAGATCTAGGAGATGGAGTCCTGAGAAGAAACAACTTGGGGATTCAGACTTATGACCAACGGTCCGGAATTTCTTTTGTAATTCTCTTTGCTTTACTGAGTATTTTCTGGGCACAAAGAATTATAAAGGTGAAATGAAACTTTAATTCAGACAGATCACTGTTGGCTCATGGGGCTTCCAGTCTAGGGAGAGAAAAATCCATAGAAAGCAGAGCCCCATAGTCCCTGTAGAAACCCCTAGGAAAGGGGAGTGGGGGTGAGGAGTGCTTCCTGGAGGAAGCAAAATCCAAACTCCTCTGGTATTTTAGCAAACACTTTTGACCTGAGCATCCATGGAGTGGGGAAGCTTCAGCCTCAGGGCCAGCACAGCAAAGCTACGGGACATTTTTCGTCTGGGAAGAGTGAACAGAAATATCTCTACTGGCCATAAAGGAATAGATCCTCTGCCATGTGAGGCAGAGTTTGCAGAACAAGTCCAAACTTCGCTCAGCATTTCAGAAGACCCACCGCCAATAACGAAGAAAACTGCCAAGATTCCCTAGATGATAGATACTGAGTCATGGAGGAGGGGTGTGCTCACCCAGGGAGACCAAGTTCTCATAATTCTCCAACATCACATCCCTGTATAGGGCCCTCTGGGCAAGCTTCAGGTGTCCCCATTCCTCCTGGGTGAACTCCACAGCCACATCCTTGAACGTCACCAATTCCGGAGTCAAACACATTCTTCTTTAACTGGAGGTAACTCCTCTCAAATGCCTTCGGAAACAAACACAAAGATGTAGGCTCTAAAGGAAGACGTTTTCAGAGCACTTAGTTTTGGGTATTCCACTTCCCAAAAACTTTGAAATAAGCTCCTTGCTGGGTGTGTCCTGACTCCCCACCCCCACCCTGCTTTGTACTTGACTCAGTAGCATAGAAGGCATTTTCCGTGACTGAAATTTCCCTGGATATGTCCTCGTAAGTGGACCCCAAGAAAATCAAGTACTTTCTAAAGCAAACAGACACAAAACACTACCACTGGCAGTCAGCCTCCCGAGCCTAATTATATTGATTTCTGCTTAGCAACATTTTGGCAATTACTTCTGTATTGATCTCTACATTCTGAGATTGGCCAGGCCCCCCAAATGCCCTCTCAGGCCTGAAGACTAATTTACCCATAATAGAACTCTGTTCTTCCTCAGAGATCGCCACCTTCCTTGTTCTAGGAAGCCCCAGAATGAAATTCTGGCCTCCGCCTCCTTTATTATAACATTAACTACCTGCACAGTGTGGAAATGTGTACTGTGTACCAAAGGATAATTCTACCAATGTCAAAGGATCTGTGTCTTTTGTGATGAGGAAAATCAAGAGATTAAGAAGCAGATGAGATTAGGAATTGAGGCAATTGAGTGACCATACTAGCTCCACCTTGTGACTCAATTCTGGAGCTAGCTCAATTCCCTTTCCATTCAATTATAGGCCTAGTGCAAATTCCATCCTGTGAGAGAAATTGATGCAGTTGTGGGGATTGAGAGAAAACTTTCTGCATTATTTGAATCTAGCACTGTTTGACTAGGAAACTGGACCTCTTATGACTACTGGTGAGATACCATCAATCAAGGACCTAGCTTATGTTGACCAGAAACCTAGCTGGATCCTAAGATTGATGGAAAGAATTTTCTCACAATTATTCATCTCAAGCAGCCCATATGGTTTATCTGAAAATTAGTCCCATACTAGTCAATCAGTCATTGTTTCCATGTTCCTTTATTTACAGATACTTGGGGATAAATGGGCTAGCTCTTCTCCTAAATTCAGGGAACTGTATTATTCACTCTCCCTCTTCCAACTTGCAAAGTTCCTAATCGTTTCCTCTAGCTAGAAATCAGATTACCTAATATTGCATTTTTCCTTTTAATTAATCTCATCTGATTATTTTTACGGTATAAGTCCCCCTATATTCAGGGTCCAGCCCTAAGATGAGAAAGGGGGCTGTTCTCAATTTTTTGGACAAGTGCCATGCATTGCTTAATAGATCAATATACCTGGCAGGCCAAACCTTTGTCCCTTAGTCATTTCATCTGTCACCTGCCATAGCAATAAGGCTCATCCCTCTGCAGATGACTATAAACCATCCATGCCTTCCTAGCCTAGGCTGCTGATCTTCACCCAGAAAACCTTGAGAGGGAATCAAACCCTTCTAAGTCTCTTATACAAGGGTTGCAGATAGGCAGACTGAAACTGTCTGTTCTGCATTCATAACTCATCTCCAACTAATCTCATAAAATGAGATATTTGTAAAGCACAGTACTAACACACTTCTTAAGTGCTTGTTCTCTTTCTCTCCCATCATTTCTTAGTCAGTTTTTGATATTCTTGTGCACAATTCTTCACTGGAAATAGGCTGCAGTCTATATGCACATAGATCTCACTGCCCTTTCACTTACTCATTTTTAAATCTTGATAAGTTTTCTATGATTTGCCATAATAATGCATCAACAGAAAAACAGGGCTGTTGAAAGACAGAATTTCATTTCAGGAAATTGAGTTCATTATAGGCACTGCACAATTTCCTAAATGCAAAATAGACTGTTTTCTTCCAATTACATTCATTTCTGGGCTTGGTTCATTTCCCATCCTCATCATCTTTTATATGGCATAATCTGGAGAACTACCACTCTTTACCACCTTGGTTTGTCTGTCAGGGCTGGAAAAGTCAAAGTCTTTAGAATTCTTGTGGTGTGAATTTTAGATTTACTCCACCCTGCTTAGTCTAACAAAACAGGAATGTCTACACCCCTATTTAAGGATTAAGTATTGAGAAGGATGGCCTGTGACAGACATGTGCTAACAAATGACAAATCAGAAACAACTGACAGACCCCTGGGCTGTCCTAAGTCAAGCTTAAGCTACCATTGATACATGTGAGACACAGGAAAGTGATATAAAAACGGTCTATATATTTGGCATCACTTCCTCTCTCAGGGCTCTTGGCACGGAGAGGTGCCTGGTGGCAGCATGTTGAGCATCTTGGCATGGCGGCAGCTATTGTCCGGGTTTGGTGGTGAGTGTCCTTGATACACTACTGGGGGAAGCTTAGTAACCTAGTTCAGGTGAGGCCTCATTCCTAGTTGAGGAATGCCTCAAACTATAGTCTTGTGCTAAATGTCCATTTGATTATGTTGATAATGAGGCTCGAGTTTTCAGGATCTCATCTCTTTTGTTTTTTTAGAATATATTATTATCTTCTGAGGTTTCCAGTGGATGCAGAAAGTCTTGTGTTATCTGAACATTCTACTTAAAGAACCAAAAAAAGGAGTTTATGGGGCAGTTACTATCCAGAGGATGGGAGAATAAGGACCCAAAGATGGGAGATAACAAAAGAAAGGAGAATGATTCTAGGGACAACAGGGATAGAATTATACAAAAATATGTGGTACACAACAGTTTCTATCATTGGGCCTTACTCCAATCTATATTGCTTTCCTCATGAATTGATATTTCTGAGAATGAGGCAGAAAAAAAATGAGGGAGAGATCAGTAACAATAAAATAGGTCAGAAGTGAGAGCACAAATCTGGGACTTCAGAAGTTCTAACTGCATTAAGAAATAAAGAGATTAAAGAAAAAATAAACAAGGACACACATCAATCAGAAAATAAAATTGAGGAACAGACAAGGTGAGAAAAATTAACGAAGAGAACAAAGCAATGAAATTCTTTTAGGAAAAAAAATGCAAAAATACCCCTAAGAAACAAAAAAAGTTAGGGGAGGGATCTTGATTTTTTAAAAGCAATATTGGAGACACAAATAGATAAAAATACACAATATTCATTTTATACGTTATCTTCACAAATGTGAATTGATAAAACCAATAAAATGTAAAATGCACGGATAAAATGGATAAGAAAAAAGCTACTATAATACTACAAAACACATTGAAAAAAAGACAATCAAAATAAAAAGCTAGAAAAAATAACTATGCATCATGTGAATCAGAATAAAACAACAATTCAGGAACTGCAATTATGATATTGGGCAAAGTAAAAATAAAAAACCCCAACGTCAACAGAGACAAAAAAGAAGGTTCCTTCATATTTAAAGAAAGCATAGATATGGAACAAGGGAAAGAATGCTGATTCTGGAGTCAGAGGATCCAGTTTCTAATGCTTGACCTGTGTGACCTTGAGCAACTCAATGAAGCTTCTGGACCTTAGTAGGTTCTTTTGGTAAAGCGTGAGTCTCTGTATCCCTTTGGTCCTAGGCTTCTGAGTCTCCTCCCTCCTCTGGGGCTTGACTTCATCATTTCACAGCTCAAGAAGGGTTGGCCTCAGTGGCCCGGAAGGACCTTTCTGATAATACATGAAGCCATGTCAGGGTCCATTCCTCAGGGAGTTCCAGGGGAGCCCTCCACACTGCTGCCTTCTTTTCTGCCAGCAGATCGAGTTTCATAGGGGCTGAGATCTCAGTCCAGCCTTGGCTCCTCTGACCCGTCTGTCAGTTCTCACAGGTCTAAAAATCTTACAATGACTTTCTCCTTTTCCAAACATGGATGGTCTTCCAATAAGCACCCTTTTTTTTTTTTACAGAGCTTTTTGGGATGAGAATTTTTCTGTTGCCCTTTTTTCAGAAGTACTGAGGCTGGGGCAGGTGGGTGGCTCATTGGATGGAGAGTCAGGCCTAGAGACAGGAGGTCCTGGGTTCAAATTTGACCTCAGACACTGCCTGTCTATGTGACCCTGGGCAAGTCACTTCACCTCCATTGCCTAGCTCTTACCTCTTCTGCCTTAGAACCAATACATAGTATTGATTCTAAGATGGAAAGGAAGGGGGTTAAAAAAAAGTGCTGATGCTTCATGATCCTTTTCAATCAGCTGGGCCATCTTCTCCCTTGGGATCTTAGGAACCAGTCCTCTGTCTACACTTTCCTCTTTGAGCTGCTCCTCCTGTCCACTCCTCTCACAAAACACGTGGGAGGTTACCAGGTGGCTGGCTACGTTCTTCCTTGTCACTGGCCTCCAGGAGGAAACAGCAGAGTACAGTCCCTGCCATCCCTTCAATCAGGCATCACCCCCAAATGACCACGTGCTCCCGGTGGGGCTAAGGCAGGCAGGGGGAAGGTCGACTGGTCACTGCAGAGGCTGATAAAGACACTCATGGAGTCTGAGACCTAAGGAGAGCAGCGAGACTCACCTGAGGGCAGAGAGCCTCTTCCCCTCTGCCAGGTCTGGGGGAACCACAGGGGCTGGAACTGGGGAAGGGGGCTTGTCCTCCTGAAGAGCTGGATCTGGGAACCCGTAAGGACCCTCCCCAGCTAGACATTGGCACCTCCCGGGGGAACCCCAGTAGGGAGGACCTCTGTGGAGGGTATGGGGGGAGGTGGGACACTGAGGCAGGAAGGCTGGAGGAGGGGGGCCGGCCCGTGGGTGCACAGTTGTGACACGCGTGTGCACTGTGGTATGGGTAGAGTCGTGGGGGCGTAGTGTGCGAGTAGCCGAGACCGTATGGTGTACACGTTTGCCCAGGTGCGTCACGTGTGTGCACCAGCGCGACGTGCAGGCCAGTGTGCCTTGTGGAGTGCATGTACACTGTGGGGGGACCGCAGCCGAGGTCAAATAGGGCCATATGGAGGGCGGAGGTGGGGGAGTATCCCAAACCCTGCAGGTGAAAACTTACACACCCAGTTCACGCACGTTCTCCCGGGGATCGGCCTAAAGGGCCTTTTGCACCGTCCCTCTCACCCTTAGCATGACCCCGAGCAGGAGGCCTAGCGAGGGCGGGGCTGAGGCGGGGTCATCGCGCAGGCGTACTCTTTCTTGTTCGCCTTCCTTCCCTTCCTCCCTCCTCGATCGGGGCGGGGGCGGGGGACCCACCCACTCCCCCACCGACCGAGATCCGCACCAAGAATCCCAATTTAGACATCAGACTTCCCAGGTCGGATGAAGGTTCCGCCACTGCCGAGTCCAAACACTGATAGGTCGCTCCCACAATGCCCTGCGACCGTGCCTTGGGGACGAGCTCGAAGAACGCGAGAGGAAGTACGCTAAGGGCCGGGAAGCGCGGCTCCTTCTGGGAAATATGGTCTGGAAGCAGACGCTTCCTGTGGACACGCACTGTCCCGGACTCCATCCCCCATAAGGATCCGCGGCCAGGCCCCCTTTCCCTTCGCGGAGCATCCGCGTCTGCGCATTAGGGCGCGTTGTGTCCCTCCTTCCGGTGACCAATCGATGGGTCCTGGGGACGTCCCCTGGATTAAAGCGGGTGGGTTTGGGGAGAGGGCCTCCTTCTTTGTGTGTGCCGGAAGTGTGATGGCAGGTCTGCATTTCCGTTGTTTTCAGTTCACTCCGTGACCCCTTTTTGGGTTCTTGGCAGAGATCCTGCTTTGCCGTTTCCTTCTCCATCCCATTTAACAGAGGAGGAAACCGAGGCAAACTAGGTAGCGAGAGTTGCCTGGGATCACCCAGCTACTAATGTCTATGATCACATTTGAACACAGGACCACCCACTTCCAGGCCTGGCTTTCTGCGATCAACTCCTCGTTGCCCCATATGTAATTTTCAGACTTACTCCCTCTAGTTTGGGGGTTCTTTGGTGACCCTTTTCCTGCATCATAGAAAAAATAAATAATGTATGCACCCCATTGAATTTTAACCAAGAAATAAAATGAGTCCATTTCTCTGAGGAGAGCGTGGCTTATTAATAGGCCAATGGAATCTCCTGTGCCTCTGCAGAGAAGACTTCCAACAGGCATCTGACCAAGTCTTTTATGCCCCAGTGCATCTTCCTTCTGCTTGGCCAGAGACCCATTCTTCTGACCTCCCCTGGCAGTCTCCACTGGTGGATAGCTTAAAGAGGTGGGCCTCCATCTCAATTCCTACCCCATTCATCTACAGCTTCCCCAGAACTCTGCTGATCCCACCACCCCTCTTGAGAACTTAAATGGCATTTTGTTTTTGCATAGGCATAGAGCCTGGGTCCCTGCCCAGGTAAATGATTTAGGGGCCTCAGTAGGAATGACCTTACATGGTTACTCCTTTAAGAAACTGCCAACCTTCAGAGGCTGGAGTCTGAAGAAATGGATGGATTCACATAGAAATATAAATAATATAACCCAACATTAATTTTCCTCATTAGCACCTTTCTTTTTCCTGCTTTCTCAAGCAGTTTATCTAGTAGTGGAATTGTTCTTTGAAGGTTGGATAGAATGTGCAGCCCTTATCAGCTGCTCAACCACCTTTGCTGTCTACCTTCCCCCAACCCTTACCTGTGGCTACAAGTCTGTACCCCAGTAAAACTAGCTTGAGAGATGAATTAAACCAAGTGAGGGTAACCTCAGGCAACAAACCCAATGGTGAGTTAGGAGAATGTCTGCCCTAAGTATGTGAAGATCCTCCAGCAAAATGGGCAGAGGATACTTTGTTCTAAAGTACATGAAGCCAGAGGACTTCATCATTAATACTGATCAGCAACAGTCACACTCTAGCTGGACCCCAACATCATGATGTCACTGGTCCTCTCAAGGACAAAAGACAAGAATTCACATGTAAAATACATCTAACCCAGCCCCCTCCCCTTTGGGAGTCAATTTATGACAAGTTTTTTGTTTTTTTTTTTCCAAGAGGATTTTTCTAATCTTTGCTCATCAAGGCAATTTATATTTTTGTGAATATTAGTCCATTTCATTTAGATCAGTTTTAATGGCATATAATTGGGTGAAACAGCTATGGCCCATTCCATTCCTTGTAGTCTTGTAGTCATGGGTCACCTTCTCAGTCTGCCCTGAATCTGTGACCTGGAAGTGGGCAGTGAACAAGAGTGCCAGGTGGTACCCATTCCTTCAGCCTGAACTACTTCAGGGACACCCCCCCACCCCACCCCCCACCCCGCCCAGGACCTCTTCCTGCCAGTGTACAACTCTTTCAGGTCCTGAGCACTGAATGCTACAGATGGGTGTAATCCTGGCCAGTTCTCAGCCCTAGTATCTGCAGACCTTTTTGTCGATCTCCTGGTATGCAACAGGGATAGGAAAAATTACTCATTGTTTTTCTTTTAGATTTACCAACCATGATTCAATCTGGTGCAATTCCTATGAGATTAGTTTGATGTGAGAGCTAGACTATACTTTTTCCTGATTCTCTTTCTCTGGACTCTAAGTCCTCTTTCATTCTTGTTAAGCCACCCTTTACAATCCATCCCTCAGCACTGGGTTTATATTGCTTATGACTCCTCCCTAAATCTTATGTGTGCTGAAATTGTTTCTTGTTATGAACCCTGTGACTATCCCCCCATTTAGAATGGTAATCAGGTACATATAAGTAGCCAATGTAAGATGATCACAGAAATAGTAATTCAGAGTATGAAAGGTAGACTAGAAGCCACTTACGAAAACTGCTCTAAATTCATTAAGGCGTTAGGAGAAAGCATCTCCTTCCCAATATAATGGCCCTCCTTGGAAAGTCTCAGATAAACAAAACCTGAGAGTGCAATAAAACCAGAGAAATATGATCCAAATGAGGCGAACCTAAACTACTACTGACAATTTAGAGAGGGTACTGATATGTTAATGAACAGACCCTTGTGGGGCCTGGGCAAGGCTTGGAATATCCATCCACCACCACCACTTGGAAACTACAGGATCCCCAGAACCTTCCCTTCAGGACTCCTCTACCAGCCAAGAGTTCACTCTGTCCCCATTCAACACTCCTCACAGTTCTCTGCTATGTCTGCTTCCCTCTCCACCCCTTTCCCCAAGCACTATCTATCTGTCTTTCTACTCTCTGCCTTATTAAAGTGTGATTGATACTTTCCTACCCTCTTGCTGCCAGACTGATTTTTTTCCCCACAAGTCTCCAAGAAACAGGGTGCTCACCCTGACCCAATGGGCACCCTTTTGGACCCTCTTTAGGCAAGAATGAAAGGCTGGGACTATATGTTCACAGGTGTACCTACTGTGGGTAGACTTGGTTCTATTATCCATTGGTAGAAAGGGCAGGCAAGGAATCCCATTCCCCTCCATAGGGAGGGACCTCCTCTCATCATTGGGTCATAACAGAAGACCCTCTGACCCCATCTATTTCCCCATTGAGTATAATATAGTTTTTTAAACCCTACCTTTGGTCTTAGAATCAGTACTAAGTATTGAATCCAAGACAAAAGAGTGGTAAAGAACAGGCAAGTAGGGGGTTAAGCAACTTGCCCAGGATCACATAGCTAGAATGTGTCTGAAGTCATCCTGGAACTCAGGACTTCCACCATCTCTAAGCCCGGCTTTCTCTCCTGTGAGCCACCAACTTAGCTGCTGTGTTAGGACTGTTGTATGTTCAATCTTCCCTTATCCAGTTAGGATGAAAGGTTTCCATGACATCAGTTCCCCGAACCCTTCCTTCATGTTTATACATTCTTCATTTCACACACCCCATTATATAATAACCTCCCCCCCAGCTTCTTTCTTCTCTAAAGACAATTTACATACAACCCCCTTTCATTTTGTGTGACAAGTTCTCACAATAGACTACAAAGAACAGATTTGGTCAAGAATGGAATGAAATAGACAACCAGAAAGACTTCACTGCTCTATGGTAATTTTGAAGGCAGTTCATTCCCCTATATTTCCTTTGGGTTTTCTTGGTGGTGTACTAGAAGGCTGATAACTTTTTTCCTGGATTTTTAATACCCTTTCCCTCTACTAAAATTATTATTTCTATTAATTTTTGTATCCTGCAAAAGCCTATAACTGTTTATTTTTCATTCATTTGCTTTTTCCCTTATTGTCAATAACCTGTCTTAATGCTAAAGCTAGTATTTCTAAAACTATATTCAATGACAGTGGTGAAAGTGAACATGTTGGCCTTACTTCTGATCTTACTGTTGTGGGAAAGCTTAATATCATCTGGCTTGGGAGGGTGCCCACTTAGGAGAATTACCAGGCTCAGAGGAATCTTTAAAAATAGAGGAATTTATTCCATGAATGATGGGAAGGCAGGAGCAAGTGAAGTCTGCCTTGCTTGGAAGAAAGGGTCCAAGATTTTTATACCTTAAAGGAACAAAGACCCAGAAAGGAAAGTGGGGAAGGGGACAAACAAGGATGATTAGGTGACATTCCTGTGTGAGGTGCCTTAATGTCTGGGGTTGTCTGGTTAAGTAGTAAGGCAGAAATTAGGTTTAGGCAAACACTTCACATGATATACCTTAGTAAGCTCCAAAGAGATATATAACTTAGATGTGAAAGGTTATGTCACAAACAAATTAGAGGAGAACAGAAATGGCTAAGGCTAGATTTGAAATATCTTTAGGTCTAGTACTCTACCCATTACTTAGCAGCCTAAATGTAAATAATATGTTTCCTCTGTTTCCTTTTCTTCCATAAACATATTTTAAAAAATTTCTAACCTAACCATCAATACAAAGAGTAGAAATGCATAAAAAACCCTGAAAATAAAGCAGTATATAAGTATGAACTTCTATCCCAGAGGTTAAGTGAACATATGTACATAGTGTCTACACGTTGTTCCCCTCCACCACTCCATTAGAATGCAAGTTCTGCATCTTTAATTGTATTGCCACAGCTTAGCAAAGCACCTGGTATATGTTGACTTCTTATCAAATGCTTGCTGATTTGATGAGTTGACTTTTTCTACAAAGAAATAAAGTGGAAAATGACTGTATTTAAAACTCTGACATAGTATTATTTTTGAGGGAAATATTAGATTAAAGTAAGAGTAAAACATCTAATTGTCTAGACTGAACTTTTGTCTGCTCTCTTCTGAGTATTTTAAATTTCACTGAGACTTTTTCCCCTTTTCTCTTTTGTTGCTTCACTATCACTGCCTACCCACTCTCCTTCCCCAAATAAAAGCCCTACCTTCGTAAAAAGAAAAATAACTGTAGTTAAGCAACAACAACACAATTCCTATTACCTGTGTCTGAAAATGAATGTCTCGTTCTCAGTCTTTAGTCAATCACCACTCTGCTGAGACAGGAAGAAAGCTCCAGCCTAACAAAGTCATGACTGGTCATTACACTGATGAAATTTCTGAAGCTTTTTAAATTTTATGTTATTACAGGCATCATATAATGCTTTCCTAATACTGAAAGTTTTCTTATATTCATTTAAAGGCTTTGTCTCCAATGAATTCTCTGATGTTGATTAAAGGATCCTTTCTCACTCTCAAGGCTTTCTCAAATTCATTACATTTATTTTTTCATGTTTGTTATTATTATTGTTATTATTATTATTGTAATAGCAGTTTGGAGACAGGTGCCAGGGGGAGCATGGTACTAGCTCTTCCCTGATGGTAACTCAAGTTTTTTTTGACATTTTTTTTTATTTGGTCAATTTCAAACATTATTCCTTGGTTACAAAAATAATTTTCTATTCCTCCCTCGCCTCCCCCAACCCCTCCCATAGCCGACGCACAGTTCTACTGGGTATTGCATGTGTTCTTGATCAGAACCCATTTCCATGTTGTTGGTATTTGCCTTAGGATGTTTATTTAGAGTCTATATCCCCATCACATTAAATTCATTACATTTAAAAGGTTTCTCTCAGGTATGAGTTCTCTCATATCTAATAAGGTTTTCCTTATGACTGAAAGCTTTCCTACATTCACTATATTCAAAGGGTTTCTCTCCAGTCTCTGGTGGCTAATAAGGATTCTCTTCTCACTGAATCTTTTCCCGAATTCCTTACACTCAAAGGGTTTCTCTCCACTACATAGTCTCTGGTGGATAATAAAGGTTTCTTCTCACTGAATCCTTTCTCATATTCATGGCATTCAAAGGGTTTCTCTCCATTATGAGCTCTCTGATGGGTAATAAGATTTGCCATCTGTCTGAATCCTTTCTCACATTCTTCACATTCAAAGGGTTTCTCATCAGTATGAGTTCTCGCATGTATGTTAAGGGTTCCCCTATAATTGAAGCCTTTACTACATTCATGACATTCAAAGGGTTTCTCTCCAGCATGATTTCTCTGATGGCTTTTGAGTCCATTACTTGAATGGAATGCTTTCCCACATTCATTACAACCAAAAAGTTTCTTTCCAGTATGAGTTCTCTGATGTCTATTAAAGGATCCTCTCTTACTGAATCCTTTCTCACATTCATTTCATTCAAAGGGTTTCTCTCCAGTATGAATTATTTGACGAGTAATATAGCTTGTTTTCCAACTGAAGCTTTTCCCACATTCATTATAATCAAAAGGTTTCTCTCTAGTATGAATTCTCTGATGTGTAATAAGGGCTTCCCTGTAATAGAAGCCTTTACCACAGTCATGATATTCAAATGGTTTCTCTCCAGTATGATTTCTCTGATGATTTTTTAGTCCATTACTTGAAGTGAAGGTTTTTCCCACATTCATTACAGCCAAAGGGTTTCTTTCCATTATGAGTTCTCTGATGTCTATTAAAGAATTCTCTCTCACTGAATCCTTTCCCACATTCATTACATTCAAAGAGTTTCTCTCCAATATGAATTCTCTGGTGGGAAATAAGATTTCTCTGGCTGAAGTCTTTCCCACATTTATTACATTCAGAAAGTTTCTTTCCCATTCGAATTCTCTAATGATTTTTGAGTACTTTGTTCTTACTGAAGCCTTTTCCACATTCAAAGTATTTCCCTCTAGTATTAATTCTCTTTTTTAAGTCCAGCTTCTCCTGTGGTTAAAGGTTTTCTCATTTATATTACATTAAAGTTATACTATTCAGTAAAAGTTGGTCTTCTGGCAAAGGCTCTTCTACCTTCATTTTCTAAAAGCATATGCTCTATAAAATTTAATTAGGTCCGAATGATTTTTAAAAAGGGGTACTCTTGTATTTGTCATATGTAGACAGGTTCTTTCCTAAGGAAAATGTACTACAAGAATGCAGGTCTGAAAAATCCCTGCTGTTCTTTTTAAGTCTTATATTTAGGGGGCAGCTGGGTAGCTCGGTGAATTGAGAGCCAGGCCTAGAGATGGGAGGTCCTGGGTTCAAATTTGGCCTCAGATACTTCCCATCTGTGTGACCCTAGATAAGTCACTTAAGCCCCATTGCTTAGCCCTTAACACTCTTCTGCCTTGGAGCCAATACACAGTATTGACTCTAAGACAGAAGGTAAGGGTTTAAAAAAAAAAAAGAGTCTTGTATTTATCAAGATCTCTCCAGAGGACCTCTCCATAGTGGAACAAAGACTGATGCCAGATAAAAATGTTCACTCAAAGTATTACATTGAGGTACACTTATTTCATTACAAGTAATTTTCTGAGTATTTGTTACTAGCATAGATTGTCTCTCCTGGAAGCATTTCTGTCTCTCTAAATGAACAAAACATCCCATATCTTCATCTCTTTGGAGTGCCAGGAACTATTTTTAGATACTTTTTTCTTGGTTGATTTCCCCATGTAAACATTTTTCATCATTTGACTCTATAGTTTGAAGCCTGGCCTGACAAAAGAAATCTGGAAGAAAAATTTTAATAGTTAGTAGCCACTATTGTCTTTGATGACAGAAAGAAGCCTGCCTTAGAGCACACTGTAGGTTCTAACAATTCCATCAGAGAACAAGATACATTTTGAAACAAGTAGAAAAACATTATTTAGAGAGAACTAAAGCCAACGGAAAAGGAGATGACAACAAAGCAACTAGCTACAAGGGTTAAATGAACTTAACTTCAAAAAATTAGAAGAACTCATGTCATTAAAAATAATAATCATTGAAAAATAATTCAGAAAATAGAGAAAATAAGTCAGAAAATTACTGAATTAGGATTTGTGTTTAGTTAGATTTCTTAAAAAATGAATTTGAATGATTGAACTGAAGTATTTCTCAAAATTATGAACTAAATATTATGATCAACAGTTTTTGGAAAACTATACTTTTCTTAAATCCTCAAAATTACTGGAAAAATATAATAAACATTAATTAACCACCAAATTTAACTCATTCTGACATTCTTATTGATCTAAATATACGACAAAATGAAAACATGAAAGATCAAATAATACTCCTCTGACTTGCACAAGTTTTCTACAAAAATAAGTATATTGCCCTTCCTAGAAATCCTGTCAATGCTCATGGATGATTGAGTGGGACCTGAGGTTGGGAGACTATCTTTGACTGAAACTTCCTGTCCTATGCCAGCATCTGTTTTAATTGTTAGCTAGTTGACATAGTTAACTCACAGCAAAATCATTGACCAAAATCCTATTGTGAGAACAGTAGTAATAAAACACTTCCTCAATAAACAAATGGTCAACTTTCCCACAAGCATATACTGCTTTAGTGAGAAGAACAGGTAAGTACATCAAGTACACTGATAGGCCAAAATGTAGTGAACCTCCATGACCAAGGTGATCCATATTTAGCACCGGAGAACCCCACAATGTCTTTTTTCTTTTCATGTTGCCCACATGTTATTCCCTTTGGGCCCAACATCTCTTTAGTAGATATTGTTCTGTTGGATTCCTTGAGCTCCGTCCTCTCTACAGCTCAACTGAATTCTACAGCTGAGTTCTCTAAGCTGGCCCTAGGGCAGGACACAGGTTATCCTACAGTTTGAGTTGTGATGGTGGTGGTAGAATAGACAGAAATACTCCCTCCTTCTTGTACTATGATAGAAGTGCCAGAGAAAGATAAGGAATGGTTTCTTCTAAGGAGCTGGGTTTTTTCGTCTTTCTTTCTCCACAGCTGGCTCCTTTCTTGAGTAATTCCTTAGAGAACTAGCTAGAATCTATTTTTAAAGCTGCATGGGGTATGGTTCTGAGCTATATCAGAAATGGGTATGGTGGGGAGGCAGCTGGGTGGCTCAGTGGATTGAGAGCCAGGCCTAGAGATGGGAGGTCCTGGGTTTAAATCTGGCCTCAGATACTTCCCAGCCGCGTGATCCTGGGCAAGTCAGTTGACCCCCATTGCCTAGCCCTTACCACTCTTCTGCCTTATAACCAATACACAGTATTGATTCTAGGACAGAAGGTAAGGGTTTATTAAAAAAAAAAAAAGAAATGGGTATTTGGTATATTTTAACTATTCAACAAATGGAAGTAATTGTGGAAGATTCTGATTATACAAAGATAAAAAATCCATAAACTTAAAATAAATTGTTGGCTCATATACATATAATTAAAATAATTTTAATATGCTCTATCTATACAGAAAAGATAGTATGGCAAAGGTCACAAGCCTTTTCAATCTTTAACCAATGCCCCCTCATCATAGGAATTGAAGAAGGAGGCATGATATTTTTGAAATAATTAAAAGCATTTCCCTCAAAGGCTTCACACTGTTTTTTTCCTGTTTAAGGAAGTTGAGCCCTCATGATATTTATCCTCTGAAACCAGAGAATCAAGTTCAATGTCAGAGGTTGAGAACTTGGAGCTCATCTAAGATAAAGATCTTAGTGCCTGTCTGTCTAAGAAGGAGGCCGAGTGCCCTCTCCCTCCCCTTCTTTAGGCCCATCATAGTACTACATGTCTATTGCTGGCAAAGACATGCTGTTGCTGACTGTTCATGAACCTTGGATGGTGTTTGAGTCATAATCTTACCCCAAGTTGTTGTAGTAAAAATTTTCACCTTTTAAGATTGTTGTAATATTGAACAATGGCCGCCAAGGAATTTACTTATGAAATTCCTAAAATGAAACACTGAAGTCAGAATGGAGTTTATGGAGGTTTAATCACAATGGGAGTAGGGAAAAGGAGAGGGAGAGAAGGAGAGAGGAGAAAAGGGAAAGGGGCTACTCAACCTCTGACCAAGGCAGAGGGAGTTTAGGCCCAAAGGCCAAGGTGGAAGGAATTAGTCCTTGACTCACGTGACCGATCTGAAGGGAAGCTGTCTGCGGGCCTCCTCTCTGTTCAAGCTTCTAACATGAACTGCCTTCTAGCTCTCTCCACAGGAAGTGCGCGAATTCCTGAGGCTGTTCCCTACCTCACTTCCTGTGCCTCACAAGTGCCAATGGTGGCTCTAGCTTGGCTTAGGACAGCCCAGGTGGGCAGTTAGTTATTTCTGATTTGTCATTGACTAGCACATGCCCGTGTAGTGGGGGTGTGCACAATTTTTGGGTGCTAGACCAAGATGGAGACTTTTAAAATTCACAATCCCCCCTGATGATGATTAGGGGACTAGTCTCCCCAATTGATCACTAAACATAAGCATACTGCACCCCAAAAAATTCTAACTGTAAGTGTATACAAAAAAATTTACCCACTAAGAGGAAAACTATAATAGTTGTAGATACAGGGAAATAGAGGAGAGAGAAAGACAGCAAACCAATGTTTTGCTGGGCGCATTGACAAAAGCCAATTAGGGGGAAGTCCCCTTTGGCATAAGAGTGTACATTCAAAAAATGTTCAATCAACCACACCCCAAGGTTCATTCTGGATCTTCCTGTAGTGAAAAGGTTTAGATATCTTTCTGCAAACAGTTCATTCTCTGGATTCAGTTAGTTAGCAAGCTTCTTCTCTGAAGATTTATCTCGAACAAAATTTAAATCTTGGATTTGATGAAATACAATCCCCCCTGAAGAAAGTGTTGAAAAAACACTGAATCCAGCTGAGGATTCAAGTTTTAGTTGTGGGGGTGTGTGAGTTAATCCAAAAGGAAAACAAAACAAAATGAAAAATAAAATAAAAACAAAACAAAATCAAAAGAAAAAGAAAAAGGGGGGAAATAGACCCTTTATATATACATATATTTATATTAAAGAATTCAAAATCAGTATCAAAAAATCAAAAAAAATCTATGTATACAAAAATTTGAGAAAGCAAGAATTAAAAAAAAAATTTTTTTCCACAGGCCCCTGTATTAGGGTCCAGTTAAGTAATTTCTAATCCCACAAGTCTGTAGGACAGAATGCAACATATTTTACTTCCCCATTTGCAGCCAAGGCTAAAGGAAGTTGCCATACTAGAAGAGAGAAAAGGACCAGATTTTTTTTAAATTTATGTAGGGAAGTATCATTCCCTCGTCTGATTTTACCTTCATTCTCAGGGATGGTGGGAGCCAGGATGGTAGCCAACCTTTGGTACTTGTCTGTAGGTATTTTCACAAAGAGTGTGGATACAAGGAAGGCCTACATCTTAACGTCTGTCAAGTGTCGCAACCCCGAGTCTCACACTAGGTTCAAGTCCTTAGTATTGGCTTAGAAATGCATTAATCCTACCTGGATTGGTCTTTGATTTTTAGACCTGTGAGCTCTTTTGGCATTATCCAGGTCATCTCTGTGCTCCTTTTTGATCCCGTTCCTAGAATCAGACACAAACATCAATCATAGTCCCACAACAATTGCTAGACCAAGATGGAGACTTTTAAAATTCACAAAGTGCCTATCCACATTTCTTGAAAATATTCTCTCACCCTAATTCCTGGAATCCTTATCCTGCACTGGGTGTTGTATCTACCATCCTTGTGGCACTTTCCCAAGGATTGTATCAGCTCTCTGCCAAGGACTGTCTCAGCCCTTTCCCAAGAACCCATCTCAAAGGTATGACTTCATTCTCTGTGATCGGTACCTTTAAAAACCCTTAGCTGCCTGCAATAAACTGTATTTTGTCTACCACCAGTGGGCAAAAACCCTTCCGACCTCACACTGTGTCTGTTATTATTTTGATTCTTATCTTTTCCCTTGCCCTTACTTACAGGCAAATTCCCTATAATTTCTACCTTTATTATTCCTCTATTATTTTCCTCATTCCTTACCTGCAGAACCCTGGCCTCAGTCCGCCCCCTTCCCCAGGGGGCATTAACAGTTCGGACCTCAAGGGAGATAAGGGTTAAACTCAGATTATGAGAAAACTCAGTGAAGGAAGGAGAGAATTTGGAACTCAAAAAAATTTTATTAAAGCATGTTAATAATTGTTTTTACATATAATTGGGGGGAAATGAACAGAATACTTTGTCATTTTTTTCTCCAGCTCATTTCACAAATAAAGAAGTGAGGGCAAACAAGGTGAGGTGACTTGTCCAGGGTCCTACAGCTAATAAGTATTTGAGGCTGGATTTCAACTCAGGAAGAGACGTCTTCTGGATTCCAAAGCCAGTGCTCTATCCACTATATCACCTGGCTGCTTAGTACACTGTAGGGATTTAATAAATGCTAATGGAATTGATTTCTGTTTCCTGGCCATAAAGGATATGGGACTCTTCCACATAGCAGATAGTGTTGAATATGTTTGCATTTCAGACTATGTTCAGTTTCAACCAAGGGAGAATAACAAGTGAGTCGATTTTTGGATCACAACATAGTGGGTTTCCCCAGGGAGACCAGGTTCTTGTAGTTCTCCAACATCCCATCCCTGTACAGGTTCCTCTGGGCAACACCCAACTCCACTCATGGTGGCTGAAGTCCACAACCACGACCCTGAATGTCACGGATGCCTGAATCAAACTCTTCTCGGGTGCCTTGAGAGATCCAAAGCCACAGATTATCAGCTCCAGGCTCTGGCCTTCTCCTGTACCTGACTCAGCAGCAGCGGCCATTTCACTGAACAGCTCATCCTGACAATTCCCTTAGGCTGAGAGCAGGGATGGGTCCTTGGTTCTCTTTGTGTCCCCAGTGCCAAGCACAGTGCATGGAGCATAACAGGTGCTTAATAAATGCTTGCCGACTTTCTTTCCACAAATGATCCCCCCAAAAGCACATACTTTACTCTCAACGTCCCAAACCCCTCAATGAAGATCAGCCTCTGTCATACTGATATCGACAATGCAAATATTAATTTCTATTTAGCCACATCAGTCGTTTTAAACCATGACTGATCAACACATTCTAGGCCGATTGACATAGAAGACAGGACCCCACACAACTGGTCTCCCTCACAGTTTACTGATTCCTCTGTACTGTGGAGACTTAGATGAAAATTCTGCCATGCCTCCCCCATATTATTAACAACTATTAACAAAATATTAATATTAACTATTAACAACTGCCATGGGCTGTATCCTCTAACTGCTAACTCCCAAGGAAGACATTTTCTACAACACTTCAATGGATTAGCAACTTTTCTGATGAAATTATTCTCTCCAAAAAAAAACTAGAAACCACTGATTTTGCCAGATCCTCGGGGACTAGTCCAGCATCACCCACTGCTCTTGCCCAATCCTCAGAGTAGGAGCAGATAGTAGAAAAAAAAATCTGAAAACTTGCTGAGGCCTCCAATTCTTCCGCACTTGAGTGCTTTCTCAGGTCATTGCCCTCTAGCTTTATCTCTTTTTCACAGCAATTATGCAATTTAACTCTCCACTGTCCTTTACTCTCCAATCCCTCATCCCTTTGATTCCAGCTCATCCCTGGCCAAACTTCAGCTTCCAATGACTCCTTCCATCTACAAACTCTCCTCCTCCTGCTGACTATACATTACATTATAAATGGATATTATCCAGCTTCAAGTGAGTCCTCAGTGTAGAAAGACAATCTTCTTTTTCTTGCCTAATTGGTTTCCTATCTCACTGGTGTATGACTGAAAATCTGTTACCCTAAAAAAAAAAAAGAAGAACTACATATCCCAAGAGCCCACTGACTTCCTGTCATTACATACTTCCTATAGACAGAGGATAAAGGGCATGGGCTTTGGAGGCTCCGCCTCACTCTGATGTAGAATTAGCAGTGATGGTGGTGAGTGGGGATTGCTAAAAATGGCTAAAAAAAATGGCACATGGTCTTTATATTTTGTATATTCTTTACTCCTTGATTTCTAATGATCTAATGATCATTAATTTTTTTACATTGGCCACATACATTTTTATGAACCTTCTATTCTCTCAGGTGCAGATGTCACCATTCCCTGGGACCAGCTCTTCTCTTCTTCTCTTCATGTCATCTCTTCCTCTCTCCTGCTTTTCCCCAGATCTGAAAAGGGGGTTTGTCTTCTTGATGCAACCAATCCTTCTCCATATGTCCTGGATTCTATTTCTTCCCTCTCCTGCAACAGATGACATCCTCCACCACTGCCACCATTCCAATCTCATCACCTTATTTACTGGTTTCCTTCCTACTGTCTTCAAATGTGCTGCTACCTCTAGGATAAAACACAAACCTCTCTCTTTGCTATTTAAGACCCTTTATAACCAGGCTCCTAAGCAGCTAGGTGGTCCAGTGACTGAGCATTGGACTCAGGGCAAACCTGAGTTCAAGTCTGGATACGGACACTTACAAATTGTGCAGCCCTGGGCATATTGCTTAACCTTGTATGCATGTTTCCTCATCCGTACAATGAGGATAACATCACCAACCTCCCAGGAATGTTGCATTAAACAAGATCCTATTTGTAAAGCACTTCACAGATCTCAAAGTGCTATCTCACTGCTATCTCTGGCTATTTTCATTGTTCTTATTTTTACCTTTCCAGCCTTCTTTCCTAATACTTGCATTCAAAGATTCTACTATCCAGGCAAATTAGTCTTATGATAACATTCTGTTTCCCAAATCCATGTGCCCAGGCTTTCCCTTATACCTAAAGCAATATACCTGGAATGTATGCCTTCCTTCTGCATGCTCCTTTGAATGCTTCAAAACTCAGGCTAAGTAGTGCCTCTTTCATAAACTCTTTCCTAATCCTTCTCCCCCTTATTTCTGTCACTCCCCTCCCCTCCCCCCCCATTACTATTTAGATGTCTCTATGGTATCCATCTCTCCATTCATGGACACAGATCTATGGGTTGTGTATGCTTCTCTCTGGGAATGGTACCTCCCTAATAGAATGTGAGTTTCTTGAGGGAAGGGTTATTTCATTTGTATACTTGAATCTACTCAGCACTTTAGCCAGCACTGTGAAGATTAAAATTTTGGGGAAGCTGAGGCAGGAAGAAATAAGTTTCTCTCTGCAAGGAGTATTATATTTTTATGAGGTTTATTGAAGATTAAAATATAAAGAAAACACAAGTAAGAAAGGCACGTGTCCAGGCCCAGAGAGCCTATTCACCACCACTCACATCTTGCCTGCTAGGTGGAGAGCCACATGTGCTCGGAAGTGGAAGTAGAAAAAAAAGGGCAGAGCCTATTCACAACCAGGTTAAATACTCCATCTCGCTCTCGGCCCAGGTGAGGTTTCAGTGAGATTAGAGGGAATTCTGGGAAAGTGGAGCAAGGACTTCTGGGGATTGAAGTCCTGGATTCAAGTCTCCATTTTTACAGCACCTAGCAAAACATTTGACTAACTTGGATAAAGATTAATAATATATATTGGGACAGCTAGTTGGCTCTGGGGAGAGAACCAGGCCTGGAGACAAGAAGTCCTGTATTTGAATCTGACTTCAAACACTTCTCAACTGGGTGATCCTGGGCAAATCATTCAATCCCAATTGCCTAGTCCTTACCAGTCATCTGCCTTGGAACCAATACTAAGTACTGATTCTAAGGTACAAATGGATGGTTCTTAAAAAATGTAATAATATGCTTATGAAATTTTTGGATGACACTAAATTAGGAAAGCTCACTGGGTGACAATGAGGACCAAAAAAGATACTGACAGATGAAGTCATTAGGTAGAATCTAAGAAGATGAAATTTAATGAGATAATTTGTTGAGTTTTATGCTTGGGTTCAAAGACTCTTCACAACCACAAGATGGAGGAGACAGCCAGAGAGTGGCTGGTCTGAACAAGACCTGGTGGTTTAGTGAACTATGAGCTGGACCTCAACCAGTAGGACATGATGGCTAAAAAGTGACTACATCTTGGGCCATTTTAATAAGTGTAATGCTCAGAACACTGCCTTGGGCCATTAGGAGGAAACACAGTGGATAGAGCACTAGGCCTGGAATCAGGAAGATTTAGCTTCTTGAGTTCAAATCCAGCCCTACTTACTAGCTGTGTGACCCTGGATAAGTCATTTTATCCTATTTACCTCAGTTTCTTCATCTTTCACATGAGCTGGAGAAATGAATGGCCAACCACCCCAGTATGTCTTCTAAGAGAGTCAGGCACATGCCAATTCTACACATCAGTTTGTTCCTTTGCTGGTGATTCTGCTGCTTCTAGAGGTGATGCTGTTCCCAATGCCAGGTTCATGGGGGGAGCACCGAGGTCACCTAGTCTAGTTTACCCTGAGAGAGAGGCATCTATGCAGAGGGGTCCCCATCCTTGAAAGCCTCCTAGACCGAGGCCTGCCCAGCTCTAAGTAATGAAGACTCCCTTGCTCTCACCCAGCTCCGTGGCCTCAGCAGAAAGCCTCGGTTCCCTCATCTCCAATAGGACCCCCATAACCACACTCCCCCAATCTCCTCTTCTCCAGCTCTCGATCTCATGAGAGAACCTGCAGCCTCTTCCCTGATCCAGGTGACCCATTCTGGACACTCTCCTGCTCCCTCCAGAACCACAGCAAATGCCAGCCTACAGCACCAAAGAGCACCTGGGCAGCTCTGTGTGCGCAAGCCTCTCTCTCTGGCCCTGTTCCCACCTTTTGCCCTTCCAGCATCTATTATGTGCTGGTACATGCACGCGTGTATGTTTCTGTACGCCTACATGCACGATCTGTGCCTGTGTCTGGACTGGGCATAGATACCCAGCACAGAGAAACAGCTCTATTTCCTTAAAGAACAGAAGCAGGTGGAGGCCAGGAAGATTTCTTTGTTAGAATTTTCTACCTATTACCTTGCATATGAGAGACTTAAGTATTTGACAAACTGAAAGGGGGGAAGGGGGTTCAGCCTCTTACATCTCCATTCAAGTATTTAACTTCTATCTTGTAGACAGAACCATAATGCTAAAGAAAAACCCTCTTTATCCAAACACATCCTTATATCTACAATCGGTCCATTTTATAGGCTCTGATGATATACACATACACACGTTATATTGAAATGAAAGCTGTTATTGATCAGCTAAAGCTGTTATATTGAAACTAATTTATAGACAGCTTATAAATGCCGAGCTGTTAGGGGTTAACTATTGTGCATGCGGTTGAAAAAGGTCCTGAAGCAGTTTGGTATAACCCTTATTTATTTGGAGGAGAGGTAGGGAGAAGAAATAGGAAATAGGAATCATATCTATTATCCATTAGTCTTATATTATATTATCTATTAATCTTATGTTAATCTAAAATTCTAAAACTATACTAAAAATATCTGAATAAACCCTCCAAGATCTAACTGCTTTCTTTGCGGGCTCTTCTTGTCTGCCAAAGGAGACCTCCTTAAACTTATTCTCAACTATCTTAAATAATTTTTCTCTATCTAACTAAACTGTTTTGATTAAAAAATCTTACTTAACCTCCTTAAAGTAATATATGAAATACGAAAAGCTGCCAGAAGCCAACTGTCAGATATAATTGTCAGAATCTCTTGGCAGAGAGACACTGAGGCAGGCCCTGCTCCCAAGTCAGAGAAAGTGGACAGAGTCCCTCTGACAGTTCCTTCTCCCTCCAGGAGAAAAGTTCTCCAGAATCAGATTTTAACTCAAATTTGTAGGTGTATCTCAAACTCAGAAAAGTAACTGTCTGAAAATGACTAACAATCTTCTTTGTCTGAGAGAATGATCCAGCAACCTGCTCCCAAGGAAGTCAGAGAGACTAGAGCCCAGAACCAACTAAACTCTCTCTTTTGATAGGCCTCTTAAAGTGGCAGAGGATGAGAACTATCTGCTTTGCCTCTTAAAGTAACAGAATGAACTTAATAAAACTTCCTTTGACATAAAACTTCTGCTTATAACATACATGAAAATATCCTTTTGCAATGGAGTTGGAACAGGAATTTAAAAAACTTCCCTTTGAAGGGCAAAATTATGAATCAATGCAAAAAATACAACAGCTTAAACAACAAATTCCAAGAGGGCACAGTTGTGAGAATTTACTAGTGTGAACCCCTATTCTTCTGAGGTTGCAATTTGATCCCACTGTAAGGAATTAAAATTAAGGGTTTCAGTAAATATATGAGAGTTCTAAGATTATACTGTGGTCACTGATTTTAAAATATTATAGCTCAAGTCAAATTAACTTTCAGTAGCTTTATTTACAAAGAGGTGGAAAGAGTGAAAGTAGAGAAATGTAAAAGGGGATAGAGTAAGAAGTCTAGCCTATCACCCTAAATGTTGGTCTGGTCCCAGCTCAATCCAGATAGGGCTCGTTAACCCCTCAGCAGGAGGACTTGGTGATGAATCAAACAAGGGTTCAATCCATGAGGCCTCCTCCAAGAAAGGGAGGCCTCTCTGGAACTAATCTCTCCAGAAGCCAGGAAAGGAGAGTCAGCTTTTCACTCACCCAAGCAAAGGGACAAAGGAGAAGATCCAGGAGCAGTCTTACCAGAAGCAGTCCAAGAGCCGGAGTCACAGGTCTAAGTCCAAAGTCACCACAGTCCCAGACCAAGATCCTCCAAGCCTATGATTCAGGCCCCAAACCCCTTTGAATAGGAAGTTCAGGACTTTTATAGTCCTTTTCCCACATCCCTTCCTGTCCCTTCCTCTACTTTACAGGAGTCAAGTGCAATCTTTAAATTTGCTTAGCACTGCCCAAGGGGTGGTCCATTGCTTCTGGAATTGACACCTACTTTTAGCAAGTGGCTTAGGGACTTCCCCTACTTAGGGTTAAGTAGGGGTGTTTACAGTTTTTATTGATTAATTTAAAAATAGGCAAGGGGAGAGTTAATCCTATCTTTATGCCACCTTTTGATTGAATTAATAACAAGGCTGGAGGCTTATCTATATAAGGGAGAAAACCTGCCTCTGACTAGGACTAGGGTTAAGTCCAGTCAATCATGGAGTCTCAGAAACATGATATCTGAGGATAAATAAGTTTCAGATCTGGGGAAGGAAGGGCCTCTTTCTGGCTCTGGATCCTCAGGAGGAAGGCAACCAGGTGAACTTGAGCTCAGGCTGGCTGGAGAGGAGGTTTGCAAAGGGAACAGCAGGCCACATGTGGCTGGTGCCATTTTCTTTCTCTGACCCACTTTCTATTGTTAATAAAAAATTATAAATTAAGATACAAGCTCCAGAGAATTTTAATTCTAACCAATGAAAGTGCTAAAAATGTTTTATTGCAATAAATAAGAATTCCTAAAGCATGTCTCTCCTAGTGTTAACTCCCTATCCTAAATGATACTAACTGCATGACCATCTGTTAGAGTAGCGCTTCCAAATTTCAGGTATTAGTGAGTGTGTAGGATGAGATTCAGTGTGTAATTCTCAGAGTAGTATTTGGCTTGTAACCTCAATTCTCAAGACCCCTTAGTGTTATTATTCCTTAGACTAAAACTGCCTGCCCCCAACCCCCATAAAACTTCTAAGTGTTTCTGACCTATTTTCAAAAACCTTGAGAAGAGTTTATCTATAACCTGGGAAGAAAGCCAACTACAAGATAAAAAGGAACAGTGAGTTTCAAAAGTATCATTATGGTACCCAGCTTGGGAATCCCATGATAGTCACAGGTTTTTCTGGATCATGAGGGTCTTCAGGGATATGTAATGGTGAAAATCATGTGCTCAAGACTGGAAATGGCACAACCACCACCACCACCCTTCTGTGGCATTGGACAGAGGGGTGGAGAAAACTCTTGCATCAGGATTATAATAAAAGTCTGTGATTGTACCTAGAAGAAGAGAGGACATTTTCTGCCCCAGGCAAGCTGCTTCTGTGGGCAGAATTCCTGTTCCTTCCCTTCCCCTCCCCACTCCTGCTGTCTGGTTTCTTCACATAAAGCAACTTTTCTCTACCAGTATCTTATCAAGTATCCTGTATGCTCACTAGAGTGATTTCTGTGGGCATGAGCCTCCCCAAAATTCCACTCCATATAGTGAGGAAGGCAGAAAATTGAGTCACTGTTGCATTAATTCCAGGATTGGAATTAATTATTGAAATTGATTGGTAAATTAATCAGATTGTGTCCCACTGACTGAAAGCTAGACACACACAAATAGTAACAAGTGACAATTTCCTGCCCATTTACCTAAATTGTTGACTGCTGCAGACCATACCTAAGGCCTAATTGCTTTTTAATCCAGTTTTGGGAATGTCTTATTTGGGACTGAATTCCTGGATGGGTGAATGTCATTTTTAAGAGTTGTGTGTTTTGAAATGGCTCTGAATCCTGGTAGACTACATCTCTCAGGACCCTCTACCCCAGCTTCCTTAGACACATACCACTTCCTTAGTGGGAGGTGTCTGAGAAGACATAAAAAGAGAGAAGTGTGAGTTTTAGTGCCTTTTCTAGAGAAGAGCCTTGCCCCGGGTTAAGAGTCCTTGGTCCCTACATACCTGTGGGAGATATAATTTTCTTTAGCTTCATAAACCTTTATTTTCCTGGCCCAATAAGCCTATCTGGCTATCAATGAAGTCTGGCTTGATTTAATTAACTATCCCTAGCATAATTATAGCTAAAAAGAAAAGCCTGGTCAATTTCCCTATTGGGGCTACTGGGACAAGGGGAAACCCCCAGTTCCCTTCCTTTCCCTTTTCTTTCCTTTCCCTACCTTTTCCCTCCATTAGGGAAGCCATTCTCAAGGCAATGTGAGAATGTGATGAAAGACCAGATGTTTGGATAAAATTTGACCACCTTATACAATCTAATGACAAAACACCCTCCCAATTTATGGACCGGCTCATTGAGCTGGGAGGTCGATACCTGGATCTGGATCTTTCTACCAAAAGGGATATCAGGCAAATTTGACATCAATTTGTTAATAATTCTTGCAGGGTGATCCAAGATTATTTTAAAACACATTGTCCAAAATGGCCAGAGATGGATCTGGAAGAGTTAAGAAGGACTGCTGTGTATGTCTCAAAAGTACATGCAGAAAAAAACCAGCAGAAACTAATGATTTATTGGAAACAATACAAAAGGTCCTGAAAAATTTATGTGATAAAATAGATAAACAGGAAAGAGGGCATGATACTACACCAATACTACTTGCCCCTCTCTGAGAATCTAATTTTCAATCCTTGACCTGCTACTTCTGTGAGAAGAAGGCCCACATAATGATGAATTGTAGAAATCTATTTCAGGCAATCAGGAATACTACCTGAATAATAATACTAATAATGATTTCAGGAACAATAACTATAGAAAAAATTAATTTCAGGAACAACAACTATTGGAATAACAGGAATACTTTCAAGAACTGTAATTTCAGGAATGATAATTCTGGGAACATAAATCAGGCAGATAATTCAAATCAAATGACCCCACAACAATATCGCTTAAGTGGAGCTCGTCCCTGAACTACTCAGAGTGCTAATGCCCCTCAGGGGAGAGTCCAAGGAACTACCCACAAATTATGAAGGTGTGCAGGGGGGAAGAGGGTTGGGGCATGGGAATTAGTGGATTCAACATTTTTTCTAGACCCTGATGTCTTACTGCCCATTGTCCCTATCCACTGCCCCCCCATACTGATGAGCCTCATGTGAGGTTAAAAGATAGCAACACCTATAATGATTGTCTTTTGGACACTGGAGCTTCCAGGTCCATATTGAGGAGCATACCAGATTTAGCTTGCTATTTTACTGGCTGAATAAATGTAATAGGGGTATCGGGGACACCCCAAAAGGTTCCAAAGCTATTCTCTAGGATGGTGTCTAGGACCCTTGTTGGTGGAGCATTCTTTCCTCTTAATTCCTGGCTCTCCTATAAATCTTCTGGGGAAGGACTTATTGTGCAAACTTAGAGCCACAATAATTTGCTCTCCAAATGGCTCTATCTCCTTAGACTTGCCAGAGGACATTTTAACTTTTCTCCCAGTCCTCCTCTCAGACACTCAGGACATACAGGAACCTCTTACTTTTCAAATCCCTGCTGACATTCTTGAATCTCTCTGGGTCACATTGTCTTCTGATGTTGGCCTCCTTAAATTGGCTGTCTCAGTCCAAATTAAAACAAAATCTAGTCCACCTCTTTCCATTCCTTAGTACCCTCTCTCAAAGGAGGCAATTGAGGGCATTATCCTGGTAATAAATTCATCAATTGACCAGAGTATTATAATTCCTTGCAAATCTGAATATAATATGCCCATCCTGCCTGTTAAAAAGCCAAAATTGGGGTCCAATGGTAAGCCTCTCTATCAATTTGTCCAGGATTTGAGGGTTGTAAATAATCATGTGATAAAGAGACACTGTGTAGTTTCCAACCTAAACACCATCATTTCTTCTATTACTAGCACAGCTACACATTTTACTGTCATAGAATTATGCTCTGCTTTCTTTTCTATACTGATACATGAGGATTCCAGACATAGTCTTGCTTTCACCTGGAAAGGTTCTCAGTGGAACTGGACTCAGTTGCTCCAAGGGTTTGTGGACAGCCCTACATTATTCACACAATTCTTAGTGGCCAATAGAGATGCCATTAAATTCAAATATAGCCAATTACTCCAATATATGGATGATTTTCTCTTGGCTTCACCAAGTGCTGAAGTATGTCAGGAGGATAGTAAGCACCTCCTTTTCGAGCTACGTAAGAGAGGCCACAAGATTTCCAAAGATAAAATTCAGTGGTGTCTCCCCAAAGTTCAATATTTAGGTTTCATTTTAACTGTTGGGTCCCGTCTTATTTCTCCTAAATGCATTGAAAGTATCCAAAAATTAAGCACTCCTACCACTAAAAAAAAAATTGAGGGCAATTCTTATAGCAACAGGATTTGTTGGCAGTTCCCCTTGCTATGGGGAAATCACTAAGCCCTTTGTATCAAATGCAGTCCCTGAACTAATTAAATTGGAAACAGAACACCTGATAGCTCTTTCAAACTTAAAACAGGCTATCCTGTCTGCCCCTGCTCTAAGCATCCCAAATTATGATAAGCCATTTACCTTATATATCCACGAACAGAGAGGGGTTACTTCAGATGTTCTGAGTCAACTTTTGGGGCCTTCCCAATGCCCAATAGCCTATTATTCAGCACAGTTGGTCCCAATAGCTTCAGGAGCACGACCATGCCTTAGAGGAATAGCTGACATGGTTTTATTAGTGACTAAATCTGCCAACCTAGTATTGGGGTGGCCTCTGACCATAATGTGCCCACATAAGGTCGAGGCATTGCTCTTAAGACATAGGACAGGTCACTGTTTTGTGGCCATCATCAACTTCCCCTGCAGGATTAAGTACTAGACAAGTATGGCAGAAGAAGATACTAGTGCAAAAGATTATCCAACAGAAATTCATGACTATCTGTCAGTGTTTGAGAATTCTCTTCATTCTGTGGTTGAAATGCTAAAGACTATGATGTCAGTTTCCAGAAATGAGTTATTACAACAGTTGGACCCACTTGAACAGGCCAAGCTGGATTTAGTTTCTGCTTACATGTTGAATTCAATGTTTTGGGTTTACTTGGCTATTCAAGGAGTTAATCCCAAGGAACATTCAGTAAAGCAGGAAATAGAATAAGAATATATATGAACTGAGTCAAAGAAATTACAGACAATAAAATGGCTGCCAAATTGGATAAAGGAGTTGCTTATGTGAAGATTGGATTTAGCTATTTCCTGTTTTTAACAATGAAGATACTTAGCCTAACAAAATCAGGGGGGATTCTGAACGTAAATTACTCCACCCTACTTAGGCTGTACTTTAGGGGAAGATAAAGTTGTAATTTCCTGATTGAACAATGAAGGTACTTAACTCTTACCTTATAGTGAAGCTAGAACTTTAAATTAAGTCTATTTTAGGATCTTAATACAAAAAAGTGTTAAGTAACTATAATGGTTAAATTAATCACAAAAAGGTTAAGTAACTCACAAAAGGTGAACTTAACAAAGAAGTGTTAAGTAACTCTAAAGATATAATCTAATCAAAGAAGATGAGAACTCTAAAAGATATGGGCATTTAGAGGAGGAGACACAAGAGTGAAAAGTCTATATATTTGGTTCACTTCCTCTCTTGGGCACTTTTTGGCGACAGAGAGTTGGCTGGTGGCAGTGTGCTGGGCCTTTCAGCATCTTAGTGTGGCTCCAAGCTATTGTCTGGTTCAGTGATGAGTTTCTGGCTGAGTTTTCCTCCTTTACTTTCCAACTTTATCCTCTTAGAAACCTCTAATCTTCTTTTTTTTTTAAACCCTTACCTTCTCTCTTGGAGTCAATACTGTGTATTGGCTCCAAGGCAGAAGAGTGGTAAGGGCTAGGCAATGGGGGTCAAGTGACTTGCCCAGGGTCACACAGCTGGGAAGTGTCTGAGGCCAGATTTGAACCTAGGACCTCCCATCTCTAGGCCTGGCTCTCAATCCACTGAGCTACCCAGCTGCCCCCAAAACCTCTAATCTTTTTAAGAGACCCAGAGGCAGGGATTTTAAACTCCCCCTGGAACAGGCCAGGCAGGAGAAATCCTATATCCTCTTCCCTCCTTCTCCTTAAATTCCTTCCCTCTATATTAATTAAATTACCATAAATTTCCAGACTGACTTGGGTATTTTGTTTGAGATTTCACTTGGCAACCAATTAAATCTAGATTTTAAGTCACAACCCTAAAATTATCTTTACACTTCAAGATTTGTAAGAAATGCTCTCTGGGAAGCCAAACCAGAAAAAAGATCAAAGTCCTAAAATAAAGGAAAAAGGAAAAATTGAATTTTTGGTTTTGTTTAGTGAATATTCTAGAAGTATTCTACATGAACTTTTGGGTCTTTCCTTTCAAAAATAAATAGAAAAATGTAAGAAGATTGTGTTGAATTGTATCTGGAGAAACTAGATCTAAATATGTATTGATGTGAAATTTTTCACTTGAAATTTGTTACATAATATCCCCCCCAATATTTGAATTGATTTTTCTAATTCTTAAAAGTTTGAGATTTCATATTTTATTAAGTATCAATCTATAAACTATTACATTTGAGCTCAGTATTTTTGTAAACATATTTGCTATTATAATGGTCTTATAAATTATATGAAGACTGAAAGTGAAATTCAATGTTACCAGTACATCTGTTTTCAGTATATATTGTGTTAAAAATAGGATGAAGCAATGAAATATTTCTTTATAATATAATTATCATATTTTTATTTCTAGAAATCATTATTCTTTTAAAAATAAATAAATGAAATCTATTAAAACTTAAAGGATCATATGTAGATTACAACTATTTGTCTGCAATGTCCATTTAAAAATAAATGAAACTGTTTAAATAAAAGTCAAGGTTTCATGCTGAGGACTAGATCTCATGTAAAGAATTGTAAATTCTTTGTGCTGGAAAGGACCTCAGATGTAATTTATTTTCAACATCCTCATTTTACTGCCCAGGAAACTGCAGCTCAGAAATGACTTGTTCCTATTCTCTTGTTCTGAAATTAAGGGTTGTTGTTTAATTGTTTTAATGGCTCTTTAGTAAGTTTTTTCAGATAATTCACTTAAGATAGTCATCCTGTTGACAGGAATTGGGTTTCAGAGGTTCCTATGAATACTTATCTATAATTATATTTTCTCAATTAGAAATACTTAGCTATTCAAGCTCTTCTTTTTTAGTGCTTTGTCTATTCTTTCAGTTATGTTTTCTTAAGTTACATTATGATAATAGTTTCAAGTGTCTGTGTCCAGCAGAATCCACACAGTGAGGCTACAGCATCCTTATATATTGTCTAATTTTCTTGTAACACTTATAAGTGATAATTCTGTATTGAACATTTCAGTGTCTCATGAATTTTAAGTTCATGAATTTTGACTGTATATTTCCAATTAATGTAAAGATAAAAAAAAAACATACTACCGCATACAGGAATGCCAAGAACAGTAAAATACTTTAATTTTTGAGAAAGAAGATGATAGGGTCTCAGTGTGATTAACTTTCCACATGTAACCTTGAATAAATGGATTTCTTGATTTATAGAAACAGATATTGGAAATGGTCTTAAAATGTAATGGATTTTGTAAAGTGTTTTGGGCTCTTTCTGTGACACATGAAGAGGAAAGCATTGATAGAGGCACACATTCTATTCTGCCTATAATGTCAGACAATTTGAAGAGTAGAAGAGCATTTATAATTACTGCAGCCTCTCAAATTTATTTTCTCTAAAATAACTTCTATAATATTATTATGTTAAGATCAAATGCAATGTGCATGTTTTTGTGTTGTCTTTAGATATTATGTAATGGTTGTTTCTGAATATTTCTGATTTTTATAAAGGCTGGAAAAATATAATTATTTGTCATACAGGAAAAAAAGACATAGGACACAGGCATTTACTGATCAAAGGATTATGAGATATGAGATAACCCTATTGAACAACGAACATATCACATTGAAACACTGTGAAGTTCTTAATCCTGCAATCTTGCTCCCTGATTTGCCAACTTCTGGAGAACCTTTACGTGATTGTACCTCTTTAATATCCATTGCTAATAAACCTCATAGTGATTTACTGGACACCCCTTTGGATAATCTGGATTTAATATTATTTACAGGTGGTTCTTCCTTTATGAGGGATGGAAAGTGCTATACAGGAGCTGTGGTAGTTACCAAACTTGCCACTCTGTGGTCAGCTTCCTTACCCTCAAATGCAAGCACACAAAGTGCAGAACTCACAACTTTGAAACATGCCTGTATTATTGCTAAGGATAAAAGGGACACAATTTACATGGATTCCCATTATGCATTCAGCATATGTCACACTGTTGGTATGCTATGGCTTCAGAGGGGATTTCTAACTTCTGCTGGAAAAATGTATTCCCAATGCAGACCTTATTACTGTTCTTCTTTCTTCCCTCCAGCTCCCTGAAGCCATAGTTGTCATTCACTGCTCTTCCCACACACATGGTACTGACCCTGTCTCTAGGGGAAATGACTGAGCAGATGCCACAGCAAAGCTAGTGGCCTTGGAAGGACCTGAGCTGATTTTGGTACTGACAATTACTGATGATTTGGATCTATCCACTTCCTATACTGACAAGGAAGTGGGACAATGGAAGAAGAAATTGAAAGCCAAACAAGTTAACAGAGTACGGGTATCATCAAATGGCAAAACCCCGCTCCCTAGAAATTTCTATACCCAAATACGTATACCCAAATAGGTAAAGAATAGGAAAAAAGAAAGAAAAAATCAAATATCCCATTAAAAACATAAAGAGAAAAAGAGAGTGAAAAGAATTTTAAAAAATCATAATTTCACAGTTCATATTCCATGTTACAGTGTGTTAGCCAAGAAGAAGCACAACACAAAAGATGGCTCACTCAAAAATGATATTTTTATCTCTCTTAACTTGGCCAGGATCCACAGTGTAAGTGTACATGATTTTTTCACTATGTAAAAGCCTTTTAAAAACAACTAATGCAGATTCTAAGAAGTACCAAAATCCCCAAAATTATAAAAGCCCATTTTAGGATAATAGCAAACAAAAGCAATATCATTAGAATTCACATGAGTTGATGTATGATATTCAAAAAACCTATGAACACATGAATACTTATCAAAAGTTATACAGATTTAGCCATTCTTTCAACCTTGGATGAGATATTTCAACAAAGTCTATTATTATCATCATTCCAAAATTTGGTGGGAGAAACCAGAACACCTCTGTACTGTTGATGAAGAGTTACAAAATATAATAAATCCATTTCAAAGCTACAATGCTTCACAGGAAAAATCATTATCACCTCCTGGATGAGATTATAACATATCACAGGGTAACTAAACCAGGTGGGCACCTCCCTCCCTCTTGGTATGAGACTGTAACAGTGTAACAGAATTGTCTCCAATATGTCCCGACCATTTTTATGTGGAGCTGAGGACTAAAAAGTAAAAATTACTCCACATGTGTCATCCATTACATGTTCAAGAAATGCAGAGATGGGAAAATACAACAGTATTTTCCTGGAAATGGACCCTTACCTCTTGGTACAAACAACTCAGAGGCAGGCAAATGATCAGTCAGAGGTAAGGATGCTCCCAGATATCTGAAAATCTCTTCTGAAGACCAGTTTTAAACCAATTGAAGTTATTAGATAAATAAATTCTCCAAAACATTTATACAGGTTGAAACCAGTTTGATGGAGTTCATCCATCATCTGTGTGACAAAGAACAAAGGCAAAAAAAGAAACAAAAGGCTGTTAAGGCTTTTACAATGATATTATTCAGTACAATCATAGGGGAGGTACAAATACAACAATGTAACAGGATATTTCAATTTTGATAACTTCTGAAGTGGTTAACAGCAAATTACATACATCTTGTATTTAGAATTGTGTTACAGAGACTTCTTCATTTTGAGGAGGGGAACACACTGAAACAGTTAACATCAATAAGACAATGTGGTCTGAAAAGGCTTAAAATTCAGCTCCAGACTCTTTAAAGATCCTTCCTCTCCCAAGTACCATCAGTCATCTAAATTCCTTTGCCCACAACTCTTGGGTCCCCCATAGTGAGGGGGGTTCCCACAGTGAGTACATATGTTTGGGTGTGAGTAATCATTAGCCTCATTGGAATAACTATTCCTCCTATAAATATTATTCCTGAAACTTCTATTCCTGTTTTCCTGATTTCTCTTCTTATAACTCATAATTACATGACTAACTTTTCCACCAAAATAACATTAGTGGTCGTTTTGTGGATTCTTGTAAGGGAGCTATGATCTCTCTTTGCTTTACCTTTCCAACTGTTTTGGTTAATTCTTTCATTTCCTTCCTCAATGTCTCCACTAATTTAGTGTTATCTTTATCCTTCTCTCTCTGTTAAGCAGTTTATTCTTTTATTTCCTTCCTTAATGTTTCCACTAAATCAGTGCACTCCTCCTTTTCCTAACTGGGAGGGTTTTTCATTGTCTTCTTGCTTAAGATTTTCAAATTTAGTCCACCTACTAGGACAATCAGAACAGGCTCTCATAGCTTTTAGCAATGCATTTCTAGCCTGGCATATTTGTAAGTAATCTTGCTCTGAATTTGGGTATGATTTGGGATCTTCAGTTGGCCAGTGAATTGTTCCCTATCCCTGGGCCTGATTAACAAGAGAAAGAATCTTATTCCTTTCCCTTTCTGTTAGAAAAGCCTGGGGCAAATCTTCCACATCAAGCCATGTGGGATTATTTATGCGAAAAATGTTCTCAACCTTATTTATGAGCAACACAGTCTCAGCTTCAAAGGAAGGTAATTTTTCTTTGAATTTCTTGATGTCCTAAGGAGAGAAAGGTGTATGATGTCTAATGTTGACTAAATCTCCACATCTCTTATAAATTGGAACAACTCTTAGGGGGAAAAGACCTTTATTAGAATCATCTGTGGTAACTTCTCCTTGGCCTTTTTTTTTTGGATTTCAATGGAGTGGGTTGTAATGGATCTAGTAAGGAAAGGGGGGCATGGGCAAATGGAGAGGGAGGGGCTGGTCAAAGGATGGGGAGATAGGGCAAAAAGATTAGGAGTGGGGCTGGGGCATGGTGGAGAGGACCGGGGGTGGGCCTGGGGAGGAGAGGAGTAGGATGGTTAAGGTCCAGAAGAGGAGTCATAGTAAGGTGGGTGGGATTGGTCAAGAGAAGGAGGGTAGGGAAAAGGATTGCTGAGAGAATAAGTTAAGTAGGGATGGTACAGTTGGTTATAGGGGGGATGGGTGGGCACTGGGTAGTTAGAAGAAGGAGGATATGAGGAGTAGGATGGCAAGGGAGGGTAGAGAGATAGATTGGGAGGAAAAGGGATGGGAGTGGGTGATGAGCAAAGTCTGACTTGGAGAGGAGCTGAAGGATTCAAGTCTTGGTTTGGGTCAGTATGAGGAGAAACTTCCTCACAAGCCAGGTAGGATGATAGAGTATGTTTCTTGCTAGATTTAATCAAAGGTTCAGGAGGAGTAATTGAAGGAGTTAAACCAGAATGGCCTAGTTCCAAAAAAAGAATGGTGTCCTCACTGGAGGGAATGGTTGATTTATCAACATGATATGCCCACAAGAGCCAGTATTTATAATCTGGAACCTTTTTTTTAATGGCTAACTTCAAATCTTTTAAGATCTTGAAGTCAAAAGAGCTATGTTTTGGCCATATAAAAGATATTTCCATCCAGGCTTTGCAAAATTTTCTAGCTTCCTACTTTGTCATCCACTTCTCCTTAGGAAGATTAGGATCACCCCAAGAATTAAAAATGATATGCAGGGATGAATCTGGAGGAATATACCCTGATTTCCCTTTATTTCTTGCAGTATTTCCCATAGTGTCAAGTCTGTCTGTCTTAATTTGCCTATTTAAGCTAATTTGAGCATTGCTAAATGGTCCACTTAAACAATGAAAAGTTCCTAAAACATTAAAAAATGGAGACACAAATTTCTTCAATGTTATTGTGGAAGGCAATGAGAGGAGGTTCACAAAAAAAATAAGCTAATATGAGGAACTAAAGAATTGTTGCACAGCAATAGTACTAATAATGAATGTGTATTTATTATTGTTGTCATTATTAATATGTATTTGTTATCATTGTTGTTGTTATTAATACTTAATAATAGCACATAATAATAAACAAGTATCAATAATAATCATTGGCAGTGACTAATAATAGGTATTGAAAATTAACAATTATTGTTATTGATAATTAATACTATTGTGTTCTAAAATTATTCCTTAATATTGCATTTATTTAATTTGATTTAAATTTGGCTTTGTTCAATTTTAGAAATTTGGCTTTAATTTTAATTAAATATTATTAATATTTAACTATTAATGATCCTTTTTTTAAAAGGTAATCAATTTAATACCATTATTCAGGATTACTCAGCATTGGCAAAGGAATTTTTAAAAATTTCCTGCAGTTTTAAGTCTTGCCACAGGGTGGCGCTACAACTGCGTGAAGAGGGTAACACATGAGTGTTAACAAGCAGAGAGATAAAGGAAGAGAAAAAAAATGTGATTTTTGATAAGCCTTAGCAGTCTGAAAGAAATGAGAAGGGGGAGGAGAGAGAGAAAAGAAACTAAAAAAAATCCCACTTTCTCTTAGCTCAGTCCTAAGGAATGTTTTGGGGGGGGGAAGAGGAGGGAGGAAAAAGGGCCTAGTCCTTCCCCACCCCCAGAGGTAAAAGCCACAGGTTTCTTTTAAAAGTTGGGGGTGCTGGTAACTGCCATTGGCCCGCTCAATCAGTGCCAGTTTTTTGTTTTTTGTTAACTGAGGAACTCCTCTCTCTAGGTCTGGCTTTCAATCTATCAAGCTAGGGAGTTCCTTGTTCCAGTCCCTCACTGCCAGATTCTAAAGTTGTGGTGGCGGGATGCTGGTTCTTACACCAATTCCCAGGGGGCCACCCCGTGTGCTGTTTCCTCAGTTCGAGCAGGCCGAGCTGTGTTGAGCTCAGAGGGAGCAGGTAGAGCTTTGCATCAGAGTCCCAGTGGCTTGGCTGAGCTCACAGTAGCTAAAAGCCTGTGTTTTTGCAAGCTGGGGAAAGCAGGGGCTGGGTTCCCGTCTATGCAAAAGACTTCCTTCCTGTTCTCTACAGCCCCAGTAGAGTTAAGAGGGAGGTCTTAACTCTAATCCACAGGCAGAAGGACCCCCGGGATTAATTTAAGGGGTGTCTCCCTGTTCAATGCTGCATTTGGCTGAGCGAAATGGCACTAAGAGCTGGTGGTTTGGGGCACCTGGGGATGTCAGGAGCTGGGGTGGGTCCTAAAACCCCCCCTGGTACTGTTCTCAGGCACAGGATTCTACCCACCCATCCTCAGCTAAGGTAAAGGAATAGGGGTGTGGAACCCACATGGGAGGGAAGGTCTCACAGAACAGATCCAATCTCAGACAGCCAGTGTTAAAAAGGAAACTGCTGTTTCGCTGCAGACAAGGTGTGTTTCACATATGAAGGTAGGCGAGCAAACTGAAACCCCTTTAATCCATCTTAAACACTTTTCAGTCTCAGAAGAAAAGTAAAAGTCCTAAAAAACCAACATTGGTTGCCAAGTTGTTACAATCAAATTAATATATCTACCCAGAGATAATCATAGAGATGCAAATCAAAACAACTCTGAGGTATCACCTCACACCTAGCAGATTGGCTAACATAACAGCTATGGAAAGTAATGAATGCTAGAGGGGATGTGGCAAAGTCAGGACATTAATTCATTGCTGGTGGAGTTGTGAATTGATCCAACCATTCTGGAGGGAAATTTGGAACTATGCCCAAAAGGCGCTAAAAGGCTTCCTACCTTTTGACCCACTCATAGCACTGCTGGGTTTGTACCCCAAAGAGATAATAAAGAAAAAGACTTGTACAAGAATATTCATAGCTGTGCTCTTTGTGGTGGCAAAAAACTGGAAAATGAGGGGATACCCTTCAATTGGGGAATGACTGAGCAAATTGTGGTATATGTTGGTGATAGAATACTATTGTGCTCAAAGGAATAATAAAGTGGAGGAATTCCATGGAGACTGGAACAACCTCCAGGAAGTGATGCAAAATAAAAGGAGCAGAACCAGGAGAACATTGTACACAGAGACTGATACACTGTGGTACAATCGAACATAATGGGCTTCTCCAATAGTGTCAATGCAATGTCCCTGAACAATCTGCAGGGATCTATGAGAAAAAACACTATCCACATGCAGAGGACAAACTGTGGGAGTAAAAACAACAAGGAAAGGCAACTCCTTGACTACAGTGGCCGAGGGGATATGATTGGGGATGTGGACTCTAAATGAACATCCTAGTGCAAATACCAATGACATGAAAATGGGTTTGGATCAAGGACACATGTGATACCCAGTGGAATCACACGTCAGCTATGTGAGGGGTGGCGGGAGGAGAGGGAGGAAAAGAAAATGATTTTTGTATCCAATGAATAATGTTTGAAATTGACCAAATAAAAATAATGTTGTTTTTTTTTAAAAGAAGAATTTCAAATGTACTGGGACGACTGAACCTGCTTATGATGGTCCATTCCAGGTCTTATTGAATACACCAACAGCTATTAAAATCAGAGAGAAGAACTTATGCATTCATTGTAGCCATGTAAAATGAGTACCTTCTATTGATACTGAATAATTGACTGTACCTTATTTTATTTGTGCCACCCTGTATTTGACTCTTATCTTTATTTGTGCCTTTATGGAAGTCCATAACAACTTGTATTTAGAAAACTTTTATTTGTGAATTTTGAATATTTGATATTTTCTTTGTACCTATATTATCTCACTGTATTGGTGACCTGTACAAATATTCTATATTGACTTGATTTACATTTTGTGCCTTTTTGTGGAAATTTTTGTATTTTCTTCAATGTATTATTGGTTTTGTAACTCATTTGCACTCACACTGTGGACCATGGTTAAGGTAATAGAATTGCATCTAAATTCTAGGGTAAGATCTTTTATATTCTACCCCTCCTTAAGGAACACTGATCATAAGATATTTTGATTGTCACTGATTTTGGAGATATACATTTTTGAATTTTAGCACATTTCTTATAATTGCATGTGTAATTTAATTTTCCTAAGCACATGTCATCTATCAAAATTGAACGATTTTAGATTATTACACTAGTGTAGGTTTGCTATGACCATTAGTTTTAACTGTAACTGCCTGCCCAAAAAGCCTTAGAATACTGAAACTACCATTAGCATTTACATATTATGGAACTTAGAATGCATGTCTGATTTGAAAAAATGGGAACAAAAAGGAGCACAGACCTGATCTACACAGTGCCAAAGGAGCATAGATATCTATACAGTGCCACAGAAGCATATATTTAACCTGAATGATGCCAAAAGAGCACACAGGTCAAAAAGAGAAAACAATCCTGCTAGGATTGCAGTGACTTGTTTTAACTTCTACGCCAATAAAATGACTTCAACCTAGTGTGAGAAATGAGGTTGTGACACTTAACATATGTTAAGACACAGGACTCCTTGGACCACACTCCTTATGAAATTTATATCAAGTACCTAAAAATTGGCTATTCTGGCTCCATAATCTATCCCTGAAAAGAAACAACAAAAGAAGAAACTACAAAAAAAGAAATATATCAGAAATAATATATGTAATATATTAACTGTGGTCCTGGCTGCTGAATGGGTAATTGCATGATGTTGGACATGGATTACTTTAATTAGGCATTATTCAAAGTCCTATCCTTATAAAATTTAGGATTAGATGTTTAGAAATTCCATCCAAAAGTTATTTGGCTTTTGTGTGCTATTTTTCTGATGAATTTAAATGGCAGTTATTCATATGCCTCATGCCTCAGATATGTTTTTCCTGTGTGATTTAAATGTTTCTTTATATTCTCCTGGGGGGGTATGTTTTTATTTCATATGAAAGAAAAGTTTCAAGTTATTTTAAGAAATCATTTTCACTCACTGTGGATAATAGTCAAGTTAAAAAAGGAAATGGATTTCATTTTGGGGTGAGAAACCTTTGTATTCTACCTTTCCATGGCTGACACAGTATGTCACTGATTATAACTTATATATTTTTTATTACTTCTTTTTCCTTGTATGTGTAATACAGTATTTGAGTTTTATTTTTTCCCCTCTCTTTTTTTGTACTTTGAAGCACATGTTACCAGTATTAAAAAGTTTTTTGATTTTGCACTAGGATAAGTTTAAAATGTCCATTAACTATAATGTCAAAGCATTCCCAAAAGCTTGAGACTATAGAAACCTGCCATTCATTGTTTAAAAAATTATGGTACTTTGCTTAATGAATCTGTCTGATTCCAGGAGAAGGGAATACAAAAAGAGCCACTACACAGTGCCAAAGAAGCACAAAGTTAACCTTCATAGTGCTAATCGAGCACAAGGTCAAAGAGGCCAGCCAATCTCAGTGGGATTAATGAAATTTTGAGCCAAGACAAGAGGACTTGAACTTGTTTGGGGTTTGAGGTTGTGATTGTTTTGACATATGTCAGAGGCACGTTTTCCCTGGGCCATATTCTACCAAGCACCTCACTTTGGCTGCCATCCTGGCTCCAGTATCCCTGAGAGAAAAGGTAAAATCAGATCAAGGAAAGGTATTTCCAATTTTGCTACTCAAATTTAGTCTCTTTTCTGTCTTTCATAGTGTGGCAAACTTTCTGTAGTCCTGGCTACTGATTGTGTAAGTGCATAACTGCATAAATCATTTTAATTGGGCCTTGATTCAAGGACCTGTTATAGGTTTATTTTTTCTTTACTTAAAATGTTTACACATAAGACTTTGATAGTTTATATTTCATCCACAAGTTATTTTTCTCTTTTATTTGGATTTTTTGATTTTTTAAATAATTTTCTTTTGCAAAATGATTCATATACCTCATAATTCAGCCATACACCCCTGAGTGATTCCTGTATTTGTCACCATCCTCCTCAGGGGGAATTTGTAATTATCCTATAATGTAAAGTTTAAATGTTTTTTGAGACTAATTTTAGAATAAGAAACACGCTATCTCCTCAAATCCAGAAAGTGAATTGTTTGGAGAAGGCACCAGGAAGGTGCCTACAGAAACCACGCACTGCACCAAAAGATCTATAGTGAACTTTGGGATGTGGTGATTTGAACTGTAGGGGGTTGAATGCATTTGTTTTGTATATATACTTTTATGCTGAAGGAGACTGGCCTCAATTGGCTTTTTGTCAATGCTCCTAGAAATCATTGGTTTTGTTCTCTTATCTCTTTATCCCCAAAATATTGCAATCTACAAGTTGATTATATCTACAAGATCCATTGAAGAGACTAGTCTTTCAAGGGATCTCAGCAGGGAATGTATAATTAGAAATCTTGTACCTTTGAACTACATTTCCCAGGAGCCCACTGATTCCTGTCATTACATGCTGACATACACAGGAGATAAATTGGGTGGTCTTCCATGGCTAGCCCTCTTTCCTTCCTGGGTCAGGACATTGGGGGAGTGGGCTGTTTGAGCAGGTAGATTGGCCAGGGACACGTGGTTTTATTTTGTTACTTCTAGTGATTATTAATAAATCTTATATAATATTTTAAGTTATTGTATATTAATTTAAATGTTTACATTAACAAGGTCAATACATATGTGCATTTTCTTGTCTACCTTCCCATCTCTCATCCCTCGTAGGGCTCGGCTACCCCACTCCCAGTATGTACAAAGAGTTTGAGTCCAAACATCAAACTACTCAGGGCGAATAGCAGACCCACACCTGCCCAGTCTAATCATCAGAAGAATGATCCCACAATGCACCTTGCCCTGTGGATGAACAGAGGATGAGAGTAACAATGCCATGGGAAGGGGGTGTGAACTTTAGATTACTCCACCCTACTTAGTCTAACAAAATCAGGAATGCCTACACCCATACTTAAGGATTAAATATCTAGGAGGATGGCCTATTATAGACATGTGCTAGCAAATGACAAATCAGAAACAGCTGACAGACACCTGGGCTGTCCTAAATCAAGCTTAAGCTACCATTGGTACAGGTGAGATGCATGAAAGTGATATAAAACCATCTATATATTTCACATCACTTCCTCTCTCTGGCTTTTTGGCAGCAGAGGTGGATGGTGGCAGCTTGCTGAGCATGTTAAGTGTTCCTGCATCTTGGTGTGGTGGAAGCTATTGCCTGGTTTGGCAGTGAGTTTTCCTTGATACTATACTGGGAGAAGCTGAGTAGCCTAGTTCAGGTGAGACATCTTTACTGAGCTCTATAGGAGTTTAGGCCGATTCTTTTTCCTTACCTTCCAAACACTACCCTCTTAGAAAGCCACTAATCTTCAGAGACCTCATGGCAGAGGACTTTGAACTTCCCCCTGCACAGGCCAGGTGGGAGAAATCCTACACCCTTTCCCTCTTCTTTCTCCTTAATTTCTTTCCTCTATATTAATTAAACAACCAAAAATTTCCAGATGACTTGGGTATTTTATTTGGGATATATTCCCTGGCAACCAAAAGTAATTTAGATTAGTTCACAACCCTAAAATTATCCTTACGGGGGCCCACAGTGCCTTCTGGGAAATGGAGTCCAGAAGCAGAAGGGTCCTATAGGCGCCCAGAATTCATCCCCCAGAAGACGCTGCAGCAGGACTCCTTTCCCCTCACATATGCACACTGAGAGGAAGTGGAGCTTCTAGGAACTGATGGTGTTGGTAGTTGGTATTTAGTCCCTCCCTCTGTGCAATTTGGCGTCACCATTTACCTCAATAAAATAGAGCAGGTTAATGAATTGGGCATGTAAACAACAACAACAAAAAAACTCTAAGAAAAGGACAAATGAAAAACTCCAACTAAACACCATATTTGAAATCCTGAAAATCAAAGGACAGATTAATAAAACTGAAAGTAAGAAAACCATCAAAAAATAAAATGTGAATCTGGTATTATGAAAACAAAAATAGGCAAACCATAAATGGATTTTAAAAGAGAGAAAAAAATCAAATTACCACAATCAAAAATTAAAAGAATGAATTCGCCACCAAAGAGGAAATTAAAGCAATTATTAGGAGTTAATCTAAGTGAAATAGAGGAATATTTACAAAAATATAAATTGCCCATATTAATAGAAGAGGAAATAGAATACTTTAAAAACTATCTTGGAAAAAGACATTGAAGAGGTCATAAATGAGTTCTTTTAAGAAAAAATCCCCAGGGTCAGGTGAATTTACAAGTGAATTCTACCAAACATTTGAAGGACAATTAATTCCAATACTGTGAGGGACAGAAGTGGAGACTACCCCTCATGATGATCCTCTCCTCATATGAAAGTTAGGAGTCAGAAATTATGAGCAAAAAAAGACAATTTGTTCATTCTTTTTCATGAGAAAGGGCATAGCCTCTAATCATAGGGCAAATGCACCCTCTTCTGGTTGAACCTTGTCCTTTGATGGCTTTAACCACAAGCCCTGCTTCTCCACCTTGTGTAAAGGGAACCCCTTCCCTCCAGCTCCTCCAACCATGCTTCATGGTTGGATGTCACATGAACACTCTAAACAGAGATCACAGGTGAAGAGTCCTAGGAACATGACCTGGAAGTAAAGGTTACGGGTCTGGGTCAAAAGAGAGGTTAAAAGAAGGATGTGAAGGGGTACCAGCTCTCTGTATTCCCTTGGATGGCAGTGTGGATGACCATGATTGAGAGAGGCAGCCATGTGAAGAAACACATGGTCAGAATTAGATTAGATTAGGCTTTATTCTCTATTTCAAGTGATTATTAATAAACTCTATGGAACGTAAGAACCTGGAGTTTGTAGTTTAATTGTAATAGATGACAACCACAAAGTTGGAAAGAGTTCTTTTTTTTTAAGAAAGCCTTTGAGTATAGAATAGGGAATAAATTAATTTTGCAAAGCTGCCTTTGCATATTTTCCCTGCCACCCCTGCTTCCCGAAAACTGCTACCTTGCTTCAACTGATAAGCTGTGCTGCCATGGCTTGCCACCTGTCCCTCTTGCCTTTTCATCTGTGCACACTTTTGCTAAGCTCTGTAATAGAAAGATAATCTGTGGGAACTATTTTTAGTTGTGGTAAAGGATATATTCTGGCTTGTGACTAGAGAGATAATAGGGGAACCTAAGGGGGCCTAGTTGTTTCTCCCATCCATCTCCTTGGCCAGCATTCCTCACCACTCTCCACCCAGCTTGGAGCCTCCTCCTGCTGACACCAGACCCACCACAAGAGCCTGCCAATCCCAGCCATTTTTTTTCTACAGAGGATGATGTATAAAAATCTTTCCACCCCAATCCCTTTCCACACTCTACATGTGTGTTTCTAGCCTGCCATAGTCATTTTTCAGGGTAGAAAAAAACCTCACACCTTCTAATTTTCAAGCAAAATATTTTAAAGCTGATCCTGGACTCCTAGTTTAGAAGACTGTTACTAAAGGTTTTTCACAGGGAGGGCAGTTAGTTCCAAATCAGTAGATTTAGTCAGTTTTGGAGAATAAGTCTATGTTTTTCCCTTCTTTCTCTTGACCCAAAACACCAAAGAGATTTTTTCTCTCATATGCAAATAAGCTATTGTTTCCCCTCAATGTTTTGCTTCTTTCTGTTTACTCTGTAAACAAACCCCATTCAGCATCTTTCAGAAAAAAATGCTATTGCAAAGCATGCTTGAAACCCTGAAACAACAGTTTGAGTTGGTAGAGCTAAAAAGTGTAATTTGAAGCTGCTTAATTCTTTTCCTGGGAATTTGTATTTTCATTGGAGATTTCCCACTTTATTTCCTTCTCCAAGAATATGCCACAAGCTAGCCTACTTAAACTACAAACCAACCTGAAATATTTTGACAACGTTCTAAAAGTCTTAAATGCTCTCAACATGCAGAGTGGAGATTCTGCCCTGTGCTTCTATGAGGAAATTCAGACCTCTGACAAACGAAATCTAAATGAATAAATATGAGGGGAGGGGAGGGAAACTTTAAAAGAGATCTGGAAGTTTCTTGCTAACTATTTTGTGTTTATTCTCCTCCTATAATATAGAACAAGTCTATTGGCATTGCTAAAAAAGGATTTTGCCTGCACCTTCTCATTTATTTTATTGTATTAACTGACTTAATTTTAAGTTTATCTTTTTTAATTTAATCAATATCTTTCTGTTATACTGAATCATTTTAAGATATATTTTGCCTATAGCAACAAATTGGGAAACAATCTTCATAAAAACCTCTGACAAAGGTTTAATTACTCAAATTTATAAAGAACTAAATCAATTGTACAAAAAATCAAGCCATTCTCCAATTGACAAATGGGCAAGGGACATGAACAGGCAGTTCTCAGCCAAAGAAATCAAAACTATTAATAAGCACATGAAAAAGTGCTCTACATCTCTTATAATCAGAGAGATGCAAACCAAAACAACTCTGAGGTATCACCTCACACCTAGCAGATTGGCTAACATGACAGCTATGCAAAGTAATGAATGCTGGAGGGGATGTGGCAAAGTGGGGACATTAATTCCTTGCTGGTGGAGTTGTGAATTGATCCAACCATTCTGGAGGGCAATTTGGAACTATGCCCAAAGAGCGATAAAAGACTGTCTGCCCTTTGATCCAGCCATAGCACTGCTGGGCTTGTACCCCAAAGAGATAATGGACAAAAAGACTTGTACAAGAATATTCATAGCTGCGCTCTTTGTGGTGGCCAAAAATTGGAAAATGAGGGGATGCCCTTCAATTGGAAAATGGCTGAACAAATTGTGGTATATGTTGGTGATGGAATACTATTGTGCTAAAAGGAATAATAAAGTGGAGGAATTCCATGGAGACTGGAACAACCTCCAGGAAGTGATGCAGAGCGAAAGGAGCAGAACCAGGAAAACATTATACACAGAGACTGATACATTGTGGTACAATCGAAGGTGATGGACTTCTCCATTAGTATCAATGCAATTTCCCTGAACAATCTGCAGGGAACTAAAAAAAAATACTACCCACAAGCAGAGGATAAACTGTGGGAGTAAAAACACCGATGAAAAGCAACTACTTGACTACAGGGTTGGAGGAGATAAGACCGAGGAAAGACTCTAAATGAACACTATAATGCAAATTCCAACAACAGGGAAATGGGTTCGAGTCAAGAACACATGTGATAACCAGTGGAATCATGCGTCGGCTATGGGAGAGGGAAAGGCGGGGGGGGGGGGGGGGGGGGGAGGGGAGGAAAAGAAAACAATCTTTGTTTCCAATGAATAATGTATGAAAATGACCAAATAAAATAATGTTTAAATTTAAAAAAAAAAAAAGATATATTTTGCCTATATTGATCTTTAATTTGTACCTTTACCTTTGCTGAAGAACAAAAATATCATTGTAAGCCCACGAACATCTTGTCCAAACCATTTTCACTAGATTCATTGAAAATGACATGTTGCCTTTGTGTATTGTCACATAGATGATGATGGATAGACTTCATCAAAAGTTATATACAACCTTTAGAGAATTTCATAAGCTAAGAATTTAATTGTAATTTTAAGGGGTCTTCAGAAATAATTTTAGTAACTAGTAGCTTCTAAATGGATGATTTTTAAATTTATATGTGTGTATATATATAAAATAAAGAATGTTGTATTAAAGGTAGAGAAACAAAGAAATGTTCCTACCAAGGTGTTTCCATGAGTCAGGAAGCTGATAAAAGAGCTCCTGCAAAACTCATTTTAAATTGCTTCCACAAGAACAATCTAGATTTCTTGATGATGCTCTAGACTCAAATAAGTTTTACTTTATTTAAAAATACGTTTGCCAAGGTTGAAAGATTTGCTACATGTTAAAAATTGTGACAAATATCCATCAGTTCATAAGTTGTTTTTTTTAATGTCATACAGCAACTTATGTGAAATATGATAATGGGTTTGTTTGCTATTGTAATTAACTGGGCTATTGTGAATTTTGGGGATGTTGGTACTTCTTTGAATGCACATTATCTACTGTGTTACTGTTTTATTCTAAAAATCATTTGTACTCACACATGGCTGACACAGTATGTCACTGATTTTATGCAATATATTTTTGATTTTTAAAACTTTTTAAAAAAAAACTTTTCTTTTTTTCCTTGCATGTGCAATAGAGTATCTGAGTTTCATTTTTTCTCTCCTTTTTGTATTTGAACCACATCACCAGTATTGAGATTTTTCTTTAATTCTTATTCATTTTGCAGTAATATAAGTTTTAAATACATTTGTTCTAATATTAATACATGTCCCAAAAGCTTTAGACTATGCAAATGATGCCATTGATTGTTAATTATGGGACTTTGGTTTATGATTCTGATTCCAGAAGAAGGGAATATAAAAAAGAGCCACTGTACAGTACTAAAGAAGCACAGAACACCTGCATAGTGCCTATGGAGCACAAGGTCAAAGAGACCAGATCCCAATGGGATTGATGTAATTTTGAACCAAGACAGAAGAACTTGAACTTGTTTGAGGTTTGAGGTTGCAGTTATTATGACATATGTCAGAGGTTGGACATCCTCTGAGCCACATTATATCAAGCACCTACTTTTGGCTCCTATAATCTAGTCCCTTTTCTGTCTTTCATGGTGTGGCGAACTTTCTGTAGTCCTGGCTACTGATTGGGTAAATGCATAATGGCTTAAATCATTTTAATTGGGCCCTGATTCAAGGACCTGTTATAGATTTGGTTTTCCTTTATTTAGATTTTTTTAGACATAAGACTTTTACATTTTGCATTTCATCCACAAATCATTTTTCTCTTTTATTTAGATTTTTTCATATTTTTTATTTTCTTTTATAAATTGATTCATATACCTCATAACTCAGCCATGCATCCCTGAGTGATCCCTGTGTTTGTTATTATTCACCTCAGGGGGACCAAGTTATTATTGTGAATTTTGATTTAAATTTGAGTAATTTTAGGATAAGAAACTTGATACCTCCCCAAATCTAGAATGTGCTATGACAATAGAGACCATATGCTGCACCAAAAGATCCAGATTGAATTATGGGGGGTTGAAATGGTTTTGTTTTGAATGTATACTCTTATGGCAAAGGGGACTGCCCCCAAATTGGCTTTTTGTCAACCTAGTAATCATTGGTTTTGTTCTTTTCCTTTTATCCACAAATTATTGCAATCATTAAGTTGATTATGTTTCCACGATCCTTTGGGGGAAATTGGTTTCCCAGTAGGATCATGGGGGGTGGGGATATGTATAAATAGAGATTTTGAGCCTTTGGACTTCATCCCCCAGAAGGCCCTTAGTTTTTCTCAAAATTCCCTTTTCCTGCATCCCTGCATTTTGTGTGATTATATTTAAGTGGCTGTAACTCCACCCTCTTCCTCTCTTGGACCTGTGACCAGGCCGAAGTCAGGCAGTTCTTTTGCTTTAGTTATTATTAATAAAATGTTCTAAAATATATTTAGTTATTAATTTTAAAACCCACAATATGAACAGGCTGTTCCTGACAAAATATAGCTATCTATAGTTATGTGAAAAAAATTTCTAAATCATTATTAGAAAAATTGAAATTAAAACAATTCTGAGATACCACCTCACAGCTATTATGACAGAATTTGGGGGTTGGGTGGGTTTGCAGCTGGTTGGGCACCTTCAGTCTCTGGCCTCTGTGGTAGCTGGTGAAGATTTGGCCTCAGGGCAAATTAGCTCAGCAGGTCAGCTCAATTGGTCTAATCCAGTATACTAGCAGAGGAGAAAAAAGACTAAAGATTCTTTCAGAGAAGAGCAGCTTGAACACCTAGGTCCAATAAACAGGGAAGCAAGTGTACAGTCCACAAGGAGGAGGAAAAATATGAGTAAACAACAGAAGGAGAAGGAAACCATGATTAAAAGCTTCTATGTAAATAAAAGACAAAGAACAGAACCAGCAGAGGATGATAGGATCCAAGGAACATCAACCAAACTTCAAAAAATCCAGGGAATTGGACTCAGGCTCTGGAAGAGCTCAAAAAGGAATTTAAAAATCAAATAAGACAGGTTGAAGAAAATTGGGAAAAGGAAAACAGATTAAAAAGCAAAATAGGATATCTGAAAACAGAGGCACATGAATTAAAACAAGAAAATAGCACTTAAAAAAGTCCAAATTGACCAATTGAAAAATGTGGCAATAAAGTTAAAGAATGAAAAGAATAGATCAAAAGGAAAAGGAGGATCAAAATGTTATGAAAGAAATTCAGTCTTTTAAAAATACAATTGGATAGTTAAAAGCTAATGACTTCATAAGACATCAAGAAACTAGAAAACAAAGTCAAAATAATGAAAAAATAGAAGAAAATATGAAACCTCATTGAAAAAACAAATGACCTGGAAAACAGATCCAGGAGAGACAATTTAAGAATTATTGGACTATCTGGAAGTCGTGACCAAAAGAAGCCTAGACATCATACTACAGGAAATTATCCAAGAAAACTGTATTTGAACAAAAGGGTAAAAGAGATTGAAAGAATCCACAGATTACCTCCAGCATTAAATCTTTAAATGACAACTCTCAGGAACATTATAGCCAAGTTCAAGATCTCCCAGCCTACGGAGAAAATAATACAAGCAACTAGAAAGAAACAATTCGCCTCCACACTGAAGGACTGGAAGGCTTGGAATGATATTCCAGAAGGCAAGGGAACAGGGTTTACAACCAAGAATCAAGCACATAGCAAAACTTACTATAGTCTTTCAGGGAAAAGTATGGTCATTTAATAGATTTCCAAGCATTCCTGAAGAAAAGACCAGACTTAAACAGAAAATTCGAGGCCCAAATACAAAATCTAAGAGAAGCATAAAAAGGTAAATAAGAAAAAAGGTAAGGGCTTCAATAAGGTCAAATGGCTTATATTCCTATATGGAAAAATATCTTTAACTCTTCAAAATTATCATTGCATAGTAGTTAGAAGTATACATAGAGGGTGTGGTAGTAAGCTGTTTAGGATATGTTGTTAAAAAATAAAACTAGGGTGAAAAAGAGGACAATACTATGAGAAACTGGAAAAGATAAGTAAAATGGTGTAAAATATAACACATAAAAAGGGGGGGGGGGACAATGCCATGGAAGGGTAGAAGAAGTTGGTGACAGGTAATACTTAAATACTATCATTGCAATTGGCTTAGAGAGAAGAAAAGAATCATAGGAGTTATATTTTTAAATGTTGCCCTGCCCCCATACTGTCTAGCCTGTAAACCAACTGTATTGTCTTCCCCATCTACCCAACTCTGTACTCCAAACTATGGGCCCTACCTCTGGGGCTTTGATCATTCAAAGTGGTCAGTGACCCAATTTATTGTTTACTAATAGTCTAATAAATTGGTCATGTTGAGAATATTGTTTCAAAGTTTATCTCAATTTCCTAATGTAATATCTTATGCACATAGCTATTTGTGTGCTGTCCACTCCATTTAAATGTGAGCTCATAGATTTGCCAACTACTTTGTATCTATCTATACCCTAGAAAATAGTAAGTGCTTAACATTCATTTATGAGGCTTATTTTTTGTACCCTATTATAAGTATTTGATTTTATCACCATTGAATGTTATCTTTTAGCCTAATGATGTCAAGATCTTTTTCAGGTAATTAAATCTCTTATGTAGTGATAGTTATCTATCCCAGCTTTGGATCATCTGAAAATTTGATGAGCATGTCATCTCTATAAGTCATTGTAAAAGTCACACAGTCCACAATGAAGCAAAAATGCCTTGGTATTCCACTGAACAGTGACAATGAACCATTTTGTGCAACTATATTTATTACACTTAAAATGCTTTACTGTAGTTATACTCTATAATGTATGACAAACTTTATTACAAAGTTTTTCTCCAGTATTCTCTCTTATGTAATAAAGTATATCCTCTGTCTCAAGACTTCCATATTAACTACACATAAAGAACTTTCATTCTGTAAAAGTTCTATGATAGCTTAGAAGGTCTGTTATATGAGCAAAGGATCTCTCACATGGATTATGCACAAAAGGTAGTTCTCTAGCATGAGTTTTCTGATGAGTGGTAAGACTTGTCTTTTGGGTAAAAGCTTTTCCACATTCATTGCAAATAAAGATTTTGTCCCCAGTGTGATTTCTCTGATGACTAGTAAGGTTTGCCCTTTGTGTAAAAGTTTTGCCACATTCATGACATGCAAAGGGTTTCTCACCAGTATGAGTTCTTTGATGGGTAATAAGATGTCCACTCTGTCTGAAGCCTTTCCCACATTCATTACATGAATATGGTTTCTCTCCAGTATGAGTTCTTTTGTGAATAACAAGGGTCACTCTATGTAAGAAACTTGTTCCACATTCATTACATACAAACTGTTTTTCTCCAGTATGAGTTCTCTGATGAGTAACAAGGCTTCCCTTTTGGGTAAATGCTTTTCCACATTCATTACATGCAAAAAGTTTCTCTCCAGTATGAGTTCTCTGGTGGCTAGTAAGGTTTGATCTTTGGGTAAAGGTTTTCCCACATTCATTACATGTAAAGGGTTTCTCTCCAGTATGAGTTCTCTGATGGATCATGAGGTGTCCACTCTGCCTGAAGCCTTTTCCACATTCATTACATATATAAGGTTTTTCTCCAGTATGAATTCTCTTATGGATAATAAAGCTTACTCTATGTAGGAAGCCTGTTCCACATTCATTACATATAAACTGCTTCTCTCTAGTATGAGTCTTCTGATGAGTAATAAGGCTTCCCTTTTGAGTAAAGGTTTTCCCACATTCATTACAGGCAAAGAGTTTTTCTTGGGTATGAATCCTCTGATGGCTGTTAAGGTTTGACCTTTGGGCAAAGGCTTTCCCACATTCATTACATGCAAATGGTTTCTCTCCAGTGTGAGTTCTCTGATGGGTCATGAGATGACCACTCTGTCTGAAGCCTTTTCCACATTCATGACATGCAAAGGGTTTCTCTCCAGTATGCGTTCTCTGATGGATGTTAAGGTTTACTTTGTATCTGAAGCCTATTCCACATTCATTACACTGAAAGGGTTTCTCTCCAGTACGATTTCCCTGATGGGCAACAAGGCTTTTCTTTTGAGGACCCTTCCGATAGTCTTTACGGATAAACTGTTTCCCTCTAGAATGAATTCCCTGATGAGTAATAAGGTTTGACTTCTGGGAAAAGGCAATCCCACATTCATTACATTCAAAGAGTTTTTCTCTTGTATGAGTCCTGTAATGAGTAATAAGGCTTGACTTTTGGGTAAAGGCCTTTCCACATTCACTACACACAAAGGGTTTCTCTCCAGTATGAGTCCTGTGATGGGTAATAAGATTTGCCCTTTGGGTAAAGGTTTTCCCACATTCACAACATATGAAAGGTTTCTCTCCCGTATGAGTCCTCTGATGAGTAATAAGGCTTGCCCTTTGAGTAAAGGTTTTCCCACATTCATTACATCTAAAGGGTTTCTCGCCAGTATGAGTTCTCTGATGGATAATAAGATATCCACTCTGTCTGAAGCCTTTCCCACATTCATGACATACAAAGGGTTTCTCTTCAATATCAATTCTCTGCTGTGTAATAAGGTGCTCAATCTCTTTTAAGCCTTTCTTACTTTCATTACATGCAAAAGGTGTCTCTCCAGAATGTATTTTCTGATGGGAAATAAGACCTACTTTGTTTTCAAAGTCTGTTCCATATTTATTACATTCAAAGGGTTTCTCTTCGATATCAATTCTCTGCTGTGTGGCAAGGTACTCAATCTCTTTTAAGCCTTTCTTACTTTCATTACACTCAAAAACTGTCTCTCCAGAATGTGTTTTCTGATGGGAAATAAGACCTAATTTGTTTTCAAAGTCTGTTCCATATTTATTACACTCAAAGGGTTTCTCTTCAATATCAATTCTCTGCTGTGTGGTAAGGTGCTCATTCTTTTTTAAGCCTTTCTTACTTTCATTACATGCAAAAGGTGTCTCTCCAGAATGTGTTTTCTGATGGGTAATAAGACCTACTTTGTTTTCAAAGCCTATTCCATATTTATTACATTCAAAAGGTTTCTCTTCAATATCAATTCTCTGCTGTGTAATAAGGTGCTCAATCTCTTTTAAGCCGTTCTTACTTTCATTACATGCAAAAGGTGTCTCTCCAGAATGTGTTTTCTGATGGCTAGTAAGACCTACTTTGTTTTCAAAGCCTGTTCCATATTTATTACATTCAAAAGGTTTCTCTTCAATATCAATTCTCAGCTGTGTGGTAAGGTGCTCATTCTTTTTTAAGCCTTTCTTACTTTCATTACATGCAAAAGGTGTCTCTCCAGAATGTGCTTTCTGATAAGTAATAAGACTTACTTTGTTTTGGAAGCTAGTTCCATATTTATTACATAAAAAGGGTTTCTCATCAATATGAATTCTCTGATGGCTAAGAAGATTTTTTGTATCACTAAAATTTTTCCCACATTCATTGCATGTAAAGAGTTTCCCTCCATTATGAATTTTTGGATACATATGTTCCTTCCTGCTCATGCTACATTCATCATACACAAAGATTTTCCCTTTTGTATGAGTTCTCTGACAGCTAATATGATTTCCTCTCTGATTAAAAGTTTTTTCACATTCATTACATTCAGAGATTGTCTCTCTAATGTGAATTCCCTGAGGTGGAGTTAGGATTTCCTTCTCACTGAAGGCTTTCCCACATTCATTATATGCAAAGGAATTCTCTCTAGTATAAATTACATTATAGTTATTCAAGCTTCCCTTATCGTCAAAGCCTTTCTCATCTTTATATTTGTTGTTTCTCTCTCCATTATTAATTCTCTGATGTTCAATAATATCTGATCTTCTGTACAAGGATTTTCCACATTCATTCTGTTCATATTGCTTTTCTCCAATATGAATTCTATGAAATTTAATTAAATCTGAAAGGTAATTAAAGGGTTTCTTGCATTTAGTATACTCAAAAAGTTCCTTTTGCAAGGAGAATCCATTATATGTAATTAAGTAAGGAAAATTATCCCTGAAGCTCTTTCCAAGGAATTTATATTTATAGAGATTTTCTCCCACTACCCCTTTCCATGCTGCAAGCAAGTCTGATACTAGAATAATATTCCTAGTGTTGTACTGAGATTCATGCACTTGATTATAAGTTGTTCTGGGAGTAACTGTTCCTTGTCTCCATTGTCTCTCCTCGTTGTATTTTAGTTCCCCTATATTAACCTCACATTCACCTGTTGCTTCTTTCATCTTGGAATGCCAGACTACTGATTCCTTAGGCAGACTTTTCTCAGATGATATCCCCATCCAAATGGTGTGCATCCGATTTGAATCTCTGGGTTCAAAATTGGACTTCTCATTAAGGGAATCTGAAAAAAAATATTTTTTTTAAATGTCACTACCATTTGCTTTTGTGTGAGAGAAAAAAAAAACCTTTAAAACAAGTTCTAGTTTCTGTCTCTCATCACGGAGACTGATGCTCAATTTGGACCAATCAATCTACATACAGTAAGTTCTTACTCTATACTGTGAACTGCATGCACTCAGCACTGGGGACACAGAAAAAAAACAACAATCCTTGTTCTCAAGAAACTTAAATTCTAATGGGATCAAAAACATAAACTGGCATATATAAGATAAACACAGAATAGATTCAAGAGAAAAGCTATAGTATATGTAGGAACTGGAAAAGATCTCCTAGAAGAGTTTACAATTCATCTGACCCTTAGGATGAGGAAAATTAGCTCAGTAAATTACCCAGTTGTAAATTGTTTACCTTAGAACTCATGTAGACAAAAATGACATCTAGAAGACTGAACTGGGAAAAAAATACTAAGATTTCTCAAAATTTCAAAGGAAAAAACAATGTTTTTAGAAGGTGTATTTTTAAAAAAATGTCCAAATACCCAGGGAAAAAGACAGATTAAACATAGAATTCATTGCCTACCAACAGGAGTAAAACACCAAATTCAAGTCACGCAAACATATTTTTTGTCTATCTATAATTTTACAACAATGTGCTCAACCTGTAGTAGAATTTTACGAGTTTGTGTTGGTCTGATCAATCAGCCAGACACACTGTATGTTGACCCTGACACAGAAGACTTATGGCAGATATAATAACTATTTTAAACTACGTGAATGGTTCTCAAGTTAAAAAGATATTAGGCTTGGTCTGTGTGGTCCAAAAGGCCAAAATTAAGAAGCAGTGTATAGAAACTACAAAAGGGTAAATTTTGTGGGACTTTGACAACTGGGAAAATAAAGGCTGATGACTCTGCAAAGCTCTGCCACATTTAAATCCAATTTATGCACAAGTAAAAAGACATTACTTATACCATTTTACTACTTCATTATTTTACATTGGCACAGCACCATCCAACATGGTGTGCCTGTATTAAAGAAGGCACTGTACTCTATGAGGAAAGCAGAAACTCAAAAGAAACATGAGTTGCTCAAATTTAGAGACATCTCCATCCCCAATGTTCATACCAAGCTATTTGTGATCATCTGTGGTAGAACCTTTTGAGTTTGTATAGCTCTGATCAGTCAGTCAGACACAGTGATGTCATTTTGGTTGTCTTTCAGTATAAAAGACAACCACCATTTGTGGAAAATCAATGTATGGATATTTGTGGAAAAATGATAGGCCATGTTTTTTACCATTAATACTAAATTTCCTGACGTGCCTTTGCTTTTACATGTTTCTATAGGCTAACTAGTAACAATAAGCACATTAATGGAGACTAAGAGCAATGGTTTGGAAGAGGATTCTGATCTATCAAATACATAGTAGATAGATTTATTCATGTCCAAGGATTGGAGACAGGTGTCCCAGGTGATGCACAGCTAAAGAAAGTGAGTTATAAATAACTACAGAAAAAGAATATTCCGTTCTATTGGGGGGAAGAGGAAGGACATTATAAGAGAACAATGTTTGATTATATAAAAATTAAGAGCTTTTCCACAAATAATATTTCCACAATAAGAAACTCAGAAAAATCTTTACCATCAGTAGTTCTTATTTTTAAAATGATATTTGGACAGGAATAGAGGCAATTAGGTACAAAAGAATGAACCCTAGTCCCAGTGCAAAAGAATCTGGTTTCAGATGCTACTCTAGCCTCTTAATTACCTATGTGACCTCAGATAAATCCGGTAAAACTTCCTTGAACCTCAACTGATTCTACTATAAAATGACATAGATAAAAGGGTCCCTGAAGTTCCTTCTAGCCCTAAGTCAATGATCCTAGGAATGAAATGGCATCTGTACAAACATATTCTTAGCAGAGTCAATGGTTAGAATAAGGACTAAGAAATAAACTGTGTCCAAGAACTAGGAAACAGAGTCAAGTATATTATATTAATATTTTTAATGCTTAGCTGTATCTGACACTTTAAGATCCCATTTGGGGTTTTCCTGGCAAAGATAATGGAGTGGTTTGCCATTTCCTTCTCTAGCTCATTTTACAGATGAGGAAACCGAGGCAAACAAGGTGAAGTGATTTACCCAGAGTCACAAAGCTAGGAAGGGTCTAAGATCAGATTTTAATTCAGGAAGATAAATCTTCCTCACTCCAAAACCAGCACTCTATCCACTATGCCACCTAACTGTCCCATATTAAAGTAATGGAATGTTATTGAACAGAAGGATGAGGAAGAATCAAAGAAAACTGAGAAGGCTTCTTCTATCTCATGGTGAAAGCAAACACATAAAAACTAAGAGAAAAAAAACATAAACACTGTCCTCTATACAAAGAAGCAAAAATAGCAACAAAACTATATCATAAAGCTAAGTAAGAAAGTTAAAAAGAAGGGTAAGCATGAGGATGGCAAGGAGACACTATAACTGAACATTAAGACATCTCTTTTAAGGTAGATATAAAAAAGGACATTAAAGGACATTTACTGACACAAATATATCCATCCATGTACCATTGCATGATTTTGGTTTGTCTTGAATAGACACAATGCTTTTTTCTTTATCCTGACCTTTTAATATGTCTTTGAATATCTATATTTGCAAATGTATATCAAGGTAAAATTTATTTAAAAAAAAAGAAACTTAGGACCCTGGGAGAATGGGATCTTCAAATGGCATTAGAATAAGAGACATCTATATTGTTGTGCTGTAGAAATGATGAACAGCAATAGAGGGGAAACAAGGAATGACAATCTGAACTGGGGCAAAGTGAAGACACCTGAAGCAGTAAATTAATATGCGTAAAAACTACAACATAAATGGAAAGAACAATACTAAAAAAACCATCTGAACCAAATATGGAGAAATTATAATGGCCAAGCTTGACCCCAAAGAAGAGATTTAACAAAAGAACACTTGTTCCTACTTCAACGATGAAACAGAATAGCATATCCCCAAAGTCTTGATGCCATTTTAAGCTATCATAGCTTAAAACAGAACTAAAACTTTGGGGACATCTTGTATGACATCACTTTATTCTGTTCAATTTTTTTTTAATTTTCTTTTTTATTAAAAAAAAAAAAACATAAGGAATGACACTCCCAGAGAGGGAGGAATGATACAGCGAGAAATGGAGATAATATAAAAACCAAAAGAAATAAAAATGTATTTAAAAAGACATCTTAGGAATTGATCCAACATAACAGAAACACTGATTCCCCAATACATAACTACTTGGATTTTATGACTATGCTATATAGACATACGCATTTATTTACTGCAAATGTTGGTTTTAGCTATATGATTTGTATAATATTAAAAAAATGAAGCTAATGAATCTTTACTTTATAAGTCTGTATAATTTAGGAGTTTGGGGGAATAAATGCTGTAGTTCGTCCAAGGCTTTTATAGTATGTAATTATTATATTTATGTGGCTTAATTTGTTTTTTTTAATATGATACTTTTCCCAAATGCTGAATTATTCTTTTATCTTGAGTACAAATCCAACTCAGAAACAGTGACTATTTTTTGGCTGTATTTACATTTTCTACTTAGCCACTATGGATGATATTTGAAAAGATGTGGAGGGGACTGACGATAAGATTGAAGGGGAACAAATGTATATAAGTCCATCAATCCCTCTACTTAGCCTATACCCCAGGAAGATCAAAAACTCGAAAGGTACCGTGATTATTCCTGCTTTTGTCCCAACATTTACCTTGAGATTCCCAACCTTTTATTACTTCAAATGAAGTTTCTCCATCTACCTCTAAAAGAATGCACTAGAGTTTCAATTGTGGATCAGGAAATTCATAAATTTACATAGTATATTGTCATGTTATTTCACCTCAAAATGGGTAGTGCCTATAAGAGATGTATACGTAGGTACATACAACTCTCTCTACATCTATATGTAGTTTCTGTGCATATTGATTTCCTGTTTTTGTTGGCTTCACTGTGCCTCAGTTCTTATTGGATTTCTGTATATATTCCCATTCCACAGAAACAGTAAAGGTGACAAAAATTCTGAAAAACATAAGTCATGAACTGATGCAGAATGAAGAAGGCAGAACCAGGAAAAACATGGAAAGCCCTCCAAAATAATCACTGTATACTTATAATAACTAAGTTTAGTCCTAAAGAAGAGACAAGAATGTGCCTGCAGCCTCTCTCATCTGCAGTGATGTTAAACAATGAGGGACATAACTTATAATGTTCGACTAAACGGATGGGTTAGTTTTCTAGATTCTTGGATGGACGGCTCACTGGGCATACATTTATCCTGCTTGATTTTAGGTACTGCCTAAAGGGGGGTGGGGAGATCAGGGAATACATGGTAGAATATTGAGAAGGATATCTACAGAGAAGAAAAAAAAAAGGACATTAATGAGACATTTAAAATCAAGAGACAAAAAAATCAAGCCATTCCCCAATTGATACATGGACAAGGGACATGAATAGGCAATTTCCAGATAAAGAAATCAAAACTATGAATAAGCACATGAAAAAGTGCTCTACATCTCTTATAATCAGAGAGATGCACATCAAAACAACTCTGAGGTATCACCTCACACCTAGCAGATTGGCTAACATGACAGCAAAGGAAAGTAATAAATGTTGGAGAGGATATGGCAAAGTAGGGACACTAATGCATTGCTGGTGGAGTTGTGAATTGATCCAACCATTCTGGAGGGCAATTTGGAACTATGCCCAAAGGGCGACAAAAGACTGTCTGCCCTTTGATCCAGCCATAGCACTGTGGGCTTGTACCCCAAAGAGATAATAAGGAAAAAGACTTGTACAAGAATATTCATAGTTGCACTCTTTGTGGTGGCAAAAAATTGAAAAATGAAGGAATGCCCTTCAATTGGGGAATGACTGAGCAAATTGTGGTATATGTTGGTGATGGAATACTATTGTGCTCAAAGGAATAATGAACTGGAGGGATTCCATGGAGACTGGAACAACCTCCAGGAACTGATGCAGAGTGAAAGGAGCAGAACCAGGAGAACATTGTACACAGAGATGGATACACTGTGGTACAATCAAATGTAATGAACTTCTCTACTAGCAGCAATGCAATGACCCAGGACAATTCTGAGGGACGTATGAGAAAGACCCTATCCACATTGAGAGGAAAATCTGTGGGATTAGAAATATAGAAGAAAAACTGCTTGATCACATGAGTCAATGGGGATATGATTGGGGTTATAAACCCTAAATGATCATCCTAGCGCAAATATCAATAATATGAAAATAGGTCTTGACTAAAGACACATGTAAAACCCAGTGGAATTGTGTGTTGGATATGGGAGAGGATTGGGGGGAGGGGAGGGAAAGAACATGATTTTTGTAATCCTGGCAAAATGCTCAATTTAAAAAATAAAAAAATAAAAGAAGGTACAAAACAGAACTCTTCTTAGGGTGAAGCAAATAACACAAAAGCTTTGAGATCAAAGTGAATTTCTCATATTTAAAAACCACAGAAACATGATGGATATAAATTTCACATTTCATATGATGTCCTCTTATAGTTCTTTGTATATGAAAATATTCACATTTGTTGGAGTGAAGCTCAGAATAACATGATTTTTTTAAAAGAAAAAACCAAAGGTGATATAAAATGAAAAGACAGCAAAACTTTAAAAGGTGATAAAAATCAAAAGCCTTATTAAACAACCCTTCTTACTTTCAGATGAATACATCTCTGGGACACAACAGATCCATTAACTTCGAAAGAAAATTATAAAATGTAATGCTAGCAGGGTTGTGGAGCGATAAGCATGATAATGCACAAATGCCAAAGCTATTCCACAATGTCATTTTTCTGGAAAGCAATATGGTGATATAGAAGAAACACAAAACAGTCATACCCTAATGTAAGAGTATAGCACCCCAAGTGACCCAGGGAGAGGCTGCTTGCAATGACACCCATTGGCCTGATTCACTCACCTGGACAGATGGCACCAGAGACTTCTCCTTCTGGCATCCATGGTCCATCTCGCTTCTCCAACAGGGAGATCATGTCCACTGTGGACACAGAAATCCCTATATATGGGGAGAGAAATCAGAAAATGCTTAGAACAGGAAGATATCTTAAACATAGAGTGTGCAAGGGATACCAGAAAGACTGTTTTATATGCCAAACAGGAGTCCTAGTTCCTGGCCAAATTCCATATCCACCTATAATGTCTGTCCCAGACGCTGATAGACAAACTCTGCAGGCTGCCTACCTAAATGCATCTTGTAATGTGAATAACAGACTGTCTTTATCCCCTTGTCCTTTATGTGTGTGATCAGAAGTCACGAGATGGAGTGGCTTGTGTGAGGAACGGCACAGAGGCCAGTATCACTGGTTCAGTTGGGTAAGGCATAAGAAGACTACAAAGATAGGAGGGAGCCAGGTCACGAAGGGATTGGGATGCAAAACAGAGGACTTTCTATTTGATGCTGGACGTGGCAGGGACCCGTCAAGATTACTGAATAGGACCACAGATGTGACGTGATCAGATTTGTGCTAAAGGAAAAACAATCTGCTATTTGAGTAGAAAATGGACTGCAGCAAGAAGAGAATGGAGGCCAAGAAGTCAGCCAGAAGTTATTGCACCAACAGCCTAGGCACGAGATGATGAAGGCCTGCACCAGAAGGGGTGGCAGTAACAGGAGAGATGGCATGGAGATAGAATTGACAGGACTTAGCACTGACTGGATATGAAGAATGAGAGAGAGGAAGGAGTCAAGGATGACAGCGACATCAGCATAGAGATGATAACTGAATACATGGGAGCTGGCAAGATCACCAACCCAGAATTCGAGAAGAGAAGGGCTCCAAGGACTGGGCCTTAGGGGACAACTGTAGCTGGCAGGTATGGCCCGGGAAAAAATCCAGCAAAGTCTGAAAAGGAGCAGTCAGGCAAGTAAGAGCAGAACCAGGAGAGGGCAGAGTTATGAAAGCCTAGAAAGAGTCACGTCTTCGACTTGTATTTTCTGATGGATCTTCTCTATGATCAGGTAGCTATTAAAATCATGAGAAAAAGTGGAAAGCCCGTACGTAACACATGGGATAGACCTGATATAGCAAGCTTATGGAAGAATGTGGGCAGAGGTCATAGATGCGGAGTCACGGGGGACAGGCGGTGTGCTTACCCACAGAGACCAGGTTCTCATAGTTCTCCAACATCACATTCCTATACAGGTCCCTCTGAGCAGGATCCAGATGTCTCCATTCCTCCCAAGTGAAGTCCACAGACACATCTTTGAAAGTCACTGATTCCTACATCAAACACATAACTTTAACCAGGAACATTCCTCAGAACAATTTTTTAAACCCTTATCTTTTGTCTTAGAATCAATTCTGAGTACTGGTTCCAGGGCAGAAGTGCAGTAAGGGCTAGGCAATGGGGGTTAAATGACTTGTCCAGGGCCATACAACTAGGAAATGTCTGAGGCCAGATTTGAACCTAAGACACTCCCCCCCATCTCTAGGCCTAGTTCTCAAACTACTGAGCCTACTAGCTGCCCCTTCAAATAATTTTTTGAATATCTACTTATGGCATGACTCAATTTGGACTATTTTCAGTAGCCAAGATTGCTCAAGTTTATATTTGCAAATCCTCTTTACAAGTAAATCTAGGAAAATCATGACCATAATCAATCAATAAACATTTATTAAGCACCTCCTATGTACCAGGCACACTGATAAGGCTAAAAAAAGAGGCGAAAGATAGTCTTTTCCTTCAAGGAGCTCCCAGTCTAATAGGGGAGACAATATGCAATTAAATATATACAGGGCCATAAACAGGATAAACAGGAAACAATGAAGAAGGAACAGAGGAAGAGTACTGGACTTAAGAAGGGTGAGTGGGCTTCCTTGAGAAGGTGGGATTTTAGCTGGACTTAAAGGAAGTGATGGAGGTCATGTGTCACACCTTACTCTTAAAATCCCAAACTGTATCACTTAAACACACACCATGATTGTTAGACACATAACCACAGCAATCAAACTCCATGTATTAATTTATATCCTTTGTTATCATTCTCCCTCACTGATCACTGATGTATTCTCAGCAGATTTGCAGTACACCAGAAAGGGTATAACAAGCAAAAAGTTCGGGGGCAGCTGGGGAGTTCAGTGGATTGAGAGCCAGAGATGGGAGGTCCTGGGTTCAAATCTGGCCTCAGACACTTCCCAGCTGTGTGACCCTGGGCAAGTCACTTGACCCCCATTGCCTAGCCCTGACCACTCTTCTGCCTTGGAGCCAATACACAGTATTGACTCCAAGATGGAAGGTAAGGGTTTAAAAAAAAAACAAGCAAAAAGTTCTCCCCAGGTCTAAGCACTAATGGTGCTCTGTTCTCTCTCCTGGACCATTGAACATGTGTAAAGTTCATGTGGTTTCCCAAATTACAAGGATCCTTATGTACGATTTAATGGCCCCCATTTCTATTTGAGTTGGACATAACTGCTGGAAAATAATTTCTGAAAAGGACTGCTTGTTCCTTTTTCATGTTTTTTTTCCCTGTTACATGCCCACATTTTTCCCCCCATAAAGATTTTGTAGAGATGAGAAATTAGTTGCAGGAGTCCAGAGGCATTTCTTAAGATGTTCTGTCTGGATTTTTTCTGGAATAATAACTGGTGATCTTTTCCAAACAATTGGAAAATGTTCTTTCATGGGGTTCTTGGTAACTCATCCTTCAGTGCTCTCAAAACCACATACCCTCCTGCATGGCACCCCCATGTCTATACCTAACCTGTTCTAGTTCCTTTGTTTTCTTCACTATGATCTATGCTTCCCCATTCTCCATATAAATTTACAATTTGTAAATTGAAAGTATGAGCATAGTGGCTCCAATGTCCTCAATTGCCAAGAGACTATAGTATGTCTCCTAACAGATGTTTTCCCATTTTATCTTTGTCTTCATTCTAATTTCATCTGTAAGTATTTTCAAGATGATCTGGTTTTAATGGAATTCATACCAACCTTTCTGTAAATTTGCTTTTCCCTCTGTTGTTTATTCCTAATTGAGGAGGTAATATCACTCATGATAACCGAATCACTGAATTGCATGGAACTTCGGGGACCTCTAGTTCAAGAAATACCTGTGTAAGATCCTCCTCTTCAATAGTGTTGAGGAGCGGTCACCAGGCCTTTTCTTTAAGACCTTCAATAAAGGGTAGTCCACCATCTTCTTTGACAACCTGCTCCACCCTTTGATAGATCTAATTGTCAGAAAACCACTTTCTTCTCCATAGTTATACATGTTGCTCCCAGTTAGGGCCTTTGGGCCAAAGAAGAAGTCACCTCATTTCTTAATGATCTCTCTTCACAGGCACTGGCAAAGTACTTGCATTTTGCCTAAATCTTCTCTTCTCTAACCTAAATATCCCTGGACCATTTAACTTATTTAAATATATGATATTATCACCCTGTATACCCTCCTCTGGGACACTCCCCTCCTTATCTATCCTCCATTTAAAAAGAGGGGCTACATATTTTCCACAATACTGCAGAAGAGCAGTGCCAGAAAAGGATGTGTGTCTCCTACATCCTTTCTTTTCTCCTATATGGGTCCCTCTTCCCTGACCCTTCCTGTATTCTGTCCAACTTTTCTTACTCTATCTCTGTATTATACTCTTTCACTCTTCTCTTACCTGTGTATATGTGTATCCTACAGTGAATGTGACGTCTTCAGGGGGAGGGGCAATTTCATTTTTATCTGGGCATCACAAGTGGGGCAACTTTATTAATGCTTGCTATACTGTGTGTGGGGGGGAATTAGATTAGAAGGCATCTTTGAGGTCAGCTAGTACACTCTGACCCATCTTTATTTAAAGGTGCTGAGCTCTCGCTATTCATCTACAAGCATATAGGAAAGAAACTGCTTTTCAAGTCATGTGTATTTGTTCTAAAGCTTCCTTAGGTATATTCCGGAGACGCTGCTGTTTTGTGGATCTGCCTTCTCTACATCAGTGACCAAAATAGCCAGAGGCTTCAGAAGGACTGAGGATGGGATCTGAGGGCACTGAGAAGTGAAAGAAAAGAAGGGTTCCTGCTGGGCCAGTAATATGATGTGAAATGGGGCCCAGGAAAGACAGAGTAGGCTAGGACTCACCTGAATCCTAGCAGTCAGAAACTCAAAAGTCATTCTGTCCTCATTCTCTCCGCTCCAGTCTTGGGAAAAAGCCAATGCTTGAAGAGATGGAGCTGGAAAAGGAGAAAGAAATTAGAAGCCAGCCCAGCCCTAAACAAAGTCCTGCTGCATCTGCGGCTCTTCCACCCATGCCCTCTACTTCTGGAACTGCCAATCACCATGGAATATGCCAGCCTGCCTCCCTGGGCCCCTTCACAGTCCTTCCATTTGGCTGGCACACCAACCACTAGGTGCCTAATAAAGAAGGCTTGCTTATGGGCTAAGTGAGAGATCAGGGCAGCTCAGGGGGCAGCTGGGGAGCCAAATACTAGGGAGCCATAGAGGGCCAGAAGGGAGATAAGTTGTCAGCTGACTTCTTTCTTCATCCTTTCCCTCGGAACCCGCCACAGTCCTCACCCGTGTCCCAGGGCCAGGGGGCCCCGTCTTCCATGGCTGCCTCCTTCTGCTCCTCCAAGATTTTCTCTGAATTCACGAGGGAGTCTTCAGGGGGCGGTCTGGTAGAAGAAGGTGGGCCTGGAGACTGCAGGGAGGGTTGGGGTCTACCTTTCCCAGAGAAGTGTCCCACCGCCTCGGGGGTCAGACGTGCCACGGCCGCGGGCTCTTCCAGGACTGCCCCCCCAGAAATGACAGAAAGGCGAACCCCAAAGAGAGCGAAGCTGTGAGCACTGTCCTGGGAGTAGAAAGGGGGCACCCCCGCGGCCACTGGCACAGGCAGGAGTACACGGGCACTCGCCGAAAGCTGCGACTCTTAACACACCCAGCGTGCACCCCCACCCCCACAGCACGCACAGTCACCCCCACACACGGTCACCCACAGTCACCCTCAAACAAACATACAAAACATATACATGCACACGGACACGCACGCACTTGCTCTTACATCCCAACAGAGTCATACGATCACCAGGGACGACCTCTCAAGCCCTGTCCCCGTCCCCCCCCCCATCATCCTGGGGGTGTACACACGTGCCCCCGCGCGCCTTGAGCCGCGCCTGCGCACTCTACCCGCCCTGCCACCCTCCCACCCCCAGCCAAGAATCGCACTCCTGGAACTGAAAAAGAGAAGCCAGAGCACAGCGCTTGCGCACTCCAGTTACGTCCTACGCCCTGCGGGTCCAAAGTATAAGGCCCTCTGTCACACCCCTCCTAGGAAACCCCTGGATTCGGAGGCGCTTCGCAAGGCATTCTGGGAAATGGAGTCTGGACGCCGCCGCCCTGCGTCCCGCCCGCCTGGGACGTGCAGCGATGCTCTGTCCTGGACTTCATTTCCCAGAAGACGCTGCGTTGACCTGTACTCTACTGTAATGGCTGCTCCTTTTGCAGTACGTGTGTAGAGAATCCTTTACGCTTCTGATGGAAGCGAGGGAGGAGGGAAGGCGGGGCCGAAGCTGCCTTATCTTTCCTTGTCTCTCCGATGGTGTTCTCAGGGAGCCTCCCTCTGTAACAGCAAGCTCCATCTGCAAAATGGAAATGACAAGAGCATTTCCCTCGCAGCATAAACATGGAATGAAGGCATTCATAGACTATAAAGGCCTTCCTATTGCTAGCCCTTATAAAGAAAGACAGCCATTGGGCAGAGCGCTGACCTGAGAGTAGGGGCCCTCCTCAAATGACTTAACCTCTGCCTAACTCAGGTTCCTCAACTGTGCCTGTCTTCAATGGATGCTGCTTGAGCCTAATAAGATACTGCTGGACAATTACTGAAATCATCTCAAAAGCTTAAGGCATTGGGGCAGCTGAGCAGCACCAGGGAAGCAGAATGTGCTTGCCTTCGAGTCACAGTCCAGGCACCCTTCCAACCTCCATTATCTGCCCAAGCGTTAGGGCCACTGTATCTGCAGCTATCACCTCACCATTCTCTTGACTAAAGACCCTCCACCCAGGAAGAAGGGTCAGTTGTTGGTCCTGAATCTGCAATTTGGCATCAGGCTCTGGTGAAAGGCCAAAGTAGTTTCCTCCCCTATCTTGGAGTTCTTTTTCAGGGTGGTAATACTCTACCACCTTCATTTTCTGGAAAAATTGGGTCCTGAAAATGGCAAATACTAGAGGGTCTGTGGGAAAACCTGGTCTTTGGTAGTTTGTTGGTGGAGCTATAACTAACTGGGCTAGCCATTTTGGAAAAGTTTGTAGTAGGCTGGAGGTGAAAGGTGGATGGGAGGTTAGGAACCACATTTGGTACTATCTTCTTGAACTAGTTCTCAACCACCTGGCTGCTTAATATTAGAAAGACTCCAGCACCAATTAGTAGTAGTCTCTCCGTAACTGAGGATGACTTGTCTTTGTGCGTTTTCATCTATGGTGTATAGATGAGTGTGCACAAAGACACTTGTGCGTAAAGGAGATTTAAGTGGAAGAGTCGATGCACAGAGACAGTCCCACTCTCTTGGCGTTGGAAGCCTGGATCCAGTGGCACGAAAAATTGTTACACCTGGAGACTTCCTCAGCTGCATTGGATGGCCCGTGTTGTCTTTTGTGCTTCAACACACCCTCAGCACTCAACAGTGCCTTGCTGCGTCGCCATCTCAGCCGTTGAAACTTCTTATTGGTTTCTTCCATCTGTTCGGCCAAAGCGGTCTTCACATGCTGGGTGAGCAAAGCCCTGGTTCACCAGGGGTCTATGACCCGATGGCTACCCTCACAAGATTTAGCCGGCCTGTCAAAGCCATTGCCCAGGATGTGGACGCTGCCGCATGCTAGCAGCTACTAGCTACAAGTGAGAGCTGGGTGTTAGGTGAGGGTCAGAGGCTGGAGAGCTGCCCTGAGAGGGCATGACAAGCCCTCCATACCAGAGATACTACCTTCCCTGAGCACCCCATACACCCCAGCACCAATTAGAGAAATAAAATATAACAAATTCTACAAGGATAGAGTAAGGTGGCCTCATCCACTCTTGATTTTTGCAATGGAAAAGAACTGGAATCTGAGAGGATGTCCAAAAATTAGGAAATGTCTGAATATCTTTTGACATATGGTACATCAACCACCTTTCATAAACCATCTGAGAAACCTGAGGAAAAAACAGGAAGCAGCATGTTCCGAGCAAGTCAAAACCTCCACCATTGCCTTTACAACAGTCTTCTCAAGACTTGCTGGACACAGCCCAAGAACGTGAACCCAAGAGATTTTGGGACAGCAATGCTTCCAGCCCCAAACTCACAGCTATAATTCAATGAAACAACCAGAAGAGATGTCATATGGTAACTGTTCCTGCTACCCACATCTATCAAAGACAGGGGGAAAAAAAGTTCTTGTCACTAGTTCTTAGCATTATTGATTTTATCAGTGGAAATGACATTAGAGAAGGTGCAGGGGGTAGCTGGATGGTTGAGTCAAGTTTGGAGAGGGGAGGTTCTGGGTTCAAATTTGGCTTCAGATACTTCCTAGCTGGGTGACCCTGGGAAGTCACTTAACCCTCATTACCTAGTGCTTATTGCTCTTCTGCCTTGGAATCAGTACTTTGTATAGATTCTAGGTCAGAAGGTAAAAAAATTAAATTAAATTAAAAAAGAGGCAGGGCCATCTGTTTTGCCTATAGATCCAAGGAATCTTGGGACTTGAAGCTGAAACCTTCCATGGGTGGGAGCAGAGACTATCTCACATCCACACTTGGTATCTATAAGGGAAAACCATTGTGCTGGGAGGAGGCTGAGGGGGCAGTTTCAGAGGAGCCTTAAATGATGGAGGCAGAGCATAGGGCAGGAGGGGTTCAAACGGGGTGATGAGCTCAAGTCGCTCATTGGAGAAGATGAGGAAACTGACGCCCGCAGAGGCGGGGCGGGTTCTGATTCTTTCTGACTCTATTACTATAAGGCTACAACAAACCAATTCTTGGCAGATGGCAAGAGAAGGGATTCGAGGGTGCTGGAACTTGCGCAAACACCACGCCGGCCAGTGCGCAGACTCGACCTTTGAAGCGGAGGAAGGAATGAGGAGGGGGGGGTGCGTAAGACAGGCCGGGGCGACGGCGCCTTTCTACCTCCGAACTACATTTCCCAAAATGCACTCCTAGGCCGTCCTGTTTTTCGACCCATTGGTCTTCTAGTCCACGCAGTGCCGCAGAGCATGATGCATGGTGGGAATAGCTGCAGGGTTTCAGGTGAAACTCAGTCCAGCCACAGCGACTGCTCCGCCCTTCTTTCACTCTGTTGGGTGCGCTCGCGTGGAGGGGTGAGTGAGGAGGGAGAGAGTGCGCACGCGCGGACCCAGCTCCGCTCTCCCCTCCTCCATTTCTACTGGGAGGGCTCGAGATGTAAGCCCCGAGGCGGTGCGCAGGAGCAATGCAAGCTACCCCCTCCTCACGCCCTCCCCGACTCCCTGCTGTAGAGGCCTGGGTGAGGCCTCCTCCTTTCTAGGGCGGATCCTCACGTGACTGCGCATGTGGGAGAATGAATGATTTGGGGTGTGGCAGTGTGAGTGGGATCACCCCACCATCCAGCCCCCCCTTTCCCCTCCTGAGACCTTGTGGTCTCATAGCCCGGAGCAAGGTGTCCCAGGCCCAAATTGGTCCAAGCACCCGGGTGACCCCCACACGTGACCTTGACCCCCTCACCAAGACTGCCCCTGGCTTAGGGGCTGCCAACAACATCTAGTAAGGGCCTACTGGATGCCCGCGACCCCCTGGGGTCTCTCCTGTCTAATGAGTGTAGAAAAGTGCTGGGGTGGGGAGAGGTGGGTTGAGGTCTGCCCCCATGGCCCAGAGAGCCTCAATTCTAGAAGGTGGCCCAGTGGAGGGAGAGCCAGGCCTAGAGATAGAGAAGTCTTGGGTTCAAATTCAAATGTGACCTCAGATACTTCCTAGCTAGGTGATCACTTAACCCCCATTGCCTAGCCGGTACTGCTCCTCTGCCCTGGAACCCATGCACAGAATTGAGTCTAAGAAGGTAAAAGTTTAAAAAAAAAAAGTTGACAGGAAAATATTCACTATTTTAAATGGAATGGGGAGGGGAGGGGGAGGTCAGCTCAATCACCAAATGCATTAGGAAAACTGAAAAAATTAAGAAAATGAAAATGCAGAGATGGCCCCTTAGGTAAAATTACTTTCATGCTACAACGCTGTACTGAATGCACATTTTTTAAGTTTGATCATTTGGTCTGTGATCTTCATATTTCCTAACAAACCCAGAATTACTTCCAGATTTCCCTGGGACCAATGTGCAGAATATTCATTGACTTGTAGGATAGTGAAGTTTTGTCTTCTTTAGTCTGGCAATTCAAGATGGTGTTCTTTCTGACTGAGAATTCCATGACTTCCTAGGTGTGCGTCCTAGTGAAAGGTGCTCCATGTGTCCTTGCAGGGAAGATGCATTGGCACATCCAAAAGGAGTGATCCCCAAATGGCCAATTCTGATCTTTGTCGACCTGTCCCAGGTCCTAAAGGCCTTCCTGCCTTCCCCTAGGCAGTGATGGCGAACTTTTTAGAGTGTCCAAACTGCACCGTGATCCGGCATGTGAGCCACCCTCTTACCCTAGCCAGGGAGGGAGGAAGTGCTGCCTGTTGGGCTGCTGGGCAGAAGGGCGGGTCACATCAGAAAGGTCCTCAGGCACAGTGGAGGGGGAGAGGGGAGTGGCTCCCGCCGGCACAAGTGTCATAGGTCCACCAACATGGCCCTATTGTGCCAGCTACACAAGCCTATTACCAAACAGGTGCCTTGATTAAATGAAACTTGTTCATCCCCTCTTCCTGTCCAAGATCTGGGACCTTTCCAAAGGCCTGAAGGACTGTACTTGGGTGTGAATTTGTGGATGCTGGTGTGTGCGTGGGCCCTACATAGACATGAAGGAGACAGATGTGTGAGCGCAATTGTCCATGCTGGGGGCATGCGGGTGAGGGATGGAGGGCTGTGTGTGCTTCAGGGGGTCTGTGTGTCCTTTTAAAAGGCTGGACATCTCTGGGGAGAGAAGCGCCGTGACCTCAGCCCCCACTCCTCACGTCGTTATCACAGCACTGACCCTGCGTTAGACCATATTTCTTCAACGATGTGAGGCAGCAAAGGTGTGTTTATGGTGAACTGTTGCGCTGCAGTCCTCGTGTCCAGGGCCTGTGGCTGGTCAGAGCACCCTGCATTATTGCTAGGTTATGTGGGTCATGGTGACTTGCTCCCTCCTGGAGCCTCGCTCAGTTTTGTCACCTGATAGTGACCTCAGGGCCCAGCAGGCAGCCGCAGAGGTGCAGGGCCCAGCTGGGGGAGGGGATCTGATCCCCGGAGTGAAGGGCCCAGAAGAAGTGGCCTCAGGATACCCCCAGGGAAAGGACACTCCTGCCCTGAGATCTCCCCGGATGGCTAGAAGGCAGCCCCTGAGGTGAAGGAGCAGCCCCTGATGCTGCTGGTGGGGCAGTGACTCTGGGCAGAGAGGACTCAGAGGGAAGTCCGAGCAGGGAGAAGCCAGCCAAGACAGGCTTTCCATGAGCCTTGGGGGGCAGTGCCACCTGCCCAGCTGGGAGGCAGGGAATTAGCCACCACAGGGAATCATTGGGGAAAGAAGGCCCCGCAGAGAAGGAAGAACGAGGCAGCATTGACCCCAGTCAGTCGTTCCTCCTTCCCCTCTCTGACCAGTTCCACCAGCACGGCCTGGCCTGGGAGGGTGTTTCGTTCCATTAGTAGCTTAAAGCATTGGTCACACAGCATGGATTCAGCCTCTCAAGCCCAGGTGCTCGGGATGGACAGTAGAAGGACCGGCAAAGGTTGGGCGGACTTGCAGGGGGCCTTGACCCCAAGCCTCAGGGCATTCTTCAGCATGATCAGTACCTGATGGATAGTGTGGGGATCAGCCCCGTCCGTGAGGCCTCTAAACCCTCCCAAGGGCTCCTGCAGGGGCCCAGTGACTTAGACACCTTTCAGGCTTATATATTTGGGTTTTCATCAGTTATCTTGTGAAGGATTTCCCAATTCTATTTTAGTGTGGCTCAGGCTGTGCTCGGTTGGACACCTCTGAAACAGAGTGGGATTGACAACGGCCAAGGGCATGATGGGGGCTGTGGGGCAGGCTGGGCTCCCCCAGCACTTCTTTCTCCTTGTCCAGCTCAGCCTCCTCAAGACTCTGTCCTTCTCCCTGACACAAGTAGAAACCAAGAGGAGGACATGCGTTCCAGGCTCCTGACAGCCAGGATTCAAGTAAGTCTGAATTTATTCTCTGTCCTGGGTCCCCTGTCACCCCACACAGGTTCTCGGTTCTGTTTCTGTCATCTTCAGCGTTCCCAAGTCCCACCTGGACTCCCGAGAATCTTCCGGCCCTTCTGACCCAGGGCACAGAGCAGGGCAGTCCACAGGTCTGGGACGGCTCCTGTCAGCCTTTTCTGCCCATCCTAAAAAGGATTCTCCCCGGAAGTTTTTCCAAATACAGGCGCCTCTTCCACATCCAGGGGTGAGGCCCCTCCTCCCCCGGAAGTCCCCGTAAAGTGGTTTTGGGCCCTCCCTGTGCCAGGGAAGAAGGGAATCTGGATTGTTTTCTTTTCCTTTTATGGCCTATGTACAGCCCCGGGCTGTAAAGTCTGGCTTGCCTGTGTCTGAGCTGCATCCTCTGCTCTCCTTCCACGAAGCCCCGCCCCATCCCCATTTATTGGCTCACCTGGGCTAAATGAGCCCCCTGAGGAGGAGGACGCCTATCCAAGAACCTCCTGGAAGCTCCAGGCCTCGAGGGAGGGAGGCAGGCTGGCTCTGGGCCCAGAAAGCCTGAGGCAGGGGGGCTTGTGGCCCAGGCGCCCCCCACTGGCCAGAGCTGGTCTGGGAGGTAGGGCTGGACCTAAGCTGAAAGACCAAAGTGTTATTCTGGGGGGCTCCGTGGATGGAGAGCCAGGCCTAGTGATGGGAAGTCCTGGGTTCCGATCTGACCTCCGACACTTCCCAGCTGGGTGACCCTGGGCGAGTCACTTCACCCCCTGGCCCAGCGTTTGGCCTTTGACCTAAGAAGGTAAGAAGGTGAAGATTCCCCAAAGAGCCGCTGGTGTGCTTTCCGGGGGCTGCGGGGAGAGAGCTCTGGTTGAGGCTGGGGTGAGCTCTGTGCCCCGGAGGCAAGGACGTCATCGGAACCTTTGAGAGAATCCTCTTTGGCTCAGCAGGAATGTGTTTGACTCAGGAACTGGTGGCATTCCGGGACGTGGCCGTGGACTTCTCCTGGGAGGAGTGGCAGCACCCGGCGCCTGCCCAGAGGAGCCTGTACCGGGCCGTGATGCTGGAGAACTACAAGAACCTGGTCTCTGTGGGTAAGCCCCCCCCCCAGACTTGAACCCAGACCGCCCGGCTCCAGGCCCAGCTCTCCCTGCCCTGGGCCCCCCAGCTGCCTCCATCATTGCTCCTCCAGGAAGTCTTCCTCTCACTCTTCCCCAGAAACCTTTTTCCTAGATCTTTGCTCCGCCTGGATTTCCCTTTCCCTGTCTGGGTGAGGCAGGCAGGGACGTGTCTTAGGTGACCTGGTGTCTCCGGGCCCTGCCTCTGTCTGACCCCAGCTGCCCCGGGGCGCAGGAAGCTTCAGAGGCTCTGCTGGGCCTCTGCTCAGCCCTTTGCCTCCTGTCATCTCTGCGTCAGCCACTCTGGGGGGCCAGTAAACATTTATTAAGCGCCTGCTGTGTGCCAGCTTCCTTCTGTCTCTCCTGGCCCCCAGGCAGCTGGCCCTCCCTGACCCCCGCCGCCGCCGGGGCCACCATTGCCCAGGAGGATCCCCGGGCCCATCGGCCGGCCAGGATGCCCGAGCCTCCCCGGGGAGCGGGACGGGGCCGCGTTCCTCATCAGCCACCGGGGGTCGAGGCCTCATTTTCTTTCTGCAGTCCACGCTCTGGGATGCTTTCTCCCAGAGAGCACCCCGGAAACCTCCTGGGCCCTTCTGGCCTCCCCGGGGGTCCCCCTCCTGCCTTCAGCCAGGACCAGCCCATTTCTCTCTCTGGTTCTGGGTCACAGCTCGCACAGACCCGCCGCTTGCCCTTTCCCTTCTGCTGCAGCCGCCCACCATGCTGGCGGAGCCTTTATTTCAGAGCTCGGGGTCCCAGCGGGGCTGGAGCGCCTCCCAGCCTGGTCCTTGGGCCAGCCTGGCCTTCAGAGGTCCTGGCCCGGGGTGGAGGGTCCGAGCAGGAGGCAGCCCTGCCTAGCCCTCCTCCCTCTGTGAGCTCTCTGGGCTTTTCCAGGCCTGTTTATCTCCCTCTGGAGGAATTCCTGTGGATGGGCTGTGATCTCCATGTTGGAGGGACGAGAGGCCGCGGGAGGCCTTTGTGCGGGTGAGTGCGTGGCCCGTGCGGGCAGCCGACCCGATGCTTCCTCTTTCGTCGTGGCGCCATTCAGGCCTGCTGCTGGTTCGGCTTTATTTCTCTTATCCTTTCGGGCTCTTGGGCTTTCCAAGAAGGCACGTTTTCTAGTTCACACAGTTGAATAATATCAGGCTTTATTGCCCCAGTCGCACGGGCATCCCATTCTGAAATTCTCCTTTGAATTTAGTGGATTCTACGGTGTTCCTTTGAAATGTCTTATTTTTAATTTTGACAATTTTGGAAGCATCGGAACAATCTTGTTTTGGTTCTTGCTCATTTCTGTTGCTTTCAAAATGATTTTAAAATCTTTTTGTTATACCTTATTTTAAAATTTATATTTTATTCTGAATTTCACAAATACCAAAAAAACAGGAACATATCCATAGGTAAAGAACAGGAAGACGTTGCCTGTGAAACTGAAATAGGTTCAGTTTGTTTCTTTAAACCAAAAAAAAGGCATAAAATTGAGGCAGTGAGGTGGCTCAGCAGATGAGAGAGCTAGGCCTGGTGATAGGAGGTCCTAGATTCAAATGTGGCCTGAAGCCCTTCCTGGCTGTGTGACCCTGGGAAAGTCACTTGACCTCAATTGCCTTCTCTTCTTACAGTTCTTCTGCTTTGGAACCAATCCTTAGGATTGATTCTAAAATGAAAGGTAAGGGTTTAAAAAAAGGCAAAAAAGAAAATTAGCACATTCATTTTGGCACTCCTCTGTTCCTGAACCTCTTTCTCTTCCCTTCACATTATTTTAATTTGTCATTAGTTTGGCTTTTTTATCTTATTATTTTTTTGCATGTCACCATGTCTTGCTCTCCTGTCCTTCCCCACCCCATAAAAAAAAAAAAATCTCCTTTCTTATAACTCTTAGTTAAAACATATTGGCCACTTCTCCTCCTACTTTCCTGTAGAGCAAGTATGTATGTTCTTCCCTCTTTGAACCCGTTCCAATGAGAACAAGGTTAGAGCGCTTCCCTCCCCATCTCCTCCATCTTCCACTCCACTGCAAAAGCTCTTTCATGCCTATTTTACCCAAGATCATTTACCCCATCCTACTTCTCCTTCCTCCCTTCCCCCAATGCTTTGCTCTCTCTCGTTCCTTCATTTTATTTCTTCAGGTATCACCCCATCTTGTTTGTCTCGTCCCCTTGCGCTCTGTCCACGTAGTTTCTTTCTAACTGCTCTACAGTATTGTTTCTGCTTAACTTTTCTCTCGCAGTTTACTTACTTCACTTTGCATCCGTTCAGACCTTTCATTCTAACAGCATTAATTTTGTTTGTGTGAAACTTTTCCATTTGAAGTAACAAAAATTGACCCTTTTAGGCTCTCTACACTTATATCTGTCCCTAGTTTGGTTATGAACTCTTCTCCTATCTTTATTTGTAAGAGATATTTTTCTTTTCTTGTTTTCCTAACCTGTTTATTATTTTTAATACAAGTCATATGCATTTGGTGCTTTTCTAGATTTTTGCTGAGATGTTGGTCTGTGCCTAATTTCTGCTAAACTAGAGCCCTTTTCAGTTATATCTTTCAACCAATATTTGCTTTCAACATCTCCCAACATGCTTCATTCTTTTATACAAATTGTAAGGTCTAGACTTGTAGGAGTTTGAAAATACTTTGAACCTTTATTATAGCCTGATTTCTTTTTTCTCTGAAGATGTATTGTTTTTAAATGGTTTTTAATTTCTTAATGGCTTGAATTATTTTCTTCTTTTACATTTAGGTATTTTTAATTTCTCTATAATCAATGTTTCCATGAGTTTCATGAGGCTGAGTGCCCAGTAGCTTCAGCTGAACATACATTATGTGGCGATCCAAAGCCATTCACCCTTTGGATGTTCTTCAGTTTATCAATAACCCTGTTGTACCAAGAATTTAAAAGAGCATTCCAGAGGTGGTTCCACTAGGACTAGAATGAACTTTGGTTCACTACCTCTCTAATAACCCAAGATAACATTCAATTCTTTTTACCGACTGCCATGTACAGTGCTTTATACTTATGTTGAGTGAGCTTCCGTGTGGCCAAAAGTTACTGGACCTTTTTCAGATGAACCGCAGTTTAGACGTCTCCCATATTTTATCTTTGCTGAGATAAATTTCTGATCTGAAATACAAGACTTTATTATATTTTCATTAGTTTCTAACCCTATTCTTTTAGTATATTTTTGGATCCTAATTTACATATTTTGTTTTTTTTATATTGCTATGTTAGATATTAGATATTTCTCCCAGCTTTTCATTATTTGCAAGTGAAACTGGTTGTGAATGTGATTTCATTCAAATTATTGATCATTTTTTAAAGATAAAGTCACATTTCACTGACAATTACATATTTAACCTATGAAATTGAAATTTTATACTCCACTTTATTTTGTATCATCTTAACAAGGCTTGATTGATTTATTATGTATTAATGATCAATCCATTATGGAATTTGAGCTTCCTTAAGCCTATAACTTCATTTGACAATTGCGAAATTTGAAAACTGGGAGTCCAGTGGCAAAGGATAAAGCACTGGATAGGCCTGGAGATGGGAGGTCCTTTCCTAGCTATATGAACCTAGGAAGTTCACTTAACTGTTCTTCTAGCCCTTGCCCTTCTGTCTTAGAGTTGTTCCTAAGATAGAAAGTAAGGGGTTAAAAAAAAAAGCAATGAAGGGGCAGCTGGGTAGCTCAGTGGATTGAGAGCCAGGCCTAGAGATGGGAGGTCTTGGGTTCAAATGTGGCCTCAGACACTTCCTGGCCGTGTGACCATGGACAAGTCCCTTAACCTCCATCTGCTAGCCCTTACTGCTCTTCTGCCTTAGAACCAATACATAGTATTGATTCCAAGATAGAAGGTAAGAGTTTAAAAAAAGCAAAGAAAAAGAAAATTAATAGTCCATAATTAATTATTGATTGATAACTACATCTAATCGATAATTTTTAATTAAATTCCATCTCAATTGTATAATCCCTATTTGTAAGAGTTTAACTTCCCTATTCCAGTGGGCTAAAGTTCAGCCACAAAGATTCAAATCTGTGAGCTTTTGCTGACCATGAGGGAGATGAGTCAGTTTCATCATAAGATGTTTGCCCATAACAGGACTTTCCAAAGGACGAAAGTCAACTTGGAGATAGGATGTTTGTCCTTCCAAAGGATATTAGTCAGGGGCTATTTGTTCACCTGGAGTGAAACTGATGTGAGCCAAACCAACCAATCAGAAGTGAAATGTCTATTTAATCACTGTGTAAGTGCTTTAAAAGCGTTGCTCTGTCAAATATATCCTTGAATACCAAGGGATCTCAAATCCATTTTATTGGTATTGCTAGCAATACTAATAAATTGATCATGTTCAGAAATTTGTGTCTCAGTTTCTCTTTATCACAGTTTTTAAAATTGTGATAAATAACTTAAAATTTTTGATATATCAAATTTATGCTTTTGTACTTTCTTATTTTTATGGAAAACCTTTTGTAAATCAAATTGAAATTTACTATACATTGCTTTTTAGCTACTTTTGAAAGCATCTTACTCTTACTTTATTGCAAATGGACAGCAATAGATTTCTATAATTTGAATTTGATGTTCATTCCTGTTGGTAGTAAATAGATTTTCTGTTGAATCTGTCCATTTTTCAATATTTTTTTAAATAAAAAAGCTCACTAAAATATTGGTTCTATGCTTTTGTTCTTAACAATTTTAGAAGAGCCTATTAATTCTTTGGTCCCCGGATATGTTCATTTTACCTGTATAGACCCCAAGTTAAATAAATTTCTAGTAGAAGAATTTTCTGAGCTAGTTTTTTTTTCCCTTCTTATGTAATTTTCCACTTTTATTTTGCAAAAAATTATTTTTTTCCCAAAGTTGATTTTATTGACATCTAAAAGTGCTTTCATTTCTCTAGAATCGAATTCATTTAGTCTTAGGCACCTATATACATACTAAATATCTCCTCTCCCCTTTGGCTTCAGTACCGTCAACTGTGTATGGTTTTTTTTTTTTTCCTATTTGGTTCAACTTGAGCACCATTCTCCTTGGTAGAAAAGATAGAAACTAGAAATTGTTCTGACAAAGATGCCTTCACTTGCCAAAGCCAATAATAACTAGCGACTTTTTGTTTCTTATTTCCTTCATGAGAACAGGTTTGAAAGCAAAGACTCAAGTCTGATGCAGGGCATTTGTATGGGAGCATCATTCAAGAAAAGTATGCCAAAGGATATAGTAGTCTGGCATTCAGAGATGAGAAAAGCTAGAGAATGTTGTATTGATTTGGAGAATCAAAGGTACAAACAGAAGAAAAAATCCAAACAAGTAACAGTTATTACCAACCCAGCTTTTAATAAAATTATTGTCCCTCAGTGTTCTACATTTGAGAGAAGTTTTAGTTTGAAGACAGTCTTGATTTCATTGTGCAGAGAAACTGTGGGGAAATGTCTTCATCAGTATAAGACACTTGGAATGAGCTTCCAGAATTTTCCTCACCTAATTACATGTAATACACTTTCCTTAGAGAAGAGCCTTTCTGAGTATAATGAATGCAGGAAACCCTTCAGTTACCACTCAGACCTAGTTAAATTTCATAGAATACGTGCTGGAGATAAGTTAGCACATAGTAAACACAATGAATATGAGAAAGCCTTCAGCCACAGAGGGAGCCTAACTAAAAAAAGAATTCATATCAGAAAGAAATCCTTTGCATATAATGAATATAAGAGAGACTTTACTTGGAGGGCAAATCTTATTTTCCACCAGAGAATTAATACTGAAGAGAAACCCCTTGATTGTAGTGAATGTGGAAAAGCCTTTACCAGGAAGGAACACCTTACTAGACATCAGAGAACTCATTTTGGAAAGATACCTTTTGCATGTAATGAATGTGGGAAAAGCTTTAAGCACTGGTCAAACCTTTTTATACATCAGAGAACTCACACAAAAAAGAAACCCTTTTCATATAATAAATGTGGAAAAGCCAACCATCAGAGGGAAGAACTAAAAAACCATCAAAAAATTCATAAAGGAGAGAAACCCTTTGCATGTAATGAATGTGGAAAAGCTTTTAGGTATAGTTCAAGCCTTATTATCCATAAAAGAACTCATACTGGAGAGAAACCTTTTGCCTGTAATGAATGTGGGAAATCCTTCAGTGAGGGTGCAGTGCTAAAAAGGCACCAGAGAATTCATACTGGAGAGAAACCTTTTGCTTGTAATGATTGTGGGAAATCCTTCAGTGATAGTGTAGTCTTTAGAAGCCATCAGAGAATTCATACTGGAGAGAAACCCTTTGAATGTAAGGAATGTGGGAAAGCATTTAGCCAAAGGGGATATCTTATTACCCATCAGAGAACTCATACTGGAGAGAAACCCTTTGCATGTAATGAATGTGGGAAAGGCTTCCGAAATAGGATAAACTTTATCACTCATCAGAGAACTCATATTGGAGAGAAACGTTTTGCTTGTAATGAATGTGGTAAACCCTTCAGCAGGAGGGAACACCTTATTAGACATCAGAGAACTCATACTGGAGAAAAACCCTTTGCATGTAATGAATGTGGGAAAGCCTTCAGGCACCGGTCACATCTCATTACCCATCAAAGAACTCATACTGGAGAGAAACCCTTTGCGTGTAATGAATGTGGGAAAGCTTTTAGCCAAAGTGAAATTCTCAAAAGCCATCAGAGAATTCATATTGGGGAAAAGCCTTTTACGTGTACTGAATGTGGAAAAGCTTTTAGGCATAGGTCAAGCCTTTTTATACATCAAAGAACTTATTTTGGGGAGAAACACTTTGCATGTGATGAATGTGGGAAGGCTTTCAGTGAGAGTGAAGTTCTGAAAAGCCATCAGAGGATGTACACTGGAGAAAAACCTTTTGAATGTAATGAATGTGGGAAAGCCTTTCGCCATAGAGGACATCTCATTAATCATCAGAGAACCCATAGTGGAGAGAAACTCTTTACTTGTAGTGAATGTGGTAAAGCCTTCAGTGAAAATGAATTACTCAAAATCCATCAGAGAATCCACACTGGCGAGAAACCCTTTGAATGTAATGAATGTGGGAAAGGCTTCAGCAGAAGGGAACACCTTATTAACCATGAGAGAATTCACACTGGAGAGAAACATTTTGCATGTCATGAATGTGGGAAGAGCTTCATCCAAAGAGGGAATCTTATTACCCACCAGAGGACTCATACTAAAGAGAAACCCTTTGCATATAGTGAATGTGGGAAAGCTTCCATTGAGGGTGTAGTACTCAAAAGTTATCAGAGAATTCATGCTGAAGAGAAATCCTTTGAATATAATGAATGTAATAAAAGTTTCAGCAATAAGACAAACCTTATTTCTGATCAGCAGTCTCATACTGGAGAGAAAACCTTTTTGTACAATTAATGTTGGAAAGTCTAGTGAGAATAAAGTATTCAGAAGTTATTAAAGAATTCATAGTGCAGATAAATCCTTTGTAATGAATACATGGAAGTCTACAGAAGGGACCATCTAATTCCAGAAGTCATTTTAGAAAAACTCTTTATAATTCTATGAATTTGGAAAAAGCTTAAGTGAAGAGGAAAGTACTCAAAAGCCATCAGATAATGTATAGTAGTGGAAAACCCCTCTAATGTAATGGTTTTGCAATGAATATCACTAGAGATGATGTCTGAAATTCTTATTAACCATTAAATTCTTGTTAACCATTACATAACATTAGAGAGCCCATACTGGAGAAAAACCTTTTATGTGTAATTAATGTAGAAAAGCTTTTAACCAACTTGGAAGAAGTGGAACTTTTTAAAAAAAAAACCTGTATCTTCTGTCTTAGAATCAATACTGTATATTGGTTCTAAGACAGAAGAGCAGAAAGGGCTAGGCAATAAGAGTTAAATGACTTGCCCTAGGTTACACAGCCAAGATGTGTCTGAGTTCACCTTTGAACCTGGGACCTCTAATCTCTGGGCCTAGCTTTCGATCCTGAGCTAGCTAGCTGCCTCCTAGGACTGGAACTCTTTGAATTGTAATTGACTGTCAACAAATCTTATTTCTCAACTAAGAAATCATATTGAAAACTCTAAATGGAATGAATATGGAGAATTCTATAGACTGAGTAAATACCTTCTTTAGAAGGGTTGATTTGTTAGGCATCAGAACTGAGATTAGTGAAACATTTTGAATGTAATAAAATGAGTATGTTAATGATTCCATATTGACATGTTGTAATGATTCTCTAAAATAACTGAAAAATCTTGTTTGGTCTTATTCTTTTACCACTGCCTCATTAAAGAGCACAGGTGGTATGCACATAAAGTAAGGCTTAAGGGGATAATTACACTGGATGCCAGAGTAAGGAACCAAAAGAATCTTTCACAATTAGAGCATTTGCTCTGAATCTAATTAGTTGAATTTGTGGATACAAAGTAAGAAGAAAATTCTAAAAGTTAGAAGAGGTGAGAGCCAGGTCTAGAGATGGGAGGTCCTAAATTCAAGTCTGTCAAGTCACTTAACCCCCATTGCCTAGCCCTTACCATACTTCTGCCTTGGAACCAACATTTAGTATTGATCTAAGATGGAAGGTAAGGGTTAAAAAAAATAAAAAATATAAAAGTTAGAAGATGGGAGAGATCTGGTTAGACAATAGTTATGAAAAAAGTTGGAGTTTTATTGATCTAGTAACTCAGTATAAACTAGAATTGTCATTTTTTCTCATCAGTTTTAAATTTTTTTAATTTTTAAAAAATTAAAAATATTTTCCCATGGTTAATTTAAAAAATTCATTATTTCCCCCCTCCCCCTTTTCCTTTCCTGCTCCCAGATCTGACAAGCAATTCCATTGGGTTATACATGTCATTGTTCAAAACCTATTTCCATATTATTCTTATTTGCAATAAAGTGATCTTTTATAGTTAAAACCCCAATCTTATCCCCATCAAACCACATGATCAATCATTTTTCTTTTGCATGTCTTCTCCCATAGTTCTTTCTCTGGATGAGGATAACATTCTTTCTCATAAATTCCTCTGGATTGTCCTGGATCATTGTCTATTGCATCAAAGTCTATTACATTTGATCGTGCTACAATGTATCAGTCTCTGTACAATGTTCTCCTGTTTCTGCTCCTTTCACTCTGCATAAGTTCCTGGAGGTCTTTCCAGTTCACATGGAGTCCCTCCAGTTCATTATTCCTTTGAGCACAATAGTATTCCATCACCAGTAGATACCACAATTTATTCAGCCATTCCCCAATTGAAGGGCATCCCCTCATTTTCCATTTTTTTGCCATCACAAACTGCGCGGCTATGAATATTCTTGTACAAGTATTTTTCCTTATAGAATTGTAATTTTAGTTGTTGATTAGTTGTGCCTGACTCTTTGTGACCCCATTCTAGTATTTCTGCCCCCAAACCTCCAAATTTTTGGTCTTTTTTTTTTTAAGAGTGACTAACCTCATAGACTGGGAATGTTATATATAGGGTTCACCTAAATTTTGTCAAAATATATGATAAAGCCATTGTAGTGGGAGAGCTGATCAGGAAACCCTGGGCCAGAAGGGATACCTCTTCAGGAATGATGAGGCTCCAGTAATTAGAATTGTCTATTACAGATTCCCTTACATTCCTGTAATGTTTAGGGTAAGCCTGTACCCCCATATCATCATGTTATTCTTTTGGGAAAAAATAATGTTGATTAGAGAATAATAGTCAACTTGATTGAAAATGGAATGGTCAAGCCTCCAAAAATGGTCATTAAAGATTTTGCCAAATTGGAAGGCCTAAAGTAGAGCCGCCAAGGAACTTATCATTTTCCATATTTTTGTCAGTGACTTGGATTAAAACATAGATGCTTGTTAAATTTCCAGATAACCCAAATTTGCTCCCCATTTCCCACTAGCTCCACTGCTTTTGGACTTCTCCATCATATTATCTTTCCCCAGGAAACTCATCATTGGGAAATCTAATTATCTTTCAAGATTGAATCTGCCTGGTCCTCACATTTCATTAGTACCCTCTGCCACCCGCTGAACCCACTGGCTTCAGGGCAGGGTCATGTGCTCCAGGTTTGCTTTTTAAGACAGGCGCTCAGCACAGTCTTCCCCATTTCCCACCAGCTACACTACTGTTGGACTTCATCATATCCCCCCATGCCAAATTCCTCTGCCACCTTTCTCCCACCCATTTTCGTCTTCCTTTTATATGTTGTTGTCCTCCATCATATTGTAAGCTCTTTGAAGTCAGGGACTGCCTTTTTTGTTTGTATGCCCAGCACTTAACAGTGCCTGGCACATGACAGGTGCTTAATATTATTTATGGACTGAATAATAGCTAATACGCTAAATGATAGGAACCCATAAGATTTAGACAGACTAGAACACTGGGCAGAATTTATTTATTTTCATATTCTAAGTTTAAACACCCGTAAATAAGGGTATGTTGTGAATTCCTTTCATACCACTTGCTTAAAAAAATTGTGTGTTTGTACAGGTATCCCTTCCATGCCTCAGGAGCTAGGACATGGCACTCCTGTGATCTAGGAACAGTAATATTTTTTGGCCCTCCATACCAGAGAAGCCTGAATTTTTTCTTTTTCTTTTATGAGGTATTTATAGTACCTTTTATGCATTTGTGAGTTATTAACTTTTTAAAGATGTTTCTACATTTCTAGCCTTTGTGTGTTGTCTGCTGGTTTTGTGTTCTTTTTTTTTGCAAACTTTTATTTATTTTAACTTTAAAAAAGAAAGTGTATACATGGTATTAAATGATAAAGTATGTTGATATTATATAATACTAGACATATTTTATGCATTTCTGAGTTTCTAAACTCTTTCTGTGTTGCCTCCTGGCCTTCTCATATTGTCTGTGACTTCTACAAAACTCCCAAGAAATTCCCATTTAATTTCTTATACTGACCTACTATATATCAAACATATGTGTATATATATATATACATATATAGAGTGCATATATATGTACTCTCTATATAGTACATCCTTGTGTTATTTTTTTGGTTTTATTTAATTTTTTATAATAAATAGATAATTTTATTTTTTTAATGTTTGTATTTTATTTATTTTTAAAATTTTATTTAGTTGATTAAGAAAAGTTTTCCATGGTTACATGATTCATGTTCTTTCCCTCCCCTCCTCCCACTCTCCTCCTATAGTCATTGAGCAATTCCACTGGGTTTTACATGTGTCATTGATCAAGACCTATTTCCATATTATCGTTATATTCACTAGGGTGATCGTTTAGAGTCTACATCCCCAATCATATCCCCATCAATCCATGTGATAAAGCAATTGTTTTTCCTTCTGTGTTTCTATTCCCACAGTTTTTCTCTGGATGTGGATAGTGTTCTTTCTCTTATATAAGTCTTTCAGAATCTTCCTGGATCATTGCTGCTAGTAGAGAAGTCTATTACGTTTGATTGTACCACAGTGTATCAGTCTCTGTGTACATTGTTCTCCTGGTTCTGCTCCTTTCACTCTGCATCAATTCCTGGAGGTCGTTCCAGTTCACATGGAGTTCCTCCAGTTCATTATTCCTTTGAGCACAATTGTATTCCATCACCAACAGATACCACAATTTGTTTAGCTATTTCCCATTTGAAGGGCAGCCCCTCATTTTCCGATTTTTTGCCACCACAAAGAGTGTGGCTATAAATAGTTTTGTACAAACATTTCCATGTATTATTTTCAAAAGTATTCTGCCTTTCTATTTCCTTCTAAACTTCTGTTCCCTTCTGCATATTTTTACAGCTCTTTCAATGCCTTTCTTTTTGGGAGCATTACTATTTCTAACCATACACCTTCTCCCCAACAACCCTCCACCCAATTAAAAGCCTAAAGATAAAAAAAAAAATATTCACTTTTGTAAAAATAAGCACAGTAAAGCAAAATAAATTAATGTAGTGGCCTTGTAACAAACTTTATGTTCTTTTCTGACCTTGTATCCATCACCTCTATCAGAAAGTAGATAACAGTATTCCTTCTAAGACCTTTGAAAAGATGGTTGGTCATTGAACTGAGGAGTTATTAAATCTTGCAAAGTTTGTCTTTATAGTGTTGAATCAATTGTTTTCCTAGTTCTGCATGATTCACTGCATCATTACCCAGGATTCTCTGAAATCATCTCTCCAAGGATACTTCTTACATATAGCTCCTTCCATCCACTCTCCCCATTCTTTACCCCCCATTCTCCATTTAAGATAAGGAAGCTTGTTTTGCTGCCAATCCAACCTCCTTTTCTTTTCTTTTTTTAAAACCCTTACTTTCTGTGTTAGAATCAATATTGTGTATTGCTTCCAAGGCAGAAGAGCAGTAAGGGGTAGACCATGGGGGTTAAGTGACTTGCCCAGGGTCCTACAGTTAGGAAGTATCTGAAGTCAAATTTGAACCCAGAACCTCCTGCCTCTAGGTCTGACTCTCAATCCACTGAGCCACCTAGCTGACTCTTCTATCCTCCATGCCACATCTCTGCTCACATTTGCTTGTTTCCTTGTTGAGTTTGATGTTTTTCTACACTAGACTGTGTATTCCACTCTTCTTTGTCCATTTTGGACAAGTTTTATACATTCATCAAAAAAATTCCAAAACAAAATGAATTATTTTCTTTAGGAATTTCTGGCATGGTTCCTGGATGTCCATTCCAGGGGCTACTTTTTCAGGAGGGAAGAAGCTGGGAATGACAAGGGCCATGGGAAGATTCCCAGGGCGAACAGCAAGATAGAATGAAGAGGGCCATCCCATTTAGAGGTATCATTAAGTGGTTGTAGCTCTGCATTAGTGCAGTAAGCCTTTCTGAAAGGTGTACAATGATCACGATGTCACTTGCAAATAGGAACATTTCGATAACTAGATTTTCTAAAGAGCCCTTCTTTTGTTTGGGTGTGAGAGATATCACAAAATGGTGGAGAAGAGACTGGATTGAACATCAGAGGACCTTGCTTTGGAATCTTTGATCTACCCACATGGATTATATATCATGTGTCCTTGGGAGAGTCATCATTATGGTCTTCAGTTCCCTCATCTGTTAAACAATTTTAGATGAGAGGATTACACAAGTCTATTTTACCTGTAAGTTTATGCTATTATTAATGCAGATATCCCTCACGAAACACTATTAAGGTACCTAATCATTACTTTGCACATCACATTTCTTCCTTTCTTGGGGCTGGGAGGTGTTGGTATCCTCTCTATTTCTTTTTTGTTGTTTTTCCCTTTCTGATCAGTTCAATTCCATTCAGTAAACATTTATGAAGGCCCTACTATGTGCAAAGCACTATACTAGATCCTAAAGATAAGAGGCAAAAATGTAATAGTGTTTGCCATCAAGGAACTCATCTTCTAGATAGAGAGTAACCTGTTAACAGATCAGTACATACAAAATCTATATGACAAAAAGACCGTAATTTTTGTTACTGAGTGCTAAAAATTAGTATTAAAAAAGGACTTCAGTCCTTTTGTATTGAGCTGCATTTTAAGGGAGCTGGATATTTAAGGGAGTATGTCAGAGATGAGAAGAGGAGAGCATTCCAGGCAAGGGGGAGGGGGGACACCTAAGAAAAGACACAGAGGCAGGAGATGGCTGACCTTTATGGGAAATAGGTAATCCAGTTTGCGGAGAAGGTAGATCTCTCAAGGGGTGAGGCAGTATTGGGAAATTATTCTGAAAGATTGGTTGAAACTTGTAACCTATGTGTGTTCCAGCCCTCCTCCTCAGATCCAGTTGTGCTACATCACACCCTAATGGGGTCCCATGTCTTTTCTACCAATGCATCTGTTTCATTCCCAGCTGGCTGTATTCCCTGAGCTTTTAGGGGTCTGGTCACTAACATCCCAGTTCCATTTAACATCAATTAACTTTTTTTTTTTTAAGGATTATTTGCTGCAAAGGTATTTCAAGAATGAAGGAACAAAGCACTTCTCCCAATATCTCCAGGGCATTCTCTCCAATGCCACTTTGGTCTCTGGGGGAATAGGCCCAAACTCAATCTAGTTCTAATATAGTATTGATCCTGTAAATTAATATCCAAAGATGGTATCACTGCTAAGGTTAGGAGGTTAATTTTTTTTCTATTTTGTGACTCAGTGACATCTTTAAAAAGATATTTTATTTTCCCAATTACATATAATAACAATCTTCAACATTTTCCAAAATTTTAAGATCCAAATTTTCTCCCTCCCCTCCTTTTCCTTTTTCCTTCCAGAGATGTTAAGCAAGTTGATCTGGGTTATACATGTATTATCATAGAAAACATAATTCTATATTGGTCATTGTTGTAAAAGAATATTTGTATCCCCCCCAACAGAAACATAAAACTAATGTGAAAGGGATTATGCTTTGATCTGCATTCTCATTCAGAAGTCCAAGTCCTTCAGAATTGCCCTGGACCACTGTACTGCTGAGAGTGGCTAAGTCTTTCACAATCGATCATTACCTAATATTGTTACTGTGTATGTCTTCCTGGTTCTGCTTATTTTACTCTACATGTTCATGGAGATCTTTCCAGCTTTTTCTGAAATTGTCCTGCTCATCATTTCTTATAGCACAAGAGTATTCTATCACCCACATATGCCCTAATTTGCTCAGCCATTCCCCAATTGGAGGGCATCCCTTCAATTTCCAATTCTTTGCCACCACAAATAAAGCTGCTGTACTCATGGAATGCTGCCTATGCGGGGGTTCTTGGTGTTTGGGGTAGTTGTGCTGAATTCTTTTCTCTTCTATGCTTTGTTATTTGGACGGGGTGGGAGGCCAACAAGATGGCTTGAAATCTTCCCACAGCTAAGGGGGATGCTTAGAATAGGCTGTGGCTGAGGTTTTTGGATTTGCCAAAGGACGGCAACATTCTTTTTAATTCCCTTCCTGGCTGCCTAGAGCAGCAGGAAGGTGCTTATTACCTGCCTTTCTCTTTTTTAAAGCTGTTTTTAATTCATATTTTTGTCTCCTATAAATTAATATTCATCATGTGATCTATGATTCACATCTATTATTCCCACCATTTGCTATAAGTGGGACTGTGTAAACCTTAAAATTTCTTAGACTTATGAATGTTGGAAATTTCCCCATTGGGAAATTTCATACTTGAAAAAATTTCCTACTGATAGTAAGAACTCTATTGGAATATGAAACTCCTTGGCATGGGAGGATCCTTCTCCTCCCTACTTAAGACTACTTTAGGACAGAAACCTTTTGCTAAACAATGGAAAGGGCTTTGACCTATGCTTAAGCATAGAACAGGAAATTCTTTGAGTCATGATTGATTTTAGAATTGATACAATAGAGATACTTGGAAGGACAGAACCAGGTCTTGGAAACCACAATCTCCACCCTACTCAGAGTAACAGGATTTAGGAAGGGCTGCAGCAAAGATAAAGATTTAATTATTTGAGAATATGACCTTCAACAGACATGTGCAAAGGGGACACACCTCTGGGTGGTCCTGGGTTAAGCTAGAGACACCTTTGGCACAGGGGAGACATGGACAGTGATTGGTAGATGTGAGAACTGAGGGGAGGGAACTTAGATTGTTGGCTTAAAGATAGTGGGGTCTGAGGACTGAGGAGGTGGATGCTCTTAAGGAGGTCTGAGAGGAGAGAGGTCCTGGAGGGAGAGTTCCTGGAGAGGTTTTGAAGGAGGCTGTGGAAGGTGAACTCAGGAGGAGTCAAGAGAATTCTCTGGAAACATTTCTTGAAAGGAGGCTCTCCTGAAGGTGGAGCCTGAGGTTGGCATGAGAAGCCTTACCTAGAGAGATCTTGGGTGAGTGATAAAACCAACTGACTGATTTATTCATTCTTATTCCTTTCTTACTTTCTCTCTTTTTCTATTGATTAATCAGTGTATTATAAATTAAATTTCTCTATAAAACCCAGTTGGCTTGGGCATATTCATAAATTGGGAATATATTCCCTGGCGACCATCTTATATTTATATAAAACCAAGACACAGTAGAAAACATATTTCAGCGGTCATAATTGATATATATATTTTCCTTGCTCCCAAACATTTTAATTATCACATTTTATGGCTCCCACTCTCTTATCTACAACTATTTAACGCTCAAAACTAATTTAAATCTAACAACTGTTGCTAGGGTTTCATTGCTATTGAATTGGGGGATGAACCAAATGGGAAGAATAGTGGATGCCGGTGCTCTGGGAGGCCGGGTACAAAAGCACAACGTTGGTGGAACCCTGAATGTGTCTAAGCATGGAAATATGGAAAGAAATAGATCCCCCAATGACATTATACTGTACATCCATCCCTGCAGAGCCAGGGCTGTCACTATGGGGCCTGCAGCTCGAGGAGATCCATACTGATGAAAACATCCAGAGCAACAATTTCTGTTATAACAAAGAACTGGAGGCGGGAGGGAGGCCATCATTGGGGAAGAGAGCAACAAAGGATCGTCTATTGTTGAGGTACTGAAATAAACATTTCCCGTCAAGAAATGACCACAGTGGGGGGAAGCCTGGAATGAAGCCAGAACCAGGTGGAACAGTGACTGGCCACAACTCTGGGAGGCCGAAGGACTCCGACCGCCGCCAGGAGGCAGGGCGCGGAGTGGGCTGTGGACTTCCTAGGGAGGTTTTGCTTCTCCTTTCTCAGGTGTGGGAGAGCGAGGATGGAGCCCTCCCTTGCCCTCGGGCATCATGGCAGCAGAGGTGGGATGTACACCCTGTGGGCTGGCGAAGTTTTAGGCCAGGCACGAAGGCCAAGACTCCCGGAGAGGTTGGTGGACAGCCTCAACCTCATTAGTGCCAACTCCTATCCAGTTTCCACGTCTGCAGAATGGCAGGGGGCTCCTTCCTGCCCCCCCCCCCTCTAAAATGGGATGCTTTCAGGGATACCTGGAGAGGTTCAATTTCTGGCTCTGTCATTTGACAGTCCGTGTGACCTTGTCCAAGTCCCTGGCCCTATCTTGCCCGAGTATCCCATCTGTAAAACGCGGGGGTTGAGCGAGATGGCTTCGGTAGTCTCCTACATCTCTACTCCAGTGAGCTTAAGACCAACACCGGTCCAGGAGTTCCGCTGGGAAAAGACGGGCTGCGCAGTCTCCTGGGAGAGGCCGGACAGCCCTAGGCTTCCTGCGCCTGGACTCCATTTCCCAGAAGGCCGCGGGACACATCGCGCAGCCCACCCTCGGAGGAAGTCGCTGGGCACGTTGCACGACGGGAGTTTCCGTCCCATCGATCTAGACTTTCAGGATCCGTTCCCCTAGGGGCTTCGCGCCTCCGAGTGGTTGTGGTGGCTGAATGGTTGCTGAGCCCAGCCTGCTACTCCCCTTTCCCTACTGCCCTAAGCTCCTGTCCCCCGGGGAGCCCCAGTCTCCCGAGCCCAAGAAGTGTGGGAGGAGTTCTTATACGAGCGTCCCGCTCAGGAGCAGGGAATCCTGAGTGAGTGTGCTTGCGCCAGCTCTCGGACTCGTCCCCAACCGTCCGGCTGCTACATGCTTGAGGGAGCGAGTAGGGTGCCTGAGCCAGTACGCCTGCGTCAACTGTCATCCCCGCTGTTGTCCAATCCCTTCACCTAGCCGAGGCGGAGGAGGCCAGTACGCAGGCGCACTGCACGGATCCAAGTTGGAGTGTCGGGGGCGGGGGAAGGTTTTTTTGTTGTGAATGGCGGCCCCCCCTCCCCCTGCGCCCCCGTCCTGAGTTGTTATTGGGGGGCGGGACAGTGGCTGCCCCAGGTTCTGAACCTCAGTTTCTGTCATCAGGGGCCACTGTACCCTTCGTTACCCGAAGGCATCTGTGATGAAGGAGAAAAGAGCCCTTTGCACTGCTGGGGGTGGCCAGATAGGGGCTCCTATCCATCCTGCCCAGGCCAGGAGGGGTAACCGTGGAGGGCGTGGCCTGCAGACTTGGCCAGAGAGGTGGGCACTACACAAGTTTAACGGGAGCAGCAGACACCACTCATGTTCCTTCGGTGCTCTCTGCTCCTCAGTGCAGACCTCCGTCTGCCTCAGTTTCACCGTCAGGTGACCTCTGCTAACCTTGACTCCATCACTTAGCCAATCAATAATTATTTCATAAGGTCATGCTCTGTGCCAGCCCCAACTGAGAGGATCGGGATAGAGCAAAGGACCCAGTTGAAGTGAGTTTGAATTTCTGGTACCAATCTGGTATTGGCAGCCTAGGAAGAGGGGCAGGTCAAGTCCCTGGAGGGGACAGTGCCAAGGATTTGGGGTGAGGGAGATGGGGATACTACCTTGGCCTTTGTTCAGTCTCCACCATGACCACTTTCTCCTCCAGTTCAGCCTCCTGAAGGACAGGACCATCAACACAGAGGAAGGAATGGAGTCTGAGGGCCTGATGGCCAGGAGTCTGGTGAGTTCTCTTCCCTCTGCTCCATTGCATGCCAGATCTTCTCAGAGAATATGTCTTCCTAGAATCTTCAATGGTCTCTGTTCACCCAAGTCCCTCTGGGCTCCTCAGGCTCAGTCCCACTCCTCCAGAAGACTCGGGCCATTTTGATTAGTGGCCCTGAGAAGGTAGATCCCTAAAGCTGAAATGGCTTAATCACATGAATGAGCAGATTTTAGAATAAATGTACCCAATTCAAAAAGCAGTTGTCATTATGATTTTTGTACCAGGTGAATGATAAAAATTAAGCCTTTAAATATGGGTCAGAGAATTTGATTAGTTGACTTGAATGGCCCTTTCTAAATCAAGATCTTTTTTTCCTACAATTTACCAAACCTTTTAAAAGTTCTTATGTTGCTTCCTAGCTGTGTGACCCTGGGCAAGTCACTTAACCCCCATTGCCTAGCCCTTACTGCTCTTCTACCTTAGAATCAACACATAGTATCAATTCCAAGATGGGAGGTAAAGGTTTAAAAAAATTTTTTTAAGTTCTCACTACATTCCAGGCCCTGGACATACCAAAATAAAAATTAAACTGCCCTTGGCTCCAAACACCTGACATTTTATTAAGGGATACATATATACCGAGACCTAGCTCTCACTGCTTTGCTAATTATTGAATTTTTTAGGTGAGTGTTTATACCTCAGAAATGACTGCAAATCAGAACTTGATTTATTGTTTTGCTGATTCTTTTTTGGCTTTTTTGTAATTATATTCTTTTTTCTAATTAATTTATTTAGAATCTTTTTCCATGGTTACGTGATTCATGTTCTTTCCCTCCCTTCTTCCCTCCCCCCTCCCTGATCTGATGATCAGTTCTACTGGGTTATACATGTATCATTGTTCAAAACTTATTTAAATATTATTAATATTTGTAATAGAATGATCATTTAAAGTCAAAATCCTTTGCTTTAAAAAAAAAATCTTTACCTTCTAGGTTGGTATCAATTCTAAGACAAAAGAGCAGTAAAGGCTGGGCCAGTGATGGGGACCATTTTAGAGGGGCAGTGATATGAGAGCTTAGAAGTTCTTATGGCCCTTTAAATAGGCAGCTGGGGGCGCAGTTGATAGAGCGCCAGGACTGGAGTCAGGAAGACTCAAGTTCTGCCACTTAGTAGCACCATGCACCTGGGCAAGCCATTTTAAACTCTGTCTACCTCAGTTTCCTCATATGGAAAATGAGGAAAAAATAATAGCACTTCTTGGCAGGGTTGTTGTGAGGATCAAATGAAATAATAATTTAAAAGTGCTTAGCAGAATACTGGGTGTGTCGTAAGCACTATCTGCATGTTGGCTGTTATCACATACACAGTAAGTGGTAAAATGACATAGAGAGGGATGGGTGGCCAGAATTCTAGTTCTGCTGTCCATAGGACAAAGATGATCTTTCCTTGGGAGGAAGAAGAGAGTACATTGGAACTGGGGCGAGATCTTAGACTGGTAAGCATTTATGGGACACTGCCTCTTGAATGAATCAGTCCAGAGTAAGTTGATCCTTAATGGAGAATAGAAAATGTAAGGGCAGGAATAATTATTTCTATTGAGGTTTCTGGCATTATATCATGAATCTAAACAGTCACATGAAAGCCGATTCTGTTGTGTGATTTTGGGTCTTTAGGAATAAGATGATAACTGGGGTGATTCTGTGTGAGGGAGAATTTGGGCAATCTGGGAAAGCCACATCCCAGTTACTGAGTCTGTCTGAAGTTAAAGCAGGTCATAGGTAGATAATAAAGAAATATTTGGAGGAATGATCCCCTGGTTAAGCAGGAATGAGTTTGATTCAGGCATCAGTGACATTCAGGGATGTGGCTGTGGACTTGAGCTGCGATGAGTGGAGATGCCTAGATGCTGCCCACAAGAACCTGTACAGGGATGTGATGTTGGAGAACTATGAGAACCTGGTCTCCCTGGGTAAGCAGAGTTGTCCTTCATGACTCAGTGTCTGTGTATTAGGGAATCTATGCAGTCTCTCTTGCTGCAGGCTGTGGGCAATCTGAAACACTGAGCCAAGTTTTGACTTTAATGTGCTAGAAGATTTAAGACTACACAACCTATGGGGAAAGTAGACAGGGCATGCTTGTTCCTCATCCTCAGGTAGAAGATCTTGGCTTTGTTTAGTTGGAAATTCTGTAGCTTCCTTGTGTTGGCCCTGAGGTTTCAGGTTCCCTGCTCCTTCAACTCTCTGGTCAGATTCTCAAGTTCTTGCTGTCTCCTTTTTCCAGGAAGCCTTCCTTCCCACTCTTTTGACTTTGACTAGCTCTCTTTCTGCGGTAAGTAGTGAATAAACATCCCAGGGAAGATCAGGGCCACAGGTCTAAGCATACTAGTCCCCTGTTCAAGAAGCTGAAGTGGCTCCTGATGGCCTCTGGATTTCTATTTGGCCCTCAGGACAGCTGCAATCCTAGGCTGCTGTTTTCTCTGCATTCTTGCCTAACTGGCAGTCACAATTCTTGAGGTCAGTGGAAGTGGCCTGTTTGCTGTTCTCCATACAGGACACTCCATTTCCTGGTGCCATACTTTTTCAAAACTCACTTTACCTGCCTCCTTTCCAGAATTACTTTGAATTTATTAATTTATTTTAAAAAAAACATTTATTTGATTTGTTTTTTTACGTCACCAGAATTTCTGCCAGTCTTCTTCCTTTCTACTCCCAGAAAGCCATCCCAGAGAGCAAATAACATTTTTTTTCCTTAAAACCCTTACCTTCCGTCTTAGAATCCATACCGCGCATTGGAACCAAGGCAGAAGAGTGGTAAGGGCTAGGCAATGGGGGTCAAGTGATTTGCCCAGAGTCACACAGCTAGGAAATGTCTGAGGCCAGATTTGAACCTAGGACGTCCCGTCTCTAGGCCTGGTTCTCCATCCACTGAGCTACCCAACTGCCCTCAAGCAAATAACATTTTAAGAGAAGGGGAAAGTCAGCCAAACCAGTGACTCCATTGGAAAAGTTTAGAAACACGCACTGTTCTCTACCAGAGAATGCCTGCCTTTGCCAAGGATGGGGAGGGTGTTTTCTCCCCTCTTGTCTTGCAGCAATGCCTGTTCTTTGTGACTTGCTTCCTTTTTATCTTTCTGGTTTGACCACTCATTGTCATAGTGTTTGTATTTCTTGTTTTCTGAGTCTTCCATTTACTTCATTCCATGCCAGTTCATATAAGTCTTTTCAGATGAGTTTTTGATTTGTCATTGTCTGAATCATATTTCCCAAAGTGCAGTGTTATCATTGTACTTTTTGTGTGTGTGCCACAGCTTGGTGATGGCCATCAACTCCTTGGCTGTCCTAAAGCAGTGCACCCCAAATTCATGGTGTTCTTGGGCCTTATTCTGATCAGTGGCTTACTAACCCTTGGGCAGTGCTAGACAAATTGAAAGACTGCGATTGGTTCCTGTAAAGTGGGGGAGTGACAGGAAGTGACCTCAAGGGAAACTGCTTTCAAAGGCCAGCTCAAGGATTCACTCTCTCAGGGTTGGTGAGCTGGACTAGAGGAGGAGACTCCTTCCCTGGATCCTGCATTAGCTTGCAGTGTTGAGTGGAGTAGTTCGTTCCTTGATTCTTCAGTGAAGAGACCCTCTCTGCTCATTGGAGCTTTGGGACACTCCCTTTAGCGTGAGTTCTAATGAGATTCTTGGCATTCTTATCCTCGTGTGCACTGAAGGTTCTCGGATTCTTCAGTGTCTTGTGGCTCTTTGGATTTCAGCTTCCTAATTGAGATTTTGGATTCTGGTGAGATTCTCTTTCAGATTCGTATTTGTGGTCTGGAGACATTAGGATCGAACTTAGGGTACTTGTAGCTAGGCAGTACTTTCTGTCTCTTTAGCTACATTTCTCCACTTTCACACTTTCCCCCTCTTTGTAAATAAAGCTGCTAAAGTCATTTTGACTTAGGCTATAATATTATTAAATTGGTGACCACCTTATTACTTTAGAACTTTCATATTAGCATAAAAACCTACATTTAAACTCTTACAGCACATATCCCAAGGAGGTCACTGATCAGAATAAGGCCCAAGAATACCACGAATTTGAAGTAGCACTGCTTTAGGACAGCCAAGGAGTTGATGGCCATCACCAAACTGTGGCACACACACAAAGTACAATGATAACACTGTGCTTTGAGAAATACAGACTCGTCTGAAAAGACTTCTGTGAACTGGCATGGAATGAAGTAAATGGGGGGGGGGGGACAGTGACCTTTGGAGAGATGAGCTTACTCTAGTAAGTGACTTGAAAATGAACTCTTGTACTTAGTGTCAAGTAGGGGTACTTTAAGTTCTTTATTTGTTTAGCTAAAAATAGACTAGGGGAGAGTTAATCCTATCTTCATAGTGCTTAGCCACATGCATAATCTCTGGGCCATGGATGTTGTCATCATTTGATTTGCATGATTCCAAGTTGCCTTCCAAAATATTTGAACCAATTCACAGTTTCATCAGCAATGCGATAGTGTGCCCATTAGCAGCTGGGCGACACAGTGGGTAGAGTGCCAGGCCTGAAATTGGGAGGACCTGAGTTCAAATCCCACCACAGACACTTACCAGGTGGGTGACCCTAGGCAAGTCCCTTAGTCTTCATCTGCCTCAGCTTCTCCAGTTGTAAAATGGAGATAATAATAGCACTTACTTCATAGGGTCATTGTGACAGTCCAGTGAAAGAATAATTATGACCTGCTTGGCACAGTGCTAGCACACAATAAGCACTTACTAAGTGCTTATTTCTTTCCCATTACACCTCTATTGAAACAAGTCCTCCCCCATTTATCTTCTCATGTTTTGTCATCTTTGCCAAATTGCTGAGTCATAAGTGAGACCTCAAGGTCATTTTGATGTGCATTTCTCTCATTATTGGTGATTTGGAGAATTCTTTTGTGTGGTTGATAAGAGTTTACAATTTTTAATTTTAAGAACTATTTACTATAGCTTTTGATCAGTTTTCTATTGGTGAATGGCTTTAGTTCTTATGTGTATGCCTTTTCTTTCTACGTGGATGCCAAACCATTATTTGAGAAATTTGTTAAAGAGATCTTTGCCATTCAGCTTCATTGATATGTGCATTAATGAATGTATTAATATTTATTAATTTTGCACAGAAGCTTTTCAGATTCATGCTTAATTGCCTCTCTTTCTTGTTGTTTGATTAAGGATAGATCTCCCTACTACCGCGAAAGGCATATGATATGCCACTCTATTTTTTGTGGTACAAAATTTAATATTAAGTCATGTGTTCATTTTGAATTTATTATGGAATGTGGCATAAACTGTGAGTTTATTAAGCCTAGTTTCTGCCAGATGACATTTTAGGTTTTCCAGCAGGTTTCATTTTGTCTTATATAGAATGTTCTTTCCTAAGTAATTTATGTTTTATGGCATATCAAAAAGTGGGTTCTTGAATTCCATTGTTTCTAATTCTCCCTTATTTGTTCTATTATTTAATTCTCCATATTTTAACCAATATGAAATATTTTTGATAACTAGAGCTTTCTAATATAGATAATACAGTCTGAGACTTGAAAGTACTATTCTTGCTATTCCTTATCTTCATTATTTTCCTTAGTTTTTTCAAGGTTATTTTTAGATCTTTTTTTTCTCGAAATTGTTATGGTGAAATAAAGACATATAAAGTAGTTACATCTAGACAATGACGTATTTAGCAATGCATGAAGTTGCAATAATAAATTAGATCTATGGGTTTTGACAGCACAAGAACCCACAACTTTGGTTTTTGCAATTATTATAAAATTGAAGGGATCAGAAAAAGCAGGATTGTAGGGATTGAGACACCTGATTTCTTATTGGTGGAGGTGAGGGGGAGCATATTTTTATGAATTCTCCAACTTGTGGTTTTCCTGTTCCCATTTGACTTAAAAGTAGGATTTCATTTTTATTTTTAATGTAACAAAATTGCTATTTTATTGAGTTCTATGATGTATCCCTTTTATGGTTTGGGAGAGTAATAAAACTTTTTGTAAATTAATTTTGTTAGTATTGTCATTTTAATATTTTGGCATAGTTCTATTTTGAGCACTGAAAATTCCTAATTACTTAAGTTGTTCTTCATTTCTTTAAGAAGCACTTTGTATACAGGGTTGGAGGGGATAAGACTGAGGAGAGACTCTAAATGAAACTATAATGCAAATTCCAACAACAGGGAAATGGGTTCGAATCAAGAACACATGTGATAACCAGTGGAATCGTGCATCGGCTATGGGAGAGGGAAAGGTGGTGGGTGGGGGGGAGGGGAGGAAAAGAAAATGATCTTTGTTTCCAGTGAATAATGTATGGAAACGACCAAATAAAATAATGTTTAAAAAAAAAAGAAGCACTTTGTAATTTAATTTATACAAGTATTTCCTGCCCTTCCTTAGATTGTATTTATTCATTTTGTAATTGTTTTCAATGGAGTGTGTAAGAATTGGAATACTATTTCTACCCAGATATATGTTTTATAAAGTTTATTAGGAAGGGTAGACAATCCTTGCTCTAAGTAACCTGCCCACGTGGTGCCTAGCCTGCATATCTCTTCCTCCATCCCTTTCACCTGCCTGCTCTGTTCCTGACTTCTTCCTTTTCTTCTCGGTTCTCCCCTTCAAGCCCCAAAGCCTTGACTTTTAGTGACGTACAGTTCATAGAGGGACACAAACCTGGTGCAACTGTGTTATCTCAGGAATGTTTGATGGGCAGGTGAAGCTATTCAGGAGGGGGAGGGGATGAATTTCCTGGACACAAGTGAACTTTTCTATTTCTTGGATTTTGTTTCCATTTTATAGACATGTTTTTGATTCTGAGGGGGGATTATCTGTTCTGTTCTGTGTAACTTTGCTTAACTAATTGTCCCAATTAGTATCTTGCTAGTTCCCTAGAATTTTCATGGTAAATCACTGTATCATCAACAAATAGGGATAGTTTTATATCTTCTTTGCATAACTATGCCCTGAATTTCTTTTTCTTATCATTGCCATTGCTAGCATCTCTAACTGTTAAATAATAGTGTGAAAGTAGACATCCTTGTTTTCTTCCTATATCCAGTCAGAATGCTTCTCGTATATCCTCATTCTGTATAATATTTCCTTTTGGTGCCTACATGGAATTTGGTTTTTAGTATAAATCAGTATTATACTTTGTCAAAAGATTTTTCCAAAACTATTGAGATAATCATGTGGTTTGGGTTTTTTTTTATTATTTCCATTCCATTTTGTTGGTTGTTTTCCTAGTGTTGAACTGTTCTTTATTAAAATAGAATAGAGGGAATGAGGATTTGCAAAGGGTTTGAGCATGCAAGGACTTTGGAAAGCAGTTTGTCACACACCTGGAACCCTATGGACTCCCATTCTGGAATGGGAGGAGTGCATAAAAAGAGACACTTGGATTGCAGGGGGTCAGTTGATCTTTGGACACTGGGCAGGGCAGAAGCTTACTTCTGTGGCCATTTTGGATCAAGTTACAGGAGGTAGCTGAAGTCCCTGACAGATTTGGAGGTTGCTCTTATTCAGAGACTCTGAAACCAGTGACGCCAAGTCTCATTTGGATCATCTGTGTGTGAGCTGCAAGGACCTGAAAGTATCTAGCCGAAATAGAGCCAGACCATCTGACAAACTGAACTGGGTTCCAGTTTACAGCAGCCAGCTAGTTAGATTAGGTCATCAGAAATATTTTAGGCAGATGGAGAGTGCAGTGAGTGGAGCCCAACTGCGTTGGGACCAAAGAGACCTTTGCAAGTCAGATTGGGGGAATGAGAAAAGAGTTTGGTAAAGATGGAGACTCCGTCTCGCTGGCCCACTTATCCGCTCCTGTATTTGATGAAATAAACCACATTCTTGTTTGTGTCATCTGGAGAGCCGTCAGCTCGTGTTGTCAGCAACCAGCAGAACTGAGGCCTACATCTGGGCTTCAGCCTGTACTGTCCAGCACTGGTTAAAATACAACCCAGTGGCTTAGCAGGTCCTCTACTCATTTTTTTCATCTTGTATCCATGGTATAAATCCAATTTGGTCATGATAAATGATTTTTAGATGAATTATTGTAGTCTGTTGATTTATTTATTTTTGAAGGGTAATAATCTGTGATAGAGGGAGGAGGGGAGAAGAATGGAAAGCCCTGGTAGATGTTGTTGCATGTCACACTCCGAACTAGAATAATTTCTCAGTTGTGTTTGTCTTTCAACATAGAAATGCAGTGAGGCTTGCCAGAACATTCTAGCTCTGGATTTTGGTGTATGCTCCTGGCTCAGCTCACTCTGGACATTTAAAGGCATAGGTGTCTGCCTTTAAACTCAGGGTAAAAGAAGCAGTATTAGAAATGACTGATTGTCTGCCCCCTACAAGGCAACTTAATTGAGGAGCATGGTCAACACTCTCAAGATATAACTTATTCTCCCATGTTCTCAGTTATCGTGGGAAAAGAGTAGCTAGGTCAGCATTAGAAATTCCTAACCCCCACCCCACCCCACCCTACCCCACAGACTTTTTGGGTAGATTATTAAAAACTTTCACCCCATATTCATTATTTTATTTGTCTGTAATTCTCCTTTGCTTTATTTTCCCCTGTTTGAGGTATTAGAGTTATATTTGTCTCATAAAAGGAATTTGGCAGGCCTTTTTTCTCAAATTTTGAGAATATTTTGTGTGGCATAGGTATTAATTAGACTTTAAAGGTTTGATAGAATTTTCCTGTGAGTCCTGTCCCCTGCTTTCAAAGTTCCCTAATAGTTAGTTTTTTTTTTCTTTGATGAAATTATATTAAGATCCTGTTTTGGCCTTTGATGTATTGGAATCTTTTATATTTTTGAAGGTATCTCTGAATTTTCTTTGTGTTCTTAGGTTAGTTAGCATGTAGTTGCATAGGAGGTTCTGATGATTCTTTTTATTTTATCTGTGACTTCATATTGTTATCTTGTTTTGTTCATTTGATTTTTTTTGCCATCTTAATTCAATTGGCTAAAGCCTCAATTTTGTTGATATATCTTGTCAAAGCTTTTAGTTTTATTTCCTTATTCTTTTTTGCTTACAATTTATCTATTTCTCCTTTAATTTTCAATATCTTCTCTATTGTGTTTATTTGGGGTTTGTTGGCTTTTAAATAAATATTTGCCATACCTCTTTGTCCAAATGCATAGTCATTTTTAATAGAAATGAGTGACTAGAATAAAATTTACCATTTGACAGGTAAATATTGTAATAATTAAAATGCTTGAAGGCCATAAACTGTAGTAGATTAAAATAGTAGTTAGACTTAAATTGTAGTAGATATAAGAGTGGATAAGTAAAGTGTGACCGCAGAGGAATATGTTTTCACTACAGTGTTTTGTTTTTAAATCAATATATAAGGTGGTCGCCAGGGAAATATTCCCAATTATGAAATATACCCAAGTCAACTGGGTTTTATAGAGATTTTAATTAATACAATGAGGAATTAAAGAAAGAGAGAAAAAGAGGGAATAATGAGAAAGGGATAAGCCGGCCCTGGCCAGTCCTCGCCAACCCAGGCCTAAGCCCTAAGAGAAAAGATCAGTCAATCCTTAATCACTCACCACAAGATCTGTCCAAGCAAGGATTCTAGTGACACCAGGCCAGCTCCATCTCAGCTGCCTTCACCAGCTCAATCCTTAATCTGAATGTCCCCGAGAGAGTCTCAAGAGAGACCCTTCAAGGCAGCCTTTCCCAGCTGACTGATTTTAGAGAGAGCTTTTCGTCTCCTTTTAAAGGGCATTTTCTCCTATGTCACCTCCCCTTAGTTCTTCCATCTACCAATCACAGAAGACATTTTCCAAAGGACAGCCCATTCTGAATTCACACCTGAGTAGACTAAACTTTTGAGTAATCCACACCTGAGTAGACTAAAATCTCTGAGTAAGTTCTCACCTCTTTGCTCCTTGTAAATTCACAAGTTGCCTGACCTTTATAGGTACTTAGCACCCCTTTGTATTAGTTCTAAAATAGGCATGGCTTAAGTATGGGTGTAAGTATTTTTCATTGTTCAGCAAGGAGTTTTCTCCCCTAAAGCAGGCTTAAGTATGGGCGGAGTAGAGGTCCTCCCATTTCTGATCTAAGTAGAGTTCACTGCCCAAATGGGGAATGGTCTTAATCCAATCTTATGGAGTAGGGTCTGGGAATTTTTAAGGTTCACAATACCAAAAAAAGCAGTTGTAATCATCCTGTTACAAGATAAAGCAAAAATAAAAATTCACAACATAGAGATAAATAAGGAAATTAAAGTAACAAAGACAACAAAGCAATATTAATATAAAACTTAAGTACTCCAATCTTAGTGTCTAAGTTAATAAAACTTAACTAAATTTTAAAAAGAAACAGACAGTAATACAGTAATAGTAGAAGACTTTAATGCCCCTTTCTCAGTTTTGGACAGATCTAAAAAAGAAAAGCAAAAGAGGAAATAAAGAATTGAACAAATTGCTGGAGAAACGAGAGTTAAAATGGTATCTAAAGGGGACTCCATAAGTGGGTGAGATAGCAGAAGGAGTACCATTGCTCAAAGGATCATAGGTTGGGCGGTTTGTTACTCACAGACATGGGGTCACATAGCTTCCCAACCCAGCAGACTCATCATGGCACAGATTTTGACCCAAGTAGGCAGTGGGGTGCAGAAATGAATTGAGAGCCCAGATTTCTGGGGTTTGCCCTTCTCTCTGAATCTGCTCAGCTTAGTGATGGGAACCTTTGGGACCATCAATCAACAGGTGGTTTGGACTGTAGTCTCCTTTTTCTCCCCCTTTATCTGCCATAAAAGCATTATAATTAGGAAAGTTTGTTAACCTTGTATAAGTGGATTAGGGAACTTTACTTAACTAATATGATTAGTAGAACCAATAAGTTTTCTGATAGCTAATTAGCATAAGTTATTAACAGCAGAACTTACAGAGAATGTTAAGAAACATGCAATGGTGCTTGATAACAAGGAATTGAAACATTTGCTATTGTGGGATGAAATTTGTGTATCATTCCCTAATATATATTGGTTAGTATTAGTAATTATAGATTAGCAACTTCCTATAGAAAAAAAATGAAGTTAGGTGCCCTCCCCTAGTAGATGCCAATTTTTCCTTTCGAAGCGTAGAAGAAACCCCCTCCCCAAACAGCTTTATACATATATTAATATAAGCCTTTGATATACTCTTTTTCAAATGTGGCCAAGAGACCCCCCCCTTTCTTCTATTCCCATGGGAAGAAGTTTAGGGGTGACCTAATTCCTATGAGAGAAATCTCAAAACAAGCAAGTTATATAGCTTGACTACATGTCCTGAATAATGTTTCAGAGTGTTTTGGCTTGAATTGTTGTAATCTGATAAATCCTTGGACAGGCCTAAAACCCTGACTCAACTAAAAATGGCAAACCTAAGGAATATCCTCATATGCTTAGAAACGTCAGAAATGCTGGGAAAGGATTGAGGAGGATAGAAGAAGGAGGGTAGAATAAGATACAGATGATGGGAAAGTAGAGATAGCATTGTGTTGGATCCCTATAAAACCTGTTCCCACTTCTGAGACCTCAGACTGTGAAACCACTCCCCCCACCCAGTTTCTTCCCCCACCCCCCCCAGAGAGTGTTGTGAGAAATACTGGCTATGCCCAGGCAAATATTCCCTCACCCTTAGTCCCCCACCCTTTGTGAAAATTCTGGTCCTTGCCATTCCCCCTTCTGTGGACACTGTTCAGACCCAAGCAGTGTTCCTCACTCTATGTCCCCACCCACCCCCACGCCTCTGAATAAAGTCATGTGAACTCTGCCAGCATCAAGTCTCCTGTCTACTCATTAGAGTTATTTACGAGCCCCCCCGAATTTCATTCCACACACTATGAAGTCCTCAAAGTTCGGTATGAGGTTGATTATCATACTAGTTAGATCATAATAGCCTTTTTGGCCACAATACTCTGGGAGCCTATAATGTCATAAATCTTTAAAGGATCAAACACCTGCAGTAAACAGGGTTGTTTTTATATGATCTTATCAGGCCAGCTACAACTCTCCACTCTCAATGAACTCAACTCCTTCTGCAGGGGTTTCAGCTTCCCTACATAACAACACAGACCTAAAGTTTTTATTCCTCCAACAGAAGCTCTTAATATATTTATTTAGTTGCTATAATATTCCAACATGTCAAAACTATATCCTTTCTTTACTATGGTTAACATTCTATTATTGAATTCTATTCTGTTCTATTATAGTATTCTATTATAATTGACATCTTATACACAGTTTACTAATTTGGGTCTAATTCTTTCTAAAACATAATCACAGTTACCTATCTAAAAGATTATAGGTGATTATTCTGTTCATAATCAATAATATAAAGGCAATAGAACAATTTTCCTTTCATGACTCAACTGATGCTGATTGAGTATATAGGAACTTCCTGGTACATAGGTTGGGTAATCAGTTGTCAACCTTGAACTCATTTCTGTTCTCTAGGACCTAGAAATTGGCAAATCTTCACAGCCTATTAGAGTATACACTAAATTCTCAGCCCTGTGTGGGACTTTTAAAGAAATTGACTCTGTATAAGGGGCATAGAGGTATTTCAAATTAATTTTAAAAGGCAAAAAAATAAATATATACTTTATAGATCATAATAAAAATAGTGATCAGTCTAGGGAACACACACAAAAAGACAAAGACTCAAATATAGATAATGAATCCTAAATAATGAATGGGGCAAAGAACAAATAATTGAAACAATAATTATATAAAAGAAAATTCTAATTATGAAACAATATACCAAGAATTTGGGATGTAGCTAGAGCAGTTCTCAAAGGAAATCATATATCTGAAAACATGCATTAACAAAATAGAAAAAGAGAGGCTTAATAAACTGAATGTACATTTAAAAAATTAGAAAGTCAACAAATAAACTAAAAATAAGAAAATAAAGAGGAAACTTTAAAAATTAAAGGAGAAATAGATAAACTGGAAACCAAAAAGTCAGTCAAAATGATAAGTAAAAGTAAAAGCTACTCATTTGGAAAGACTAATTGATAAACCCTTAACCAACCTAGTTATTTATTTCCTTTGTATTTTCTTTTTTACTTATATATCTTTACCTCAAAAGAATGGGAGTTCTTCATGGGTACTGATTTGTGTTATTTTTATATTTGTATGCCTAATGCCTGGGAGAGTGCTTTGTGTATAATAGGGCCTATCGATTGATTTAAGAGACCTGAAGCTCAATATGAAATAAAATTTTCTTTTTTCAAAAATACTTATTTTTATTAGCATTTGTTTATATCTCACTTTCACTGCTTTCTCTATTGAACAATTAAAAAAATCAAAACAAAAAATAATATAAACAATCCAGTAAAACAAATCACCATTTTGGTCCTGTCCAGAACTGCCTCTCATTCTGTATTTTAAGCCTGGCAGGAGTTGAAGGGCTGGAAGGTCTTTGGTCTTCACTCTGTTGGATTCATGTTGTATCATTGCACTGATCAGAGTTCTAAAATCTCTCTGTTGTCAAAATTTCATTTAAAGTTTTAATATTGTCATTTATGAATTGTCCTAGTTCTGATTCCTTCACTCTACATCAATTCATCCTTCAAAAATCATCCATTTTGTAATTTCTCTTTGCCCAATTATGTTTATATATCATGCTGAGTTAAGGAATAGTATGGAGTTGGAAACAAACGGATTTTCTTTGTTAGCCTAATTTAGCACTTTGATCTCTACTCAAATGGATCTCTGATATGAATATTCCATTAGCATTGTGCTGATTGAAACATATCCACCCATGACCAGCCATCCTGTGTGGCTTTTTCCATTGCTTTGCCACTTGAACTTCACCCACATACCAGGAGCCTTTATCTCTTTCTCTTGATATCGTTAGGAGGTCAGTGGAGCACTCAAGATGACATATCATCTCTCACCATTGTCACATGGCCTGCTCATGTTCTCCTCCCATCATACATTTCTTTAATGATGTCTTTTATTCCTGTTCTTTGAGGTTTCTTACTGGTTATTCACCACATTTTGCTTAGACCCACTATGATTTCTTATTCACTGGTCTCTGTGTAATATTCATTTTTAACAAAGAAATCTGTAATCATTCAGGAGTTTGGCCTCATCATCCATAATCAGGGCCAAGTGGATGAAAAGTATCCTTTGCTTTGATTACAACCTGCATTTGAATGGTCAATTTACAAGGTTTGTCTGCTAGTGCGTGTATCTGAGATAGTCAGTAGAGACAGACAGCCATGGAATTAGACCTTCAATGGTGACGTTGACTCCTCTGGCATCAGAGTATACACTTCAGAGATGCTTGCTACCTTCTGTACTTTCTGAGCTGCTTGCTGCTGTTTGTTTGTTTTTTAAAGCAACATGAAATGTTTTAATAAAGAACAAAAAATACCCAAAGACTCACTCTTTGAAAGTGCAATTTAGGGTTGTGACCTAATCTAAATTAATTTTGGTCGCCAGGGACTATCCCAAATAAAACACCCAAGTCAGCTTGGAAATTTATGGTGGTTTAATTAATATAGAGGGAAAAATTTAAGGAGAAGAGAGAGGGAAAGTTATAGGATTTCTCTCACCTGGCCTGTGCCAGGGGGAGTTCAAAGTCCTCCGCCAAGAGGTCTTTGAAGATTAGAGGCTTTTTCTGAGAGTTTAGTGTTTGGAAGGTAAAGGAGGAAAGAATCAGCCTAAAACTCTGAGAGTGCTCAGAGCAGATGCCTCACCTGAACTAGGTTACTAGGCTTCTTCCAGTATGGTATCAAGGAAAACTTACTGCTAACCCAGACAATAGCTGCCATGCCAAAATGCCAAAACACTCAGCACGCTGCCACCAGCCACCTCTCCACTGCCAAAGAGTCTGGAGAGAGGAAGTGACGTGAAATATATAGATGGTTTTACATCACTTTCCTGCATCTTACATGTACCAATAGTAGCTTAAGCTTGACTTAGGACAGCCCAGGGGGTCTGTCAGTTGTTTCTGATTTGCCATTTTGCTAGCACATGTCTGTCATAGGTCATCCTCCTAAATACTTAAGTATGGGTGTAGACATTCCTGTTTTTGTTAGACTAAGTAGGGTGGAGTAATCTAAAGTTCACAAAAAGGACATATATTTACGTTATTTACCAACTTTAAAAAACCTCAGAACCCTCTGTGAACGTGTTAGGAAACATTGTAAAGATTTCACGTGTGTTTAAGGACAAAAGCAAGTCATGAGCCCATTATGGACGCACAGTGAAAGAGCTGTTCCAGTATTCTATCACCCAAGCTCTGAAAAGACTTTCTACACTAGATCCACCCTCATCCCCACATGTATCCTTCAGAAACAACTCATAAAGAGTTGCTATATAAAAGCCTATTCCCGTTGGCATGGAATGCTGCTCTATTCTTGGAGCTGATTTTGGATTGGCAAGTGGAATCTCAGTTTAATGTCAAACAATGTCCAACATCTGAAAAAAACAAAACAAAACTTGCAAGGACCAGCAGAATACAAATGAAGCTTCTCCTTCTTTGCTTTTGGACTTTGACATATCCATATAAACCAGTGAACAGGGCATATTCATCACTTTTCTGAAAATTCATTATTCAAGAGTGGTCATTTTTTTTCCCCTTAACCATCCAAAATGAAAGAAAGAGAAAAAAGGCAAGGTTTATGAGTGTGTGTACATATATATTTAATCTTTAAGTTACAGATAAATAGAATAAAACATAATTTCTCATGTACTTGGCTGCTATGAACTGCATGCAAGAAGTATTCTCTTTGTAATCAATCTATGGCTATATTTTGACACAGATATATCAATTGTGGAGAGGGCCTGGGGTGCCCTAAGACTGGCATGAGCACAGCCCGACTTGGAGATCTTCTAAAGAAGCTTGCTGCGAGAAGAAGACTGATGCCTAAGCTACAAGAACTTCAGAACCAGGCAAGACACACAGGACCCAAAGAGTTAATGATAAAAAGCATCCTCTCTCCTCTCTGGAGACCTACTTGTTTTTTCTGGGGTATACTTTGTTTGCTGACCAGTTAAGCAATGAAGCTTTAACTCTCATTTGATAAAGTGTATAAATGGAGATTTTAAACCTTAGACTTCATTCCCCAGAAGTCCTTAGTATTTCCCAGAATTCCCTATAATCTTTCCTGCCTCTCCACCTTGTGGAGATAATGTTATTGGTATTTAACTGGCAGTAATGCCTCCCTCTCTCTCTCTTCCTTTGCAATGATGCAGCAAGTATGGTGGTAAGGTGGGGGATGACTGAAATGGCTAACCAGCCATGGGCACGTGGTTTTTATTTTGTATACTCTTTATTCCTTGATTTCTAATGATCCTTAATAAGCCTCATAAAATATAACAATTTTATTATTAGGCATATCAATTTAATTTTTACAAAAGGTACATGGCAGGAACAGAAAGCCCTATTTGTACCTATGTAGGTTTTGTCTTTTAAACAGACCAATGATGGCAAATGATAAAATTCTTCAAATCAGTAATTTTAAAGCCAATACTTGATTATTTTAAGGATCCCATCCTCAGAAACCTTTTTTAAATAGAAAAATTTATTGGAGAAAAATAGACAAGAAAAATGACCCAGAACTCAGTGACTCAGAAAGAATAGCTCTAAAAACTCTTTTAATAATTCGGAATGCTTTTTCAAATTTCATCAATGTTTCTCTTGATGCTTTATATTTTCTGAGTAATTTCTTTTGTTTCAATTAGTGAAGCCCCCACTTAAAAAGGGTGGTTGTATGAGGAGAGGAATTTCTTTGAGGAAGAGATCTACCTATTTTCCAAATAGTTGGGGGGGGGACTAGTAAGGATTCTGGCAAAATTGAACCCACCTTTGAGAGAGCTTAATCAGTGGTTGGTTGAAAAGGTTGTACCCAGGCAGGGCTTTCTGGTCTAGTAAGGGAGGATGAGAGTGGTGATAACTGGCAACCTTTTCCTTGTCAGATAAACACTGGGCAAGAAAGGAGAGAAGGAGCTGAGATCTTGGGCATAGATGCCTAAGAAAGGGTGAGGAAAACTTGTAAATGCAACCTGCTGTTATAACAACCATGTTTATATAAAAAAGTGCAGTAAGAGAGAAACATTTCCTAGAGCTTGCTAGAAGGCTGCTAATGAGGGAAGGCTTAAGGAAATGTAACTGGCAAATAGAAAAGGCAAGAGCTACTCAACTGAATGTTTGGATCAACTTCTTTCCTTCCTTGTGGCTTCAAAATGGAGGTAACATAGGTGCATGGCTACAAAACATTATGCTGGTTTGAGTTTTTTAAAGACCATTTATTTTCCGCTCACACGAAAGCATGGACTTGATGCATTCTGGACTATAGCATAAATTTCACTGAAGTAATGTATGCTTGGGGGAGAAAAGCAGTACTTTAAGGCTATAGACTCCTCCCAATTTGGAAAGCTCAATCATCTTCCTGTTTTTTATCGTGGTCAGTCTGTCATCCCAGCCTGGGACTTTCTCTTGCATCTGTCTTGAGACTGTGTGTCAACTTTGCAACTGATTTTGAGAGGCAGAACAGGATCAGCATGGCCCTTCCTTGAAAATCCTCAGATCCTGAAGATTTTCTGTTCTATGACTTTTCAGAAATTAGAATAAGGATGGGAAAAAATAAGCTTGTTTTCAAAAGGAGCGAGATCTAGGATGCCCTCCGAAACCTTAGCCCAGAAAAGAGGCCTTCACGGTGTGCTAGGAAGGCCAGCCCAGGGAGGGTGAAGGGCAAAGGCCACTTGCTGCTTCCCAAGAGCTTCTTTTCACAAAACAGTGGATTTTTGCTTCACCTGTTTACTGCCTAGGAGCAGCTGCTCCCAAAGCTTAAAGATATTTTCTCTGGGTAAGATTTGTTTTAAAAAGTCCTTTCAGTGAAATAAAAAAAGCCAAGGACATTACACTTGACCACGTGGTCTTTGTAAGAGAAAGCACAAAATAAAGGGAAGCAGCCAGAGCTCAGGGTGATGTTTCTGCCCCGTAAATCCATCAAGGATTCTATATGGTATGTCACGTTTGCATGTAGTTTAAGTATATGGATTTGGGTAAAGCCTTCTGTACACGGCTCAAGTGTTGCCTCCTAATCATAGTGCATAAAGGAATCTTCACACTCCCTGCTGCCCCCACCCCTCCAGTCAACCACAGGGACCCTTCAAAGACTTTAAGTCAAGTGAAACATGAAAGATCAAATTAAGCATTTGTTGCCATCAACTAAACATGCCAAGAGTTCAACAGCATTCTTATTAAATGTAAACTGTGCTCTTTAAATGGGCAGAGCAAATGCTGAAAAAGTCCATTTTACTCTATTTGTCCATGAAATGGCTTTCATTCAGTCAGTCATCTGTAGTAAAAAAGAAGTCAGTTAGTTGGAACAATAGGCTAGTTTCTCCATCAGCAACTGTGTATTATATACCAAGTACTCAGAGGCGCCCATTTTAGGCAATATAGTTGTACCGGTTGGGGTTCTCTTTATCTCTTTCTATGTAGTCCATGTCGATTAAAGATTCTATACGCTTCTTGAGATCAGTAGGTTTAACTGGGAACTTCAGCTGGTTATACACTTCTGAAACAAGCAGATTGTGGTCAAGGGCCTTTCTTATCTTCATGATTCTCACAATGGCAGCATCAATTTGATACTGTCGGTCTTGAAAGACTTTTTCTGTAGTGCTTATTTGCTCCTCTACCGTTTCTTTCATTTGGATCTGGTTAATTTTTATCCGGAAGAGCTTGTGTCTGAAGTCATCATTGCAAGTAAATTTATCACCATCTTCCACATCTTTGCCCTTCGAATCTTTAATCAGAACTCTAGCTTTGCCACAGGCTAATGACTGGAGGGTTCTCCTTAATTCTCCATCCTCTATTCCTGTAGCTTGCCTGATGTCCTCTAAACTGAATTCTTCACCTTCATTAAACATTAGTAGCACCAGTGTTTGAAAAAGAGAGACCTGGAGTTCCTTTTTCTCCTCTTTAAATTCTGCTTTCAGTACACAATGTCCTAGACTAGATTGCCACTGAAGTTTCCTTCCACTGTGTTTACTCAAGTAAAAAGTCACAAAAACCTCCTGAAGTCTTACCATCTCAGCTGGCAAGTGAACCTCCATAGGCACATAGGTTGGCCAATAACCCATTGTCAAGGTGTTCACAGTTAGTTCAATGCTCCCAGGAAAATTTTGGTTTTGTGTGTATTGTTTGAACTGAACCATGATGTCTTTTGACACCTCCATGTCTTTGAACATCCCTTCCAAGTTTCTGGTGAACTCAGCCCCGCATTCATGCTTGAGTTTGGAAAGCATTGATTTCTCAGCATCCACTGATGCACTCTTTCCAACTAACAGTCTTTTGACCAAGTCCTTTTTGTAAAAGGCTTCAAAGACATCTTTCCCGTAAATGAACCGAAATATAATCATGATCTTGTCCAACATTTTCTCAAGTTCTTCATCGGTGGTTTCTCTGTTACCTGCTCGGAGCTTTGAATCCACATACTTTGCTAGGAGTTCAGCTGGCTTGTTTGGTCTTTTGTTAATGAAGGTTTCAAATGCTTCTTTCATTGCATTGACAAACTTCTCATTTTTCATAAAGCAAATATCAATAATATGGTCAACTTTATCTTTAAAATCCAGCAATTCTTGTACCATGGTCTTATCTTTTTCAGGATTATTGACAATGGTGCTCCCAAATGCTTTGATGTATTCAATCCAGTGCTGCAAGAGGACCTGAACTCCACTGTGTACCCTACTAAACAGCTGATAGAGGAGAGACAAATCTTGAGTCCTATTTTCATCAAGAAGGTGATTTAAACCCTTCTGAAGAATGGCTGTTAAGTGTTCACCGAGAAGTTGCTTTTCTACAGTAGCAATTAGTGGCTTCTGAGTACTCATATCTAGATAGGTGATCAGTCTGTCTGTTTCTTCTTCTAGACGTTTGTTGACATGATGAAAGTATTCAGGAACCTCTTTTTCTTGCATTAAACACTCGCCTTCTGCAGCATATAACAGGTTGGTTTCTTCCAAAAATTTTTGTTCAAAGGAATCTTGATAAATCTGCAAATCTGAAAGCATACTCAGAAGACTTCGAAGCAAACTTCTATCGATTGCTTCACCATTCCTTTCCTTTGCAATCAAAAGCAGAATGCCTTCGATAGTCTTGTTTTGGACTTTCTGATCACTAATTATGTGGGTCCTAAATAATTCTAGACCCATGTCCCAAATAGAAGGCAGCATTGAATTCTGAAGAATATATGTTCTGTCCAGGAATAAAAAAATGCTCCTAATCATGACCATTTGTCTGCAGTGATTTTGCCAGCATTTATCTATTTTCTTTAGAAACAGAACACTATCCAGCGAATCTTCTTGGAACTGGAGAATTTGGTATCTGATGTGCTCCTCACATATCTGTCTCAGCTGTCTGTACAAGTTTGCAGAGATGCTGTAGGAACAGAGGTTTTCAACAGCCTGATAGAGTTCTTCTAAATTGTATTGAATTGAAGTATTGTTCTGAATGGCTTCTACGGCTTCTTTCAGTTTCCACCATGTTTCATCTATGTAGTTTTCCTGCAATTTATATTTGTCTTTAAAGTTCTTGATCACCAGTTTCTTGGCTGCATTTGATTTGCTGTTGGTGAAGCTAGGGATGGTAGTAGGGGCTTTGGTCAGCCCATTTATATGATGCTCTTCAGCCACAGAGGAGATGAATAAGCTTTTAAGTGGCTGCTGCTGCTCCTGAGGTTCAGCAAAATCAGGTGATGAAGATGCCGATTGGTCAGCCATCCTCACATCCAGTCCTGTACAATCTGAGGAGTTCTCAAAAGCCAGCTTCTTCTGGAGGTGGTGATGGCTAGGGCGCAGCAGAAGTCTCTGGGCAGGAGGCTGTAGAAGAGGGCACAGAGGCGTTCTTGGGAGGAGGCAGGGAGGGAAGAAGGGATCGGGATCAAAGGCTTCTTTGTTGCTGCTTCTTTAACTTTCTCTTCTTGGAACAGGACGCAGAGGTGGCTGGAGTAGAGCTAGTTCCTTTATGACCATCAGCAGTGGGTCTGACCTCCTGGTATGGAGGAGCAGCAGTAGCAGTTGGGGAGTTGGGGGATGAGAAACCTGTTGGAAACATGAAAGTAATGGGGTCAATAGGCTGGGAAACATGAAGCCCTTAGGGTAGGTGAGAGAGAAAGGTGGAAAAGCAACCTATCCAGAACAGAAGGGAGAAACAAGGACTCAGGGGAAGGGAGTGAGCCAGTCAGCTATGAATGGAATTAAATTTGGATTGCTTTCTCAATGTGGCCCTTGCTCTTTTCTTTCCCTGTGTGTAGGGATTCCTGTTTCCAGACTGGGTGTAATCTACCTGTTGATGAAACAAGAAGCAGCAGGGACACCAGAAGTCATCCCCAGGGGAACCTGTGCAGATGAGTGAGTAAAAAGGTCAGTAGGAGTCATTGGAACCAGCTGTTCCCTCCATCAGTTAGTTTGCCCCTCCCCAGCTTGGAGCGGTATCCCAGGGTATGATGCTCTTGGAACTCTTATTATTCATTGCTATGTTGCTTACACTAAAGATGCCTAGCTCTAGCATTTGGGTAAAATTCTGGCTTTTTCCATAGAGTCATTGGCATTATATTTCACAACTTTCTTCTGAATTGAATAATTTTGATATACCTGAGAGATGTTTTCATTTGCCTTTTCACAATTTTTGGAGAGTAAAACGTTTTCCTTACAAATTTTGCTTTTTGTGTTCCTTTTTAAAAAATCTTCATACCTTTGTAAGAGATTTTGTGAATTAAATATAAAAAAGATTGCTTAACACTATCTTTAGTTCGATTTTCTTTTCATTTTTTTTGTTACTCTGAGCTTAATAAATACCATCCAACACAAACATTTCCATTTGCAAAGAATAGAGTGATAGAATTACATACGAGGCTATCAGTCTATGTCCACCATGTTTTTTATAACTTATAGAGTAAATTCAGCACTTTAATCTCAAGTTTCTCTCCTGAATCTCTTTCTTTTCTGTGCATTATTTTAAATGCTTTGATGCATTTTTTTTCTTTCTCCCTTTTTTTCTTTTTTGGCACTAACTCCTACTTATACCCTCCAAAACCCTCTCTTATAACAACCATGATCAAATATGGATGCTGTTCTGTATTCTTTCCATCCTCATTGCTCTGGTTTGGTGCTCACCTTAGAGAAATAGAAATGAAAGGGAAGACGGGGAGTGCTAGAAAGAGAACACACGGAACACATCCATGCTTGGATCTTCTAATGTGTCCCCACATGCAGCCCCTCACCTCTTTGCTTCAGGGCTTAGCTTGCTAATAAGCTTATCCAGCCTTGTAATAGATAATTATAAGTAATAATAAACCAGTGTGGGTTTTGGTTGTTGTTCATTGCTGTAATCCTTGAGTACTTTGTTTTCCTTTTTCTGCTATTTTACTCTGCATCGAGTCATGGGCTTTCCCCAGGGTTCTCTGAGTTTTTCACATTACTTGTTTTGTGATTCAGTGTTATTCCTTTACATTCATGTACCGCATTTTTTTTTTAAGCTATTCTCTTCCCATTCAGTGGGCATCCATCCACTTTACTTGTAACTCTTTGGTACTACCCAAAATGCTATTATGTCAGCATTCTGGTAGCTCAATTCCCAATTGTTCTCCAGAACAGCTGAGATAATCTGTTATGGAATCAGTATTTCTGTTATGCGTTGTGTCGATTCCATATAGATTTTGAACATCTTTTAAAAAGTAAACCTGTATTTCTTTAGTTATATATATATATCCACTATATCTCTCTTCTACCCCTGCCAAAGTCCAAAAAGAAAAAAATTTTTGGAATACTAGACATGCTATTAAAAGTCTGATTGTAACACATATATACATGTGTGTATACATGGAGAATATATGATTATGTATCACATGACTGCATAACATATTAATATACATTTATTTATGTAAACAGTTATATAATCCACCCCCACAGTGGAAGTAAGACAGAGAGTATCTGTTCCTATCTCTTCTTTGGGAATAAGCTTGGCTGCTATAATATCTCATCATTCGGTTTAGATTCTATTACTGTACATGTTCTTTCCATTGATACTTTTGTGTATTCTGATTTACCTATTTCATTTTGTATCACTTCATAAAAGTCTTTCCATGCTTCTCTGCATTCATCTTGTTCATTGTTTCTGTAGCACACTCATATGAATGTCCCTTAATACCATTCTGAGGTATTTTTCCCCAGGATTTTCACTGGTTTTGGTTTTTTATTATAAATTTCACCTTCATTTAGATTGGTAAATATTGGTATTTAGATATATTGAATGAGCAGAAAAAAGAAAATCAGAAAAGCACATGTGCAAGCTGAGAGTCTAAACTATTGGATGGTGCATGAATATACCTATGTCTATCAGTGCTGCTTCCAAAATTGAATGAAAAACTTGGTTACCCAGCTCACATCCCTATTTTTATCCCCTTTTTTGCCTAGTCATGAATATGTAGAACATTATTTTATTGCTGTTATCTATTTATCTATACGGTTGTAGTCAGTGTATAATACTGTTCTTTCAACTAATCTTCCCTTTCTCTGCATCATGTCCTAGAAGTCTTCCAAGATGTCTTTGGATTCTCCACTTTCATCCTTTGGCTGAATATATTCCATGATATTCATATAATATAATTGGTTCACCCTTCCCCAATTTCTGGACACTTAGTATGTTGCTTTTGTTTCATTTTGTTTACTATAACCAGTAATGCTGCTAGAAATATTTTTGTATAAATAATAAGTCTTTTAATTCCTAGGATAATAGATCTTGAACTGGAAGGGACTTTAGAGACTCTCTGTTGCAACCCTCCTCATTGTATAATTGAGACAACTGAGATCCAGGGAAGTTAAATGATTTACCCAAGGCTTAATAAATTAATTAGTGTCAGTGGTGGTATTTGAACCTAGCTCCTCTCACTCAAGAGTCAGGATTCTTTCTTACTATGCTACTAACCTATGCTACCTCCATTCTTATCAGTATGTCATTTTTTGTAAGAAATATTGATGACAAACATTTCCCCCATTTTTCTTTTCTTGGTTATTCTAGAAATATTGAGTCTTATTGTGAAAAAAAATTATTTTATATAATTAAATATTTCTCATTATTTTCTTGTGTCTTTTATTCCCAAATAGATAAGAATATTCTTACCTCTCTACAGTTGTGTTCTATACCTATCATTTTCTTTAGCTATGTGTCACCTGAGCCACCCACTGGCCACCCTTGGACTTGTACAAAGCTACCTCATATACTACATACTTATTAGATCATAATCCTTTCCAAACTGTAGCACAGGAGCCCCCACTAGTTAGTGTCAAGCAATATTTAGCTCAAAGCAAAGGCATGTCAGGAAATATTACATTAACAATAGTTATAACAGAATGTCCTCCTTCCTTGTCTCCCTCCCAGTTAGATATAATGCTTCTGTAACTACACAGATTCTTCTGTGGAAAAGTGGATTTGCATAGAGATCACTTGTGTGGCATGTTCTTATGAGAGAACCCATATAGCCAGGATGATGGGCTGTCAGACTTCAGGCATATCTAGTAAAAAAATAAGCATCAAGAAATAGCTCATGTTTCCAATGACTCTGTGCTACAAATGTACCTAATGATGTCATTATATTTCTTCCTGCTGAGGCAACTTCTTTCCATTGCTGAATGAATGTCAGGTTTTGGCCACTCTTAGCTGAGCATTGCTTCTCTTTTCTCTTCTCTTCTCTTCTCTTCTCTTCTCTTCTCTTCTCTTCTCTTCTCTTCTCTTCTCTTCTCTTCTCTTCTCTTCTCTTCTCTTCTCTTCTCTTTCTTTTTTTCTCTTCTCTTCTCTTCTCTTCTCTTTTCTTCTCTCTCTTCTCTTCTCTTCTCTTCTCTTCTCTTCTCTTCTCTTCTCTTCTCTTCTCTTCTCTTCTCTTCTCTTCTCTTCTCTTCTCTTCTCTTGTCTTCTCTTGTCTTCTCTTGTCTTCTCTCTTGTCTTCTCTCTTCTCTTCTCTTCTCTTCTCTTCTCTTCTCTTCTCTATCTTCTTCTCTTCCTCTTCTCTTCTCTTCTCTTCTCTTCTCTTCTCTTCTCTTCTCTTCTCTTCTCTTCTCTTCTCTTCTCTTCTCTTCTCTTCTCTTCTCTTCTCTTCTCTTCTCTTCTCTTCTCTTCTCTTCTCTTCTCTTCTCTTCTCTTCTCTTCTCTTCTCTTCTCTTCTCTTCTCTTCTCTTCTCTTCTCTTCTCTTCTCTTCTCTTCTCTTCTCTTCTCTCTCTTCCACTCTCTCCATTACTGGCTGCCATCATTCTGTCTCAATTTTATCTTCATTCAGCTATCTCAGTAACTTAAGCTCTATTAGCAATTCACAGAGGGATGGGATATATTCCCTAAAGGCCTACATTTAAGTTGGTAAGCTCATTTAGATAGATGCCTTTGCTCTCTACTACATGATCTCATGTTTAGGAAGTCCATCTGTGGCAATGGAAGAGTTCTTTTCAGTTAAACCTTCTGTCCAGTAATGGTTTTCAGTCATCTTTCGTTATTACATCCCCCTTTTATAAATCTCAATAACTTGCACTGGCTGTAGATGAGCTCAGGGCTTTCAACCTTTGTCTAAGCAACCCCCAGGCCACATATCACATCCTGGTCTCTTTTTTCTCTAGATTTATAATTTTTAAACTTTACCTTCAATATTTAATTAGTAGTAGTAGTAGTAGTTTAATTATATCACTTTAATTCAATTTTTCACTTTTATATAATCAATTTTTTCCATACATTTTCTTTACTTAATTAACAAGTATCTATATACCAGCTCTCTCTAATTGAGATTTACATCACTTTGGACATGTTAGAGAACCATGAAAGTTCAGAGTAAGGCAGGACTTTGGATGCTCAGATAGTCCAGGCCACACCTGATAAACAATGCACTCTATGACATTGCTGACAACTGACCTTCCAGACTGTTCTTGAAGACCTCAAGTGAAAGGAGCCTCCTCTTACTGGAGGCATCCCATGCCCTTTCACAGAACTCTCATTATCCCAAAGTTTACACATTAGACCAAGCTTGAGTGTGCCTATTTGCCAGTTTCACTCATTCCTCCTCGTTCTAAAAACTCTGATTCGAAGCCAAGCAAGTTTAATCCTCCTTGTGAGTGAAAACTGTTCATATCTTTTCAAAAGCTTTTAAATCTTCTATAAGAATTCTGCAGAAGGGAACATAGTTCATAGCAAGCGAACCTGAAAACATGGAAATTCTGGATTCAAGTCTTGTCTCTGCTACTTATTGGCTGTGTAGCCCAGAGCAAGGTGTTTACACTTGTCAGTACGTTAGGCAACTCTCATAGGATTTCACTACACATATGAAATCATATGTCCAGCGTGGGGAGGAAAGTCTTCTGCAGGCCAGATATCTCCAGTTCCTTTAACTGATCATTTTTGGAATCCTGGGCCATTCATGTTGCTGGTTGCTCTCCTTTGGATGTTCTCTAGCTCATTAGTACCTTTCTTATAATGAAGCCTTAAAAACTGAACCGAAGGGGGCAGCTGAGTGGCTCAGTGGACTGAGAGCCAGGCCTAGAGCCAGGAGGTCCTGGGTTCAAATTTGGCCACAGACACTTCCTGGCTGTGTGACCATGAGCAAGTCACTTGAGCCACATTGCTTGGCCCTTACCACTCTTCTGCCTTAGAACCAATATGTAGTATTGATTCTAAAATGGAAGGTGAAGGTTTAAAAAAGAACAAAAGACAGATGTATTTTGACTAAGAGAAGGCTTTGATTTTTTCCCATTCTTCACTTAACACAGCATGAGACATATATTAATATTATTATTGGTCATCATGCTAAGGCTTTAATTGAGATTCCAGGTCACTAAACATTTTGTTTAGTCAATTAGTTGTGTCCAACCTATCATTGACCCCATTCAGTGTTTTCTTGGCAAATATACTGAAGCAGTTTGCCATTTCCTTTTCTATCCCATTTTACAGATAAAGAAATTGAGGCATAGTTATAAATGACTTACTCAGGTCTATTTAAGTGTCTAAGGCTGGATTTGAACTTAAGTCTATCCGACGCCAGGACTGGCACTCTATCCATGCACCAGAGAGCTTCTCCCACTAAAAAAAAAAAAATCCCTTGATTTTTTTTTGGATGAATTGCTGTCTAGCTACACCCCCTATTTTGTATTTGTGGAAATGAATTTCCAAATTCAGATGTGAACTGCTCACATTTATCTTCATTATGCATTCATTAGGTTGAACATGTTGGTTTAGCCTGTTAATATTAACACTGGTTAAGATCTCTTTGAATCAGATTGCCCTGTCATTTGGATAGTTGGATATCCTTGTCAGTTTTGTGTTGTTTATAAGTTCCTTTGCCTTATCATAAATGTCTTCATTTAAGTCACTGATTAAAACGGTTTGGTGTTTTAAAAAATGATTATTCCCTATTTCATTAAATAATGACTTCATTAACTTATTTTCACTTTTAATTTGTCATATTAGGGCTTTGTTTTTTCTTATTTTGTAGAAAAACTTTGTGCAAGTCATATGATTTTATTTGCTCTGTCATGTCCTTCTTTGATTGTGCCCTTCATTGATATGTCAAATCCTTAAGATTATCTTATCATTGCATTATTGCTGGTTGACAGTAATGGGTCTAGGTGAGTTGAGTTTGGTGCTCGCACCTGTTGCTAATCAATAAACTATGTTTACTCTGCCTTCTATTTTTTGGAATTTAAAGCAAATGTTCCTTCTGGAAAATAGATTTCATTATTTTCTTCACAATTCCCAGTAAACCTTAAATTTTACCTGATTGCTGTCTTCCAGGTATGTCTATTTTGTCTGCAAAGATTCCAATTTGAATACATTTCTAAGTGAATGATTTTCTGAATTAGTTTTCCTCCTTTTGTAGATTTCCACTGTTCTATCTTGCACAAGATTGTCCAGCTTTTCAATCTCCCATGAGAGTTCCAAGTATTATTAATGTTCTTTATAAGTGTTCTCTACATGTTAAAATTGAATTCATTTAATCATGTGCAGTTGGGTGCTCTGTTACTGTCTCCTCACTTGTCTGTGACATCATTTCTCCAGAACAGTTAATCCCTGATTTCCTTTAAGCCTTTCCTCAAGTCCCAGCTCCTGTGGGAGGCCTTTCCCAAATTTCCATCTGCTACTTGATATTTATCTTCAATTTATTTTTATGTTGTCAACTTCATCAGAGACCAGGGACTTATTTTGCTTTTTCTTTGTGGCCCTGTTACAGGGAACATCACCTGGTACATAATAATCACTTAAATGCTTAATAATATTTTATGTGATGGATTCAAATTAAGTATCATTTCCCTGATGAGATAGAAACTAGAACTTACTCTAATGAAGAGTCTTTCAGGACTACAATCAGAGCCTAGTTACTTTTTAAAAACATTTCTTTCAGATTCCTTTAGTGAGGAGACCATGTTTGAACCTAAAGAATCAAGTTTGATACAGGCCATTTGTCAGGGAGCATCATTCAAGAAAAAATTAACAAAGGATACAATATCCTGGTATCCCAAGATGAGAAAATTTGGGGTATGTAATGTCAATTTAGAGAAACAGGACAACCAGAAGAGATAGTCTAGACAAATAATAATCATTTCCAGAACAATTTTTTAAAATAATATTTTATTTGATCATTTCCAAGCATTATTCATTAAAGACAAAGATCATTTTCTTTTCCTCCCCCTCACCCCCCATAGCTGATGCGTGATTCCACTGGGTGTCACATGTGTTCTTGATTCGAACCCATTTCTATGTTGTCAATATTTGCATTAGAGTTTTGTTTAGAGTCTCTCCTCTGTCATGTCCCCTCAACTGCTATAGTCAGGCAGTTGCTTTTCCTCGGTGTTTCCACTCCCATAGTTTATCCTTTGCTTATGCATAGTGTTTTTTCTCCTAGATCCCTGCAGATTGTTCCATGCCATTACACCACCACCAATGGAGAAGTCCATTACATTCAATTATACCACAGTGTATTAGTCTCTGTGTACAATGTTCTCCTGGTTCTGCTCCTCTCACTCTCCGTCACTTCCTGGAGGTTGTTCCATTCTCCATGGAATTCCTCCACTTTATTATTTTTTTATATATTATATATTTGAGCACAATAGTATTCCATCACCAACATATACCACAATTTGCTCAGCCATTCCCCAATTGATGGGCATCCCCTCGTCAGAACAATTTCAATAGCATGAATGTACTTCATTATAATAAATATGGGAGATGTTTTATTCTGGGGTCAAATTTTGTTGCATCATGGAGAAGACCTATGAGAAAAAGTCTCCATAAATACCAGACACTTGGAAAAACCTTCAGAAGTTTTCCTTACTTAATTACAAGTAAGAGATTCTTCTTCTAGAAGAACTTCTGTAACCCTTTACATGTAGAAAGGTCTTTGGCCAGATGAGACCCCTTATTACACACAAGAGAAATCATAGTGGAATGAAACCCTTTGTAATGAATGTGGAAAAACCTTCATGAGGAGAGGGCACCTTATTATTCATCAGCAAATCCATACTGGAGAAAAACGCTTGCCTGTAACAAATGTGGGGGAAAGTTCAGTGAGAGGAGAAACCTTATTACCCATCAGAGGATTCGTACTGGAAAGAAGCACTTTGTATGAAATGAATGTAGAACAGGCTTCCGACAGAGAGTGAGCCCTTATTATGTATCAGACAACTTGTACTGGAGAGAAACCTTTTTCATATAATGAATGTGGGAAAGGCTTCAGACAGAGTGGCCACCTTACTCTACACATCAGCAAATTCATACTGGAGAGAAACCCTTTAAATGCAATGAATGGGAGAAAACCTTCAGTGAGAGGAGAACCCTTATTACCCATCAGAGAGCTCATACTGGAGAGAAACTCTTTGCATGTAATGAATGTGGAATGGAAGTGAGGGATAGGAGTACTTTCCAGGGCTGAGCACACTCAGTACAGAAGCATGAATGTAGGAGTGGAGTATTATGTAGGAGAAATGCTAAGGCGGCCACTTTGGATGGACCATAATTCAGGTGGAGGTGAGTAGTGTAAGAATTTTATTGGTTTGACTAAAATATATGAAGATTATAAATAATAATTGTGGTTGCCAATTCAAAGTAATATAGCTCAAAGCCAAAATGACTTTTAATAGCTTTTATTTACAAAAGAGGTAGAAAGAGTAAGAGTTAGAGAAATATAAAAAGGAATAGAAAAGATGTCTAGCCTATCACACTAAATATTGCTCCAGTACTTGATTCAGCCAGGCACCACTTGTTAACCCTTTCAACCAAAGTTAAACTCTCTCTGGAAATCAGGAAAGGAAAGCCAGCTATTCGCTCACCCAAGTTCCCTCCAAGAGTGAGGTCAAAATGACTTAATCTGAAGAAGACTTCTGAAGCTGACTTCCCAGCCCCAGAAATTCAGGGCCTTTTATAGTGGCTTCTTGTCTCTTCCCCTCTTCACAGGGGCTAATCACAACTTCCAAATTGCCCAGCACTGACCAGAGGGACAGTGTCTTATGGGATCTACTTCTCACCTCTGAAGGTGTTAATTCTTATGGGCCTCTGAAGGTGTAAACCTTTTTTTATCATGGGATTCACACATTTCTGACTGATTGTGTTAAAAGAATGGAGCTCTCTTTACTTAGTGGCTAGCTAGGTACTAAGTAGGGATACTAAAAGAAAGAGTTGACCAAGTGTTAACTCAAAGTAAACAAAGAGAATAAAGAATTCCCTTTTGCAAGTGTTAAAAGATAGACAAAGAGAATAAAGAATTCCCTTTCACAATAATAAGTAAAAAAGGTCAGGAAATATTTTGGGTACAGATTGTGAAAGGCCTTAAATGCCGAACAAACTTTTTATTCCAGAGCTAATAGGGAAGTTTGTTTGTTTTTTTAAATAGGGAGGTAGGACAGATTTATACTGAAAGTCAATCACTTTGGCAGCTGGGTGAAAGATGAATTGGAAAGAAGAGATACTTGAGGCAGAAATGCCAGTTAGGAAATTATTGCAATTGTTCAGGTTAGAGAGAAGGAAGAGACAGGAGTGTGTGCAAGACATGTCATAGAGATAGAAATAACAAGTGTTTGGTTTGGGGCCCCAGGTTTTAAGGACAGATAACGTGTGTATAGAGGAGAATGACCAGAATAGTGAAGGGCCTTAATTAAGTTCATTTCATCCAAAGATTACTGATAAAATAGAATGCTTAGCCTAGAGAAGAAAGTGGAAAAATGAGACCTTCAAGAATTGGAAGACTATCCTGTGGAAGAGGGATTTGGTTTGTTTGCTTTGGTCCATGGAAAAACTGGGAGAGATGGGTAGAAGTCCCATGGAGATAAATTTCAGCTCCCCATAAGGAAAGACAGGGCGTCCAACAGTTGAATGGTCTGCCTCAGAATACAGCAAGTTCCTACACTGAAATACATGAAATGAAACTTTACTTAATTCAACAGACATTTCTTAAGCACATGCTATCTGGCAGGGACTGTGATAGATGCTGGGGGAAAACAGGAAGAAGTCTATTCCTTTAAAGAGCTTTCATTCTATTAGGAGGAAGTAGTATATATATATATATATGGAAGTGGTAGCTAAGACAGGATGGTCTGAGCCATCATAGGCAGTTCTATCTTCAGGCAGTTAACATGCACTTTGCCTCAGATACTTCCTAGCTTTGTGACCCTGGGCAAGTCATTTAACCCCAATTGCCTAGCCCTTACCTCTCATCTGCCTTGGAAACAATTCTTAAAATCAACTCTAAGATGGAAGGTAAGAGTTAAAAAAAAAAAGAAGAAGAAACAATGGTGGTATAGTAGTGTTGATTTGATTACTGGGCAAAGATGAAAAGGTAGAAAGCAAGACTGGAGTGACGTGTGGATGCCTAGAAGAGAAGTAAAGAACTGTTTGGCTTGGTGGTCAGGGTCTCATTAGCTATAGTGTGCAAGCTGAATTTGCTGCTCATTTGCTCACCGGTCACCAAGGTGGGAATTCCAGGTTTTGTGTTTTAACTCCTGAAGGGAATATAATTTATTTTTCTTCTGCCTATTCAGTATGGAGGTGCTGTTCCAAGTAGGGAGAAGCTGTCAATAGATGGCAGTGAGGTCTGAGGTGAATAGCTCAGAGACGTGATGACTGCTCTGGTCCTGCTAGATAAAAGAGGTTGGCTGAATTTCCAGCTCATTGCTGCATGTGGTAGAAGCCATACCTATTTCACCTTGGTTAGGTTGGTTTTACAACTTCTACTACGGTTCTGGCCATGAAAGCTTGGCTACTTTCCCCCTAAAAGACAGTAAAACACTCAAGATTTATTTGGTCGAGGGGACCAAGTTTGCACAGTTGGCATAGCTTCTTGATCCCCTAATTGTAAAATCTAGTCATTGCAGTTGAGGTGTTTCAGAAACGAAGGCCCCATTGTTTCCAGGGGGCCAACATACCCTTTGAGAGGGAACTCCTGTTTATGAGTACTAAGGAAGTTGCATCCATTTGAACCAACATTGCATCAAAATATCCTTTCCATGCTTTTACTAAATAACCTTTTTTTGTGTGAAAAGTTAGATGATCTGTGAGTATCTCATTTCACTTCATTCTAGAGCCCGAATAGTAGGACCAGCCTTTGCCAGGGTTGGCCCAGAACAACTCACTGATTAAGAGTGTGACTGACCTCTCATTCCTGAGATTTTGTTTCTTCTGTGCTTTATCCAAATCAGTTCAGCACCAGTGGAGGGGCATAGACAAAAAGGCTCATAAGGCCACAGAATATGGGAGTCACATGGGACCTGGGGCATCCATAGTAAAAAAGGAATCCCTCTTATAATATACCTGACAAGTAGTTATCCAACTCTTCCTCACACTCTTGCAATAAGGGAGGACTGGGTAGACCATTTGTCTTTGGAAAAGCTCTGGGTTAAGAGGTTGTTTCTGATATTGGTCCTCAGTCTGCCACTATGCAACTTCTACCCACTGCTTTGTCCTCAGGGGTTCAGCAAAACAAATCTAATCCATCTTCCGTTCCTTCAAGTTCTTGAAGACTATGATCATGCCCCATACTTATCTATCCATGTGATTCTGTCAAAAGTTTGACTAATGAAGCTACACAAAATTGGTTGTTTGATAACTGCAATTTATTCCAGTCCATTAGGACAGTGATTGTATTCAATATTTATATTCTTCATGATTTTCATATGTAAAGAATATAGATATTCAAGGTAATGTATGATAGAAGGAGTGGCTCTGCTGTGTGTTCAAGAGTTGACAGTCGCATAAACCTTTATACCTCCCTTCCTGCTCCTGACTCATTTCCTTATTCATTCTTTACCTGGGTTCCAAGGAAATCAAGGAGGTATATTGTGATTTTTCTCAAGTTAGTAGAAGAAAAATATTTTATTGATGATCAGTATGCCTGCCCTGATACTGGCCTGTTTATCATGAGCTAACTCTCTCAGCCTGGGGCCCTTCAGCTGTGATCATCCTCCACCTGAATCCCTCTAGCAGTTACCCCTTCATTCTATCCAACCTTCCATCTTTACCTATCCATTTCTCCCTGCCCGCAATGACCTTTTAGCCCCCTTTCTAGGTCAGCTCCAGGGGCCTCTCCTCTTGGAGGCCTTTCCTGATTTCTCCTTAGGAGTTAGTATATTCCCTCTCAAATTTGTATGTTAATCATCTCAGCATTTATTTAGTAATACACTGGGATCATTGTATCTTTGATCACACCATCACATGCCATCTCCATGATCTGAAATTCCTCTCTGACTCTAAACCTTGTAATATTTGTTATTCATTCCTTTCTTAGCTCTCCCCATGAACCTCATGTTCATCCATCCTTCAGGCCACCACTTCTACTCTAGCTTTATGTTCTTCCCTTTCAGAGCTCCACCTCCCTTTAGTTAACAAGCGCTGCTCTATACTGACCTTTTCTCTGTAATCTGTTGCCCCTTAGGCGTGTTGTCACTTAAACCTCGTCATACCTTATTCCCAGGTTATTCTATCAACTTCTGCTCATTTGCTGTTGAATAGTACTGGAAGAAGTTGCACAACTGAGCTGACTAGTTGCACAACAAATTTAGTTTCTCTGATCTCAACTGGGCTCTCAGAGCATCAAGGCAGTTCTTCTAGTTTTCCTTAATTGGCTGCTTATTCCATTTACTACAGAAGTTTTGTAACTTCTCTTCCAAAACCTCCCAAACCACAGCTTCCTCTTCCCCTTAGCTGAAGACCAGGACTCACACTTGACTGATTGGTGTAGCACTGCCTCTGGCCTTCTGTCCCACACTTGCCCTCACAGGCCTAGAGGTGTGACTTCTGTGCTTCATAAATTGAATGATGTATACCCTGTGGTTATCTGGTTACTCCAAAAATTATATGGCTCCTGAGCTACTACTGATATACTTCCTCTGAACAGTCTGCAAGGGTCCCGCCTGTCTCTTAACAAGGCATTTATTAACACGGTGGCTATAAAACTAGGACATATTATGCCACAAAATACCCAGAATCCCTGGATAGAGTAAGCACAAACTTGGGGTATATTGTAATGAAGCACAGTTACAAAAATTTCATGTGCCCAAAGTTCTTTACTGCTCCAGGACTGCAGGATTTGGAAGTCCTTTATTTTCCCACCCAGATCTCTCTTCAATCCAGATTTAGATTTCTGGGACTCTCTTTGTAATAATTAAAATGGGTTTGACAAATATAAGAATTTTAAAAATTGTGGATGCCGTTTACAACAATTAACTCTTAAGTCACAAGGCTATTGGTAGCTTTATTACAGCATGGTAGAGATAGTAAAGGGGGAAATGTAGGAAGGAGGTAGAAAATACTGCCAAGCTAAATACCCTAATTCCAGATCTGAGTGTCTCCAGACCAAAGAGCATGTTCCACCCCTGAGCCACCAAAGCAGAATCCAAGACAGAATCGAATGTCTAATCAAGCTGAGCCTCACCAGACTAAACTGCAAAAAGACTGAGCTCAAACGAGGATGAGCCGCAAAAAGACCAAGCTGCCCAAAGACTAAGCTGCCCAAGAGACTTGAAGGGCCAAAGAGTCCCAGCGACTCCAGCTTATATGCAGTTTTCCCACCCATCAGCTCTCCCCATCACATCTCAGGAATCAAAGTTTCTTAATTTGCCTGTGGACTTTGAGGATGTGAACTTCCTTTCCTAGTGAAGGGTTCTTTAAGTTTTTGACTAAGTGTGAACGGAGGGTTCTTGATTAAGTTAAAGTAAACAAAGGGGGTTTAAATTCTTTTTCACACCTCTCTCCGAGTCCCATCTCCAGCTCTCTTCACTGCTGTAAGTGGTTACTTTTCTTGAAGCTTTTTCCTCTATCAGTTCAGAGTCTCTGTAGACTCATCTATTGGTCATGGATGTCTCTGCTTCCTCAAGTGGACATCAAGTTCAAATCAACTTCCAACTGCTGGACAGGGAGGGCGTCTCCTTCCAGGTAAGGAGTTCCATTTCTCTTTGTTATGATCAATGGCATTGGAAGAGGGAAGTTCCCTCCTCCTCTACCTATTTGTTCCAATTTCCAATTTTCAAACTGCTGTCTCTAGGGCATAACTATGTCAAGCTCCTAAGAGCATGGCAAATTTGCCTTGACATTTCTCTTTTCTAAGTCTTATAGCCTCTTGACTCCCCTCCCCCTCCATTTTCCCCTCCTTTTCTCTAAACTCTGATTTGTTGTCCCTTTTCACCAAAACTAGCCCTTCATTTGTACACCTGGCTTTCATCCCTTCACATCTCTTCAGCAGTCTGCCCGGAAATTATCCCTTCCTTTAGAGTTGTGTAATTTTTTTAAATGTTGAGCTAGCGAGCCCCTTTGGGGTCAAGTTACTGCCTCTTCCTTGTGTTACAAATACATTGATCTGGAAGTTCAATCCCAAATTTAAAAGCATTTATTAGTGAAAAGGGAGAGAAAAGAAAGTTAGATTACAGTCCTCTAAAGCTGATACTTCATTTTGCTGGATGACTGATCACTGCTGCTTGGCAATGATTGCTCATGAGATAAGGAAGCCTCTCAAGAGAAAAAATGTCAGCTCCATGGCAGGTACGGAAGCTCCACCGTCTGGGTTTAAAAAATGTCTTAGATATGACATTATTGGGGACATCTATGTCTCCTTGTTGGGGTGCAGCAGGATAGAGGTATTTTACTTCACACAAGGGTTCCCCTCCTCGTGGGGTCAGTACCATTCTAGCCCACTTCCCTCTGGCCTTAGTCAATTGGGTATGACTTTTCTCAAGGGAAGTGGTTTCCTTTTAGTTCTGCCTCAGGAAGAAATGATGGAAAGGAGAAATGCATTAACAGAAATTTCTAAGCCTGGTTTGTCTAGGATTTGACTGGACCTACCTCTTTCTCTGCCTTTGGGAAGTCATAAAAATATGAAACAAGGGGCAGCTAAGTATCTCAGTGGATTGAGAGCCAGGCCCAGAGACAGAAGGTTCTGAGTTCAAATATGATGTCAGATACTTCCTAGCTGTGTGACCCTAGGCAAGTCACTTAACCCCCGTTGCCAAGCCCTTATTGCTCTTCTGCTTTGGAGCCAATACACAGGATTGATTCTAAGATAGAAGGTAAAGGTTTTTTTTTTTTTTAATGAAACAATAATAATATCTCTTCTGTACAATTCTGAGCCCCCACTGGACCAGGAAAAATCCTATCAGTACTAAGATCTCTCTTTCTGTCTCCCTGTATTTCTTACCACCTGTTGATTCCCTCTCAGCAGTATTTCAGTAACAAAACACATAGATCACCAGTGCAGTAATTTGTATTAGAGAAACAAAACAACATAAAACAAACTCTTAAAATTAGGAAGTCAACATACCTTTCCCAGGAATGAAGAAACAAAAACAGCTGAAAAGATAGGCACGAAGAAGCCTTGAGTCTGCCCCTCAGTGTGAGCTTAACAAAACAAGATCCACTTAAACAGTCGGCCCCGTGCCCTCAGGAACTCTCATCTGCCTTGTGTTGCCTGTCAGAACTACTTCCCATGGCACATCTTGCTCCTTGCTCCTTGCTATTATCCCATCAAGCTATCCTACATTGGTTCTCTTTTGCCCAAACTAAAAAGAATTTAGATACTTCAATTTCTTTCATTTCTTGCCCCTTTGCAATCTAACTGTACCACTAAACTGACATTGACCCCTGAAAGTCAGTGACCTTAAATGGCCTTGCCTCAACCCTAATTTTTCTTGACCTCTAGCATTTGACATGCTGACCACCCCTCCTCCTAGATACTTTCTCCTCTCTGGGTTTTCATGACATTGCTCTCTCCTGCTTCTTTAAATGCCCTACGACACTTTCTGAGTCTCCTTTCCTGGATCATTTCATGTACCATCTTCTATGGATGGACTGCAATACTCCTTCCTGGGCCCTTTTCTCTATCAGCTCCCTTCGGTTTAATTATCACCTCTATGTAGATGACTCCTGAGCTTGAGTCTGACATCACCACGTACCTATTGGACATTTCCAACTGAATGCTCTGAGGCACCTCAAACTCATCGTGTTCAAAACATAGCTCATTAACTTTCCCCACACACCCTCCCACTTTGCTAACTTCCCTGTTTCCCCACTATCCTCCCACTTCCCTAAGTTCTCAACTTTGGGGTAATCTATTTTTTTCTTCTCCCTTCTCTTTTCCTGCTCTCCCCATATCCTATGTTGTCACCTTGCTTTTATTTCATAGCATCTCTAGCTTTCATCCCTTTTTCTACAGACACATGGATACCACCACAGTCCAGGCCCTCGGCACTCCTCACCAGGACCATCTTAATAGCCTCCAGATTGGTCTCCCTGTCTCAAGGCTCTCCATTCATATTTCGAAAGCACATATGCATCATGTCAGTCTCATGTAGAAGCTGCTTAATGGTTCCCTCTGGCCTGTAGGCCAAATACAAACTCTTGTTTTTAGTTTAGAGCCCTTCATAGGCTGGCTCCAGTCCATTTTTCCAGACTTATTTGATGTTGTGTCATGAACACTCCGGGTCAGACTGGACTCCTTACATTCTATCTCCTGTCTTCTTGCCTTTGCACCAGCTGTCCTTGTCTTTCCTTAACTCTAACTCCATTTATTGTTCAATTTGAGTGTCACCCCCTTACAAGATTGTCTTATCTTCCCCTCTTGGCTGCTGGCGCCCACCCCACCCCATCCCACTCCCATTATTTGATATCTACTTGATATTCCTTTTTTACTTATCTGTGTTCATGTTGTATTCCCCCAACAGAATGAAGGCTACTAGATGTCAAGGAATGTTTCTTTTTTGTCTTGGATCCCTTAGAAACAAATGATTGTTGAATTTAGTTGCATTTCATTGGTTTTCTCCAAGAGGCGTGGGCAGTCTAGAAAAGATGCATTGGGTGTTCTCTCACAGCCCAGTAAGCAAAGGAAAGATAGGCAAAAGTGAATGATCTTTAAGACATGTGCGCCAGCCCATCAATTCCACAGGGTCAGAATGCCCAGCTTAAGAAGTGGGTCCACAAGATATGTGGCCACTGAAAGCCCTGTAGGAAATTGGGATCAGATAGCCAACTGACCACTTCATTGGTCACCAGAGCCTCTGATTTCCAAACCACAGAAATCTACACATTTTGGAACACCAGACTCCTATACTTAAAGCCACAGCAAGTTTAAGAAGGGAAAAGACACTTTTACCAAGTTGCACAGAGTCACAAAATTGGAAGGTCTTTTTTTTTTTTAATTTATTTAGTCAATTTAGAACATTATTTCTTGGTTATAGGAATCATTTTCTTTCCCTCCCTCCCCCACCCACCCCCCAGCCAACGCGCAATGCCACTAGGTTTTACGTGTCTTCAATCAGAACCTATTTCTATGTTGTTGATGTTTGCACTAGGATGATCCTTTAGTCTACATCCCCAATCATATCCCTATCAACCCATGTGATCAAGCAGTTGTTTTTCTTCTGTGTTTCTACTCCCACAGTTCTTTCTCTGGATGTGGATTGTGTTCTTTCTCGTAGATCCCTTCAAGTTGTTCAGGATCAGTGCATTGCCACTAATGGAGAAGTCCATTACATTTGATTGTACCACAGTGTATCAGTCTCTGTATACAACATTCTCCTGGCTCTGCTCCTCTCATTCTGCTTCAGTTCCTGGAGGTTGTTCCAGTCCCCACGGAATTCCTCCACTTTATTATTTTTTTGAGCGCAATAGTATTCCATCACCAACATATACCACAATTTGTTCAGCCATTCTCCAATTAAAGGGCATCCCCTCATTTTCCAGAAATTGGAAGGTCTTCACTGACCACAAAGACTAACCCATACCCAGTAGAGAATACCTTTTATAGCATTCCCTTTATCCATCTTTGCTTGAGTAGGATCTGAGATTTAGAGCTGGAAGGAACCTTGGAAGTCAAGTCAACAGAAGAGATAAAAATAAGGCCTAGGGACTGTTCAGGGTCACATACACATGTCAGTTAGGATTCAAATCCTACCTTCCTCTCTCCAAATTCAATGCTCTATGTACTCAAACATATGATGTGCTGATAAAGAGTTAAAAAGATAAATTGAACACTGGTGTGGGGTAACACTAGTACCCCTAAAAGCCTGGGGTTCCAAGATCATATTAATGTAGGCACTGCCTCCCTAACTACATATCACAATCAAGCTGCAAATTCTGTGACATTCCTGTTTGTAGCTGTTTCTAAATATGATTCACAAGAATGTATCTAGCAGTCTAGGACTTTTCCTAGGTTTCTCCTAACATCTTAAAGTTTTTATTTTTGTATAAATGACATGTAAGTTAAATAAAGCACAATGTGTTATAGCATTAAATTTGACAACTGTAAAAGGGTCTCAAGTACAGTCAAGGGGTAAAGGTTTTCCTTTATTATCTAGTGAACTTTCTTTGGCTGTGGGGTCTTCTTCATAAGAAATTGAGACAATCTCTTCTGCACTTTTCCCTCCATTCAAATTAGGAAATATTTACAAAATTTCCTGGAGAAAAGTTCTTTTCCCCCCTTCTTATTTTTGTAACATGCTTGCTTCTAAGAAGCTTCAAGACTCCAGGTAGGAAGAAGATAATCAGATTTCATAGATATAAGCTCTGAAATTCTGTGATTCTAGATTCCTGATCTAGCTCCTTTTCTCATCTTCACACTTGGACATTGAGAAAAATAAAGGGAACCAACTGAGGACTTGCATAATTCCGCAAGATCTAACTGAAAAGTGGAAGAGTCATCACCAGTGCTTGTTGAATGGAATGGAAATACAGGGTCTCAAAAAATTAAAACTTTATTTTAAAAAAGTAGTCTTTATTTATAGCCATGTTTTTTATGGTGGCAAAAAAATTGGAAAATGAGGGGATGCTCTTCAATTAGGGAATGGCTGAACAAATTGTGGTATCTGTTGGTGATGGAATACTATTGTACATGGTTCAACAGGGATATAATTGGGGATATAGACTCTAAATGATTACCCTAGTGCAAATAACAATGTGGAAATTGGTCTTGATCAATGACACTTGTAAAATCCATTGGAATTGCTCTTGGCTACAGGAGGGGAGTGGGAGGAGGGAAGGGAAAGAACATGAATCTTGTAACCATGGAAAAATATTCTAGATTAATTAATTAAATAAACTTTTAAAAAGTAGTCTTTTTAAAAGAATCTTGATAAAACATGGAAAAGGCTAATGTACTGAATCTTCATGAGATTATACATCTTGTGGGTTATTGGATTTATATAGCTGACAAAAACAGAAATGTTGAATGGCTAAAAAAGTAGTGATTTTGTGGAAGAACTTAAAATTACAACAATCACTCACCAGAGTACCAAAGATTAAAATAAAATATGGCCAAAGTAAAAACTGAGCCTTAAGTGTATAAAAGATTTAGAAAATCTTAGTCACTGTTATTTTGATTACTTAAACCTGTCCCATTATTTTAAATGAATTTGAATTTTATAAAATAAGCTTAGCAACCATATATGAATTATTTTGGGAACCGTCTATAAAGGGCAAGTTAAAATAAAAGCAGGCAAGGAGGTTGTACAGTGGATAGAGTGCCCAGACTGGAGTCAGGAAGACCAGATTCAAAGATTCAAATCTGGCCTCAGACACTTTTGTATGACCCTGGGCAAGTCACTGAACCTTATCTGCGGTTTCCTCATCTGTAAAATGAGTTGGAGAAGGAAATGGCAAACCACTCCGGAATGTCTGCCAAGAAAACCCCAAAAGTGATCGCAAAGAATTAACCGTGACTAGGAAATGACAAAACAGCAAAAAGTAAAAATAGCAACAAACCATCAATTCATTGAATTGTTTGGAACAGGTTGTTCATTTTTTTGGTGTTTTGGGGGGGACATTTTCTGTTGGAGAAAAGTTTCTTATACTGTCCGTGTTCATTGCATTTTCCCTAATTTTCAAGTCGGAGATTTTAATGGCAAAAACTTGGGTTTGTGGTGGCTACCTCTTCCACAGACAAGAGCCCTTTTTTGGAAAGGACTCTTTGGGATCTTGGTTTCATCTCTACCATTTCGGAATTTCCCAAGGCTTTTGTCTGGGTAGCCCCTAGGAGGGCAGTGAAAGTCCCCTCCCCATTAGAACTTCGTGGCCGCCCTTGTATGCAGTTGTGGTCTCCAGGATGGAGATAAATTGGGTGAGTTCATGGCAGGGGGAGACATTCCGAGTTCCTTCTTTTCTTACTTCCTTTCTGCAGTGACCTCTTTGACACTGGATGGTCCGAGGGTGCCAGGGGTCAGGAGGGCAATTGATGGTCTTGGAAATTAACAGCTTCAACAGGTTCCCCGGGTGGCCGGAAGGTAAAATCCAGCGTTTCCTCCACATAATCTGGCCATCTGGCGGCAGATCTCATAGTTTCTCTCTTCCTCCCCCTGCCCCCACCTCTACTCTTCCAGCTCCGGCTAAACTCACATGCAAACCGCCCCTCCCCCCCCCCGGGGTTGCTCCCGCTCCATGTGCCGCCCCTGCCCTGTTCCCCTTCTCTGCAGGCACCTCCGAAGTTCAGGCTGGTTTCAATAGGGGAGATCCAAGGTCTCTGCGGGGAGTCAAGCTGCCTTGACCTGGAAGAGACCCAGTCAAGTTCAAGTTCAACAAGCGCCTTCCGTAGTCAGGGCCCCGCCTCTGACTCCTAAGACCAGGCATCTGGGGAAGCACAAGGTCCAGGGCCGCGAACTAGATAATTAGTATCTAGTTTCTCGGCTCCACTGGAAGGGCCGGAAGGGTTCAGAGCCTGGGCCCTGCGCGCAGGTGCACAGGCAGTTGCACCTTCAAGGCAAAGCACGCTAGGAGATGGAGTCCTGGACGGATCGACCTGCCTGGACTCCATTTCCCAGAATGCTTCGGGAGGTTCCATTGCTGTAGTGTGCGTCGCCCGCGAGTCATTCAATGAAGACCAGTGCGCGGTGTGCTGGGGCTACATTTCTGGAGGTCCGACTTCCAATATTTGGCGCCTGTCTCGTGCGTGCCTTCTTCGGCTCTGAGCCTACAGCATCGAGTAGGACCATTTGTAATCGTATGCTTGAATCCAGCTCCTTGCTCCCCTACTCCTCCATGCGGAGTACGTCTCTGCGTCCCTGACCCTGTGGAGTGAGTGAATGCGCGGGTGCTGCGTCTCTGCTCCCCCCCCCGCCAGGGAGGAGTGCGCAGGCTCAACCTGGGAAGGGCGGGTGCTTGCGACGGATCTGTAACTGGGCGGGGACGCTCGTGTGGGTGTGGCCTAGTAGGTAATTTGTCCGTGTCCGTTTGTGCCTTGGTTTTCTCAAGTCTTTATTAAACACCTTCTGTGTGCCCAGCACAGGGTGGGTAATAAGAGAGGCCAAAGGCAGCCCCTGTCCCAAGGGGGGAAGCCATGTGTGAACCACCGGGGGGGAAGGCCTGGGGGGCAATTGTGAAGGGCTTTCCTGTAGAAGCCGAAGATGAGGGAGAGCGGCTGTAGGTCCAGCCCAGTGCTATTGCGCGGAGTCGGGGGCGTTGCAGAGAATGAGGAGGCGGGGCTTGGCACCCGGAAGATCTTGTATTTGCTCCTAGAGGTCAGACCCACGTCTAGGAAGACCACTTAGGTGGCAGACGGCGGGTTTGAGTGCGCCGCTTCTTCCTTCCCTGCAGCTATAGCTATAGTCCCTGCCGGAGGTGGTGAGGGTCTGCTTTCTGGGCATTACTGGCCAGGGGGACTGGCAAGTTTTTTCCCGCTTAGAGATTCTGTCCCCCACCTCACCCAGTTCCCGAGGTTCTGCGAAATAGGGCACGCGGCATACTTGAGAAACAAAACCCGATACACTCGCGGCCGTGTTCCCAGAAATCAAGGAAGAAGCGAAGTCCAGCCGCCTTCATTTCATTGCCTCCAGAGGACAGACGGCACTTTGTCATCCTGAGGCCCTCGGCATGGCTGCTAATGTGGGTGGGAGCAGCCGCCTCTCCTGCCTTGTCTTTGCAAAGTTGTTACTGTTCTGCTCAAGTCATGCAGGGAAATTTAGCAGCTGACTGCAGGAGTAACTTTTTTTCCCCTCCAATTTATTTGTTTCTTCACTTTAGTGTAGAAACAATTTTTGGCAATTGCTTTTTTGACATTTTAGAATTTCCTACCTCTCCAGCTAGGTGAATGGCCTGATATGTTATGCCCATACTTTCAAGACAGTAACTTTAAATTTGATTCATTTGTCACGTTTTCCCCATCACTTAGTAAAACCACAAATCAAGCCCTAATTGGCATCCTTTGCTGATCTCTAAGATGAACATACTTACACTGAAAAGAAAACAAGGGCATTTCAGGTCTGTTTCTGGTGGTGTCAGTATCATAAGAGAGAAGGGAGCATGGGGGTTGGGGTTTTTTTTTTTTTTTTGACAGGCAGTGGATGTCTCAGGAGAGGGAATGAAGGGTGGAGGATGACACTCGCATTTTGAACTTGAGTGACTGGGAGAATAGGGAAGAGTTTGGAGGAAAATGTAAAAGCAATTTTTAACATTTGTTTTCTAAAATTTTTGTTTCCAAATTCTCTCCCCTCCTCCCTGAAAAGGTAAGCAATTTTTGGAAAGAGGTTAGACATGTGCAATCATGCGAAGCTTTCCAGATTACTCATGTTATGGAAGAAGACTTTTTTTTAATGAAGACAACAAAGTGGAAAAGAGCATGCTTTGAACATGTTTCACACACTGACAGTTCTTGCCCTGGAGGTGGATGGCATTTTTCATTCTGAGGCCTTTGGAGTTGTCTCGGAACATCATATTGCTGAGACTAGCTAAGTCACTCACAGTATTCATCACCCTGGGTTGCTGTTCCTGTGTACAATGTTCTGGTGTCGCTCCCTTCACTCTGTGGCAGTTCTTGTCTTTCCAGGTTTTTATGAAATCTTCCTGCTGATCATTTGTTACATCATAATAGTATTCCATCACAATCATCTACCACAGCACGTTCAACCATTCCTCGATGAGTGGGCATCCCCTCAATTTCCAGTTCTTTTCCTCCACAGAAACAACTGCCAGAAATAGTTTGGGCTTTTTAGCACGTTAATTTGGGATGCAGAGCACGCAGTGGTATTGCAGGATGGAAGGCTGGGCAGTTTTATAGCTATCAGGCATAGTTCCAGTTGCCCTCTAGAAAGGTTGAATCTGTTCATAATGGACTGGAGGAGTCCTGAGTTCCCTTTTTCTTCTTATTGGTTGCTCAACTCCTCCTTCCTCCAGCATACATAACTGCCTGCAGTGTCCAGTAGGGACTAGCCCCAGAGGGACAGTGGTCAGCAGAGGATGGGGATCTGTAAAGATGAATTTAGAGTTGTGACTTTAAATCTAGATTTAAATGGTCGCCAAATACAATTCCCAAGTCAGTCTGGAAATTTATGGTAATTTAATTAATATAGAGGGAAGGAATTTAAGGAGAAGAGAGAGGGAGAGGAAAAAGAGCTAATTTAAACTGCTCCAGCTCAGGCTGAGCCAGGCAGGAGTTAAATGCCTTGGCCAAAGGGGCCTCCCCTGTGTCCAGGGGAAAAGAATGTCAGTCTTATCACTCACCACGAGACTGACTCAAGGAAGCTGTCTGAGTGAGCTCCTCCAGGCTGAGTTCCAGGATCAAACTGGCGCCTAGGCTGCTCACAGGAAGTGATCAGCCAGATCCAACTTTCTGGGGAAAGAGTTTTTGAGAGACGAAAAAATCCCAAATATATAGACCTTTCATCCTTGTGTCTCCACCTCTAAATTTTCACATCTACCAATCACATCAGTAGATGAGAAAAGGCTTTCTCCAGGACTGCCCGTACTTTTAGTTCTTCTTTCAACCTTCTTTGATTAGTTTATTTCTTTTGAGCTACTTCACACTTCTTTGTTAAATTCACCTTTTGTTAGTTACTTGACCTTTTGTGATTAATTTAACCTTTATAGTTACTTAACACCTTTTTGTATTAAGGTCACTTAGCTTAATGTTCTAGCTTTACTATAAGATGAGAACAAAGCACCTTCATTGTTCAATCAGGAGATTACAACTTTATCTTCCCCTAAAGTATTGTCTAAGTAGGGTGGAATAATGTAAAGTACTACAAGACATTCCTGATTCTGTTAAAGAGAGTGTCTTCATTGTTACAATCAGGAGATAGCTAAATCAAATCTTCTAAAGTATGGTCTGAGTAGGATGGAGTAGTTTTAAAATTCACAGATCTGAACCCCAGGATGAAGGTTCTATTAAAACAATCTTGCCTTTAGGTCCCCAGGCCCCAGCTTTCCTGGGAAGTAAAGGTGCCAGAGGGATAGCCCTTGAAGGAGAAGAGCCTGCCCTGAGATCTTTCCCCCAAGCCACCGGGCAGCCCTTGAGGTGAAGGAGTTGATAGCAGCTTGCCTGGGCAGAGAGGCCTGGAGTGAAGCCAGAGCAGGGAGAAACCAGTGAGGAAGGAGGCCACCATGGAGGATAGAGGTGAGAATTATTATTTAAGCCCTCACCTTCTGTCTCAGGCTGGGCAAAGTCACAGAGGCCCAGTGCTCAACTCACTGTGCCACCCAGCTGTCCCCGGAGGTGGGTTATTGAGGGCTTGGCATCTTGCCAGTGTGGGAGACAAACACATAGGGCTGAGATGGATTTGTGAGGGAGTGTTCTGAAGAGGATTCAATAAGAATAGTACCTCATGCTCCTCGGAACCACCTAGAAAAGATCCTGGCTCTGCCTGCCAGAACTTTAGCCCATTGAGTTGGTTCCATTCTGGATCCTGAAGCATCTCCCCCTGCCTTCTGGAGGAGCAACAGTACAGGAACTAGAATCAAGGTCACAGTGAAGGCAAAGTACTGTGGGTGGGTCATTGTCCCACACCATAGGCACCTCGGGACCAAAAATCCATAGGCAAGAAGAGGGCTGAGGGAGGACTATAGAGGACCCTCAGGGCTGGGGGGAGGACCCCAAGAAGCCTCAGGGTTGGGGGGAGGATTCTGGTGGAGCCCCAGGCAGGGCTGACCTTCCCTTAGGACTTCTTTCTCCTCCTGCAGCTCATCTTCCTCTGGACATTGGGGAGGATGAGGAGGGTCTGATGTCTGCCTTCTGCCCAGTCCAGCTTCAGGTGAGTTCAAGTTCATTCCTCCATCATTTCATACCATTGCATTCCTTAGTCTGTAAGATGATTTCTTTGCCTTCTCTTCATTGGTTTAAATTGACCCAATTCCAGGCTATATCCTGGTATCCATCTCCCAGGAAGGCTCTGGCTGTTCTCAGTGATTCTATAAAGTTTGTAGATAATTAGATTTGCGATGTCATCATGAAACCACAGACAGATTTTAGGGTGAATGTGTATACTTTGGTGTGAGAGGACTGTGCATCTGGTTCCATGGTGGCTCACCTAAAGAATTATGGATCTAAATAAATCTTATAAAATAGAAGAATGTATTGGGTGAAAAGGTAGAATGGCTGGGTGGCCTCTGAGTGAAGGTGGAAAACTGCCTCCTCCAAGGGGAAGAAAGGAGAGTTTACATACCAGAAGGGGGTTGTGTGAAGAAAAGGTGAGGATGGGGATGCTGAGGTTTGATTAATGGTCTGTCAGACACCCTTCTGAGTGGTGCCTTGAAGTCTGGGCTGCAAGCACAGGTGCGAATGGTCAATGATAAAGTACTTGTGGTGAGAATTCATGGAAGCTGTAAGGGGAAGAAATGTAAGGGGTTAGACTAGATTATTTAAGAGTAGGGTCGCCAGGAATTTAATCAGTTCCAAATGATTTCTTAACAATTTATTTCTAAAATATAGAAAGAGTGAAAGTAAGAAAATCAGAGAGAGGATAGGGTAAGATATCTAACCTAACACACAGTATTTTGCTCTGGCCCCTGGCTCAACCCTGGCAGGGCTAATTAGTCCTCAGCCAGAGGGGCCTCAACCTTGAGTCGTGGGCTGGGGATAAATAAAGCAAGAGCTTCAGTCAAGAAGCCTTTCTCAAGAAGGGAGGCCTCTCCTGAGGCTAGACCCTTCAGAAAGTCCAGGGAAGGAGTCAGCCTTTTTCACTCACCCACGTGGTAGTTCAAAGGGAGAGATTTAAGAACAGTCTCACCTTGTCCAAGGTCTCTGGTCCAGTAAGCAGATTCTTCACCAACCTCCAACTCAAATTCAGAACTATAAAGAATGAAGAACTGCCTCACCAGAAGTTGTAACACCTTTTAAAGATGCTTCTTTGTGTCACTTCCTGTGCCTTCCTCTGCTTTGTACATGGACATATTATAGTCTATGGTTTTGCTTAGGACTGCCCAGGGATCAGACAGTGGTTTCTGATTTGTCATCCATTTTCACACATGTGGGTCACAGACCTCCTCCACTCAAGTATAATTGGGGGTGTATATGCTTCTGGTGATTAAATCTAAAAATGGGCAGGGGAGAGTTACTCCCATCTTCACAATTCCCCCTGTGATCATTTGGGAGACTAGTCTCCCCAATTGATCATTTGACATAATCATCTTGTACCCCTAAAAATGTTCTAACTACAGGTGTATACAATATTGCACCTTCTAAGAGGAAACTACAATAGTTAGAGATAAGAGGGAAAGAGAAAGAAAGCAAAACCAATGTTTGTTAGGCGGACTGACAAAAAGCCAATTAGGGGGCATTCCCCTTTGGCATAAGAGTGTACATTAAAAATAAATGTTCAGTTTAATGCACCCCAAAGTTCATTCTGGATCTTGATGCATTGTAGGTTTCTGTAGGCATCTTTCTCCAAACAGTTCATTCTCTGGACTCAAGGAGTTAGCAAACTTCTTTTCCTGAAATTTTTCTTAAACAAAATTTTAAATTGTGGATTTTATAAAAATATATACAAAGCAGAGGAGGTACATAGTCGCCAGGGGGTAGAAGGGGTGAGTTATCTGTGCAGGGGTTCAGATCTTCCCTATGGGGGACAGACCCCCCTTGTGGACCTCATTGTTTTCACAGATGCCTCTGATTTCACCTGAGGTCTGAGGCCAGATGGAGGGGTCCTCAACATTTCTGGGGGTTCCACATCTCACCATAGGTTGACTAGAAAATTTTTGTTGTTGTTATACTTCCGATTTATTTGATAGTTAATGTTTAGCATGTGAACATGAACTGAAAAGTTGGATCAGATGCTCTTAAATTTCCTTTCCACCTATTTTTTAATAAGAGATTTTTATTAATTTTGTTTTGTTTTACATAGCCTAGATTTCACCCTGCTTCTCTTCCTTGCCCCCTTCTACCCAAAAAAACTATACTATATAACAATGAATTAAAAAAAAAGAATAAAGATAAAGAGGATGGAAAATCATCAGAAACAATGAATACATTAAAAAATTTCTGATATTATTTGCAACATTCTACCTTCTCTTAAGTCTACAATCTTCATGTTCCACACTGCCCTGGCTCTCTGCCTCCTCTGCCTCCCTTGGGCTGTGCTTCTTTGGAACTACAGTTCTTCTCTTGCTGGGGGACCCAGGGCAGTGATGCTCCCTTCCATTCAAGTACCTTCTTTGTCCCCTCATTCCTCAGGGCTGGCACAGAAAGTGCCGCCTAGCTGCCCCTCCATATAGGTTCAGAGGTGCTCGGTACCCACCAGGGTGCCAAGGGTTCAAAGTGCCTGTCCTGGGCCCAGGACCACTGTGTGCTCACCTTGCTCCTACAAGAAAACAAGGGGGGCCCCCAGGAGCTTGGGGATTGAGGGGGCCTCCCAGGAGCTAGGGATTGAGGGGGGCCCCAGGAGCTCAGGGATTGAGGGGGGCCCCAGGAGCTCAGAGATTGAGGGGAAGGGGCAGGATTTCCTCAAGGGGCAGGCAGAGGCGGCGCACCATCACCCAGGCCTTGCTAAGCACGAATGTGTTTGATTCAGGAGTTGCTGACTTTCAGGGACGTGGCGGTGGACTTCACCCAGGAGGAGTGGAGGCGTCTGGCTCCGGCCCAGAGGGCCCTGTTCAGGGACGTGATGCTGGACAACTATGAGAACCTGGTCTCCCTGGGTGAGCTCTGCCGCCCCAGCAGCCCCCAGCCTGTCATTGGGGAGGCCTTTGCCTCGTAGCGGCCATGCCTGCCCCAAGTCTAGAAGTTCCCAATCCCTGATCGGCCTCGTGGAAGGGCCCCCTCGTGTCCCAGGAGCTCTTCTCCCCCTTCTCCCCAGGCTCCTCGGCTGCTCGATGTGAGCTTGGCCGAGCCAGTGTGCCCAAAGTACTATACTTCTGTTAGAAAGGAAGCCGCCGAAACTCAGGCCCAGAACGGCACCCCAAAACAGCCAGTTCACTGATCCCAGGGGAATCCCTGAAGGAGATCCTGGCCACGACTACATGCCCAGGAAGAGGCGGGATGAGGGGGCGTTTGGGGCCTGACGTGGTGGCCCAGCACACGCACCGGGACGTGCTCCGGGGGGGCTTCTTTGCCTTTTGTCTGATTTGGGCCTTTTTCTCTTTTCTCGTCTCTCTACCTGTGTAGGGCTGCCTGCTTCCAGGCTGGACGTGGTCTCCCTGCTGAAGAGAGGCCAGGCACCGTGGAGGTCTGAAGGAGGCGGCTGGCACGGTGAGCCTTTCCCAGGCTCAGAAGTGTCGCTTTTGTCTCCTGGGAATCCCCTCTGTCCCGCGCGTGTTGGAGGGCTTTTCTCTCAGATGTCCTGGGGCTTCTCCATCCCTCGGACGTTCTCTCTCCACGGCGCGTCTCTGGGATTCCTCGTGTGCTGAGCCGAGGCCGGCAACCTCCTTCCCCCTCGGCCCTGCGCTGCCCTCGTGCTCTGGCCCTCTGGCATCCTTCGTGCCCAATAGATTCAATACCAGACTGTAGTGATGAACAGCTTTGGCTGTAGTTTGCATCTGGCACTGCTGCGCCTCCTCCGTCGTACATCTTCATTGTTTCTCCCCAACGTCTCTTCCCCTTCCCCCGGCGTCAGGTCCCTTTGCTGCCTACTGACGTGCCTTAGAGAACCCTCCCTCCGTTTCCTGACTAAACTCTTCAAGAAAACCACCAACAAGAGGAAGCTGGGTAGTTCAGTGGATGGAGAGCCAAGCCTAGAGATGGGAGGTCCTGGTTCAAATCTGGCCTCAGATAAGTCCTAGCTAAGTGATCCTGGGCAAGTCACTTCACCCCCATTGCCTAGCCCTTACTGCTCTTCTGCCTTGGAACTGATTCTAAGACAGAAGGTCAGGATTTTAGGAAAAAAGAAAGAAAGGAAAACCATCAACACTAGGGCTCTCCACTTCCTCTCTTCTTCTTTCATCTACATCGCTTTCAATCTGCCATCTGGCCTTTTCATTAATTTTTTTTAATACTTACTTTGTGTCCTGGAATCAAGAACTCTTTAAGTATTAGTTCCAAGGCAGAAGAGCGGCAAGGGTAGATAATGGGGGTTAAGTGACTTGCCCAGGGTCATACAGGGAGGCAGTGTCTGAGACCAGATTTGGCCCCAGGAGACCACCCACCTCCAGGCCTAACTCTGCCCCCTTTTCATTAGCTTTCAAAACGATATCTTTGAAGTTACCAATAATCTTCCCATCACCAAATCTAACAGCTTTTTATCAGTCTTCATCGTTCTTATCTCTGCAGCATTTGAAACTTTGGCTTGCTCATGTCGGTGCTCCTCTCTGGGGTTCTCTCCTCCCACTGCTCCTTTATCCATGGGATGCCCCATTGTGGGAAGAAGAGACAACGACAGAGAGAGATTGGAGGGGAGAGAGAATACCTCTCTCTCTCTGTCTCCCTTTCTATCTGTCTGTCTCTCTCTCCCTGTCTCTCTCTGTGTCTCTCTCTCTCCCTGTCTCTCTCTCTCTGTCTCTCTGTCTCTGTCTCTCTGTCTCTCTCTTTCTCTGTGTCTCTCTGTCTCTGCCTCTCTGTCTCTCTCTCCCCCCTCTCTGTCTGTCTCTCTCTGTCTATCTCTCTGTCTCTGTCTCTCTCTGCCTCTCTGTCTCTCTGTCTCCCTCTCCGTGTCTCTCTCTCCCCCCCTCTCTCTGTCTCTCTCTGTCTCTCTCTCCCTGTCTCTGTCTCTCTCTGTCTCTCTCTCTGTCTGTCTCTGTCTCTCTTTCCCTCCCTCTCTCTGTCTCTCTCTCCCCCCCTGTCTCTCTCTCTGTCTCTGTCTCTCTCTGTCTGTCTCTCTGTCTCTGTCTCCCTCTCCCTCTCCATGTCTCTCTTCCCCCCCCTCTCTGTCTCTCTCTCTCCATACCCCCACCAGACCTGCTTTAATCTTTGCAGTTAGAAAAGTCTTCAGCATTCTTGTGAAACCTCTGTGGACCTTTCTGGTCAGTCCGTGTAGCCCCAGACTCTGCCAAGCCACAGACCCACCTGGTCAGCTGCCTTTTGCCTCGCAGTCCCAGGTCTCGTCCTTTCTGCCTTCATGGTCTCCCTGGTGCCTTCTGTCCCGGTTCTGTCCTGGTGACTCCTGCCTCACCGTTGCCCCCCTGGGCTTGCCATCTTCCTGGCATCCATCATGGATGTCTTTCTTCCCTTTTCTTCCATGATCGGAGCGTGCATGCCTTGATGATGGAGACCATCTTCTTTGTCGTGTCGTGTTCCCGGCATCCAGCATGTAGAAGGACATCAGCGATGCCTGCCTATTCGTGCCCTTCGTGCTGCCCAGGCTGCTGTCTCTCTGCCTCCAAAATCTATGCTGTGCTGTGTAAAGTACCCAGCTTTGCAGGATACGTTATTTTTTGTCATAAGCCTTAATCTTTTTGCCTTTTGGAATAGGATGGACCGAGATTTCCTCCTCTTTGTCGTGGTGGCGACATAGTTGGTGTGCTCCTGCCTGTAGTTCCTTGGCATTTGAAATCTTTCTGGATGCTTGTGGGTTTTTCTTTTATTAATTTTATATGGATACTAAGGATTTTGGCTGTGACATAATTGCTTTGTTTTTTTTTTAAACCCTTCTGTCTTGGAGTCAATACTGCATATTGACTCCAAGGCAGAAGAGTATAAGGGCTAGGCAATGGAGGTTAAGTGACTTGCCCAGGGTCACACAGCTGGGAAGTGTCTGAGGCCAGATTTGAACCCAGGACTGTGGGTTCGCTCCTAATGGACTTCCCTGACCAGCAGGGTCCCACAAGGGAAGGGGCTCACCTTTGTAATGGGACCTAGGAGAGGTAGGAACCGAGAACAAGGGTGGAAATGAAAGACACCGACAAATCAGTGGTTGGATAGGGCAGGCAACCCCTATGATTTTCCTCAAGGCGGAAAATGAGGATAATGGAACACAAGGTGGTTGAGGAGATTAAGATAGAGAATGAAGGCCGAGATGGTCACAGCCTCGGGGAAGGAAAGGACTTGGAGGAGAAAGAGAGAGAGAAAGGGTGATCCTATCTAGGGAAAGAACCTTCCTAAAAAGAGAGAATTCCAGGGGTTGCCTTGCTTTTATTGATGAGGAGGCAGAGGGATGCCTCTAATCACGTAACAATTACATCACATATCTTAGACAATCAAGATTGGGTGGTACAGTGGAGGGAACACCTTTTGGGCGTGTACGAGGTAACCGCGCTTTCCCGGGCAAGTCTCTGAACATGTTAATGGGCTTGTGTTGGGCAATAGGTCTCGTGATCAGGTCAAGGTTACCTTCACAGACCTTATCGGTGAAGCCTCATGCTTGGAGACACAGTAATAATACCGTCATCTCTATTTCATAGATGTGAATATGCTTGGGATGCTACAAGGACCTCCTGTCTCTGGGCCTGACTCTCAATCCACTGAGCTACCCAGATTCCCCCCCCCAATTGTTTTTTTAATGAATTCTCTTTCCTCCTGATTTGTCTTTTTTCCAGGTGACTGATATATGCTTTCCATTGAATTTTGCCCATTGGTTTTAGTAAATCTAAATAGTTTTCTTTTATGATTTAATGAAACACGGTGCCCATGATTTTAGGAAATGTAATACTTAAATTTTGTCTCCTCAAGCTTTTTCCCAGGTCCCTTGTGTCTAATAGTAGTTGCCTTAACATTCTGCCTTTCTTTTAATTTGTGACTTTGTTCTCGTGTTTCATGTTATCTTACGAAGTGGCTGACTTCTTATGGGCTCCCTTCCATTCACCTGAGTATCTGCTCCTTTTGTAGGGTTATCCACCTTCTAAACTATTTATTCTCTGTCCAGTTTTTTCTTTAATTTTTTTTATCTCTTATTTAATTTCCGTTAAGTGTACTTCTAGGCTTTGTGGCCAGGCCGTTCTTTTTTTTTAGAGCTGTATTTGATATGTGACCCTGGGCAAGTCACTTAACCGCAGTTACCTCTCTTCTTGGAACTGATACACAGTATTGATTCTGAGACGGAAGCTAAACAAAAAAGCTGCATTAGAACTGGTGGAGTTACTCTCTCCTTCTGGATTTACCTCTTGGGCTTCTCTTAATCCATTGCATTTCTTTATTCTACTAAACACTTTATTCTCTTTACTTCTTCCTCAAGCCTCAGTGCCTGAATTGAGGTTTGTGCTTGGATCAGACTCCCCTGCCTGGAATCTGCTGCCACCAGAAGCTTCTCTGTGTCATCTGTGGTTCTTTGCTAAAATATAAAATGATTCCTGTGTTAGGGTTTATGCAGCCTCCCGGTGGGGGTCTGGCTCAAAGGGGATGAATATCTAAATTGTGGTTGATTCACCACAGTTCCACCAAGAGTGTGCCAGTGTCCCTGCCTTAATCCAGAAGGAGACTAACAAACCTTTACTCTTCGAGCCGCAGGTCCCACTGATAGACCCATAACCAGGGATGTCAAAGATAGAATGGTTTTATATATAGTTCTCAATTCCCCTCGCCCTCCTTATTTCCCTTGATAATTTTCATTTTTATTCTTCCAAATGAATTCTTATTTTGTCTAACTCTAAAAAATGGCCTTGTTTTTCTTGGCATAGCACTAAATCTGTAAGTTCACATAATTAGTAGTGCCAGTTCTACTTATTTGGGCATATCTCAACCTTGAGCAATGCATGTGTCTCCAGTACTTGGGTACCTTAAGAAATTTTTGATGGGTTTCATTGCTGATCCCCTGGAGTTTTCCAAGAAAATCACCATTTTCTTGACTAATAGGAATTTTTTTCATCTTTTCTTTGTCAATGCTTATGTTTTATTTTCTCTTGTCTTCACTTTATCATTTGTAGAACTATGTTAATAGAAAATCATATCCACATCCTTAGTTCTAATGAATTGCTAATGAATATTGGTGCAAAATGTTGGAATAAATCCTAGCAAAAATACTTCAGCAACATATGCAAAGCATTATTAATTGTGAACGTGCAGGATTTACAAGGATGGCTTAACATTAGGAATTTAATGTAATTACTCATTTTAAAAACCACATTACCTCTAATTCCATGATCATATCAATAGATGTAAAACAGATCTATGACCATGAAGAACATTCTAGGCTTAGATGATGCATTGGTAATATCATAAAAATTACATCAATAAAATAAAAAATTAGCATTTTTTATAATTGCCCTTGATTCCAGTTCCCTTTAGATATTACTTATTCTACATAGTCCAAATTAGTATCTTTTTTTAACAATATTTTATTTGATCATTTCCAAGCATCATTCATTAGAGACAAAGATCATTTTCTTTTCCTCCCCCTCCCCCCCATCTTTCTTTTTTGTAGAGACTTTAACTACGGTATAATGAAATTTCTTTTCAGTCCAGGTAATGGTGATGACTGACATTTTTTTCCTTTCATTTCTTCCAGATTCTCTTAGTTGGCATTCTGTGTTTGAAACCAAGGACTCGAATGTATTTCAGTGCAGCATGCAACCATCAGCAAAGAAAAATCTTCCAAATGACAGTCCCTGGCATCCCGAAATGAGCCAAATTGGGGGAGAATATGACTTAAAGAATCAGATGGTCAACCAGGATAGATATTCCCAAGTAACAGTCACTCCCAGAACAACTTCTCTTGGGGGATATATTAGTCTGGAGTCAGTATTTCTTGCATTATGGAGAGGTAGTATGGAAGAAAGTCTCCCTAAATATAAGACACTTGATCAGAACTTTAGGGCTTTTTCGGAGCTAATTACATGTAATTCTTTTTCCTTAGGAAAGAATCTTTCTAAGTATAGCACTTGCAGGAAGCCTTTCAGTTACCACTCAGACCTAATTAAATTTCATAGAGAACAAGGTGGAGAAAAGCTCCATGCATACAATGAATGTAAGAAGGCCAGTGGAAGAAGGTCAAGTATTAATGAACTTCAGAGAATTTGTGCTGGAGAGAAACATTACAGATATAATCCATATGGGAAAGTGTTTAACCACAGGGGGAGCTTAACCAAATTTAAAAGGATTCATACTAAAGACAAACTCTTTGAATGTAATGAATGTGGAAGAACCTTCAGCCAAAAGACATACCTTCTTTATCATCAGAAAACTCATATTGACATGAAACCCTTTGAATGCAATGAATGTTGGAAAACTTTCAATAAGAGGGGACACCTTATTCGACATCAGAGGACTCATACTGGTGTGAAGCCTTTTGAATGTAATGTGTGTGGGAAGGGCTTCAGCCAAAGGGGAAACCTTATTAGCCACCAGAGAACTCACACTGGTGAGAAACCTTTTCCATGCAGTGAATGTGGAAGAGCCTTTAGTCGGAGGACACACCTCATCTATCATCAGAGAAATCATACTGGAGTGAAACCCTTTGAATGTAGTGAATGTGGGAAAGGTTTCATCCAGATGGGGAGCCTTAATAGACATCAGAGGGCTCATACTGGGGTGAAACCCTTTAAATGTAATGAGTGTGGCAAAGCCTTCAGAGAGAAAGGATGCCTTAAGAGACATCAAAGGATTCACAGTGGAGTGAAACCCTTTGAATGTAATGAATGTGGCAAAACCTTCAGTAAGCTAGAAAGTCTTATGAGCCATCAAAGAACTCATACTGGAGTGAAACCCTTTGAATGTAATGAATGTGGGAAAACCTTCCAAGAAAGGGGATGCCTTAATAGACACCGGAGAACTCATACTGGAGTGAAACCTTTTGAATGTAATGACTGTGGGAAAGCCTTCCAGGAGAGAGGCTGCCTTAATAGACATCAAAGAACCCATTCTGAACTGAAACCCTTTACATGTGATGAATGTGGGAAAGCTTTCCGTGAACGGGGATGCCTTAATAGACATCGGAGAACTCATACTGGAGTGAAATCTTTTACATGTAATGAATGTGGGAAAGCTTTCAGTGAGAATGGAAAGCTCATTAGACATCAGAGAACTCATATTGGAGAGAAAACATTTGGATGTAATGAATGTGGGAAAAACTTCAGTCGGAAAGCAAATCTTATTAGACATCAAAGAACTCATGCTGTAAAGAAACCCCTTAAAGGCAATATATATGAAAAAGCTTTTAGTGAGAATACACACTTCATTTATCATCCAAGAATTCGTAGTGGAGAAAAATCCTTTGACTGTGGTTATAAAATGTAGGGAAGACTTTTAAAAGAAGGGAGGCAAAAGAAGAGATGCCTTATTAGACATCAGAGAATTCATGCTGGAATAAACCTTTGTCAATGACTACAGTTGAGTATAACATCTCAAATAACTTTAATAAATGTAGACTGAGTTACAGTCACAAGCAAGATTAGTTTATTAGTAGTGACATGTATGCCTGTTAACAAAGTGGATCACACTGGCAACCTTAACAAAACCAATGACCCCCAGAAAATGGTATGCTTTCATCTGCATTCTGACTCCAACACACAACAGAGAAGGGGTCATGGTATACATGGAGAAAATGGAATAGGTTGTAGAGTTGGGACAAGAACATTAGGATTAGCTGTATTGAGGAAGGTGGGCTGGCATTTTTCAGGTAAGGCTAATCATATCCTCTAATAATTAAGGGGCATTCATTGTTTTGTGGGACTTATTTGTATCTTGTAGTCTTTGCCATATAGTATCACGACTAAAAGATTGGCTGTCTCTACGAAAGAGATAAAACACCCTTAACTACAGAAAATCAGGAAAAGGCAGATGACATCTTGGGGGACAGCAGTTTTGTAGAGCTAACCAAATATCCACCAAGTGTCCTGGGGATATTGCCATGAGAGAGAACCTCTCTTTTCAACTAATTTTAAGCTAGCTCTGCTGGATTCCTGGACTGCCAGGTTGACACGGACCCAATTTAAAAAGTAATACAGAGCATAAAATCAGCTCCATTGTGAAGTCGCCACAAGACCAGAAAAATCATTTTTCAGAAGGTGAAGTTTGAGCTGAGACTGGAAGGGAGCCCAGAGGTAGGTCAAAGTGAGGAAGGAGAACTTTCCAAACACATAGCTAGTAACTAGCTACGGCCAGATTTAAACTTGGGAATTCCTGACTCCAAGCCCAGGGCTCCTTCTATTGCACTGCCATTTACCTCTAAGTTCTAGATAACAAACTATGGAATGAGTCAGTCTTTCTATGAAGAAGGTGCATCAAGACCATATTTTTTTTTAATTTATCTATTACATAAAATAAATTTCCACACAAGTTTTTCTAAGTTAAATGATCGAATTCATCTCCTTCCCTCCCTCCCTTCCTTCCCCCTCCAGTGCTGGCAAGTGGTTCGGTCTGGGTTATACATGTATTATTGTGCAAAACATTTCCATATTGTTCATTTTTGTGAATAATCTCACAAAACCAAAACCCCAAAACATAAACCCAAATAAGCAATTGAAAAATGGTATGCTTTCATCTGCATTCTGACTCCAACAGTTCTTTCTCTGGAGGTGGATCAAATTCTTTGTCATTAGTGCCTCAGAATTGTCCTGGATCATTGTTTTGCTAAGAGTAGTTGAATCTATCACAGGTGATCATTCCACAGTATTGCTGTTACTGGGTACAGTGTTTTCCTGGCTCTGCTTATTTTACTCTGCATCAGTTCATGTAGGGCTTTCAAGCTTTCTGAAATCATCATCTTCATCGTTCCCTATAGAACAATAGTATTCCATTACCATAATATTCCACAATTTGTTCAATCATTCCCCAACTGATGGACATCCCTCAATTTCCAATCCTTTGCCATCACAAAAAGAGCAGCTATAAATATTTCTGTTTAAACAAGTCCTCCCCTCCCCCCTTTTTTTTTATCTCTGGTATCTAGAACTCGGTGAACTAGTGGTATTACTGGATCAAAGACTATGCATTGATTTATAGTCCTTTGGGCATAATTGCAAATTGCTCTCCAAAATGGTTGGATCAGTTTGCAACTCCACCAGCAATGCATTAATGTCCTAATTTTGCCACATCCCCTTTAACATTTATCATTTTTCTCTACTGTCATATTGGCCAATCTGATAGTTGTGAGGTGGTACCTCAGTCATTTTAATTTGCATTTCTCTAATCAAGAGGGATTTAGAACAGTTTTTTTCATATGATTATTGATAGCTTTGATGTCTTCATCTGAAAATTAATTATTCATATCGTTTGGCCTTTTGTCAGTTGGGGAATAACTTGTATTTTTATAAATTTGACTTAGTTCTTTTTATATTTAAGAAATGAGACCTTTAGCAGAGAAATTTGTTATAAATTTTCCCTCCAGTTTGTTGTCTCCCTTCTAATCTTGTTGGTGTTGGGTTTGTTTGTACAAAACCTTTTAAATTTGATATCAAAATAATTTATTTTACATCCTGTAATGTTCTCTAGCTCTCATTTGGTCATAAATTCTTCCCTTCCTCATAGATCTGACAAAGTATTCTATCTTCCTCTAATTTACTTATCAACTTTTATGTCTAAATCATTTACGCATTTTGACTTTATCTTGGTATAAGGCATGAGATACTGATCTAAACCTAATTTCCTCATACTGTTTTCCCATTTTTCCCTGCAGTTTTTGTATAAAAATAGTAAGTTTTTATCCCCCCAACTGGATAAGACACTAGGTTGCTGAGGTCATTTGCCCCAGTCTATTCCACTGATCCACTCTTCTATTTCTTAGCCAGTACCTGATTGCTTTGATGATTACTGCTTTACTGAACAATTTGATCTGGTACCACTAATCCACCATCCCTTGAATTTTCTTTCCATTACTTCCCTTGATATTCTTGAACTTTTGTTCTTCCAGAAGAATTTTGTTATTTTTTCTAATTCTATAAAATAGTTTTTAGTAGTTTGATTGGTGTGGCACTGACTAAGTAAATTAATTTAGGCAGGATTGTCATTTTTATTATATTAGCTTGGCCTACCCATAAGCAATTAAAGACCACATTTTTTTGTAGATTGGGCCCAAAGTCTTCTCCCCCAAAGCTCCCCAAAATAAATGCTGTGGAAACTGTCCTTCAGGAGTCCTAGAAAGCATCCTGTGGTCCTTGCTTGCATGACCCTGTCATTGTCCCAAATAACAGATTGAGAAATAGAATTTGGACTCTAGCATACCAGGTATATTAGCATCTTGAAAGTATTATTGGTGTATTGATATTGTATCTTATGTGTTCATATACCAGACTCATGGTCATGTTACTTATTGATGATTGTATTTCCAAATCTTCAATCCAAAGGACAAAAGAATTCCTGAGCAGGACAATATTTGCCACAGGGTCCGAGCTCCCTCCTTGTTAGACCACATTCCTTACCTAGTCACATGTTTGATTAACCTCCTCTTTGATTATGTGATTGTCCATTGAGCCACTGTTAAAACCTATGCCATGTCACATGTTCCTTAGCTATCTCCCACTCCGCATTCCTAAACTCTCCAATAAAAATTTGAGGACCTGTGGAGAGCCCCCTCTCAATTAGATCACAGGGGCACCCACAATGGAGCCCATGTTTTTTAACTCCTTGTCTCTGAGTCTATTCCTTTGTCTCTCTCTCGTCTCCTTCCTCTATCCATTTTCCCTCAGTTTCTAATCTCCTTCTCCGGTGTCCACCCACGGGAATATTAATATGTAACTACAGAAGGTTACATGGACCAACTAGGGTTTATTGAGTTTACCAGCAGGAGAATCCCACCTGAAGAGGCAAACCCTCCCAGAATGAACCAGACACAAGATTTCTATCCATTTCAGGGAGTGAGGATCTTGGCAAGGGGACAGGGCAAAAGTGGATTCATCAAGGTTCCTCTTACTGGGGCTTGAGGCTAAGGTGTCCACATAACCCTTAGACCCAGTTTGGGGGTTAGGAGTTTGCAGAATGGGGCATTACAGGGTGCGGGACCAGGGATTGGGCTGCATCTCGGAGCACATTGCACAGTGTGATTATGAGGCACATCTTGTTTTGGGATCCTGGCATTGCAAGCAGTAATGGGTGAGGACAGATTCATATGGTAGGAGAACATCATGGAGGGCTTCTCAGAATGGCCAGCTCCAGATTCACACCCCTTTGCCTAAAGGGAACTAGATGATTAGTTTCTCTCCATCCTCATCCCTAACTTATTCTCTATGCCTGGGGCTTCCAGTTCCCAGAGAAGATTTTATTACATATTTTGAGCAAAGGGAAGCATCATGGATGGTGGAGCACGAAGGCCTGAGGAATTCCTACCCAGGTGAGTGACATGAAAGCAGGGATATGCGAGCTGTTAGTCCAAGAGGCTTCTTGTGTTGTTGTGGGCTAGATTTGGGGACAGAAGATCTGAGTTGGAATGCTTTTTCATTGATTTCCTGGGCAAATCATTGAGCTGAGGCTTTTTTTTCCATCTGTGAAATGAAGTTGGATTCTATGGCCTTTCATCTCCCTTCCAGTGATCAAGGTATGATCTTCTAAGAAGTCATTGTTTGGAAAGAGGGGCAGAGAACTCTCCTCAAAGAGCACCGAGGGATTAAACTATCCAATATGAGCTCTTTCTCAGACTTCAAGTCGACAAGCATTTATTGTTTGTTCCAGAGGTATAAAGAGAATCCAGGATATAAAGAGAATCAGGGGATATCCCAAGCTCTTCTGGAGCTCACAGTGTGGTGGGGCAGACAACAGACTAACAATTATATAAAAACCCACAATATATACAGAGTAATTTGTAGCTAAATCAGCAAGGGATGGGACTAAAGTAAGGAGAGCTACAAAGGGCTTGTTCTGGAAGGTGGACTTAAGTTGGAACTTCAAGGAAGCCAGGGACGGCCTTCCAGGCAAAGGGATAGCAAGGAAAACCTAGTCAAGAGGTGGAGTATTCTGTTCATGGAACAGAAAGGGGGTCTTTACCCTTGGATTATATATATAGCATATTTGGAGGGGGGGAAAGGCTGGGACGAGTGGGAGATGGGAAGGTGAGGAAGTGCTTTAACAGCCCTGCAGAGGATTTTGTATTTGATCCTTTTACCAGGGAGCCACTGAAGGTTGTTAAGTGAGTGGTGATATGGTCAGGGAGAGCTTTGGGAAGAACTTGACAACTTTTGTCAACAATTGAAGGGAATGACTTGACTAGAGAAATACCTGAGGCAACTGGACCAACCAGCAGGCTCTTACAATAGCTCAGGTGGAGGCAATAAGGGCCTGATCCAAGAAAGTGACAGTGTTGAGAGGGAAGGAGGTCGATGTGAGAGATGTTACAGAGGTGGAATCAACAGGACTTTGCAACAGATTGCACATGGGGGTAAGGAGACTGGATGTGTGAGAGCTGATGAGGAATGCATGGCACTTCATTTCTGAGCCCAGACTATTGGGAGGATGCCTTGGATAGCATTAGGAAAGCAGAAAGAGTAGCGTCACTAAAGCCTAGTGTAGCATATCAGGCATGTTGGCATCTGGGAAGTATGATTGATGTGTTGATATTGTATCATATATATTCATTTGCCAGATACATGGTCAGAAGTTACAGCCCAAAGGGCAGGAGAATTCCTAAGCCACCACAGAGGCTTAGCTCTCACCTTGTCAAACCACATTCCTTTGAAAGGCACATGTCGGGTTAATCTCCACCTCTTTGATCTCATCATTGTCAATTCAACCAATGTTAAGACCTATGCCATGTTACTCATTGATCACCTCCCAATCCACATTCCTAAAACCTCCAATAAATACTGGGGAACAAGCTCGAGTCTCCCTCTTACTTCCCTGGATCTTAGCAGTGCCCTGTCCTAACTTTCCTGCTGACCTCTCTTTCCTAGCAACGCTGTCGCCCCCATGCTTCCTATTAATCCTTGGACACTCTCGTCCATAGGAGGTATTAGGGAGTTCTCACTCCCCATGTGTTTTCTTATTCCTCATGTTTCCTTTTAATTAATTTTCCAAGGGGAACATTATCTTTTGACTTGTTGTTTCTGAGTCTTTATTATTCACCTATTCCCTTCAGTCTCCCTTCTCCTTCTCAAGTTATTACCCACAGGTAAAATTATATAACAACCACAGGTCGGGTCGTTATACCTAGAATGGAGAGTATCAAGAAGAAGAGGTGATTGACAGTGCCAAAGCCTATAGAGAAGTCAAGGGGGATGAATGTGAAAGAAATGGACATAGACCATTTTATCAATTTGGAAATTATTGTTAATTTTGGCGAGTTGAAATTTGATCAGTTGCATGATGAAATTGGGAGCTAGACTCGAGAGTTTCACAGAAAGCAAGGGAAAGGAGTTGGAGACACCAGTTGTCAATGGCCATAACTAGCTGATTAGCCATGGAGGAAAGATACTGGACCATAGCTCATGACAAGGAATGAATCAAGAGATGGTGTTTTGAGATTAGAGAGAAATGATTTTCTTTGTGGCAACAGAAAAGGAGCCATTAATGTGGGAGAGACTGAAAATTAGTGAATGGGGTTATGAGGAGGGAATATACTAAGGTATTGACTGGCTGGGATTATTTGCACACATAAAGGGATATTCCTTAGCAAGCAGATATCAGGTCATCCAGTAGCTGAGCCAACAAGGAAAAGAAAGCATCTGATTTATATGAAATGAGGAGGATAATATATCTCTTGATAAATGTACAGTTTTTTCAGCTGAGAAGGTATGGGCCAGGAATGGGAGCAATCCACAAGGGAAGGCTGTAGACAAATGAAACATTTTGGAAAATCGGATGCAGTGAGTGACATAAGGAATCAGTTAGGAAGATGTCTAACGATTGCCTTTCTCCAGTGAGGGCCCAGCTTAGAGTATGTAGCCTGAATTTGTAGTGTACCCAGATAGCCTGGTTTCAGGATTTTCTATATTTAGAGGCCCAGTGGCAAGGGTAGCCAGAAGCCAGGGGCTATGCTGGGACCCTGATTCAGACCTACCTGGGACCTACACCCACAAAGTTGACTTCCCAAAGAAAGAGAGATGTCAGCTCCAGTGGAAGAAGGCTTTACAGATTTTGTTATGTTTCTCTCTAATAGAGAAGTGATTTTTATCTGATAGATTGTCTGAGCACCAATGATGACAATTATAAAACCACATCTGGAATAATATGTATTGAAGGCACATCTGGAAACACCTTAGTGTGATCAGACCCCAGCATTAATTTAAACTGGGACTCCTTCTTTGACTAGAGTTAATCGTCTCAGATCTTGGACTACAGAAAATAAGAAATGCCTCAAATTCTCTTGAACTAGAGCCTTAATCATGTTCATTCAAGAAGCATTCTCAATCAGTTAACATTTATGACACACCTACTATGTGCCAGTAGGTAGGTTAAGTGTTGAGGATACAAATTCTCTCCATTTCTAATTCTTTGCCACCACGAAGGGAGCTGCTACAAGTATTTTTGTATATATGGGTTAGTTATTTTTCTTTTATCTCTTTGGAATATAACTCTAATATCGGTATTGCTCGGTCAAAGGGTATGCAGTTTCACAGTTTGGGAGTATACTTCCAAATTGCTTTCCAGAGACGATGAACTAGTTTGTAGCTCCTTGATGAAGCAATTTCACAGAACTACAGCATTTTAGAACTGAAAAGAACAATAACTATCTACAACTCATAAGTGAAAAAAATCTCTACTACGCTATTCTAAACACAGGCCTCCAGCCTATGCTTGAAGACCTCCATGCAGGCCTTCTTCAGGCATCCTCAGCACTGGAATCAACAGCAGCTCTGTTTAAACCATCAATCTGCTCTCTGTCCCATCTTTGTATGCCAAGCTGTTCCTCTTCAGGAATTTTGCCCAGCCCCTCTTTTTGACTGTGCTGGATGCAACAAGTCCAAAGCTCTTTGATTTTGCAGCATTGACTATAGAACTCACACTGTGGTGTACCATTTTGGATGTGGTAATTCAAAGAGTGACTGTTAATGGTTCACTGTCAATGAGCTCAGAAGTCTCCAGGGAAGGATATCTTTTGTACCCTTTAACATTTTTGTCAGGGACAGTGCATGGCCATCAGACTTGCAGGTGACAAAGCTGGAAGGGTTAACGAACCCCAGGACAGGATCCAGGAGATCTTGACTGGATGGAGCGGGGATGGGCCAGCTCTGGCTTGCTGACCATCTCTGTATGACTTTGAGAATCAAGAATGTTTTTTTCACTTTTAGATAGAATAACTTTGCAATAATAACTTTCTTTTAAAACATAAAGACCATTCTTAGCTTGTAGGCGATACAAAACCAGTGGGGGAGCAGATTTGGTCTAGAGTTTGTTGGTCCTTGGGATAGCATACTAGTCTGTTCTAAGAAGATGATTTCAGTAGGGAGAAATGGAACAGTAACATAGTAGAGAAGTAACCGAGCAGGGATTTAATTTAGACCCAACCTGACATCCAATCTGATGCCCTTTTCACTGCACCATGCTGCTACCACATGGGAGAGATAAAGCCTAGTTGATGGTTTAAACAGAGCTTCTGCTGGCTGCAGCTCTAGCTGAAGTACTTAGTAGGAGAGTCAGTACACATAGAGGTGTGATGGATGTGAGGAAATAAATCAGCGACAATACAGATGGCTACTGGAAAGGAATACTTTTGAGATACAGAGTCCAGATTAAGCAGATCCTCCTTACAGATAAAGCTCATGAATACATTCATGGCTATGTGACTAGGAAAGATGGGGAGGGGAATGATCATCGCTAAGACAAAACAGAGGGATAATCCTGGGGATACAGTGAAATGCCTTTGAGTTTGGGGACTTAACTGTCCTCAATATAACTCAAATCTATTGTTGATGTTTGATATACAAAATAGGAGGTTTCCTGGAGAACCAAGAACCTTATCTCAATGCTAATGCAAACACACACCTTTAGAGCTTGAGGCAGAAAGCCATTTGTTTATTGAGCCAGCATGGCAAAGGTGGAATTCCTTATGTAACCCATCCCCCCATGTGAAGACTGTTTCAGCGGAACAGGCAGAAGAAACCAACAAGAAGGTTCAATGGCTGAGATGGCGACAAAGCAAGGCACAGTGGAGTGCTTAGGGCATGTTGGAGCACAAAAGACAACATGGCCACCCAATGCAGCTGAGGAAGTCTCCAGGTGTAATGATTTTTTGTGCCACTGGACCCAGGCTTCCAACGCCGAGACAGTGGGACTGTCTCTGTGCATCGACTCTTCCACTTAAATCTCCTTCCCGCACAAGTATCTTTGTGCACACATGCCCAAAGACAATGGTCATTCTCGGCTTCCAAGAGACTACTACCAAAGCCAAGGCAGAGGATAATCTTTGATCTGTGGACTTTTGGGGAATTTGGAGGGCCTACCACATCTTTCTTATAGGTAGATCAGAAATTGTTGACTCATGAGGGTTTCTGATATGGTCACAACAAGAAAATGCTTTTGCAATATCTTGTTTTTTCCTGGAACCTTGCTTTAGCAATAATATTAGGATGACAATTTCAGTTAACTCATGGGCATGTCCTCCATTGTGACCCCTACAGGACTGAGAATTGGAAGGGTGTTCAGGGGCCATCTCGTACAACCACTTCACTTTACTGATGGTCAAGGAAGGGCCAGAAATGTTGTGAGTTACTCAAGATCAGAACGGGGATTTGGACACTGGTTCTCTGGCTCCAAACTCAGCACTTTGCATAATACTGTGTTCCCCCTCCCTCTTAAGGTTTTTTCATATTCATTACAAAGGATTACTTTCATTATGAGTTGATGGATTTTAATTGCTCTATATTTTTTAAACATTTGCCTTCTACCTTATAATCAATATATTGGTTCAAAGGCAGAAGAATAGTAAGAGAGATGCAATGGGGTTAAATGACATGCATAGGGTAAAACTGATAGGACATGTTGGGGCCAAATATGAACCCAGAACCTCCCATCTCTAGGTCTAGCTCTCTATTCACTGATCCACTTAGCTGCCCCCTAGACTCTTTCATTTTTATTGATGGATTTCTCATATTAAATTAAACTAGCATCTGAGTATGAGTTCACTGATGACTGTCAATCAAGAACAACCCCAAACCTGAAAAATTTTTTACAAGTTTTACTAAGTCATTTAGAAGAGGAGAGAACCAAAAAAGGATGGCTCCCATCCTCCACCTGGCCTATGAAAGTTTTATATTACGTAGAGTTCATGGTGAAGGAAACAACAGTTGATTGGCAAGCAGGTAGGTGGACTCCAAATAAGGCACTTAAAATGTACAATCTGGGAAAATTCCTTGAATCAATCTTGAGCCCTTGGAAACTCAAGGTTTTCTGAAGGAAGGTTTTCTGAGGTCAGAATGATCTATATCCTGAATTGATCAACAACTCTGGTCTTGAAGCAACAAGTAAATCTAGTTTCTCATCTTGCAGGACTAGGTTCAAATATTACACTCAAATTTTCCCATATGGGTATGTAAGGATAATTTAGGGTTGTGACCTAATCTAAGTTTGATTTTTGGTCACCAGGGGATATCCCAAATAAAATACCCAAGTCAGTTTGGAAATCTATGGTGGTTTAATCAATATAGAGGGAAGAGATCAAAGAAAAGAAAGAGGAAAAGGGTATAGGATTTCTCCTGCCTGGCCTGTGCCAGGGGGAGTTCAAAATCCTCCTCCATAAGTTTTCTGAAGATTAGAGGCTTCTAAGTGGATAGTGTTTGGAAGGTAAAGGAGGAAAAATCAGCCTAAACTCCGAGAGAGCTCAGAGAAGATGCCTCACCTGAACTAGGTTACTAGGCTTCCTCCAGTATGGTATCAAGGGAAACTCACCACTAAACCGGTGTAAACCTCAAAATTCCTTAGACTTATAAATGTTGGAAATTTCACCATTGGGATATTTCATACCTGGACGGACAATAGCTGCTGCCATGCCAAGATGCCGAGATGCTCAACAAGCTGCCACCAGTCACATCTCCATCACAAAAGAGGCCTGAGAGAGGAAGTGACAGGAAATATATAGAAGGTTTTACATCACTTTCCTGCATCTCACCTGTACCAATGGTAACTTAAGCTTGACTTAGGGGTCTGTCAGCTGTTTCTGATTTGTCATTTGCTAGCACGTGTCTATCCTAGGCCATCCTCCTAGATACTTAATCCTTAAATATGGGTATAGACATTCCTGATTTTGTTAGACTAAGTAGGGTAGAGTAATCCAAAGTTCACAGGTAATAGTCATTCCATTCAAATGGTTTCTCTCTAGTTTGAGTTCTCTGGAGGGCAACAAGGCATTCCCTTAAAATGAAAGCTTTCCCACATTTATTTCATGCAAATTGTTTTTCTATCTAGTATGGATTCTTTGTTAAGTGTAGCCTGACTGGTGATATAGAGATATAGGCTTCCCCTAGACACCCCAAAACCCCAAAGTTGTCCCAGGTCAGAGATTACATAAAGAATTCATTTTCCTTTGCATTCCTGCAATGCAGAGGAAAGGTGACTTTGAGCTGAGAGGAGTATCCTCTCTGGGCTTCTCCCTTCGTTCTTGATACCTCCCAGTCTGCTGCTTCTGATAAACATGTTTTATATCTCAGATATCTGATTATCCCCTAAACTGGACAATTCACCCCCTTTTGACTTTGAGGCATAGGGCATAATCAATATGACCCATCTCTGGTCCAGAGTCCTAAAGGACATGTCATCACCCCACCATTATCCCATCTCACATAGGCCCTATTGTTAGGAAGGCTTAAGTATTCCAAATTTCACCCACTCTGGGAGGCAGCATTCTGCCTATTCCTCCCTCCCTCAGTCTTTAATCAAATTATTCAACTTACATTCAATTAATGCCTTTTTTTATTTTTAAGCTTATTATTGGAATTGCCATTCTTGACAAGGGTATCTCCAGGGCTCTACCTCAAAAATCTCCCACATCAATGGAAGCTTTCCCCATATTCATTACATTCAAATGGATTTTTGCCAGTGTGACTTCAATGATGTTTTTATAAGTCTTTGTTTTACATTGAATGTTTCTCCACATTTATTACATTCAAATGGTTTCTCCCCAGACTAAGTTCTTTGAAGAATAAGCTCACTATTGACTAATGGTTTCCCTACAAGATCAAGTTCTCTAATGGATAAAATCTGTTATTTTGGCTAAAGGCTTCCCACATTCATTACATTCAGGTGGTCTCTCCAGTATGAATTCTGTGATGGTCAACAAGCTGTCCTTTCTTGCTAAAGGCTTTTCCACATAGCTTACATTCAAACTGTTTCTCTCTAGTGTGAGTCCTCTGATGTCTGATAAAGTTTTGCCTTATACTGAAAGTTTTCCCACATTCATTACATTAACAAAGTTTCTCTCCAGTATGAGTTCTTAGATGTTTTATAAGGCTTTGCTTTACAGTGAACATTTTCCCACATTCATTACATTCAAATGGTTTCTCTCCAGTATGAATTCTCTGATGGACAATGAGTCTTCTCTTTTGACTAAAGGTTTTCCCACATTCATTACATTCAAATGGTTTCTCTCTAGTGTGAGTTCTCTGATGTCTGATAAGGTTTTGCCTTATACTGAAAGTTTTCCTATATTCATTACATTCAAATGGTTTTTCTCCAGTATGAATTCTCTGATGGATAATAAGATTTTCCTTCTGGCTAAAAGCTTTTCCACATTCATTACATTCAAATGGTTTCTCTCTAGTGTGAGTTCTCTGATGGGTAGTAAGATTTGCATTACAGCTAAAGGCTTTCCCACATTCATTACATTAAAATGGTTTCTCTCCAGTATGAATTCTCTGATGGGCAATAAGATTTTCCTGCTGGCTAAAGGCTTTCCAACACTGATTACATTTAAATGGTCTTTCTCCTGTATGAGTTCTCTGATGGATATTAAGTCTTCTCTTATAATTAAAGGTTTTCCCACATTCATTACATTCAAATAGTTTCTTTCCAGGATGAGTTCTCTGATGTATAATAAGCCCTTTCTTCTGGCTAAAGGCTTTTCCACATTCATTACATTCAGATGGTTTTTCTCCAGTATGAATTCTGTGATGGTTAACAAGCTGTCTCTTCATGCTAAAGGTGTTTCTACATAGATTACATTCAAACTGTTTCTCTCTAGTATGAATTCTCTGATGTCTGATAAGGTTTTGCCTTACACTGAAAGTTTTCCCACATTCATTACATTCAAATGGTTTCTCTCCAGTATGAGTTCTTTGATGGATAAGAAGGTTTTCTTTCCTGCTAAAGGCCTTCCCACATTCCTTACATGTAAATAGTTTCTCTCCAGTGTGAGTTCTCTGATGGTAAATAAGATGTCCCTCCCGGCTAAAGCATTTTTTACATTCATTACATTCAAAAGTTTTCTCTCTAGTTATCTGATGGTTAATGAGGTGTTCCTTTGAAAACAAAGCTTTCCCACATTCATTACATGTAAAGTGTTTTTTTCTAACATGAATTTTCTGATGTCTAGTAGGAATTGTTCTCCAGATAAAGCATTTCCCACATTTGTTACATAAAAATGTTTTTTCTCCAATACAAAATTTTTTATGGGTGAGAAAGTGTCTTCTCTCACTAAAGTTTTTCCTCCATTCATTATAGGCAAGGTATTTCTTTTTAATATGAATTCTCTCAAGTTTAGGTGAGCTTTCCCTATGGATGAAGCATTTCTCACATTTATTACATATATAATGCGTCTCTTCTTTCTGAATATTTTGACATAGAGTAAAATTTGATCCTTTGCCAATGACTTTTCTGTGTTCATGTAGTTTTTCTCCAGCATGCATTCTTTTCAATTTAATTAGATTAGTGTGGTACCTGAAAGGCTTCTTCCATGTGGTAGCCTTATAGAGGTTCTTCTCTAAGAAAAATGTATCACATGTATCAGAAAAATTCCTGAAGCTCTTTACAAGTCCCTTATATTTACAGAGACTTTTTCCCAAAGCTCTTCTCCATGGGGTAACCAAAGCTGACTTCAGCCTGAAACTTCTCTTAAATGCATTACACTGAGATACATCCACTTTATTCAAACATGTCCTGGGATCTATTGTTACTTGTCTAGATTGTTTTTTCCCGGTTGACATTTTGTTCTTCTAAATTATGATCACAAGTTCCAGATTCTCTCATCTTGTGTAGTCGAGGCATTGCCGTAAAGGTAGAGCCGTAAGGGTTAAAGCCTCCTCTTCTCCCTGCTTGGGCTGCATAGTCAAGGTCGTGGGTTGAACTATGTACGACCTGCCCAGCTGCATGCTCAAGGTTGGAGTAGTCAGCAGAGGGAGGATTGATAAAGTTTGTGAGTGGGAAACTGCACGGTTGGAATAGTCAGCAGAGGGGGGATTGATAAGGTTTGTGAGAAATTGTGAGAGACTGTGGGAAACTTGTTTCTCTGCCTTTGTTTGGAATCCTCTCGGTTCTTCCTTGTGCCTGGCAGGTAATGTCATGAATTCCTATGAATCTGCCCAATTATTGGTTCCTGCTGGTGCTGGGCTGTAAAGTCATACATTCTGTGGTTTTTTCCTTTATATGCTTTGTGTAAATCCAATAAACTTTGTCGCTATGCATTTTCATATAGTGTCCATTCGTTACTCTTCACTTTTCATTACCCCATGTAAGGTCACACAGGGCTGGCTGACCCTGGTGCTGAGCCTTACAATCTTGGAATGTCAAACTATATTTTTTCCCAGTTTTTGATGAGATAAGGCTTCCAAACAGATGACTTGCTTCAGATTTGAATCCTTGGTTTTAATCCATGTCTCTTTAATAATGGAATCTGAAACAAATAACATAAATCATTATTAAGCTCTTACTTGTCATGCTGAGAGAAAGGAACCTCTAATAGAGCAAGTTTTAGATCCTTTCTTTTTCCTCAAGAAGAAAGATATCAAATTTGGATCACTTACTCCATCAACAAATATTCATTCTCACATTGAATTTTATTATGTGCCAGGCACTAAGCTAATTCGGCATCTGGGAACAAAAATAAAGAAGACTGTACCTTCAAAGACATTAAATTCTAATGGAGAAGAAAACACATATGTATACATAAATAATTATAGATAGATAGAAGGTAGCTAATAAGTGTCTGAGGCCAGCACTCCGTTTTCTGTACCACCTAGCACACTATGGCAGAATATGAATGTGAGAAATGACAAATACTGAGAAGCATCTGTGAACTGATGGAAAGAGAAGCCAAAAATGATATAAAAACAGCAAACACAAAGATTACTATGAGGAAATACCCACTTATATAGGATTAGATTTTGATGTTAGTGATAGTTTTCAGAAAATCATAATTATAATCCTGAGATAATTAGTATTAAGTCATGATTTTAGAAGGCATTTTACTTACATCTTAGTAAAGTTTTAAAACTGCTTAACTTAGGCCTTAGAGTCAGCCCCACCCTTCTCTTAGTTCATGTATCATGCCCCTAACTTGTGATATAGTGAAAACTCCATGATACAGAATTAGATTTTTTTTTAAACCTGCGATATAGTGAAGCCGAGATAAGTGAACTGCAATATATAGCAAGGGACGACTGTATACACAACAACTACAACAAATGAAGAGGAAAGAGCAAACAACCCTCTGGATCCTGAAGGGCATATACCTACAATCAGCCAGGTGGGGCTGATGTATCTCACAAATTCTCTCCTTCACTAGAAGACTCAATGTGGAAATGACTGCAGAGACTGTCAGATACACTGTGGACACTTTGTAGATATCTTTTTCTTGTCTCTTAAAAAATCTTATTAATTTTTCTTCTTTGTTACCAGGGATGGCTTCATCATGCAGGGTAAGGGGAAAGAGGATATGTGAAGATGAAGGTGATGTAAAAACTATGGAATGAGACACTATTTTGTGATGTAGCTAATGTGTTTATCTCACTTTACTTGACAACACAATTCATTACAATGGGAGTTGGGGTTTGGAGAAGGGGAAAATGGCATGGGAAGGGCAGGTAAAGATGGAGACACCTTCAAAAAAAGACCATGAGAGAGTATCAAAGGAGATTTAACAGGACATAGAAGGGAAAGTTCAGAGGGAGAAGAAGCCAAACAAAACTTGGAAACTAAAATGCAGAACCAATTCTGTATTTTTACAAAAGACCTAAGGAGGATGCTCTGGCATCCATTCAATTCAGCCAGATTGGCAATTCCATAAGCAATCTTTTTTTTCCTGCTTTTTTGTATACAGAAATATTCATGTTTATTAATAGGCTTCACATTCAAAAGAGCAAAAAATAAAAATTTCAAAGAAAAAGGTAAAAAAGCAAAACGATATTAACCTCTTTTTAAATGGTCAAAATTAATGACATCCACAAGAAAAATATCCAAATAATCCAATAATTGCAAAAATTCAAATTAAAACATTCCTGAAATTTTATCATAAAGTTTGTTAAAATTAAAACGGTATTATAAAATTTAATGCTGATGGAGCTGCAGAGAAACAGAAATGTTTTACACAGCCTGTGAAACTCCAAGTGGTGCTAAGTAGTGCTTAGACCCTTGAGAAGCCACTCCACAAGAGGAACAGGAGATGTCACTTGCACTGACCTTACCTTCTTTTCACCTACTCACCTGGACAAATGCCTATACAAACTTCTCCCTCTAGATTCCATACATCTTCTCTCTTCAACAGAAGGAGCAAATCTGGCTTAGAAACGGGAATCCCTACAAGGAGAGAAAAAAAGAGCTGAGTTTAAAAAGCTATCTAAGAATTCAAAAGTTTTAAAATAAAAATTTTATGGGTTTCTTCTCTTTTCACAACACTTCTGGTTTCTTGTTATATTCTATCCCTTTCTCCCTACCAGAGATCCCTTAAAACAAACAAAAGAAAAGTTTTAATGAAAAAGACGAAGAGAAAAAAATTTGGGAAAATGAATCAATATGTCAAGAAATCTGACATAATATGCAATGTTCTAGAGCTGTCAGTCTACAAATGATCAGTCAAGAAGAAATTCTATTAATGGAAAACCAGGAAGCTAAGTCAACAGAAGGGGTCTCTGGATCATCTGTTTTGTAATCGAAGGGAGAATGGGTCACAATTCTAGGTAGATAGAGGTTAGCTATCCAAATGAATGTCATAATCTGAACAATACACATTTCCTCCCCAATTTCAAAAATTCTGACCGTACCAAATATGAATTAGAATGAATGTTCCTATATACCCAGTAGGATGTGGAGCCTGGGTAGGAAACTAGGAATCTCTATGAGGGACAGTTTTTTCTTTAAAAAAAAATTAATTAACCATGTAGCAATAAAGGCTGTTCTGCTGGTCAGCAATTCCCTCTGGCCTTCTTGTATTGCTCTTCTGTGCATTTGAAAAGCATGTTTATGAGACCTCCTCTTCTTTCTTTCCATTTACTTTGTCCTTAGCAGCCCTAGCCTCACACTCCGTCCTCCTGCCTCCACCGAAGTGAGGGGGCAAAAACCCCTCATACCAAATGTGCCCAGTCAAGCACTGGCTGCACTTTCACTCAGGCCCCAACTCACTGGTCAAGGTGGAGGATGTAGATCCTTCCATGGCCCCCCCAGTGCCACTCAAGGCTCTCCCTCTACCACCATCACTCACTAATCCCTCCTCCTTTGAAGGTCATTCAATACAAACTACCATCCAGGCTAAGGTTTGGCAGCTCTTTCTCTATTGACCTCTGGGCCCCTCCTCTCCTTCCTCAATGCGTTCAGTGCCTGCCTGGCTCAGTCTTTCTCTCCTGCCCACCCAACGACACACAAACAAGGTCAGAGCCTTGACCTTGCCGTCATCCACACATGCACCACTTCCCTGCTCAGGAACACTGACATCCCCTTTTCCCTCTGGGATCCCCATCTGTGGTCCCCATTCTTTGTCCTCGCCATGACCTCCATTCCTCCGTCCCTCAGTCCCTCCCAGGCCATCCTCCCTGCACTAACTCACTCCCTACCCTTCCCCATGTTGACCCCAGGGAACAGTTTGACTTTCCATCATCCTCTTTTCTCAAGCCCGTTGGCTCCTTATGCTGGAGCTGATCTCACACTGCCAAGCCTCAGCCTTGGTTACTCTCCCCTCCAGTGCCCTCACTCCTACCACCCTGCAGCTGAACAAAGCTGGAGAATAATCACAAAACTGTGCTGATCCACCACAAACTGATGTTACATCCTCTTAACTGGGCCCTGGGTATAGCCAGGCAAGGCCCTTGCACCTCCCTCAGGGACTCACTATCCCTTTCACAATAGAGGCTTTTACAAATCCTTTCCTGCCTCAGCTCAGAATCTCACCCAGTAGTTTACTACTAAAGAATGAGGCTGTTCCCCCAGAGCTCCCCCTCTTCTCCCCTCCCATCACTCAGATGCCTCCTAACAACATCTCTCCCTTCACCTCTGTCTCATATAATGAGGGGGCCGTTCTCCTGAACAAGGCTGACTGCTCCATGTGCACAAGTGATCTCATTACGTCCTCGGTTCTGCTGCAGACTGTCCACTTATCTTCAGTCGTTCCCTCTCTGCTTCTCCACTGCCTACATTGCCACATCTCCCCTATTTGTGAAGACCCACCAGTCTCTACTGCCTGTTGTCTCCTCCCTCTCCTCTTCTGTGGCTTACCTCCCTGAGGAGCCCACCCAGAACAGAACACTCTCTCCTTAACCCTCTACAGGCTGGATTCCAAACTCATCATTCAAAGGGAAGTGCTCTCTCTAAAGTCACTGATGATGTCTCAATGGCCAATTCCAATGGCTTTTTCTCAATCCTCTTCCTTCCTGACCTCTGCAGCCTTGGATACTGTCCATCACCCTCTTCTCCTTGGTTCTTTCTTCTACGTGCCTCTTTACTCAGCCACTCCTCTATCCTGGTTCTCCTCTTACCAGAGGTTTCAGAGTGAAGGTTTCAGGAAAGAAGCCAGAGGAGCTCACTTTATACAAAGCAAAGACCTCTCCCCTAGAATCAGAAAGCAGAAACATTTGGACGACTGACCATAAAGGATTTGGATTCTCCCTACAGGAAGTGTAGTCTTAAGTGTTCTAGTCTAATAAAACAAAACTTATTTAGACCTTCTTTAGCTTCCAGGAAAGGAGCTTGCAAAGACTCCAGTATGCGGACACTGAGTCACAGGGGCTGGTTCTGCTTACCTATGGATACCAGGTTCTCATAGTTCTCCAACATCACATCCCTGTTGTAAAGATTAAAAATTTAGGGGAGGCTGAGGCAGGTAGAAATTAGTTTCTCTCTGCAAGGAGTATTATATTTTTAGAGGTTTATTAAAGATTAAGGAGTAAAGAAAATACAGAATAAGAAAAAACAGGTGCCTAGGCCAGAGGCCTAGACAAGATAATCTCACATCATGGAAGAGACGCCTCTGCTCCAAAACAGAAGTTCAGAAGGAGACCTAAAAGCCTTTGCAATCAGGTTAAATCCCTTCTCGATCTCAGCCCAGGTGAAATTACAAGGCATTCTGGGGAAGTGGAGCAAAGGCTTGTGGGGATTGAAGTCCTGGATTCCAATCCATTTTTATACTGTACAGGGCCCTCTGGGCAGGATCCAGTTGCCTCCACTCCTCCCAGGTGAACTCCACAGCCACATCCTTGAAAGTCAAAGACGCCTGAATGGAACACATTCCAGCTTAGGCCAACTCTTCCATATCTCCACACATTCTCTGTCTTACTCTATACTGGACTCAGTAGCCAGTAAATAGTTTTGCTGAGAATGTTCTCCACTAATGAACCCCAAAGATATCAACCACTTTATTCCTCAAGGACCCAACTATGCCACTGAATCAGTCTCCAACCTACAATTAGAAATACAATGCAAAAATCAGCAATCACATTCCAAATACTAATTTCTAGCATTATAGCAATCATTCTTCATTCCTGATGAATCTTTTTGGAGCTGATTTATTTAGAAGGCAGAATACCCCAAATGATCTAAGATCCCATTCTAACTCCTCATGATGTGCTGCTTTCTCTCCTAGGTCAGCATTTCAAATCTTAATACAGAAGAGACCTAAAATATAAACGCTGGTCTCCATGTTATAATTATTATTAACTACCTACAATGTGCAATGTGTGATCTTGATGTTGAGAGTACCCTGCCTTGATTACTCTTATCTAAATACTAACAGAATAACCTACCAATGGCTTTCACCTATGTCCTGTGAGCCTTCCTTTGGGTTGTTTATCCCCCCAAATGTATAAATGCCGTCTATAACCTTTCCATCTCTCATCCCTCATTCTTTTTACAAGAACAGCCTACCTCCTTTCTTGCAACCACTTGGTCCTTCTTTTCAGCTTTGTTTGATATGAATAATCAGGGGCCCACCCTGCAGGACTGTCTTTTTTGGTATTCATTTGGTAATATTGCTTGACCTTAGCACATGCAAGGAGATACACTATTGAAAGTTGAGTTTAGAATATTACATTTTCCACAACTGAATCAAATAAATTTTCATAACCATCAACCATAGTAGAGGGAGCTTCTACTTTCTGTACTTTGCCCCCAACTCTGATAGTCCATTTATGGTTTGCTGTACAATAGTGTTCCCTTCTCCTCTCATCAAGGCTGCTTCTCATAAAACATATGGGATTTTTTCATCAAAACAGAAAAAACAATCGGGAATCAGTAGTATCTAGAATCCTTCTGATGTATTTTTTTTTCAGAAGTAACATCATCATAGAATCCGAAAGAGCTTGAAAATGCTCTTTCTGTATAATTAGAATCTGTTACCCTAAAAACTATAATCCCCAGCAAAACTATGATTCCCAGCACCCTACTTACTTCCTTTCGTTATGTGCTGATGTAGACAGGATATAAATTGGGTGTAGCCCCATCTCTCGATCTCTTGTCTTCCTGTCTTGGCTTTGGTGGAGCGGGCTTTTTGAGCAGGTAGAAAAACTTAGTCACATGGTTCTATTTTGTTAGATAATAAACTTTGTAAAAAATAATACTTGAAGTATTGGACATTTCATTTAACTCTTATATTTCTCAGAATCAGATTTTGAAAATGTCCAAAAACTGGGGAATGGTTTAAAAGCTATGGCAGAGGAATTTGATGGAATACTACCGTGCTATAAGAAATGATGACCAGGAGGATTTCAGAAAGACTTGAATTGATGCAAAATGAAGTGAGTAGAACCAGGAGAACATTATACACAGTAACAGCCATATTGTATAATGATCAAGTGTGAATGATATAGTTATTTCTGGCAATATAATGATCCAATACAATTCTAAAAGAATTACCATGAAAAATGCTATCCAACTCCAAGGAAAGAATTGATAGAATCTGAATTTAGATTGATGCATACCATTTTCATCTTATCTTCATGAATTAATTAAAAAATATGTTTTCTTCTAAACATGGCCAATATGGAAAAATGTTTTACATGATCAAACATGTAGAACCTGTACCAAATTATTTGCTCTGTCAGGGAGGCACGAGGGTAGAGGAAGAGAAAATTCCAAACTTGAAACATTAGAAAATGAGTTTTTAAATGTGTTTTTACATGAAAATGGAAAAAATAAATTATTATAGAAAAAAAGTTCTTTATCATGATTTTGAGGCCCTGAGAAATATGTAGACCCAGGCTGAGTTCTTCCATTTGGTCACTTCCAGTTGTCCTTCTGGCCTGTTTCCTGAAATTTCTATATCCCCACCTGCGCCCCAAACCAGTTAGTATCTGCAAGGTTGGAGTACAACTATGGTAACTCCAATTATCACTAATTGTTGAAGCAGAGTGACACAGAAACATCTGTAACAGATGTGGCCAATTTGTTCTCCTCAGTTTTGTTACACCATAAATTTGATCTGATCTGATCTGAATTAAGTAGGTCTCATGCCAACTTGTCTGTAACTGTTCTTCTTGGACTGATTATTACTCTAAATAAGCACAGAGGGGACAGCTGGGTGGTTCAGTGGATTGAGAGCCAGGTCTAGAGACAGGACATCCTAGGTTTAAATCTGGCCTCAAACACGTCCCAGCTATGTGACCCTGGGCAAGTCACTTAACCCCCCATTGCCTAACCCTTACCACTCTTCTGCCTTGGAGCCAATACACAGTATTGATTCCAAGATGGAAGGTAAGGGTTTAAAAAAGTAAAATAAATAAGCACAGAACCATAGAGATGGAAAGAATGTAGGAGACCCTGGTACAACTCAGAACTAAACAAGAATCCTTAATTCAGTCCCTTTCCTGATAAGTGATCATCTAGCCACTGATCAAAGACTTCTAGGAAGGGAGAACCTACCAGTCCCTTGAAGCAATCCCTTCTTATTTCTATAGCTTAATGTAAAGAACTTTTCCCACATGTTAACCATTGATTTGATTCTTTCAATGACCACAAATTTCTGAGAGAGAGAGAAATAGAGAGAGAGAGAGAGAGAGAGAGAGAGAGAGAGAGAGAGAGAGAGAGAGAGAGAGAGAGAGAGAGAGAGAGAGAGAGAATTTGCACTTACCTGAAACCTGGCAGCCAGGACTCCAGAAGTCTCTCCTTCCTTCTCCTCCAGGCTACTATCTTGGGGAAGGGCTGGATCTGGAGAAAAAGAGCTGGATAAGGAGAAAGAAGTCCCGAGAAAGGCCAACCTTGCTTTGTGGCTCTTAAACAAAGCCCTCACTAGCACCCTTAGCCCATCTGCATTGACAGTCTCACTCCCACCAAATGCTCTAACCACCAGGCTCATCTCACAATCTTGGCTGGAGAAGGACATGCTCAGGTCTTTTGTCCATGGGTACCTTCAATGGCCCTCACCACTGCCCCTAGTTACCCTTTCCTGTCACCTCTTGGAGGAATAATAAATGCTGAGAGGCTGCCTATAGGAAACCATCTGGTGGACCTGGGCCAGAGAATCCTGGGTCCTGGGCAGACAAGGGGAGGAAGGGAAAGAAGACTGGGGACTCCATGCTGGAATGGGATCCCTGCACTCTGGCCTATTCCTGCAGAAAGCCTCCCCAGAGAGAAGGGTTGGGGGGTCTCCCACATCAGGGGATTCTATTCCCCCCATGGATGTTCCTGGAATTCTCACTGCTTTCCTCTCCTGCCAGGGCCATGTCTCCTGTTCTCGCTGGTTCTTTTCCTTTTTTCACTGCTCTGACTTCACTCAAGTCTTCCCTTGGCCAGTTGGGAGGAACAGAAGTTCCCATTAAAGGAGATCACATTTGGGAAGTGTTCAGCACAGAGCCTGGTACATGAGGGAGATCTAAGTTGAAAACTGCCCTGAGAAATTCAGCCAGGAAAAATGCCAAGGCCCTGCTACAGACAGATAAACTTCAAACCTAGCCAAGGCCCCTACAGACAGATAAGCTTCGGACCTTGCGCTGGGACCTGTCCAAGGTCCCTGATAAACTTCAGCACTGAGACCCCAGGTGCAAAAAGCAACTTTCCAACAAAGGCTATTCATGCTGAAAAGTATTTAAGACTGAATCTTCGGAGGGAAATTGGAACTCTGATGGCAGAGGTTCCCACTGATGCGCGTATCAGTTCCACAATAAAGGGCCTTTTCCGTGTCTGATTACATTGCCCGAGGTCTCCCTTGGTGGTGGGTGAATCCCGGGACCTTAACAGTACACAGTAGGCATTCCATAGATGCTTCTTCCCATCCCTAGAGCTCAAAACGGGGCAGTGGGGACCAGGAGAGGTCACGCCCCCTCCACATACCCTGGTTCCACCCCCAGCAACTCCCTACTCCTGCGTTGGTCAAGTCAGTCAGTCAACAATTCGGGAAGAAGCCCTTGGGGGGAGCAGGGCGCTGGCTGCCTTCCAGGGACTCCCACTACGACGGGGGGAGGGGTGCCACGTGGAGGGGGGTCTTGGGCACAGGGTGGTCCCGCGTGGCAGCTTCAAGGGAGCCAGGAGGAAGACCTGAAGAGGCAAAGGCAAAGGCTGCGAGTGGGGTGGAGGCGGGGACAGGGCGGGCAGAAAACAGAAAGGAGGGAGAGGGGGCGGAGCTCCTCCCACATGACAGCCTGGTTACACAAACACCCCGCCCACAAACACAAAAGTGTGCTCCGGCCACCCCGAGGCCCCTCCCAGAATCACACGCTCCTGTGCTTCCACGCACAGTCACATGTCCCCGTCCACACTCACTCACGTGCTCCTCGTTCACCCTCTCCAGTCCCACCCCACGTGCTTACATTCACTCTGGCAGCTTCAATAAAGGGGACGGGAGGGGGTGGGGGAAGAGAATCACACGCGCTGCGCCTGCGTACTGTGATCGTCCCGCCTACAGTCCCCCAGTAGAATGGGCCAGAGCAGAGATGGGGCTCATATGCGTGCGCACTCTTGTTTTCTAGCCTGTCTTCCCAGCTTCAGGAATCTGGAGGCTTCTGTGGCAGGACCGAGCCGGAGCCGGCTGAGTCCACTTTAGGAACCAAATCTGGGCCTCCCTACACAGTCAACCAGAAACAGCGATCCCATGATGCAGCGCGCTCCTCAGGGAGTCTTCTGCGGGCATTCTGGGAAATGTAGTCTATCGTCCCACGCACCCCCTTTGTTTCTATCCAGGCTGCCCGGGAATGTGGGTCTCAATTCTTTCCCTATAACTTTTGATGTAGTGTCCCCATTGGCCAAGTCTATTTTTTAAAACAGTAAAATGCGGACTCTTAGTTCCGAGACCCAGGGTTCCAACTCTAGGCGCAGGGGCAGGGGCGGCTTTTCGTCTCTCCTCTTCGGCTCTCTCCTGGGAGACTAGTCCTGGCTCTCGGAGAAGACAGCCTGTAAGGGCCGGAAACTGCCTTCAATATGACGGCCGAAGAAGGAAGGAAGCAATCCGTTCGGGTTCTGGTGGCAGTTGGAAATGGAAAAGGAGCTGCGGGTTTTGCCGTGGGAAAAGCCCCTGACCGGGTCAATGCGCTCAGAAAGGCAAAGAATAGAGCGATTTATTATTTGCATTACATAGATGGATATGAAGACCAAACAACTTTCCACGCTATTTCTTTAACATTTAAGAAAGCACGTATCAAGATGAAGCAGCAGCCCAGAGGTCAAGGTCTCTGTCCTCATCAAGCCATTATTACAATTTGCAAATTAATTGGAATTAAAGATATGCATGCAAAGGTTACTGGATTATGTAATTTAATTAATATAACCAGAGGAATCTTTAATGGATTGTCAAAACGGGAAACTCATCAGCAGTTGGTGGATAAGAAAAGCCTTCATGAGTCCCTACCCATAGTGGTTGCCTCTCCTCAAGGAGCAATTAGAAAAGAGCCTGAGCCGGAAGATGAGGCTGCAGATACCAAAGCAGACTGGGATGAAGTTAGGATGAGTCATGGAATGAAAAAATCAGTTTGGGTGAACTTGAAGTGAGCGGCATTGTGAGTGTTCATTCACTGCTTGGAGCTGAATTGAGGTCCAAAAGGGGCAAACAGAAAAGACTCAACTATACCGGGCCCTCAGATTGACTTTCCAGAAAAAAGAAAAGTCCCAGGTGGGGTCAGTGCAGCTCTCGCTGGATTGAATGCAGCTCTTTGCTTTTACTGTATCTGGACTTCTCAGCATATTGTCCAATTTGCTTATGTTAGGGTCCAGGTTTTCCCCCACCACCACCAAGGAAGACCAGTAGACAATGCAATTAAGCAAAAGGGTCGTTTATTGATCTGGTGCGCACCAGGGGAGCTCAACATGGAAGTTCCAATTGTAGCTCGTGGATGCTGACTTATATACCCACCAGCATGTATGGCCCCCAAGTCCTTATCTGGTCCACACTACTGGCAAGCCGGGTTTTTAAATTCTGGGTATTCTCATACATGCTCCAGTCAGAAGCTCCCTTTTTACGGAATGTGAGACTCATCAGTTCAGTGTAACATTATGTATCCAAATAAACCTGATTCTGATTTTTATAAAATTCAATTGAAAACTCAAAAAAAAAAAAGGCTGAGAGAGAAAGGTCCAGACTGGGCCCATCCTTTGTTTCCCCCTTTAGCATTCTGGCGGGAGAAAGGAAAGCCTTCGATGATCCTGGTCTCGTGCTTCTCTGCATCTCCCCAACCCTCACTGAGCATGCACACAGGGTCAGTGAAAAGAGTTACCCTCGGAAAAGCTGGAAGGACAAAAGGGACCATAATACTTAGCCGCCTGCCATGATAGTGAGATCCCACCCCAAGAAGGTGGTGCTTCGGCAGCTCAGTGGTCTGGACCCTTCCGTCAGGACCCTTCGCCAGCTGTTTCAAAATCCGGGAGGCCAAAGTGAATTTGTTTAGACTCGGGAAAAAGCCCCGTATTCATCATACAACTTGTGTGTCTGAGAAAGACGCTATTAAATACAACATACCGGGAGGTGCTAGTATAACGAGAAAGAATGGAGTTTGAGTGGATGATGGTATTACCCATGTTAACCCTGAAAAACCCAAAACCCCTGAGTGGGATGAGCTGACTACAATCGAGAATTCCCCCACTTACCAAAATAATCTGGGTTCAGAAAGTAGCCCTTTTATATAAAAAAAGCAGCACTTTTATTTTCTTTCCATGGAAAAGGACATCATCCTAGCAACAAACGCCAAATGCCGATGTCTACCTGTAAACCCGACCTTCTTATAGTATCCCTCACCCTTGTTGGGGGGAGCATGAGCTAATTTTAGGGTTCAATGAGTGAAATATACAAAACAAAGAGTTACTTTCTCCAACACTTCCTGGCCTCCCATCCTGCTAGAATCTTGCTGCTAAATTTGAGGAGATACATATTGTGTGGTGTGGAATTCTGGGGAGGCTCGTCCCCCAGAATCACTCTAATGAACAGACAGAAGACTTGATAAGATACTGGCAGAGTTCACGTGGCTTTATTGGGGGGAGGGGGCACTGTCTGGAGAGACCTCTCAGAAACAGTGGACATTAATGCTCAAATTTACTTGGAATTTATAGGGATCCAACACAACGTTATCTCGTCTTTCCCACCATATGCGTGTTGCATCATATGTTTGTATATTGTATTTCTTTATCTTGTTCTATCCTCCTTAAGTTTTCCCAACGGTTCCAAGCCTATGGGAAAATTCCTTACATTTGCAGATTTTCAGTTGAATCAAGTTTTAGGCCTGTCCAAGGTTTTTTCAGGTGACATTTCTTGGGCAATAGCATTCAGGCTGAAACATTTCTCCAGTTATAATAATCATGGAAACATTTCTCAGGACATGTAGTCAAGATTGTAACTTGTAAATTTTGAGATTTCTCTCATAGAGATTAGAACAGCCAAACTTCTCCCACAGTAAAGAAGGGGAGAACAGTCTCAGCTACATTTGAAAAGAGTATACTAAAGGCCTATATTAATTTATATGAAGCTGTTTGGGGAGGGGCGTTTCTCCACTCTTCATAAGGAGAGATCGCTCTCTCCTTAGTAAAGGGCACCTAACTTTCACTAGTTTTCTAAAGGAAGTTGCCAATCTATGATTACTAATACCAATCAATGTATACTGGGGAATAATGCACCATTTCATCCCACACACATATGCTTCTGTGTTCCTTGTTATCAATCACTCCTTCCTGGCTTCCCCGGGACTTTTAGATAACAAAACTAGCTGTCACATCCTCTTTCCTAGTCAGAATAAAATTGGGTCTTAAACTGTGCTTGAAGACATGGGAAGCAATCCAAACTCAGAATAATGCACTTAATCTATCTCACTCAACCACCAAAGAACAGAGGTCTTCTATGTCTGGTTCACTTATTGGGGCTTCACTATATGGGTTGGTTTGTTTGTTTTTTTAATTTTACTTAGTCAATTTAGAACTTTATTCCTTGGTTACAAGAATCATATTCCTTCCCTCCTTCTCCTACCCCCACCCCTTCCCGTAACTGATGTGCAATTCCACTGGGTTTTACACGTGTCCTTGACCAGAACCGATTTCCATGCTGCTGATGTTTGCACTACGATGATCATTTAGAGCCTACATCTCCAATCATTACCCATGACCCATGTGATCAAGCAGTTGTTTTTCTTTTGCATTTCTACTCCCACAGTTCTTTCTCTGGATGTGGATAGTGCTCTTTCTCATAGATCCCTCCGAGTTGTTCAGGGTCACAGCATTGCCACTAATGGAGAAGTCCAATTACATTCGATTGTACCACAGTATATGGTTTGTGGTTTAATCTAATTCTATATTATGAAGTTCTCGCTCTATTTTGGGATTTTGCAGATGAATACCATACTATACACAATGGAAACCCAGTATACACCATTACTGCTTGGCAAGTTCGCTAAGGTAAATGGTACACGGCACACTATTGGCTGTTGGAATTAAAGGCAACCAATCACAGGACTGTGTTCTGTATCCTAAGCACTGATGGCTCAGTGTTTATAATAGTGTGGAAAAGATTAATAAGAGTGTGGAAGAGGTTTATAGGAAAGTGGGAAGGGTTTATAAAGTCTTAAAATATATATATATATATATACATATATATATATATATATATATATATATAAATAATCACATAAATATAATCCTGTCACTTTGTGGATTTTCTCTTATAATGGGGGTTTCTGGTAACTCCCTTGAGAGGTGAGGGATCACTGTAGTTAGAAAAAAATCTATAATCAAGATTTGTTTTTTTTTTAATGTTTTATCTTTATTTTAATAACAAATTTCCACATAAGTTTCCCAAAGTTGTATGATCCGAATTGTCTCCTTACCTTCTTTCCTCCCTTCTCCCAGAGCTGACAAGCAATTCAACTGGGTTATCCATGTATTATCTCAAAAAACATATTTCCATTTATTCATTTTTATAAATGAACAATCTTATGAAACCCAAACCCCCAAACATATACCCAAATAAACAAGTGCCAGATCACATTCTTTCATCTGCATAGTTCTTTCTCTCGAGGTGGATAATATTATTTTTATCATAAGTCCCTCAAAATTGTCCTGGATCATTGTATTGCTGTTAGCAAAGTCCATCACATTTGATAGTCCCACAATATTTCAGTTACTGTGTATAATATTAGTTCTGCTCATTTCAGTTCACATAGATCTTTTCAGTTCTTTCTGAAGTCGTCCTATTCATTGTGCCTTATAGTACAATAGTATTCCATCACCATAATATACCACAATTTGTTCAGCCTTTCCCCAACTGGGGGACTTCCCTTTAGTTTCCAATTCTTTGCCACCACAAAAGGAGCTGATAGAAATATTTTTGTACCAACACAACCTTTCCCATTTTTCTTATCTCTTTGGGATACAAACCTAGTAGTGGTATTGCTGGAGCAAAAAGTGTGCATTGCTTTGAGCATATATAACCCTTTGAGCATAATTCCAAATTGCCTCAAGCCTCTGCCCAGTCCAGTCATTCCTGTAACTGGTTGAACTGATCCAATCATTCTGAAAAGCAATTTGGGATTACACAGAGAGTTGGGTCTGTTTCCCAAGGAGATCAGGGAGAAAGGAAAATAACCCATCATGGTTCGAAATATTTATAGCAGCTCTCTGAGTGGTGGCAAAAATTGGAAACTGAAGGGACGTCTATTAATTGCTGAGTGGCTAAACAATTTGTTATATATGATCACGATCCAATATTACTGTGCCATAAGAAATGACCAGCAGGCTAATTAAAAAAAACTTGGAAAGAACTACATGAGATAATGAACAGCAAAATGAGTAGAACCAACAGAACATGATACACAGCTACCAAATCAGTACTGGAAGAAGAGTGAATGTTACCTCCAGAGTGAACAGAAAAGGTGAAACAGGAAAGACGTAATTTGCATGAACATGTCTGTCTCCCAGATAATGCCTCCAGAATATTGGTGACCACGGAATTTCATAAAATTATTGTCCAACCATTAATTTTTACCTTTCTATGGGTTAAAGGGCACAGTTTAAGAGTGTTTGGGGCATAATTTCAAATTGCTTTCCAGAGTGTGTGGACCAGTTCACAGCTCCTTGGTGAAGCAATTTCACAGAATTTTAGTTGAAAGGCACATCATCTATCTACAACCTAAAAATGAAAAGGATCTCTACTATTCCATTCCAAAGATAACCCTCCAATATATGCCTAAAGATAGGTTCAAAGAGGCCTTCCTCTTGAGGCATCCCCACCACTTTGGGACAACTCATTGTGAGGGAAGTTTTGTCCCTCACGTTACCCATCCATTGTTCCTCATTATGACTTGTGGGGGGGGGGCACAAACAGAACAAGTCTAAAAGCTTTCTTTCCTTACCCCATTTGAAGACTGAATCATAACCCACCCCCACCCCCACCTCCGAAATCTGCCCAGTTTCTTCAACATATCTTTATATACCATGGACTCAAGGCTTCCATCATACTTCTCAAGATGCTCTCCAGTTTATAAATCTTAAGCCAAAGCACCCAAAAGGACAGTCTTCAAAATCAGAAAATCTTTGCTTCTTTTAATGCAACCTGATACTAGTTATTTCCATTACCAACTCTTCAGGAGTTTGGAACAAAAAATTCTAAAGATTGAACTACTTAAGTGACTATGAATAGGTTTCTTCTAGTCCCTAGTCTGTCCCTTGGCCTAATCAACCAGGATTAGCTGCTGCCATCTAATCTTCAGTACTTTTTCAGTCTTCTCAAGTAGACTGCTCCCAGGTACCCTCGCCTCTGAATCCACTCTTGGTCCAAGCCTTTCTTAACCTGTAGTTGTCCTTCCTTTCTTATACCCTCTAAAAACTGCAGTCAGTGGAAATTCCCAGTAATTATATCACTGTTGGTCTTTCCTGAGATTTGGTCCTGCTAGGATGGTCTCCCAGTGGTGGCTTGGATCACTGTCTCTCTAGGGCTGGTTAATGACCTGTTCTCATATAACTACACGTGTAGTTATGATTTTTTTAGGTTAAGACCAAGACTTTATTTATCTGCCCCAATAGATGGCTAACAAATATTGATTAGACAGTTCTCTTTTTTTTTTTTTTGAATTTAAATATATTTTATTTGATCATTTCCAAGCATTATTCGTTAAAGACATAGATCATTTTCTTTTCCTCCCCCCCACCCCCCATAGCCGACACGTAAGTCCACTGGGCATTAGATGTTTTCTTGATTTGAACCCATTGCTTTGTTGATAGTATTTGCATTAGAGTGTTCATTTAAAGTCTATCCTCTGTCATGTCCCCTCAACCTCTGTATTCAGGCAGTTGCTTTTTCTCGGTGTTTCCACTCCCATAGTTTATCCTTTGCTTATGGATGGTTAGACAGTTCTCTTACAAAAGATTTATTTCCCCAATTACACGTAACAAATTTTGATGTATTTTCTTAAATTATAACTCAAATTGCCTCCCTCCCCCCACCTCGAGAAAGAAAGTAAACAATCTGATCTGGGTTATACATATATGATCATGCAAACAATACTTACATATCTGGGTTGTTCTCTTTAAGAACTTCTAAGCATGCGTCCCCCACCTTGTACAGGTGAAGTTGATTTTTGGACCCTATGACAGTGAGATCACAAATTTACAACTAAGCTTTAATTCTCACATGCTAGTGGCTATGTGGGACAGTGGAAGGAACATTAGACCTGACGCTCATTTAGCTTTTCTCCAGCATGCGTTCCTTTCGATCTAATTAAACCCAAGTGGTACCTGAAGGGCTTCTTGTATGTGGTAGACTTATACAGGTTCTTCCCTAAGAATGGATCACATATTCCAGGAAAATTCCTGAAGCTCTTTACAAGTTCCTAGTATTTAGAGACTTTTCTCTAAAGCTTTTCTCTATGAGGCTATGAAAGCTTGATATCAGATTGAAATTTCTCTCAAATGGATTAATTTGAAGTATATCCACTTTGTTCAAATTTGTTTTAGGACCTCATAGGTTGCCCTTATGGTTCTCTAAACCAGTGATGGCAAACCTTTTGGGGATTGTTTGCCATGTCCCCCCCCCCCCCAATTTGGAGGTGGGAGCCAGGTTCCTAGCTGGCTCTTGCCCATGGGGACCTGGGGGCCTAGCAGGGGGGCTGCTGTCAGGATTCACTAGGCCAAAGACTAGTACAGTCTGGAAGGTGGGGGAAGTGGCTTCTTATTACAAGAGGTGCTGATCCTTGTGAGTCCAATTCAAATGCAGACCCACTCTACCTCAGCTTTACTCTGTCACAGAGATAGGCTGCTTATATCTGCATAACAACTTGTGCACCTGTAAGGTCAGCACTGTGCTAGGTGTGGAACTGCCAACTGGACTGTGACCCACCTGGGGATGGGGGTGGGGGCAGAGGGAGCACAGTCAGCCTTTTGGGGGTGGGGGTGGGGAAGGACAGTGTCATTCCCCAGACTGGTGAGAGATCTTTTACTGGGTGGGGCTGAATCTGATGGTGGGAGACTCTCACCCCCACCCCCACAGCCCATAGTCCCAGACAGTGGAGGGGAGTAGCCAGAGTACTCCACTTAGAGGAGGGAGTAAGCACAGAGGGGTTGAGAGGTGCAGTGGAGAGGGGGAAGGGAGCAGCTCCACTGGAGTCCCTCTGCCTTTCTAGTAACTAACTCTGCCTGGACAGTGCACATGTCCACAGAGGTCTCTGTGTGCCATCTCTGACAAACATGCCATAGGTTCACCATCATGGCTCTAAGCTATTATCACAGATCCCAGCTTCTATCATCTTGGAAGGTCAAACCATATTCTTTCCCAATTTTTTGATGAGATAAAGCTTCCTAACAGATGACTTGCTTCAGACTTGAATCCTTGGTTTCAATCCTGATCTGTTCAATAAGGGAATCTGAAACACAAAAAATAAGTCATTAAGTTTTTGTTTGTTATACTGAGAGAAAGGAACCTCTATTAGGGCAAGTTTTAGATTCTTTATCTTTCTTCAAAACGAAGATACTCTATTTGAATCAATCACTAAATCAAAAAATATCCATTCTCTCATTAGATTTTACTACATCAGACACTGAGCAAGTTCTCCAGATGGGAAGAAAAATAAAAAAGATTCTACCTTCAAGGAAATTAAATTCTAGTGGAAGAGAGTGCGCACACGTGCACACACACACACTAAAGGTTAGAAGGTAGCTAGTAAGTGAATGAGGCCAGAACTGAGTCCAGAGTGTTCCCTCACTCAAAGACCAGCACTTGATTCTCTGTGCCACTTACCAAAGTAACTAGATGGATGACCATTCAATTGCAGAGTGACTACTAAAACAATAGTAGAACATGTATGTGAGAAATGCCAAATACAGAAAGGCAAACACAAAACAATTGACACTCCTCTGTTGAAAAGCAAAGGCTGAGATGATCAAGGGAGAGAATGGAAAAAGTAGGAAGGGGAATAAAATCCAAGACCTCAATCATCTTAGAAATCAGCAGCATTGAAATCATTTGTACTTTAAAAAAACAGGCAAGATGAAAGGATCAGTCTAAATAAGGAGAGGAATCCAATAATACTGGACCATAAGAATAAATGTGAAAAAATTTCACAAGCCTAAGATAATGAAGCAGGCAGAAATGGGAAAATTACATATATGACAACCAATTAAAAAAAAAAAAAGCAAAAAACTGCTCAAAATCCTGAAAGGTGCATAACTAAAATCAGTCAATTGGAGTTGATATATCTCATGAGCTCTCTCTACTTTTGGGAGAAGATTGTCTGTGCAATTGACTACAGATAAAGCCAGGCACCCTGGGTGGACTTTGCGGAAAATGCTTTCTCATCTTTTAAAAATCTCTTTAGTTTCTCTTGTTATCAGGGATGTTAGGGATGGAGCCAAGATGGTGACTTAGTAGTAGGAAAAGTTGAAACCATTCTAACTATCCTTCCAAATGAATCTGTAGGAGGCACCTTAAAAGGATGGGAGTCAAATCAGGGCAAGTGAGGGGGCTCTTAAGAGAGCACAACTTGAGAGGTAGGCAGAGAGAGTTGAATTTAATGGGATAAGGGGGAGCCTGAAGCAAAACTGAAAACAGATAAGTGCTGACTGACACCCACCCGACCTACCTCACCAGAATCAGAACTTGGGCCTGGGCTGACTTCAGGAATTAGAGGCAGGGACTGGACCAGGAAGGAAGTACCTCAGACCTATCCTTGAGGTCTTAGACCCTGGCACCAGTACAGCCTGCAGAGAGGTTAGGTAGTACATCTGGCTGGGCCCTTTCAAGCATTCAGTACCGACTATGTAGAAGTCTACACAATCCAGGGCAAAGGTCAGCAGAGGAGAAAGAATCAGCAAGTAGCTTTTAAAGCTTCTAGTCCAAAGGCAAAAAAAAAAAGGGTGGGAAGATGAACAAACAGCAAAAGAAACATTTGACCCCTGGAAATTTTTATGGAGAAAAAAAAACAAAGAACAGAACCAATAGGAGATGATGAGATTCAAGTAACCACATGCAAAACTTCAACAAACATACAAAACAGGAATTGGTTGCAAATTCTGGAAGAACTTGAAAAGAATTCAAAATTAAAATAAGATAAGTTAAAGAAAAATGGGAAAAATAAATGAAAGTAATGCAAAAAGGAAATAATAGCTTAAAAAGAAACATTGGTCAGGTGAAAAAAGAGGCACAAAAATCCAATGAAGAAAAGAGTGCCATGAAAAATAGAATGGATCAAATGGAAAGGGAGGATGAAAATATCATGGAAGAAATTCAATCTTTAAAAATTATAATTGGACAAATAAAAGCTAATGACTTCATGGGACATCAAGAAACAATAAAATCAAATTAAAAAAAAGAAAGAAAATATGAAATATCTCATTGAAAAATAACTGACTTGGAAAATAGGTACAAGAGAAACAATTTAAGAATTGTTGGACTACCTGAAAGTCATGACCAAAAAAAAAAAAAGCCTAGACGTATTAGAAAAAAAAATTATCCACGAAAACTGCATTGATATTCTTGAACAAGAGGGTAAAATAGATATTGAAAGAATCCACAGATCACCTGCCATAAATCCCAAAATGACAACTCCCAGGAATATTATAGCCAAGTTCAAAAGCTCCTAGGCCAAGGAGGAAATACTGCAATTAGCCAGAAAGAAATAATTCAGATATCATGGAGCCTCAGTTAGGATTACCCAGGATCTGGCAGATTCCACAGTGAAGGACCAGAAGGCTTGGAATATGATATTCTGGAAGGCAAGAGAACTGGGTTTACAACCAAGAATCACCTACCCATTAAAATCGACTATATTATTTCAAAGGAAAGTATGGTTATTTAATAAAATAGAATATTTCCAAGCATTCCTGAAGAAAAGACCAGAATTAAACAGAAAATTTTAGTGAATACAAAATTCAAATACAAAATTCAAGAGAACCAAAAAAAAAGGTAAATAAGAGAAAAAATTTAAGGATTTCAATGGTCAAATTGATTACATTCTTATGTTATCAGAGATGGTTCTGTCATGTAAGGTAAGAGCATATGTGAACAAGAAGGTAATGTAAAAGTTGTAGAATGAGAAATCATTTCGTGTTTTGTCTAAAATGTTCAATTCATTACAATGGGAGATTACAGTTCGAGGCAAGGGAGAATGGGGGATGGGAAGAGGGATAAAGATAGAGACAACTTCAAAAAAAGGTAATGAAAGAGTATCAACAAAGGATCTAAAAGGACACATATGAGAAAGCTGAGTGAGAGAGAAGCTATAGAACTTTGAAACTAAAATGCTGAAGTGGTTCTGTATATCACAAAGAAACTAGGGAACAAGACCTGGAAATCTACAATTCCATAAGAAATTTTTCTTTGCTGTGGTTCTTTATATTCAGAAATATTTGTTTATTGATGGTACACAAGTTCAGAAGAGCAAAAAATTAAAATTGTATAAATCAAAAGATATCAACTTCGTTTAAAAAAGACACAAATTAGTAATATCCACCTTGTCTAGGTGAAGTTGGTCTTTGCACCCAATGACAGTGGAGTTCATAAATTTATAACTAGGGTTTATCTCTTATACAGTATAAGCAGCAGGATACAGTGCAAAGATAGACTGGGTGTCAGATTGGGACTAAATTAAATCCCTGCTCTGTAATTTTTCTACTGTTACTTTACATTTATCTCTACTGAATTTCATGTTATTAGATTTAAGTAATGCTATTTCCAAGGGGTGTACAAACTATGGTCTGTGAACCAAATTTGATCCACCATTGTTTTTGTGTGGCTTGAAAGTTAGGAGTGGTTTTTAACATTTTAAAATAAAGTTACTATTACTGTGAAGTTTATCCTATCTAAAAAGAAATAATCAGTGGATCAGATTGGCTGTAGTTTGCCAGCCCCTGCTCCATCCAGTCGAGATCTTTTGGATCTTGTCATTATGTTAGTTATTCTCTTCCAGCATCTTTCAAGCCTCCTCTTCTTTTCTCTATTACATTTGTCACCTACAAACATAGTAACTATGCACTATTCCTGACAAAAAAATGTTGAAAGTATGAAACAAAAATCCCACTGAACAAGTCTGGATACTCTGACAGTGAACCATTAACATTTACTCTTTGAATGTACTACATCCATAATGGTTCATTAGTTATATATTCAATGCTATAAGATTAAAGAGTTTTGGACTGAGAATTGGAAGGGTGCTCAGGGTCATCTAGTACATAACCACCTTATTTTACAGATGACCAAGGAAGAGTCAGAGAACCCTCAAATTGCTCAAGGTCAGAACAGGTATTTGGACCCTGATTATTTTACTCGAAATCCAGCATTTCTCACAATATTGTGTTCTAGTTTTTTTACATTCATTACATACAAAGGATTCCTTTAAGAACAAATCAATTTCTTTTTATTCTTTCATTCTTATTGATGGTTTTCTCAAATTCATTAAATTAAAATAGTTTTTGAGTATGACTTCAATGATGAATGTCAGGGAAGAACAAATTTAAACCTGAAAAAAATTATTACAAGTTTTACTAAGTCATTCAACAGAGAGGACAGTCAAAAACCGTTGGATCCCAGAACCCAACCACAGAAACAATGGAGGAAAAAACAGCTAATTAAACTGGAGATAGGTAGATCTGAAATTAGGTACACAAGATACTTAAAATGTGTATCTTAGAAAATTCCTTGCATCAATTTCCAGATCCTCGAAGATTTTCTATGATTTGAATGACCTCCTTGTCCTGGACTGAGCAACAATTCCAGTGTCTAAGCAACAAATGAATCTAGTTTCTTACCTTGCATGGCTAGGTTCAAATACTGCAATCAGGTTTTCCCGTATGGGTAATAACATTTATCCTATAACTAAAGGCTTTCTCAAAGTCATTCCTTTCAAATGGTTTCTCTCCACAGTGAGTTCTCTAGTGGGCAATAAAATGAAGGTTTTCTCATAGTCATTCCATGCAAAGGCTCTTCCTAACCAGTATCGTTTCCCTGATGTGTAGTGTAGCTTGACTGCTGATGGAAGCTTTTCCCACATTTATTACATTTAAATGGTTTCTCTCCAGTGAGAGTTCTGATGTTTTATAAGGCTTTGCATTCACTGAAAATTTTCCCATATTAAGTATATTCAAATGATGGGTAATGAAAAGTTCTTTTGAAGAGAAAGGTTTCCTACTGCATATCTGCAAAGGCATTTGCTATCAATTCTCTGCTATTAAGTACAGTTTGGCAACTCAAGATTTTCCAACACTCATTATTTTAAAATGTTTTCTTTGTAGTGTGAGTTTCCTGTTGGGGAATAAGATTTTTCTTATAATTAAAGTCTTTCTTGCATTCATTACATTCAAATGATTTCTCTTCAGTGTGAGGTCTCTAATGCTTGATAAAGTTTCCCCTTGTACTAAAAGTTTTCCCACATTGATTACATTTCAATGGTTTATCTCTACTGAGTTCTTTGATAGATGTGTTCTCTAATGACTAAAAGTTTTCTTACATGGATCACATTAAAATTATTTCTCTCCTGCATGAGTTCTCTAATGAATAAAAAAGCCTCTCTTGGGACTAACATTCAAATGGTCTCTTGGCAGTGTGAGGTCTCTGATGCCTGATAAAATTATCCCTTACAATAAAAGTTTTCTCACAATGATTATACATTCCAATGGTTTCTCCTCAGTGAGTTCTCTGATAGATAAGTATTCTCTGAAGACTATTAGTTTTCTCACATTTATTACATTTAAATTATTTTTCTCCTGTATGAGTTCTCTGATGGACGACAAGACTTTTCTTATGACTAAAGGTTTTTCCACATTTATTACATTCAAATGGTTTCTCTCCAGTATGAGTTCTCAGATGGATATTAAGACTTCCCTTTTGGCTAAATGCTTTCCCACATTCATTACATTTAAATGGTTTCTCTCCAGTATGAGTTCTCTGATGGGTAATAAGACTTTCCTTACAACTAAAGTCTTTCCCACATTCATTACATTCAAATAGTTTCTCTCCAGTATGTATTCTCTGATGGATAATAAATCTTCTTTTATGACTAAAGGCTTTCCCACATTCATTACACTGAAATGGTTTCTCTCCAGTATGAGTTCTCTGATGGATAATAAGACTTCCCTTCCAGCTAAAAGCTTTCCCACATTCATTACACTGAAATGGTTTCTCTCCAGTATGAATTCTCTGATGTTTTATAAGGCTTTGCCTTACACTGAAAGTTTTTCCACATTCGTTACATTCAAAAGGTTTCTCTCCAGTATGAATACTCCGGTGAGTAGTAAGATTCACCTTTTGACTAAAGGCTTTCCCACATTCATTACATTCAAATGGTTTCTCTCCAGTATGAGTTCTTTTATGGGCATTAAGACTTTCCTTAGAACTAAAGTCTTTACCACATTCATTACATTCAAATAGTTTTTCTCCATTATGAGTTCTTTGATGGGCAATAAGTCTTCTCTTATGACTAAAGGCTTTTCCACATTCATTACATTCAAATGGTTTCTCTCCACTATGAGTACTCTGGTGAGTAATAAGATTTACTTTCTGACTAAAGGCTTTCCCACATTCATTACACTGAAATGGTTTCTCTCCAGTATGAATTCTCTGATGTTTTATAAGGCTTTGCCTTACACTAAAAGCTTTTCCACATTCATTACATTCAAATGGTTTCTCTCCAGTATGAGTACTCTGATGAGCAATAAGACTTTCCTTCCAGCTAAAATCTTTCCCACATTCATTACATTCAAATGATTTCTCTCCAGTATGAGTTCTCTGATGGGTAATCAGTTTTCTTTTTTGAGTAAAGGTTTTTCCACATTCATTACATTTAAATGGTTTCTCTCCAGTATGAATAATCTGATGAATAATAAGACTTTCCTTCCAGGTAAAGGCTTTCCCACATTCATTACATTCAAATGGTTTCTCTCCAGTATGAGTTCTCTGATGGGAAACAAGATGCCCTTTCCGGCTAAAGGTTTTTCCACATTCATTACATTCAAATGGTTTTTCTCCAGTATGGATACTCTGATGAGTAATAAGATTTACCTTTTGACTAAAAGCTTTCCCACATTCATTACACTGGAATGGTTTCTCTCCAGTATGAATGCTCTGATGTTTTATAAGACTTTTCCTTGCACTGAAAGTTTTCCCACATTCATTACATTCAAATGGTTTTTCTCCAGTATGAGTACTCTGATGAGTGATAAGACTTTCCTTCCAGCTAAAAGCTTTCCCACATTCATTACATTTAAATGGTTTCTCTCCAGTATGAATTCTCTGATGGTTAATAAGTTTTCTCTTTTGACTAAAAGCTTTCCCACATTCATTACATTTAAATGGTTTTACTCCAGTATGAATAATTTGATGAATAATAAGACTTTCCTTCCAGCTAAAGGCTTTCCCACATTCATTACACCGAAATGGTTTCTCTCCAGTATGAGTTCTCTGATGGGAAACAAGATGTCCCTTCCGGCTAAAGGCTTTCCCACATTCATTACATATGTAATGTTTTTCTCCTTTCTGAATTTTCTGATATACAGTAAAATTTGATCTTCTGCCATTAAGTTTTCTGGATTCATGTAGCTTTTCTCTAGCAAGCATTCCTTTCAATTTAATTAGATCTGAGTGGTAACTGAAGGGTTTCTTGAATGTGGTATACTGATATAAGTTCTTCCCCAAGAAAAATGTATCACATGTATCAGGAAGATCCCTGAAGCTCCTTCCAAGTCCCTTATATATATGGAGACTTTTCTCTAAAGCTCTTCTCCATGGAGCAATGAATGCTGACTTCAATCTGAAATTTCTCTCATATGTATTACACTGAAGTACATCGACTTTATTCAAAATTGTTCTAGGATTTATTGTTACTTGTCTAGATTGTTTATCCTGGTTGCCTTTATGTTTCTCTAAATTATCACACATCACAGATTCTCTCATCTTGGGATGCCATGTCAAATTCTTTCCTAGTTTTTGATGAGATAATGATTCCAAGCAGATGAATTGCTTCAGACTTGAATCCTTCATTTCAATTCTGTTCTCTTCAATAAGGAAATCTGAAACACATAAAAGAATTCAGTAAGCTACTGTTTGTTATTCTGAGAGAAAGGAACATCTATTGAAGAAAGTGTTTGATTCTTTCTCTTTAGTATCAAGAAGAAAGATATTCAATTTGGCTCTCATTCTATTAACAAATATTCACTGTCCTATTAGGTTTTATTATTTGCCAGGCCCTGAGCTAACCCTCTAGATGGGAACAAAAATAAAAAATAGACCCTACTCTCAATGAAATTAAATTTTAAAGGAAGTGAAAACACATATATACACAAAATAAATAGAAGGTAACATTAAAAGTCTGATAACAGAAGTGAGCCCAAAGTCTTTCCTCACTCAAAGACTAGGACCCTATCTTCTGTATAATCTAGCAAAGTAAAGGAGGTGAATCCAGTATTACTGGAACATAAAAGTGAATGTAAAAACTTTCCACAAGCCTGAGAGAAGGAAGCAGGCAGAAACAGGAACATGACACACCTACAACAAATGAAAAGGGAAGAGTAAAAAACCTCATAAAATCCTGAAAGATATAGGATTATAATCAACCATGGCAGATGTATCTTGCTTTCTCCTTTATTGAAAGATTCTCAGTGTGGAACTGACTGCAGATGGTGCCAGGCATATTGAGTATACTTTGAGGAAATCCTTTCCTTATGTCTTATAATCAACACTAAATACTGGTTCCAAGGTAGAAGAGCAACAAGGGATTAAGTGACTTGCCTAGGGTCACACAGCTAGGAAGTATCTGAGGCCACATCTGAATACCGAACCTTCTGTCTAAGACTGATTCTCCATCTGCTGAGCCATCTAGCTGCCCCTAAAAATCTCTTAAATTTTTATTTATTTTTTTATTTTACCAGGGATGACTTTGTCATATGAAGTAAAGGGTAAGAGTATATGTGAACATGAATGGGATATAAAAATTGCAGAATGAGACATCATTTTGTGATGTGGCCAATGTGATCATCTTATCTTACTTGACACCATAATTCATTACAATGGAAAGTTAGGGTTTGAGGCAAAGGAAAATGGGGGTAGTTAGGGAGAAGGAGGAGATAAAAATAGAGACACTGTCAAAAAAAGGTAATGAAAGAGAATCAATGGAGGACTTAAAATAGCATATATGAGAAGGTAGAGAGAGAAAGCTAAACAACTATGAAACTAAAATGTTGAAGTGATTCTGTACTTTTACAAAGGAACGAAGGAAGATGTCCCGTAGAGCTGCAATTCTATAATTAATTTTTTTTTGCTGTTGTTCTTTATATTCAGAAATATTCATTGATGGTGGAAAAGTTCAGAAGAGGGAAAAATAAAAACTTCAAAGAAAAAGGTAAAATCAAGATATCAACTTCTTTTTAAAAAGGACAAAAATCAGTGATATCTGCAAGAAAAAGTATTCAAATAAGTCAATAATTGCAAAATTTTAAATGAAAACATCTCTGATATTTTAGAATAAATTAAACTAAATGAAAAGGAGTGTTATAAAAATTTAATGCTAATGGAATTTTGGAGAAACAGACATGTTAATCCATAGTTGTGAAAGTCACAAGTAGTACTTTGATCTGGCTACCACTCCACAAAGGAAACAAGTGGTCTTACCTCCTTTTCACCTACTCACCTGGAGAAATGCCTGTCCTAACTTCTTCCTCTCGATTCCATATATCTTTTCTCTTCAACAGGAAGGTCAAATCTGGTCTGGAAACAGGAATTCCTGAAACAGGGGGAGAAAAAAAGCTATAAAGATTGAAATACTCTTGACACAGTGTTTCTTAGTTTTAAAAATAATTTATTGGAGGAGTTGCAGCAAGATTATGGAGTAGCAGCAGAGGAAGCTGGCAATGTCTTGAGAATCCTCCCCAACCAAACTTAAAACGGTGCCTCAAAAATACTATTGGAGTGACAGAAACAACTGTCACTGACAGAAACAACAAACAAGGGGAGAGCATGAAGCAACTATTTTGCAGAAAAAACTTGAAAAGTAGGCAGAGAGGATTTATTTCACTGGGGTGAGAAGGGAGAGCATCTGGAAGCAAAGCCATGCACCAAGACTACAAAGTGCTCCCCTCCCCAACCACCATCACTTAACTGATCTAGGGTCTGAACATGGGCACAAGTGTGAAATTGAGATTTATTCTACCCTACTTATTCTTTAGAATTTTAGCTACCAGGAAGGTATACACCCCCACTTAAGGATTAAGTGTGGGGGAGGAAGGTCTATGACCCATGTGTACTAGCAAGTGACAAACCCCCAGGCAGTCCAAAGCCAAGTTTAAGCCACCATTGGTACATGTAAGACACAAGAAGTGATGCAAAGAACTGCCTTTATATGTTGCAGTCACTACCTATGAGGGGGTCTTTGCCTTGGAACTTGACCATGGAGGAGCTCGAGCTTGGGATCTCAGACTGTTTCCCATTGGACTGCCATGTGGTGAGTGAAAAGGCTGACTCCTTTTCCTTGGCTTTTCTAGAGGCATCACCCTATGGAGAGGCCCATTGTCTTGGTACTCCCTTTCCCTTGGCTTTCTGGAGTCATGTGAATTTTAGATTTACTCCACCCTACTTAGTCTTTAGAATTATAGCAACCAGGAATGTATACACCCCCACTTAAGTATTAACTGTAGGGGAGGATGGCCTATGACCAGCATGTACTAGCAAGTGACAAATCAGAAACAAATGACTGACCCCCTGGGCTGTCCTGAGTCAAGCTTAGGCCACCATTGGTACATGTGAGACACAGGAAGTGATGTAAAGAACTGCCTATATATTTCGCATCACTTCCTGTGAAGCTCTCTTGGAAGCGTTGTGAACTTTTGTCAGCATTTGGCGTCTTTGTGGCTTTGTTGGACTTGGCATTGGAGTTAACTGGGAGGAGCTCTGTAGCGTGGTTTAAGTGAGGCAGTTTCCTTGAATGGCCACCTGGTGAGTGATAAGGCTGATTCTTCTTTTCCTTGACCTGCTGAAGGCACTATCCTTCGAGGAGGCCCCTCATCTTGGAGGAGGTCTTGGGGATAGAAGCCAAGTTAGATTTAATCTTCTGAGAAGGTCCCTTGGCTGAGGCCTTTGCACTCCCCTTGGCTTAGGCCAGGCCAGAGAAAATCTTATACCCTTTCCCCCTTCTCCTCCTTCTTAATTTCTTCCTTCTATTGTAATTAAACCACCATAAAGTCCCAAACTGACTTGAGTATTTCATTGAGATCGAATTTAAATCCCTGGCGACCACCAACATAATATATTCAGTCAACAACCCTAAAATTTACCCATAACAGTCACTAGCCTCTGAAGAGACCCCTCATCTTGGAGGAGGCCTTGTGGCTGGAAGCTGTGTTAAATTTACTCCTCTGCCTCACTCCCCCTTTGCCTGGGGTGTCTGAATTCTTACCTGGTTCAGACTAGGCTGGAGGAGCTATCTCTCTTCCTTCTTTTTCTCTCTCTCTCTCTCATTTCCTTAATTTATTCCCTCTACTGTAAATAAACTACCATAAAAGCCATTCTGACTTGAGTAATTCATTGGGATTTAGTAACTAAATCCCTGGCAACCAACCCAAAATATATTCAATCCTACCATAAATTTTACCCCTTACACAAGCCAACTTTGAGCTACTGAGACTGTGCCTTAACCAACAACAAAGCACCCTACAGGAAGGCTGTAATGAGGCCCCAAGCCCTGGAGTAAGGCAGTCAATAGTACTTGGCTAATTCAAGCCTAAGGACAGGCACAGAGCTCTTGCTCAAGCCTGTGGTGATGCCCCAAGCTCCATCACCAGGTGGTCCACAGTGAATGGGGCTGATAAAGCCCAGAATGAGGCTTTGAGCCTCTGCCCAAGAAAGCAATGAAGACCTGAACTTGAGTACAAGGCAATCTGTGGCTGGCTGATGCTAACCTGAGGGGAGGTTCAGAGCCTTGCTGAAGCCAACATGAGGTCTCAAGTACCAGGGCAAGGCAGTCCACAGTGTATCTGGCTTACTTAAGCCCAGAGTGAGGCCCAGAGCTCCTGCCCAGGCTTGGTGTGAGGCCCCCCTAATTCCAGAAAAAGGTAGTTCACACTCTCCTGAGCCCTGTAGGCCACTACTAGACCCTAGAGAAGACTGAATCAGCACCAGAGGAGGTTTTCAGAGCACCAAGCCCACAAGCCACCTTGGAAGAATTGAAACTGGCAGAAACCCAGAATTAAGAGCTGAAGGTAGCAGCAAGGAAAAACTGAAATTTAAGAGAGTGCTTCCTCTACCCTGAGAACAGAGCCCATTTTTAAGATAAAAGTTTTTTTAAAAAAAGGCCAAGGGAAAAAAACCCCACTTAATTATAGAAAAAAGGAAGAGTAAGGCACAAATTCAGATGGGGATAGTGAGAATAAGACAGTCTCTTCACCTGCAAAACTTCGAAGAAAAATGGGAATTGGTCTGAGGCTCTGGAAGAGCACAAAAAACAAATTAAAAGTCAAATAAGAGAGGCAAAAGAAAATGGGGGAGGGAAATGAAAGTAATGCAAAAAGAAAATAACAGTTTAAAGAGCAGAATTGGTCAAGTGGGAAAAGAATAAAAAAATCCAAGAAAAGAGTTCCTTAAAAAATAGAATTTATCAAATGGAAAAGAATATTCAAAAGCTCAAAAACCTCACAGAAGAAAATCTTTCCTTAAAAATTAGAATTGGGCAAATAGAAGCTAATGACTTCATGAGATGTCAAGAAACAATAAAACAAAATCAGGCAAATAAAAAAAATCAAGAAAATATGAACTAACTCATTAAAAAACAACAGACCTAGAAAACAGATTCAAGAGAAACAATCTAATAATTATCAGACTACCTGAAAGTCATGATAAAAAAGCCTACCTTAGCTAAAGAAAAATTAATACCAATACTATACAAACTATTTGTCAAAATAGCCGAAAAAGAAGCCCTATGAAATTCTTTTTATGATACAAATATGGTGCTGCTGATACCTAAGCCACAAAGAACAAAAACAGAGAAAGAAAATTATATGCCAATTTCCTTAATGAATATCAATGCAAAAATCTTAAATAAAATACTAACAAAGAGACTTAGCAATGTATTTTATAAGGATCATTCACTATGACCAGGTGGGATTTATACCAGGAATGCAAGGCTGGTTTAACATTGGGAAAGTTATCAGTATAATTGACCATATCAATAACCAAACTAACAGAAATCACATGATTATCTCAATAGATGCAAAAAAGCCTTTGACAAAATACAATACTCATTCCATTTAAAAACACCAGAAAGCATATGAATAAATGGGCCTTTCTTTAAAATGAAAAGCAGTATCTACCTAAAACCATCAACAAGTTATCATCTGCAATGGGGATGTTAGAAGCCTTTCCAATAAGTTCAAGAGTGAAGTTTGTTGTTGCTGTAGTTGTTGTTTTTTATGGTGGGCAGACTCAAGATGGCAGCTTAGAAACAGCAGAAGCTGAATACTCTGTGACTATCCTTCCACACCTATCAAAACAAAGCTCTGGAAGAGCTCAAAAAAGAATTAAAAAAATAAATAAGACAGGTTGAAGAAAATTGAGAAAAGAACTTAAAAAGAAAAATAGGTCATCTGGAAATAGTGGCACACGAACTAAAATAAAAATAAAATAAAAGCCAGAATCAGTCAGCTTGAAAATAAGGCAAAAAAAGATTAAAAGAATGATTTACAAAGAAAAATGGATCAAAAGGTAAAGGAGGATAAAATTCAGACTTTAAAAATTAAAATTGAACAATTAGAAGCTAATGACTTCAAGAGGCATCAAGATTTATAAAACAAAATCAAAAGAATGTAAAAATATAAGAAAATATGAAACACCTTATCAAAAAAACCCCCCCAAAAAAACAACTCTGACCTGGAAAATAGATCCAGGAGAGACAATTTAAGGACTATTGAACTACTGAAGGCAATGACCAAAAAAAAAAAAGCCTAGACATCATACCATGGGAAATTATCCAAGGAAACTTCCCTGATATCCTTGAACGAGATGGTAAAATAGACACAGAAAGATCCACAGATTACCTTCTGCATTAAGTCCTCAAATGACAACTCCAAGTGACATCATAGCTAAGTTCAAGAGCTCCCAGACCAAGGACAAAATACTACAAGCACCTAGAAAGAAACAATTCTGATATCATGGAGCCCCAGTCAGGATCACAAAGAACCTGGCAGATTCCACGTTGAAGGACCAGAGGCCTTAAAATATGATATTAAGGAAGGCAAAGGAACTGGGTCTCAACGAAGAATCACCTACCCAGCAAAACTGACTATATTTTTTCAGGGGAAAGTATGGTCATTTAATAAAATAGAAGACTTCCAAGTATTCCTGAAGAAAAGACCAGAATTGAACAGAAAATTTAAGGCACAAATACAAAATCCAAGAGAAGTATGAAAAGGTAGATAAGAAAGAGGAAAAATTTAAGGGCTTCAATAACGTCAAATGGCTTATATTCCTATATGGAATGATGATATATGTAACTCTTAAAAATTGCTATCATTGTCATAGTAGTTAAAATGGGTAATACTTAAATCATACTCTCATTGGAATTGGCTGAGAGAGAGAAGGACAGTCAAACTCATTGAGTTTTAGACTTGTATTTTACCTATAGAAAAGTAGAAGGGGAATAAGAAATGGAGTGGTAGGGAAAGGATAAATAAGGGACGGAGAGGCTGGGTGGGGGGATGGTATAATTAAAAGGTCCTATAGTAAGAAGGAAGTAAGAAAGGGGGTGGTGGCTAGGGGAGTAAATATAAGGGAGGAGAAAGTGGGGAGAGTGACTAAAAGCAAAACACTGGAGGGAAGGGAAAGAATGAAAGGAGTAAGCTCAGGATTAAAGAAGGAAGTTAAAATGGAGAATAAACAGATGGTAATCATAACTGTGAATGTGAATGGGATGAACTCACCCATAAATGCAAGTGGATAGCAGAATGGATTAAATATCAGAATCCTACCATATGTTGTCTACAAGAAACACACATGAGGCAGGTAGACACACAAGGTAAAGGTAAGAGGCTGGAGCAGAAGATATTGGGCTGCAACTAAAACAAAAAAGGTAAGAATAGCAATCAAGATCTCAAACAAAGCTAAAGTAAAAATAGATTGGATCCAATTAAAAAAGACAAGAAAGGAAACTACATCTTGATAAAAGGTAATATAAATAATGAAGAAATATCAGTACTCAACATATATGCACCAAATGGTATAGTTTCCAGATTTTTAAATGAGAAATTGAAGGAGTTTATGGAGGAAATAGATATTAAAACCATACTAGTGGGGGTCCTCAACCTTCCCCTATCAGAACTAGACAAATCAAACCAAAAAATAAATAAGAAAGAAGGGAAGTGAATGAAATGCTAGAAAATTAGAGCTAATATAGGGGAAGGGGAATTGAATAGGGATAAAAAGGCATATACCTTCTTTTCAACAGCATATGGTACATATACAAAGATTGACCATGGACTAGTGCATAAAACATCACAAAAAAAAAGCAGAAAAGCAAAAATAATAAATGCAACTTTTTCAGATGATAATGCAATAAAACTATAATTAATTAGGGTTCATGGAGTGGATGACTATGTCTCACACATGAAGCCCTATGTTGATGTCAAGGGCCTTGAACTCCCTTTTGCTTTTGACTTTGTAGAATTTACCCATTTTCTCTTTGTGAACTGATTCACAGCCCAACCCTGCCTAGTTAGCTGCAGTCAAACACTGCTCATCTTTGTGCCTCACTGCATGTCTCTCCATCTTTGTGCTCTTAAAGAAAAAAACATTCAGAAAGTGTTACTTCCAAATGTAACTTTTTAAACTACCTGGCTTGGGAACATTACTTAGAGAAAATGATGTTTCAATAAAATGTTATAAGTCTAGTTGAAATGGCTGGATCATCATCAAGAGATTTATGTTTAAAGTAATTATGGAATTTTACCCTGTCTCTTCTCACGTCCTAAAATCAACTTCCCCCCACCATTTCTGAAGAGGAAAAATCCTATAAAACTGGCTTCACTTCTTTCCTGTTTCCTCCCAATTTTCTGTATGCAAAAAAAAAAAAAGACTCAAAGCAGAACAAGGAGAACATTGTACACAGTAACAGCCATATTGTACAATGATCAGCTATGATAGTCTTGGCTACACTCAGCAGTACAACGATCCAGGAAAATTCTGAAGGACTTATAACAAAGACTGCTATCCACCTCCAGAGAAAAATCTGTTGGGAGTCAGAAAGCAGATCAAAGCATAATACTTTTTACTTTAGTTTATTTGGGTTTTTATTCTGGGATTTTGGCTTTATATGATTATTTCTTACAAAAATGAACAATATGGAAATGTTTTGCATGATGGTATATATGTGTATATCCTAGATTAAATCCCTTGCCATCTCTAGGAAGAGGGAGGAGAGAAAGGGAGGAAGACATTTTGATCACATAACTTCAGAAAAATTATGGGGAAAATTATTCAAGTAATTGGTAAAATAAAATATCTTTGTTAAACAAAAAATAATAATAGTAATTCACTAAAAGACCACTCAAGAAAATATAATCTAGCCAGTGGACTCTGTCCACAGTGGAAAGAGAAGCCAAAAAAAAGGACAAGAGAGGAAGGGAGAGAGGCAAAAAAAGAGAGACCAAGGAACCTTCCAGGCAAGCTAATACATACTCCCTGGGACCCCATCAGTCTCTCTTTTGCTCATACAGAGTAATTGGGAAGGTCATCAAAGGAAGAATGAAGTCTTAAGGAAGCCAAAAGGTCCCTTTCTCCCAGCCCCCTGGTTGGGTCACTGCAGTCCAAAATAAATGCCTAGATCTACCTGACTTCATTACCTAATTTCTCAAATGGCTTCTCTGCCCTGTGCCAATCCTGTTATTTCTAACAAAGATCTTAGCAAAAAAAGGGAGATCCAACCTAGTTTCATAGCCTAGGGGAAGAAACTTTCAGTTTAGATTCAGACTTTTTTTCAGAGGGGCTAAAGAGAAAACTATTTCACAAAAAAATCACTTCAATAATTAATTTTACAGAGTTGAGTTCAAAAAGCTAAGAATTCAAGTTTTAAAATAAAAATTTTATGGGTTTCTTCCATATTCATATCACCTAACTTTTCCCCTATGCTCCATCCCTTTCTCTGTGTCAGAGAGCAATTCCTTATAATTTTTTAAATGAAAAATAAGAGAAATGATGGTAAAAATCGGTCAATATTTTAAAAAATCTGACATAATATGCAGTGTTCTAGAGTTGTCAGTGTACAAATGATCAGTCAAGAAGAAATTCTATTAACGGAAAATCAGACAGCTAAGAAAGCGGAGTCTTTGAATCCTGTTTTGTAATCCAAAGAAGGGTGGTAAACAATTGTTGGTATGGAGAGGCTAGCTATCCAAAGGCATGTTATATGGACAATACACAGTTCCCCCAATTTAAAAACTTTAAAGAAATGCAAACTAAAATGATTGCACACATGCGCACAGTAGGACACAGGAGAAACTTAAAATCCCTATTATAGTCAGCAATTCCCACTGGCCTTCTTGTATTGCTCTTCTGTGCATTTGAAAAGCATGTTTATGAGACCTCCTCTTCTTTCTTTCCATTTACTTTGTCCTTAGCAGCCCTAGCCTCACACTCAGTCCTCCTGCCTCCACCGAAGTGAGGAAAGCAAAAACCCCTCATGACAAATGTGCCCAGTCAAGCACTGGCTGCACTTTCACTGGTCAAGGTAGAGGAGGATTCCTCCTTGGCTCCCCAGTGCCACTCAAGGCTCTCCCTCTACTACCATCACTCACTAATCCCTCCTCCTTTGAAGGTCATTCAATACAAACTACCATCCAGGCTAAGGTTTGGCAGCTCTTTCTCTATTGACCTCTGGGCCCTTCCTCTCCTTCCTCAATGAGTTCAGTGCCTGCCTGGCTCAGTCTTTCTCTCCTGCCCACCCAACAACACACAAACAAGGTCAGAGCCTTGACTTTGCCGTCATCCACACATGCACCACTTCCCTGCTCAGGAACCCTGACATCCCCTTTTCCCTCTGGGATCCCCATCTGTGGTCCCCATTCTTTGTCCTTGCCATGACCTCCATTCCCCCGTCCCTCAGTCCCTCCCAGGCCATCCTCCCTGCACTAACTCACTCCCTACCCTTCCCCATGTTGACCCCAGGGAACAGTCTGACTATGCATTATCCTCTTCTCTCCAGCTCATTGGCTCCTTATGCTGGAGCTGACCTCATGCTGTCAAGCCTCAGCCTCAGTTACTCTCCCCTCCAGTGCCCTCACTCCTACTCACTTGCAGCTGAACAAAGCTGGAGAATAATCACAAAACTGTGCTGATCCACCACAAACTGATGTTACATCCTCTTAACTGGGCCCTGGGTATAGCCAGGCAAGGCCCTTGCACCTCCCTCAGGGACTCACTATCCCTTTCACAATAGAGGCTTTTACAAATCCTTTCCTGCCTCAGCTCAGAATCTCACCCAGTAGTTTACTACTAAAGAATGAGGCTGTTCCCCCAGAGCTCCCCCTCTTCTCCCCTCCCATCACTCAGATGCCTTCTAACAACATCTCTCCCTTCACCTCTGTCTCATATAATGAGGGGGCCGTTCTCCTGAACAAGGCTGACTGCTCCATGTGCACAAGTGATCTCATTACATCCTCGGTTCTGCTGCAGACTGTCCACTTATCTTCAGTCATTCCCTCTCTGCTCCACCACTGCCTACATTGCCACAACTCCCCTATTTGTAAAAGATCCACCAGTCTCTGCTGCCTGTTGTCTCCTCCCTCTCCTCTTCTGTGGCTTACCTCCCCGAGGAGCCCACCCAGAACAGATGCCTCCAACTCCTTCCCTCTCACTCTCTCCTTAACCCTCTACAGGCTGGATTCCAAACTCATCATTCAATGGGAAGTGCTCTCTCTAAAGTCACTGATGATGTCTCAATGGTCAATTCCAATGGCTTTTTCTCAATCCTCTTCCTTCCTGACCTCTGCAGCCTTGGATACTGTCCATCACCCTCTTCTCCTTGGTCCTTCCTTCTAAGTGCCTCTTTACTCAGACACTCCTCTATCCTGGTTCTCCTCTTACCAGAAGTTTCAGAGTGAAGGTTTCAGGAAAGAAGCCAGAGGAGCTCACTTTATACAAAGCAAAGACCTCTCCCCTAGAATCAGAAAGCAGAAACATTTGGACTATTGACCATAAAGGATTTAGATTCTCCCTTGTGAATTTTAGATCTACTCCACCCTGTTTAGACTAACAAAACAAGAATGTCTACACCCTTACTTCAGGATTAAGTATTGAGAAGGATGGCCTATGACAGACATGTGCTAGCAAATGACAAATCAGAAACAACTGAGAGACCCCGGGGCTGTACTAAGTCAAGTGTAAGCTACCATTGGTACATGTGAGATGTAGGAAGTGATGTAAAAAAATGGTCTATATATTCTGCGTCACTTCCTCTTGCCAGCCTCTTTTCACAGAGAGGTGGCTCTGGTGGCAGCTTGCTGAGCATCTTGGCATTTTGGCGTGGTCTGGGTTTGGCGGTGAGCTTCCTTGATACAATACTAGAAGCTTAGTAGCCTAGTTCAGGTGAGGCATCTTCTCTGAGTTCTCTCGAAGTTTAGGCTGATTCCTTTCTCCTTTACTTTCCAAAAATTCTATCTTCTTAGGAAGCCTCTAATCTTCTTCAAAGACCTCATGGTGGAGGTCTTTGAACTCCCTCTAGCACAGGCTAGGCCAGAGAAATCCTGTACCCTTTCTCTCTCTTCTTCTTCTTAATTCCTTCCCTCTATCTTAATTAAACCACCATAAAATTTTCAAACTGACTTGGTTATTTTATTTGGGATTTCCCCGGTGACCAATTAAATTTAGATTAAGTCACAACCCTAAAATTTACCCTTATACTCTACAGAATGAGTAGTCTTAAATGTTATAGTTTAATAAGACAAAACTTATTTAGACCTTCCTTAGCTTCCAGGAAGGGAGCGGAGCTTGCAAAGACTCCAGTATGCAGACACTGAGTCACAGGGGCTGGTTCTGCTTACCTATGGATACCAGGTTCTCATAGTTCTCCAACATCACATCCCTGTACAGGGCCCTCTGGGTGGGATCCAGGTGTCTCCACTCCTCCCAGGTGAACTCCACAGCCACATCCTTGAATGTCAAAGATTCCTGAATGGAACACATTCTTGCTTAAGTAGGGGCCACTCCTCCAAATAGCTCTCAATTATCTAAACATTCTCTGCTTTAGTAGGCACTTATAGTTTTTCTGAGAATTTTCCCCACCAATGAACCCCCAAAACATCATGTACTTTACTCCTCAAGGATCAAACCACACAATAAATCAGTCACCATCTTACAATTAGAAACATAATACAGGGGGCAGCTGGATAGTTCAGTGGATTGAGAGCCAGGTCTAGAGACGGGAGGTCCTATATTCAAATCTGGCCTCTGATACTTCCTCACTGTGTGACCCTGAGCAAGTCATTTAACCCCCTTTGCCTAACCTTTACAGATCTTCTGCCTTGGAAATAATACACAGTATTAATTCTAAGACAGAAGATATGGTTTTTTAAAAAATGCAACACAAATATCAGCAAACATAGTTTAAATATTAATTTCTAGCATCATGGCAATCATTCTCCATTCCTGATTAATTTCTTCTGGGATGATTTACTCAGAAAGGAGAATACTCCAAATGATCTAACAGGCTAAGAATTCTTTCCATTCCAACTCCTCATAGTATGTTGCTTTCTCTCCTATGGTGGTCTTTCAATATAGTGGAGACCTAAAAGAAAATTCTGGTCTCTATTTTATAATAATTATTAAATATCTGTGATCTTGGTATTGAGAGTATTCTCTGGAATAGTACAAATGGTGATTCACTCATGTTGTCATCTTGGGTTACTCTAGACTAAATACTAACAGAATAATCTTCAGAGAGGTTTTCACTCATACTATGAGCCTTCCTTTGGGCTGTTTATCTCACAAGGGTAGAAATGCAGCATAGAGACTGAATTTTTCATTCTTCCTATATGACCCTCTTTTATGCAAATATTGTACCCTTGTTTTAGGTTTTGTTTAATATGAATAGTCAGGGGTTCATCCTCTAGTCCTGTCTTCTATTATATTCATTCAGTAATCTTGTATGTCCTGAGCATATTCAAGGGGAATACACTGCTAAAGGGGAGTTAAGAATGTTCCATTTTCCATAACTGAATCATATGTTTTAATAACCAACAATTATATAAGAGGGAGTCCCAACTCTGATAATTCAGCCGTGGTTAGCTATACAATATTGTTTCTTTCTCCTTTCCTCAAGACTGCTTCTCATTTCATGTTTAAGGTTTTCTCATCAAAATGGGAGAGTAATCACAGGGACTAGTAATTAGTGTAATCTTTTGGATATGCTTTTTTTTTTTAAACCCTCATCTTCCATCTTGGAATCAATACTGTGTATTGGTTCCAAGGCAGACGAGTGGTAAAGGCTAGGCAATGGGGGTGAAGTGACTTGCCCAGGGTCACACAGCTGGGAAGTGTCTGAATCCAGATTTGAACCTAGGACCTTCTGTCTCTAGGCCTGGCTCTTCTCAATCCACTGAGCTACCCAGCTGCCCCTTGGATATGCTTTTTAAGAAGTAACATCATCATAGAATACAAAATAGCCTGGAAATACTATTAAGGTGATAGTCATCATAGTTGTGGCATAAGATTTTGGTAGAATACTAGTATATGAGTAGGAAGATTTCAGAAAAATCTATAATGACCTACATGAACTGAGGCAAAGTGAAGTGAGCATCATCAGGAGAACATTTTACACAGTAATAACTTTATTGTAGAATGATCAACTGTGAATGATTTATCTATTTTCATCAATAAAATATTCAAGACAATTCCAAAAGAACTACCATGAAAAATGCTATCCAACTCCAAAGAAAGAACTGAAGGAATCTGAATGCAGATGGAAGCATATGCTTTTCCCCTTTATAATCTACATAAATTTATTTTTTGATTTGTTTTTTTCTACAATATAACTAATATGGAAATATGTTTTGTATAATCACACATGTATAAACTATATCAAATTATTTACTGTCTCAGGGGAAGGAGGGAAAGAATTTGTAACTCAAAATATTAGAAAACAAATGTTAAAATTTATTTTTCTATGTAATTAGGAAGAAATAAAATATTACTTTAAAATGCTCTTTAAAAGGATTTCCTTGCCCTGACAAAGGGCAATCCTCTCATTATGTTGTCTTTCTCCTTTATTACCTTAATTTCTATCCTCCCTGGAGCAATGGTGTCTGCAAGATTAGAGTACAAATGCGATGACTCCAGTGTCACGTATGACTGAAACGGAATGGAACAGAAACGTCTATGGAAGATGTGGTCGATTTGTTCTCATTTTTGTTCCATTACAAACACTCTCAGAATGACCTGAATAAAGTGGATCACATGCCAACCTGCCTGTAACCTTTTCTTCTATTGATTATTACTATTCACAAGTATAGAACCATGGAGTAGAAAGGACCTTAGGGAGCCCTAGTCCAACCCAGAACCAAGCAAGAATTCCTAATTCAGCCTCTTCCCTGACGAGTGATCATCCAGCCAGTGATCAAAGACTTCCAGGAAAGGAGATCTGTCAACCCCCTGAAGCAGTCCCTTTCTATTTCCCTGGCTCATTGTCAGGAAGTCTTCCCATAGGTTAATCATTGATTTGCTTCTTTTGATGGCCACAAATTTCTGAGAGGCCAAGCTGAAGAGATCCATTCTTTCTTCACCTTGATGACCAAACAGGCTGGGCCCGCTCTCATGCTATCTTGCTTACATATACATCTCTAGTCAGTTTAACAGATCCTCCTACGAAATGAACTTGAGACTTTTTGCATACTGGATTGTCTTCTCTGGACATCTGTTTCTTCGTGGCCCTCCTCAAATGGGAATTTCAGAACTAAACACAAAATTTGAGCATGGCAGCTCCAAAAGCCACCAAGGGATAATTTCTCTTTTTCCAGCATAATCTTTCCCCCTTTCCTCTCATTTTCATTCAATTTTTTAAAACGTTCTTTAAATTCTTAATTTAACCAATATCAGCGATGACTTCTATATAAGGAAAAAGGCCAATCTCTATAAAGTAGAGCTGGCTTTTAACTATGCAATAAATTCAATATGCCGATTTCAAAGCTGACCTGCTTTCCTCTGGTTACTTCTCCACTTTCTTCTTCCACTTTTCAACGACCCTATTTTCTCTATTTTCCTTTCTACTTTTTCACTCCATTCAAATATCCCTCCTTAAAATGAAAAGAGCAAAACTTTTCAAAGAAATATGCAGTCAGGTGAAACAAACTCCAACACAGGGACATCATCTTCCCTCTTCAGCAAGAGGTGAAGAACATGTTTTATCATTGATCCTCTAGAATCATGGCTTGGTCATCACGTTGATCCTGGTCCTCAAATCTGTCAAAGTTATTTCTTTTTACACTATTGTTGTTATGGTATAAATTGCTGATTTTGTACCCTTCACTCCCCATCAGTTCATACATCTTCTCAGCTTTATCTAAAACCTATTCTTTGCTCATTTTGTACTGTACAATAATATTTTTATTATATATACCATAATTGGTTCCATGATTTTTCAAATGATGGGCACTGCCTTAGTTTTGAATTCTTTATAATAACAAAGAGAGAGAGCATACATATTTTTGTCTCTCTATGTCCTTTTTCTCTCAATTTGATCTTTTGAGTGGAACAAGACGAGTAGTGGCACTGCTGTGTCAAAGGGTAGGGATAATTTAATAATTGCTTGTGAAGAGCTCCAAATTGCTCTCAAAAATGCCTGGCTAAATCACATAGCCCACCAACAGGTGAATACTTTGTTGCCTCTACAACAACAGTGACCTTACTTTTTAAACTACTCTGATAGGGGTAAAGCACAACTCCAGTGATATTTTAATTTATTCTCTAATCTCTATTAACATTTTTATCTGTTTCTTCATGGCTTGTTTTCTTCCTTTGAAATCTGTCCATTCATATATATTGCCTTTTATTTATAATCTATTGGAAATGGCTGTTCCTACAAATGTCAATCAGTTCCATATGGATCTTGGATGATACCCCGATGATTTCAGTTGCTGCTACAGTCTTCTCTTCCTGTTTCTCCAGCACTATCTCTTCTGACCCTTGTTTCTCTCTTATAAAATGTAAGGGTTTTGAGGGCAAAGACCATTTCATTTTAACTTTCTATACCAGGGCCCAGCACAGTAGGACCCTAATGCTTCTTGAACTAAATTGAAGTTGAATATATCTTGATGGTTGGGTGTCATCTTTGGAATCATCCCATATTTAGATGCCTTAAATTCTATCATTCCTCTGGATTACACTAAGACTTGCTTAACAGAGATATTGTACAATCATAAAAAAACCTTAGAATTGAACACATTTGTTCTAAAAATGTGTTTCTTTACATTATGGAGATACTGTGGCTCTCTTGATCTAGAGAATAACCACCAGAATAGCCAGAGATTCTAGGAATGAAATACTGAGGTTCAGGTCCCTACATGGAATTAGGGTGAACTGAGACCACTGAAAATAGGAAAGAAATGTTAGACAACAGAGAGGCTAGTGGAGAAGATAGAACAAAGGAGAAGAGAGAGTAAACTTGCACTTACCCGAAACCTAGCAGCAAGAACCCCAGAAGTCCCTCCTTCCTCCTCCTCTAGGCTGCTAAATTGGGGAAAGCCTACATCCAGAGAAACACAGTTAGAGGAGGAAAAAGACGGCCGGGGAAAGTTCAGTCCTGTTTTGTGGTCCCTAAACAAAAGCCCTCACTAGCACCCTCAGCCCCTAATCCCATCAGCATTGTCAATCCCACTTGACAGATCACTTTTCCACCAAATGCTCTAACCACCAGACTCATCTCAAAATTCCTGCTGGAGAGAGCCATGACCATGTGTTTTGTCTAAAGGTACATTCAATGGCCCTCAACACTGCTCCTAGAAGCCCTTTCCTTCACCTTTCCTGGCACGTTGAAGGGGAATCATAAATGCTGAGTGACTGACTGAAGGAAATCATCTAGTGGAAATGAGCTGGAAAATCCTGGGTCCTGAACAGAGAAGAGGAGAGGAAGGAATTCTGGAACTCTCACCACTCTCTTGATGTGTGAGGGTCACGTGTCCTGCAGGAGCCTGTCCTTGCAGTTTTCTCATTTCTCTGACTTCACTCAAGTCCTCTCTGCTCAGCTGGGAGGAGCAGCACTGGATTCACTATTTGCTCCTTCTTATCAGATGCTGCCCTGAAGCTGGATGAATGGTCTTAGAGCAGATGTCCTCTCCTGGGTCAGATTCCCTTCCTTGGGGGAGATCTTACATCACCTTCTCCTTCCACTAAAGCTGGGACTGAGGCCTGTAAAGAAACAGTTGTGTTACTTTGGGCTCTGAGGACCAGATTCTTGTTCTTGGCTGGGAAATGTCCCTTTCTCTGAGGGTTGGGCTCCTGAGACTCCCCTAAGGGCCACCAAGGCCAGAGAAAGGATAGAGGCAGCAAGAGGAGCCTGAAATCACACTCAGAACCTGAATATGCAACTAGGCAGGTCATGAATTTCATTCATTTAAGAAAAAACTTAGGTCCCACACTGGGAAGGAAATAATGATAATCTAACGCAGGGGTAAGCAATATGAAAATAATTTTGATACCCCTACTCAATTTAATCAATAATTATGCATGTCACTGTGACTTAATGAGAATTAGTGATTGTATTAGTGAGTTAAGTTGAATAGGAAGAAGTTTGAAGTAGTTATCCTTAGATAATACTGTAGGAATAAGAGTAATAGAGGTTAGATTTAACCAATCCATCAAGAACTGGTGATACTTTTCAGGTATCAAAGTTTCTATTAATTGTTTTTGATCTATTAGAGAGATTCATGCTGTAGTAAGTTGCTATTAAGATTTATCTCAGCTTGTGCAGCTGTTATGTCCTCACTCCTAAATCTGTACACTTAAAATTAGGCTCCTGTTCCTTAGCAATAGCCCTCACACTAAATCATTAGCTCTAGTACTAAATGACCTTTGCTTTAAAACCACACCTTCCCAAGGCCCTTAGCACCGTGCTCTTCTACAGAAGATTCCAAGATCTTGCTGACAGGGTCTCCTGACCTGGACAAGCTCTCTACTTTACTCTTTCCCTCTATTTTATAAATAAAGCTGTTAAAGAAAAAGTCATTTTTGACTTGAGCTATAATTTTGGCGACCACATTTTCTTATAGTTTAGTCAAACCATTAATTAATTTTAACCCTTACACACTTATTACTCTTCTGCCTTGGAACCAATACACAGTACTGATTATGAGAGGAGGTATGGGTTAAAAAAAAAAAAAAGATAAGAGACTGAGATTTTACCTTGTGGAGCTGAAAAGATGGAGATGCCCGTCCAGGAGAGGAAACTGAGAAAGGGAGGTGGACACAAAACTGCGGAAGGAGAGAAGGCCATCAAAAATTTACATCAGAATGCTTTCAAGTTCAATATTCCTCAAATAATAATTAACATCAGCTGGAGCCTAAAAGTAAGGGAGTGTCCCTTCAAAAGAACTGACAATTGTAGGCCTTTGTATAGTGCTTGAGATTCTTAAGTCTTGTAAGGAATAATGTGGAAAAACTGAAAATCATGAGATAATTTAATTGCTGGATATAGTCATTTGCTCTACTTTGTATTTGGGGTGTGTAGATGAACTAGGGAGTCCACTGACTGATATTCCCCCCCCTGACCCCCATATGTTCCATGGCCTAGCCAATGTCACTGGTGACCAAATTGTTCCTCAGTTACTATCAATGTTTTCCATTACAGACCTGAGGGTCACAAAGAGGATTCCACGATTTCGCTCTCTACCTTAGGAGTTTTGAATGCATAACTGATTAGCTTCTTACTAATGAAATTAGATGGGGGCTGAAAGTTGTGCCCCAACCCTAGTAATATAATATTAGGTCACTGTAATATCAGTACTCTAATCTGATTTAGAGGTGCTTAAGCTTTTCCCTAATCCTGTTAAGTCTCTGTATTTTGTGGGAACCTTTAAGGATTCTGATTTTATGAGAAGAAAAGATCACACCTAATTTTTGGAGTTCTTAATGTAATTTTCCATAACATAACATGTGCAACCATAACAGAAAAATTTTTTAGTTTTTAAAGATTATTAAACCCTGATGTTGGTCTTTCTGTTGTGGATTGGCTCTATTTCTTCTCTAAGTTTGGAAATTTTATTTTACTCAGTTTCCACCTTTGGGGATTATTTTTCTCTGATGGATGAAGCTGCTTTACAGGCTGTTTTTGAAAAGGATTTTTCCACCTGGGAATTCCCTAGTGACATCCTGTACCTATCACCCTAGTTCTCAAGTGTAATACAAAGTATTATACTTTTTATTAAGGTTCAACTTGTTAGATTTCTTATTGATCTTCTTTCTGTCCCATTGCAGAGAACTCATTCAGAACCCCTCGAAGCCTAACTATTCCATCCCAGGCACTGACTAGGGAGTCAAAACCCCTGGACAAGGTTACAAACAGCACCTAAAGGAGGAGTCCACCTAAGACCCCTGTAAGAAACCTTACAGCCAGATGGGAAGGACCTCACCAACTATTAGAAAACTCCTAATATGGCAAAATATCCACTTTGTTCTCCTTCCATTGCCCAGTAGATTTCTTTAAACACATAGCCAGCCACAGAGAGAATTTGGCCTTGCTGTTTCCTCTTGAATTCTAGTGGTACGGGCCCATTAGCAATGGGATACAAAAGTCTTAAATAAATACCAGTTAGGAGAGACTACAACATGTCACAAAGATTGTGACCAAACAAGATTTACACCAGGAATGGTGGGATGGTTTCACATAAGGAAACTATCAATATAATTGTTAATCAATATATCAATAATCAAAAATATCAATATCAATAATAAATATCAATATAATCAATAAAATTATCAATTGATAATATCAATAACAAAATTAATTTAAAAATATCTTAACAGTTGCAAAAAAAGTCTCTGACAAAATACAAAACTCATTCCTATTAAAAACACTGGAAAGCATAGGGGTAAATGGGTTTCCTCCCCTTAAAATGATACAAAACATCTACCTAAAACAATCACCAAATATTTGTAAAAGGGAGATGTTAGAAACCTTACCAATAAAATCAGGAGTGAAACAAGGATGCCCATTATCACCGATATTATGTGACACAGTATTAAAAATGCTAGTGTAGGATTTCAGTTATAACAAATCATGAAGATATTAAAGATGTATTCAAAAGATGACTCTAATGAGCAAAGTGCTCATGGACCAGACTTATGAATATATTGCTAATATTTCACATGATTGATTTCTGAATACTTAAATTGGTTGGGTCTTAAATTTTGTGGAACTTAAAAATCAAGCCTCTGTTATCTGCAGTCTGAAAGCTAGCAGACCAGTTCTACAGGTCCTTTGTAATGTCAAACACTGACCCTTGCATTTGTTAAGCTGGGGCCAACTTGTCAGAAAGGAGAGGATTTCACATGTGCTTCTTCCCTGAGTACTGGGTTATACTATCGTGGCTATCTGTTCCTTTTGCTTGTCAGTACCACCTTATAAAACTTATGATGTGCTGACTGTTTTGATTGACATCCTGAAATCCCCATTCCTACAAGCCTCAATAAAATCAATTCAGCTCAGTCACTCTCTCCCTGACCTGCTGAGACCATGCTAAAGTTTTGTCTTTTTGTTCCTTCTCTCTCTCTGCTCCTTATATGGCTTATTCTCTCTAGCCTGTAAACTTAACCCATTACTTTCTAGTCTTCAGCTTCCCTCCACAGATGATTCACACTCATAAGAGAATTTTATGTATGAGCTGGATGTCTACATTTGCAATAGCAATAAGAAAAGAAAAAGAAACTTGAGATCAAAATAGGCAAAGAAATAATAACTATGTCTTTGCAAATAATGGGATGGTATATGTGGAAAATCTAGAGATTGAACTAAAAAATTAGTTGAAACTATCAATAATTTTAGCAAAGTAGCAGGATATAAAATAAACTCACATAAATCATCAGCATTTTTATATATTATTAACAAATTCCTGTAAGAAGAGACAGAAACACTCCATTAAAAAGAGAAGAAAATACCTCGAACTATATGAACATAAATCTGCAACACTTTTTTTGGGAGAAATATTGTTTGTTCACGAATGGGCAAAAGCAACATAATTAAAATGACAATTCCACCTAAACAACCCACTTATTCTATGTCATCCCAAACTCAAATCGAAGCAATTCTGAGAAATCACCTCAAACTCATTAGTGGCTAAAGCAACAAATGTTGGAGGAAAACGGGACACTCATACACTGTTGGTGGAGCTGTGCCACAGTCCAACAAAGTTGGAGAGCAGTTCGGAGTCTCATCCGGAGAATCATAAACCATTGTTGGGTCTGTTTCCAGGAGAGAAGAACCCTTAAGTTCCAGGCTATTCACAGCAGCTCCCCGCTGGGGTCAGGTGGATATACAAAAGGGCGGGTAGCCACAGAAAGGATTTTTGCTCTGGTTCTGTCAAAGGAGTTTCCAAAACTCCTCCCCAAGAACTGGAGTGTGTGCCAGGGCCGAGTCCTCACAATGGGGAGGAGCCAGGAGAGACCACGCCCCATTACAGCAATTCTCCAGTAAGTCAACAAGCACAGAAGCCCCTACAGGTCCTCCTCCGCGCCGCCGCCCCGCTTCCCAAAGCGCACGCAGCCCTCCTGGGGCTCCTACTCCAATGGGGGGAGGGGCAGCACGGAGAGAGCGGGGATGGGACACCGGGTGGTCTCCCGTAGGGGCTACAAGGGAACCAGGATGGTGACCTGAAGAAGTAGAAAGGACAAAGGCTCCGAGAGGGGAGCTGGAAGGTGGGGGAGGGGCAGGGAGACAACAAAGGACAGAGAAGGGGCACTTCCATCTCCTAACCTTACACTTACACATTCACACGCCCAAGCCCACACACGGGCTCTCCCTCCCCTCTCCACCTGCCCAGACTCACTCCTGCAGTTTCAGTAAGGAGGGGAAGTGGAAACCTCAGCGCGATCTGCTTCACGCCCACTCGACTTCAGCAAGTAGGGGTCCGAGCAAAAAGAGGAAATACGCGTGCGCACTCCCGTCCACCTTCACGACTCCAGGACTCCGTAGCAGGGCGCGGCAGAAAACGTTGCAGAGACCTCTCCAGGAGCCAATCCTGAACCTCCCAGAATACACCGTGCTCTGCAGCAAGGCATTCGGGGAAATGTAGTCTGAGCCCGAATTCCATCCCCCAGCAGGCACAACGGTGCCCCTCCCCTTCCAATCCCAGGAGAAAACAAAAGCTTTGTCCTGCCCGAGTTTTCATTGGACAAGTCAAGGCCCCGCCCTGCCCCGGGCCTGGCCTAAGTTTCCTACTCAGTAAAAATAGTGGTTTCGCCTCATAGAACCCCAGCGCCCCAAGGGTTCCAGTCCCTTTACCTCTTGACCCTGCCTGACGACCCCCTGGATCTGAACGGGAAAGACGGAGGCGCCGCCACTGAGACCCCAGATTGTTTTCACCAGACCCATCTCTGGGCCCTTCCAGAACCCCCTTTCCCCAAGGCCCCAGGGCCCCCTCTACCCCTTCTCTGAGCCTGGAGATGCTTCCCTATCCCCCATCCCCTAGGGCGAGGAGCCCAGCCTAGCGTTCCTTTGATGACCAACCTTTCGCACACTGGGCAGAGGAAACACTTCCTTTTCCTTCCTCTTAGAGCACAGGTCAAGACCTTCTCTAGGGTTATGACCTCCCCAGTAAACCTATCCCGCTGACTTTTCCCTCCATAGTAATTTCCTGCATCCTGTCTCCATGGGGCCTCCTCCTTCATGGGACCATCCCTGATTCCCAGAGCTGGGAGGGCCTCCTCCCTTCCTGGAAATTATGCTATTCTCCTATACTCATTCGCTCTCTCTCTCTCTCTCTAGTTGAAATCTTTAGGATGTTCACCTATTGGGTGAACTCAGTTGACAACACCTTTTGGGGAATTCTGGATATCCAACATACACTGACAGGGTGTAAGCAGGCTTGGAAAAGAGGTTGTAGCCAGGGACTTGGATATCAGGGAGCGATCTACTAGTAGTAGTAGTAGTAGTCTCTTGGGTCGAGAATGACAATTTTCTTTGTGCGTTTTCATTTACGCTGTATCCTCATATGGCTTTGGAGTCCAAAGACTGAGGCACAAAGTTTGTGACACATAGGGCATGGGACGCCAGTTGTTACGGGAGGTGCCTGGTGTCAGCGTTCACGCGCAGCAGCAAGACATCGAAGTCGCTCATCTTCAAAGGTGGTGGCGGCATGGTTAATGTGGGTTCGCCAGCTGCTTCTGTCAGAGGCAGCAAGTTCTAGTTGCTTTGGTGTAATACCAGCCCACTTCAAGTTTGACTTTAGCTGATCCTTGAATCTTTTCTTTGGTCGGCCTTGTTTCCTGAGTCCAGCTGACAGTTCACCATAGAATACCTGTCTTGGTATATTCACTGTGGGTCCATGCAGATGACGTGTCCAGACCATTGTAGCTGGGTTTTGAGGACCATTATTTCTATGCTGGTGGAGTTGGCTCTGTTGAGGACTTCCTGATTGGTGATTCAGTCCTGCCATCGGATCCTCATGATTGACTGGAGAGAGCGTTGGTGGAATTGCTCCAGCTGTTTCATGTGCTTCCAGTACAGTGTCCATGTCTCGCAACCATACAGGAGCGAGCTGAGGACCACTGCGTTATACACTTTCAGCTTCGTCGCAGTGCTTACACTGCTGTGTTGGAGGACTTTGGAGTGCAGCCACCCGAGTGCCTGACTGGCCTTTTGGATCCTGGCATTAATCTCGTGGTCTAGGGACCCGTCATTGGTGATGGTGCTGCCCAGGTACTTGAAAGTGTTGACATTAGAAAGCTGCGTGCCGTTGATTGTAATGCACAGCTGGTTAGTTGGCCTCCCTGGTGCGGGTTGGAACAGTACTTCTGTTTTGCTGAGGCTGATAGTCAGGCCAAACAATTTTGTTGTGGTAGAGAACCTGTCCACAATGATTTGAAGATGGTTTTCTTGGTGGGCCATGAGAGCACAGTCATCTGCGGAGAGAGCTTCCAGGATGAGTCTCTCTGTTGTCTTTGTTTTTGCAGTCAGGCGGCGAAGGTCGATTAGTGAGCCATCCAGTTGGTATTTGATGTAGATGCCCAGATTTAGATCCATCACAGCATTATTGTAATACTTGGGTGAAAAATAGGTTGAACAGTACCGGAGTGAGGACACAGCCTTGTTTCACACCATTGGAGATGTTGAAACAATTGGACGTCTCTCCACCAGATAAGACATATCGACATGAAAGAGCTGGATCAGTTTGATGAATTTTGCTGGGTAGCTGAGCTTGCTAAGGATTACCCACAATGCGTCCCTGTTCACTGTGTCGAACGCCTTTGTCAGGTCTATGAAGACAATGTAGAGACTCAGGTTCTGCTCAAGGCATTTTTCCTGCATTTGCCTCAACATGAAGACCATGTCGATGGTGCTGCGATCTGGTCGGAAGCCACATTGTGATTCAGGCAGGTTCTGCTCTGAAACAGATGACAGGAGTCTGTTGAGTATAACACAGGCGAGGATCTTTCCAGCAATGGAGAGTAGTGAGATACCTCTGTAGTTGTCACAGGCTGCTCGTGCGCCTTTGTTCTTGTATAGGGCTATGATGGAGACATCTCTGAGCTCTGGGGGCATGTCTTCCTCTTCCCATATGCTGGTCAGCACTATTTGGAATGCCTGGAGCGCCTTTCCCTTTAAGGCCTTGTACACCTCGGTTGGGATTCCGTCTTTACCGGGTGCCTTGCCTATACTCATTTGTTTAATGGCTTTTTGGACTTCCTCTGTTGAAGGAGGGATGTCAAGTTGTTCAATGGTGCAGTTTTGGGGGATCTGGTCAAGGGTTCTTTGGTCGACTGAAGAAGGTTGGTTGAGAAGCTGACTGAAGTGTTCTTTCCACCTGTTGCTGATGCCTTTTTTATCTTTTATGAGAGTGTCACCGTCAGAGGATTACAAGGGAGTGGTGGTGGGTTTTAATGGCCCATAGACAGTCTTGAGGGCACTGAAAAATTGTTTGTAGTTTTTTGTATCAGCAAAGCGCTGTATTTCTTCTGTCTTTTTTTCCCACCATTGGTCTTACATCTTCCTGATCTCATACTGCACCATGGCTTGGCGAGACTTGAATCTGTCCTTTTTAGGAGCAGAGTTTGGGTTATTTTGCCACTCCATAAAAGCTTTGTTCTTTTTGCTCAATAGGTCTTCAATAGCAGTGTTGTTCTCCTCGAACCAGTCCTGGTAGTTGCGTTGTTTGGGGCCTAGGACTGCCTTTGATGTTTCTGTCACCACGTCTCTGAACTGGTTCCATTTCTCGGTTGAGCTTCCAGTGAGTGGTCCCTTGATAGACAGCTTGTCATCCAGGCAGGACTGGAATGTTTGCAAATAAGATGGATCTCTAAGACGACTCTCGCAGGAACTGTCTGCCGTGTTTTGGATGGCAAGGCGCAATGCGCATTTGAAGAGTCGCTCTAACCAATCAGTGGTCTGTCCAGCATTCAGCTCCTCTCATGGCTCTGGTGATCTGTACATCCTGGATGTGTCACCGGTGTACAATGATGTAGTCAATGAGATGCCACTGTTTTGATTGTGGGTGCATCCACGATGTTTTGTATTTGTTCACCATTCTGAACACAGTGTTCGTGATGGTGAGTTCGAACTCTGAGCATTTGCTGAGTAGCAGTAGGCCGTTGTTGTTCATTTTGCCCATGCCGTGTTTGCCGAGCACTCCTTTCCATCTTTCATGGTCCTGGCCAACGCGGGTGTTGAAGTCTCCCAGTAGTATCAGCTTGTCATTTGTGGGCACTGAGTGCAGGATGGCACTCAGGTCAGAGTAGAACTGCTCGATGGTCTCCTCTGTGCTGGTCAGTGTAGAGGCATTTGCGCTGATGATTGTGGCATACCGGTCTTTGCTGAGAGGCAAATGGATCTTCATGGGCCTCTCGCTGATGCCCACAGGCAAGTCTGGCAGCTGTTTGAGCAAACTGGTCTTGATAGCCAGGCCAACACTGTGGATTCTGTCTTCATTTGTGGCTCTACTTTTCCAGAAGAAGGTGTATCCAGTAGTGGGTTTACTGAGTGATCCCTCTTCTGGTAAGCGTGTTTCGCTTAATGCTGCGATGTCGATGTTTTATCGCGCCAGTTCTTTACCGATTAGAGCTGTTTTTCTCTCAGGTCTTGGGGTGTTCTCTCTATCAAGTAATGTTCTGATGTTCCATGTTCCTAGTAGGAGTTTCTTTGTATTTTGTTTCCTTTGATTTCAACCGCTTAAAGGGATGACCCACCAGCCACGGTGTGCTGACCGGGTGTTTGTAGGGCAGACAATGTTTGGGACACCTTTTCTAGTCCCCTCCCTTGATTAGGGTGAGCAGTGCTGTCCTAGAGAGGGCTGCTCAGTCGCCCAGGATGCTGCCGAAAGTCTCTGCTGCCCTACAGAGCTGAGCGACCACTGGTCCTTGGGCTGCCTACGTGCAGGATCGTGACTACAACTGCCAGAGGTCACCTCCCACCTGTTGTGTCGCCATTCCCCCATTGCCTCAAATCTTGAAGAGGGTGGACGGGGTTACGATAGATGAGTGTGCACAAAGATACTTGTGCGTGAAAGATATTTAAGTGGAAAAGTCGATGCATAGAGATAGTCCCACTCTCTCGGCATTGGAAGCCTGGGTCCAGTGGCATGAAAAATTGTTACACCTGGAGACTTCCTCAGCTGCATTGGATGGCTGTGTTGTCCTTTGTGCTCCAACACGCCCTAAGCACTCCACAGTGCTTTACTGTGTCACCATCTCAGCCGTTGAACCTTCTTATTGGTTTCTTCCACCTGTTCCGCCGAAACAGTCTTCACATGCTGGGTAAGCAAAGCCCTGGTTCACCAGGGGTCTACGACCCGATGGCTACCCTCACAAGGTTTAGCCGGCCTGTCGAAGCCGTTGTCCGGGGTCTACTACAGTGGATATAAAAAGATGGTTCCTGCACAGGTGTTGGTCTTCTTGGGAGTGGATCTCTGATATAAAGGGAGAAACTTCTAGGACAAAAAGGGTACTTAATATTTGACTATCTACTAGTCCCTTCTAAAAAAGGATTATTAAGTACTTTAACATCTATTGTTCAGTCTGAAACCAGTAAGCCTGTGACTTCCCCTGGATGAGTTCTCAGGGGACAGGGGAAAACTTGGGGTTCCCCAAAACCCAGTTGACATTAGCTCAGGTAGATTATTGTTCCAGCTTTGCTTCTGTGTCAGCTCTTATAAGTCTTCTCTTCTTACTTTGTTTACTTTTGTTGACTTATGTCTTAATTGCACATAATTAAATTCATACCACAATTTGGCCATACAATTGGGTTAGTTCCACATTTTTGCTGTCAGAGGTGTGTGGAGTGAGAAGTTGGTGTGTTATTCTCAAATATATTAGCAATATTAATTATCTCCAAAATGTATATGCTTAGGACTCCAGAAAAAGCTAGGTAAAGCTGGTCTCTCAGAGATAGAACTTCATTAAGAACACAATGGTCTCTTAATTACTTTTGGCTTGAGTGAGACAGAAATGGCTTATGTCTTTGCTATATTACACAAGGTATTTTTGGTGTTTTGGGATGTCTTTTGAGTTTGTACTTTGTAAATGTTCAGAACTGTAGTCCAGTGATTATAGGAATAGATTTTATGGACCAGAGGCAGGGCTGGTGGCCTCTTCCCTGATCTATAACCCCCTTCCCCAGTTTAACCCTTGACTGCTTTGATTTGCATTCTGCCTCCCCCCCTTGCTGACTGTTCCTGTGCAATTTGCATTTTGGGGGGTACCTGCTGTGTAACTGAAAATCTGTTACCCTAAAAAAGAACTACATTTTCCAGGAGCCCACTGACTTCCTGTCATTACTCACTTCCTATAGACAGGGAATAAATATTCAGTGGGCAGTCCTGCTCACCCTCTTTTTGGCATGCAGCAAGGATGGTGGTGGTGGTGAGTAGGGTCTGAACTGGCTAATCAGCATGGGCACATCATCTTTATTTTGTATCCTCTTTATTCCTTGATTTCTAATGATCATTAATAAATCCCTTAAAATATAATATTTTTATTATTGAGACTAATTTTAATTTTTTCACTGCCCAGGAAACCAGATAGGATTAAGTCTCCCCTTGTCTATTTTTAGCTAAACAAATCAAGAACTTAAAGTACCCCTTCTTACCATTAAGTATGAGAATTTACGAGTAACTTACTAAAGTAAGCTCACATCTCCAAAGGTCACTGCCCCCACCTTGAGCAGTGCTAGACAAATTGAAAGACTGTGATTAGTTCCTTTAAGGTGGGGGAGCCACAGGAAATAACCTTGAGGAAACTGCTCTCTGGGTTGGTGAGCTGAATTGGAGGAGGAGACTCTTTCCCTGGATCCTGTATCTGTTTGTGGTGGTGAGTGGAGTGATTTCCTTCATTAATTCTTTGGTGAGGCGATCCTCTCTGCTCATTGGGTGCTTTGGTGGGACACTCCCTTCAGTGTGAATTCTAGTGATATTCTTGGCAGTCTTAGCCTCCTGTGCACTGAAGGTTCTGGCAGATTCTTGTCTCCTAGCTCTTCAGATTTCACTTTTGGATTTGCATTTGCAGTTTGGAGACATTAGGATTAAACTTAGGGTATTTGTAGCTAGGCAGTACTTTCTGTCTATTTATCTACATTTTCCCACTTTCACTCTTTCCACCTCTTTGTAAATAGAGCTGCTAAAAGTCATTTTGGCTTAAGCTGTAATATTTTTAAATCGGTGACCACCATATTACTTAAGAATTCTTGTATATGGCATAAAATCTAAATTTTAAATTCTTACACTTAGTTGTTGTAGTAAAGTCTATGCCAAACTTTCAACAGGAGAAAAACTTATGTAAAAGCATGCTGAGGATCATGACATGTTAGAGATATAACAGGTTTAAGTTATAAATAATCTTTTTTTTTGGTAAGATGCATTTGTTTAAAGGGGTTTGAGAAGTGATCTTTTTTACTTTTTGCTTTCTCATCTAAGTATATATTTTAAAAATTTCAGTCTGTAGAATTATAACTAGTATTTGGTGCTAAAGAACCAGTTTATAATGTCTAATGGCTCTGACAACATTGCATACCCCAAAGCTTAAGATTTCTAAAACCTGCCATTGGATATTAAATCTTATGGGACTATTCTGGATATCTGAGTCTGATTCCAGGAAAATTACAAAGATAGTGCTAACAAGCCACTAATCAATGCTGATGAGCACATGCTCAAGGATGTCCACAACCCCTGGAGGTATGCTGAATGTCAGTGTCAAAGTGGGGTAGCTATCTCAGGCGAGAATTAGAGAAGCAGCTGCTCAGCAATGTTCTGAGGTTGGCCTTTTCCGATTGAACATATAAGACATGAGACTGTAAGATATTCCTATTTTATTCTAATTCTGGCTTGCTATCCCTATGATGGAGCAGAAATCAGACATGGGGACCGTATTTCCCTTCTGTAAAAACTAAATTAAATGAACACTCTCTGGTTCTTAGTTTCCATAGAGTTTATTAATATTTACTTGAACTAGAGAGCAGAGAGATCAAGGGAGATGATCCCTATTCTAATCTCTCTAGCTAATCTAGTCCCCTGGCGCTCCATCTCATGGCTCTCAGTCAGCATCCTGCAATGCCACTGTCCCAGCGAACAGAGGGTGTTCTGCCTCAAACCCCCTCTTTTATCTTCTCCTTTACCCCTGTACCCATAACCTTTAGTTCCGGGTTGTATCCCTAGGTCTTGTTTGGTAAGACCCCACTTTTCTGTCACACTTCTGTCCCTTTTCTTTCTTCTTGGGCATAGCAACTTTCTTCAGTCCTTGCAGATGGTGGGTAACTGCACTATTGTTGCACATGCTTGTAGGATATAAGCTACTTCCACTAGACCTTGAATATTATCAGATACTTGTTTTGATTTTAATTTATTTATGCCTTTTTTCTTCTTGTTTTTGGAAGAAATGATCCATATATACTTAATGCATTCATAAATCAGTAGCCTTATAGCCTAGCCAGGCATCCATTACCAGGTCTATTGTTGGTATAAATGAATATTCAGTGTGTTGGGACATTCTTTTGTGTGCCCATCACATCAGTTAGGATCAGAGATTGTAGATAGGATCTTGTCCTCCTGAGGGGGTATTGTGAAGTTGTCCTAAAGGTCTATAGTCTTAAGATCTTTTAAAAAGCACTTTTAGGCAATGATATCACCAATTCTCTTGGCAGAAGACAAAATGTCACTGGACATCAGGGAACTGATACTGGAGAAAAGAACTGTGAATGTATTCAATATGTCACAGGGAAATCTTGATTGAACATAAGACATACAAGACATACATAAATGTAATGAATGTTGGAAGTTCATCAGTGAGAATAAAGTACTGAAAGGTCATCAGAGATTTCATACTGGAGAGAAACCCAATGAATGTGGCAAAGGCTTCACCCAGAGGGGCCATCTTATTAGACATCGGAGAACACATTCTGGAGTGAAACCCGTGGAATGTAATGAATGCCAGAAAGCTTCCAGTCAGAGAGGAAAGCTCATTTGTCATCAAAGAATTCATCCTGGAGGAAAACCTTTTGAGTGTAGTGAAGGTGGTAAAGGTTTTCAGACAGAGGAGATACCTCATTAGATATCAGAGAACCAATATTGGATGAAAACATTTTGAATGTAATAAGCTCCTTCCTCGAGAACAAGTCACCCCAAAGTAGATGTTCTTTGGTTGGGGAATGGCTAAATATATTGTGTTATCTGAATAATGAAATACTGCTGTGCTATACGAAATGATGAAAAATTTAAAGAAAAAGGAGATGTGAACTGATGCAGGGTGAAGAAAGGAGAACAAGGACTACAGTATATACAATGAGAATAACAGTATAAACCGAAAGTACCCACAAAATGCAGTATAATTGTAATGATCCAGCTTGACCCTGGGAATGTGTAAAGATTAAAATTCAACTGTTATGATTTAAATTTTGGGAAACTGAGGCAGGTAGAAATTAGTTTCTCTCTGTAAGGAGTATTTTTTTTAATAAAGTTTATTAAAGGTCAAGGGTTACAGAAAATACAAGCAAGAGAAGCACGTGCTAGGTGGGCCATGAGGCCCACCCAAATTTCACTCACATCATTAGACACGTCTTTGCCAGTGGAGAAAGGAAGAGAAGAGCGCTTTACAGTCAGGTTAAATACCCTATCTCGCTCTCGGCCCAGGCAAGGTTACAAGGCATTCTGGGAAGTGAGCAAGGACTCCTGGGGATTGAAGTCCTGGATTCAAGTTTCCATTTTTTACAAATGGGACATGAATCTTCCTCTGTTTGTTTCTTTCTTTATTTTTTTTTTCAGAAACAAAGAGCCTTGGGTTTCTTTTCTTTTTCTTTTTTTTTTCCAGAAATAAAGAGCCTTGGGATAGATAATAACCCTGCCTTTGCTGTCAGACTTCCTGGGTGTGCGGGTTAGTTTTGTTAAACTGCTTCCTATTCTCTGTGAGAATTTTTTATATACTGTATAATTTTTGTATCAGAGTCCTAGATTATAGAGGCTCAGAATCAGTTTCTGTATATCAAAGAGAATTCTTGAGCCACGTCTCAGATTTGACTTCATTTTGTCTATATATTTTTGCATTCTTTTTATTCTGAGGGACATGATCCTTTCACAGATTCTGGCCAACAGGAAATGTTCTATAATATTTTTCAGACCCATGTGACCTGTCTACTTGTGGAGATAAAGGTGGGGGGTAAATAGGCTAATGGACCACCTCCTAATTAGCTGATTGTCAATTAGAGATGTCTTGGGATGATCAAGGGAGGGCCTGAATAATGAGTTCCCAAAAATGTATAGAGGTACCTGGACCAGGAGTTTCTGTTGGTCTTATGATGGTTGAGAAAATCATCTGACCACAATTAGAATGTCTCAAACAGTTGTGAATTGTAGATTTACTCCACCCTGCTTAGTCTTTAGAATTCTAGCAACCAAGAATATATACATCCCTACTTAAGGATTGACTGTGAGGAGGATGGCCTATGACTGACATGTGCTAGCAAGTGACAAATCAGAAATAACTGACAGACCCCCATGGGCTGTACTAAATTAAGCTTAAGCTACCATTGGTACATGTGAGACACAGGAAGTGATGTAAATAATTTTATATATTTCACGCCACTCCCTATCTCTGGTCTCTCTCTTGGAGAGGTTGGAAGCTCCTGGTGGTGGTTTGGCGTTTGTGGCTTGGCGGTGAGGTTACTAGGAGAAGCTTTGTAGTGTGGTTTAGCTGAGGTATCTTCCCTGAGCACCTTGGTAAGTGGCTGCTGATTCCTCCTTTCCTTGACCTCCTAAAGCACTATCCTCCTAGAACTCCCCTCATCTTGGAGACCTCATGGCTGGAAGCTGAGCTAGATTTATATTTAATCTTCTGAGGAGGCCTCGTGGCTGAAGCCTCTGAACTTCCTTTGGCTTAGGTAAGGCTGGAGAAATCTTATACCCTTCCCCCTCTCTTTTCTTCTTAATTTCTTCCTACTATTATAATTAAACCACCATAAAAATCTCAAACTGACTTGACTATTTTATTGGGATTGAATTTAAATCCCTGGTGACCACTAAAATAATATATTCAGTCAACAACCCTAATTTTACCCTTAAAACAGTCAATTAATACATTATTTTAAAATGAAGAAAAATCAGTCTCAAGATAATTTTAATTACTATACCTTGTTACCTTAATTCTTTGTTTTGAGAGATGAAGTAGAAAGAGAGATGGGTAGAAAGATGGGTAGAAAGGGATGAAGATCATGTGAAAACATCAAAATTATTCTTAAAATAATTTAAAAAAACATGTTGTATGAGACTAAACTCCTCTCCTTTATTGATTATTCAAGTTGCTAACTTCCAATAGTGTCTATCTTTTCTCTATGCAGAGCTCTTTGCATATTGTTTCTCTCATTATTCTGTGAGGGCAGGACTGGTCCTTTTAATTAAACTTTTCTTAGTATCCCCATTGCTCAGCACAATGTCTAGCACATAGTAGGTACTTACAAAGTGATTCTTTATTGATGTACGAAGCTTAAGGGAATGTTGTCAGTATAGTTTAACTTAGAAGGAAAGTAGTTAATAAAACCCTTTTGTGGAAAAAATAGAGCAGTGTAGACTATACAGTCATACAATCAGGTTGGTTCAAAACTGGTTGAATCATTACCATGAGAGATTCATTAGAGACTCTATGTCTGAGTGAAAAATCTGCAAGGGAGTGCTCAGGCTCTTGGTCTGCTTGAATATTTTTATCAATGATTTCTGCAAAGACACAAAAGCTCTGCTTACCAAGTTTTCAGCTCCCCTATATCTATTTTGAAAAATATTTTGTTAGTGTCCTTTTATTTTTTCAGCCTCACTGTAACTAACCTTCATCTGCTCATCTCCCAAGTCTCTTCCCTTCACACCCAAAAGACTTTTCTTTTAATATCTATGTATAGTCGGGCTAAAGAGTTCAACACATTATACATTTCATTCTGTATCTCTATTCAAAATGTGGGAGAGAAAGTTCAGCCTCCTTCTTTGCCCTGAAGAGGAGAAAGAGACCAAACCCTCAAGATCCCCTTAAACATCTTCATCCATGCTCTTCTTTGTCAATTCCACAGTCTAGATCAGCTCCTTATGGGCTTTCTTTACCCATAAATCTGAGTGAGCTGCCATTCTCTGTCCAAGAAAGTCATGATATTGCTTTTTGGATTAAATGTCTTCTTGTAAATTTATTCAACTCTCGATCCTTTCCTTCATGCATAGCAGCACATAGTAGGCCTTTGACAGATGCTTATCAAATTAATAGGCTAGTTCAGAGATCAAGAGTACTGAAGGTTCTGGGCCAGATAATGATATATCCTAATAAGAAGCCTCCACACTCCCCACCCCTATCCGCACATATTCTACTCCCACATCAACACTTATGGAATTCTCAACTTTCTCCCTAAACATTGAGGCCAAGGCCATGGGATCACCTGTCCAGTTCTCTCTACCTGGCCAGGATGACCTAGAGTTGTTGTATCAACAGCAAGCGGTTCCAAGGTCTGCTTCTTCACTTTAGATGATTTTCTGGAACTCTGATTAAAGGTCTCAGGACAGAGACATTCTCCTGGACTGGAAGCATTTTCCTGTGGGACATTATCTACCACCTTCACTTTCTAGTATCAGAGATCTAGGAACTTAAAAGCAAGATAACTTCAACTGGGCCCTTCACTCTTGGGCTTAGATCTTGGTCTCACCAGAGAACTATATCTCTAGTATTACAAAATGGAGAGTAACTAGGATCCCTTCCTATAAAATCAGGAGCCAAACAAGGATGTCCAATGTCACCACTTCTGTTGGATCAACTCCAAGAAATGATGGCTTAATCAAAGACAAAACAGGAAACTGAGGGAAAGACTGTTGGGCAAAGAAGCAGTAAAAGTATTACTTTCTTAAAGAACCCCTGAGTCAACTAAAAATTAATTTAAATAAAACTTAAGCAAAGACGCCAGATAAATAATTCCACACAAATGATTCAAATTTTTATATATCAATAAAACCTAGCATGAAGAGAGAAAAATTTTGTTTAAAATTATTATAGAGGGGAAAGTTGGGTAGCTCAGTGGATTGAGAGCCAGGCCTAGAGATGGGAGGTCCTAGGTTCAAATCTGGCCTCAGACACTTCCCAGCTGTGTGACCCTGGGCAAGGCACTTAACCCCCATTGCCTAGACCTTACCACTCTTCTGCCTTGGAACCAATACATAGTATTGATTCCAAGATGGAAGGTAAGGGTTTAAATGTAAAAAATACTTGAGAATCTACCTACAAGACACACAAAACAATTTTATAAAGAAAACTACAAACCACTACTTATAGAAATATGCACCTAAAAATTGGGAAAATTGTGATCTCTAATGTGTATGATGAGTTAAGGTGATAAAAATAATCCCACCTAAATCAATTTAATGATTTAATGCCATACTAATGAAACTATCAAAGAATTCCTTTATAGAACTAAAAATAATAAGAAAAATCATTCTGTGGCCAAAAAGGACAAGAATCCCAAGGAAATAATGAAAAAAGCAGGAAAGAAGTTTAGCAGGATTAGATTACAAAGTAGTAATTCTCAAAACAATTTGGCACTGGTTAAAAAGCTCTCTTAGAGTTGTAGTAGGGTAGAAGAAAAGGATAAAAAAAAACAGTGGAACAGATGATGTATGCATATAAAGAACTTTTTACCTAGTTTTGATAAATTCCAAGAACCCAACTACTAGGATAAGACATTATTTGATTAAAAAATTTTTTGAGAAAATCAGAAAGCAGAATGGAAAAAATTAGATTTAGATGGACTTCTCATACTATCTATCAAGAAAATCATCAAATGGATATAAGACTTAGATATAAAAAGTCATATCATAAGCAAGTTACAGAAACTTAGGGAAAATTATCTCTCAGAGCTATAGATAGAAGAAAAGTTTAAAAGTAAACAGGAGATAGAAAGGATCACAGAAGATTAAAAAAATGTTTTAATACAGATATCATTTGAAAACAAACTCCAAAGGGCACTAAAAGACTCTCTGCCCTTTGAGCCAGCCATAGCACTGCTGGGTTTGTACCCCAAAGAAATAATAAGGAAAATAGACTTGTACAAGAATATTCATAGCTGCGTAATTTGTGGGGGCAAAAAATTGGAAAATGAGGGGATGCCCTTCAATTGGAGAATGGCTGAACAAATTGTGGTATATGATGGTGATGGAATACTATTGTGCTCAAAGGAATAATAAACTGGAGGAATTCCATGTGAACTGGAACTACCTCCAGGAATTGATGCAGAGCGAAAGGAGCAGAACCAGGAGAACATTATACATAGAGATGGATACACTGTGGTAAAATCAAATGTAATGGACTTCTCTACTAGCAGCAATGCAATGATCCAGAACTATTCGGAGGGACATATGAGAAAGAACACTATCCACATCCAGAGAAAGAACTGTGGGAAAAGAAACACAGAAGAAAAACAGCTGCTTGATCACATGGGTCGATGGGGCTATGACTGGGAAAGTAGACTCTAAAAGATCATCCTAGTGCAAATATTAATAATAAGTGAATTGAAGGAGGTAGTGCTTAGAGGCAAAACATTTGTAAACAAGGAAAGGCTGAAAGGAGAGAGAAAAAAGGATAAACAAGTGAAAATAAGATGGAGGAAAACAAACAATAATCATAACTGTGAGTGTGAACAAGATGAACTCACTCATTAAATGGAAAACGATAGCAGAGTATATTAAAAACCAGAATCACATAATGTGCTGTCTGCAAGAGACAAAGAAGAAAATTACAACTTGACAAAAGTTACCATAGACAATAAAGATCAATACTAAACAGATTCTTCAAATAGCATAGCATCCAAATTCCTAAAAAATTTGAATGAGTTATAGGAAAAAATAGAAAGTTAATCTATACTAGTGGGGGACCTCATTTCTCCCTTTCAGAAGTAGATAAATGCAATCAAAAATTAAACAAGAAAAATGTTAAGGAAGTAAATAGAATTTTAGGAATGATAGACCTATAAAGAAAACTGAATGGGTATAGAAAGGAATATACCCTTTTGTCAGTAATACATGGTACTTTCAAAAAAATTCACTGCATAATAGGACATAAAAACCTTACAGCTAAATGCAAAAAAGTAATAATAATAAATGTATCTTTTTAGATCATAAGGCAATAAAATTATAAGGGACCATGAAAAGATGAATTTAAAATTAATTAGAAAGGTTATATCGAATTCTAATGAATGGATAGGACAAAGAATAAATTAAAGAAACAAAAATAATTTCATTTAAAGGAATGACAATGAGACAACATCAAAATTTATTAGAAAGAGCCAAAGTGGTACTTAAAGGAAAATTTATAACTCTAAATGTTTCTATCAATAAAATAGAGAAAAAGTAAATCAATGAATTAGGCATGCAACTAAAAAAACCTAGAAAAAGAACAAATTAAAAATCCCCAATTAAAGACAAAATTGGGAATTCTGAAATTTAAAGGAGAAATCAATAAAATTAAAGAAAACTATCTAACTAATCAATAAGAGTAGAAGTCAGTTTTTGAAGAAAAAAAACCCAGATCATTTGTTAATTTGATTTAAAAAAGAAAAGAAAACCAAATTACCTGTATCAAAAATGAAAATGGTATATGTATGATCAATGAAGAGGAAATTAAAGTGACCATTAGAATTTATTAAATTAAAACATTTGTTATTTTGCATAATTATATGCTAATAAATCTGACAATCTAAGCCAAATAGATGAATATTTACAAATATATAAATGGCCCAGATTAACAGAAGAGGAAAAATACTTAAATAATCTCATCTCAGAAAAAGAAACTGAATAAGACATTAATGAATGAATTCCCTAAGAAAAAAAATCACCAGAGCCAGATGGATTCACAATTGCATTCTACCAAAAAAATTGAAGAACAGTTAATTCCAGTGCTATATAAATTATTTGAAAAAATGGGTGAAGAAAGAGTCCTACCAAATTCTTATTATGATACAAATATGGTGCTGATACCTAGTCCAGGAAAAGCAAATACAGAGAAAGAAAACTATAGACCAATTTCCTTAAATATATGATGTAAAAATTTTAAACAAAACACTAGCAAAGAGAATACAGCAATATATCACAAGGATCATACACTATGACAAGGTAGAATTTATACCAGGAACTCAGGGTTGGTTCAATATTAGGAAAACTATCAAGCATACCTGACTATATAAAGAACAAAACCAATAGAAATCATATGATTAATCATCTCAATGCCAAAACGCTTTTGACAAAATATAAAAGTCATTCCTTTTAAAAACACTAGAACATAGGATCCAATGGAGTTTTTCTTCAAATGATCAATAGTATCTATCTAAAACTATCAGGAAGCATTATCTGTAATGGGGATAAGTTAGAAGTCTTCTCAATAAGAACAGGAGTGAAGCAAGGATGGTATGATGGTACAATGGATTTGTAGATGGTATGATGGCATACTGGGAAAATCTTAGAGAATAGACTAAAAAACTAGTAGAAATAATTAACAACTTTAGCAAAGTTACAGGAAACAAAATAAACCCACGTGGATCATCAAAATTTCTATAAAAACAAAGTTCAGGGGGCAGCTGGGGAGTTCTGTGGATTGAGAGCCAGAGATGGGAGGTCCTGGGTTCAAATCTGGACTCAGACACTTCCCAGCTGTGTAACCCTGGGCAAGGCACTTAACCCCCATTGCCTAGCCCTTACTGCTCTTCTGCCTTGGAGCCAATACACAGTATTGACTCCAAGACAGAAGGTAAGTGTTTAAAAAAAACTTAAAAAAAAACACACACACACACCACAAAGTTTAGCAGCAAAATATAAGAAAGAAAAATTCCATTTAAATATTATAATATAAATATAAATATAAAATACCTGGGAGTCTAGCTTGCTAAGAAAAACTCAGGAACCATATGAATACAATTACAAAACAGTTTTCACACATGTCAGATCTAAACAAATTTAATTGCTCATGGCCAAGCTAATAAAATAAAGCCAAATCAATATTATAAAAATGACAATTCTACCTGAACTAATTTACTTGTTCAGGGACATAAGAATTAACTAGCAAAAAATTATCATATAAAACTAGGTCAAATGATTTTTAAAATTCATCTGAAAAAACAAAAGGTCAAGAATATCAAGGGAATTAATGGAAAAAAGAGAGAAGGAAAGTGACCCAGCCATACCAGATTGTACTATAAAGCACTAATCATCAAAACAATATTGTAGTGGCTAAGAAATAGAATGAGGATCAATGGAATAGATAAGGCTATACAATACACTACAGTAAATAATCATAGTAATTTAGTAGTAGTCTCTCAGTGACCGAGAATGACAATTGTCTTTGTGCATTATCATCTACGGTGTACCCTCATGTGGCTTTGAAGTCCAAAGACTGAGGCGCAGAGTTTGTGGCACATGGGGCATGGAACACCAGTTGTTATGGGAGGTGTGGTTGTGGCCTGGTGTCGGCGTTCACGCGCAGCGGCAAGACATCGAAGTCGCTCATCTTCAAAGGTGGTGGCGGCATGGTGAATGTGGGTTCGCCAGCTGTTTCTGACAGAGGCAGCAAGTTCTAGTTGCTTTGGTGTAATGCCAGCCCATTTCAAGTTTGACTTTAGCTGATCCTTGAATCTTTTCTTTGGTCGGCCTTGTTTCCTGAGTCCAGCTGACCGTTCACCATAGAATACCTGTCTTGGTATTCGCTGTGGTTCTATGCGGATGACGTGTCCAGACCATCATAGCTAGGTTTTGAGGACCATTACTTTGATGCTGGTGGAGTTGGCTCTGTCGAGGACTTCCTGATTGGTGATTCAGTCCTGCCATCAGATCCTCATGATTGACCGGAGAGAGCGTTGGTGGAATTGCTCCAGCTGTTTCATGTGCTTCCAGTACAGTGTCCATGTCTCGCAACCATACAGGAGCGAGCTGAGGACCACTGCGTTATACACTTTGAGCTTCGTCGCAGTGCTTACACTGCTGTGTTGGAGGACTTTGGAGCGCAGCTGCCTGAGTGCCTGGCTGGCCTTTTGGATCCTGGCATTAATCTCATGGTCTAGGGACCCGTCATTGGTGATGGTGCTGCCCAGGTACTTGAAGTGTTGACGTTAGAAAGCTGCATGCCGTTGATTGTAATGCACGGTTGGTTCGTTGGCCTCCCTGGGGCAGGTTGGAACAGCACCTCTGTTTTGCTGAGGCTGATAGTCAGGCCAAACAGTTTTGTTGCAGTGGAGAACCTGTCCACTATGGTTTGGAGATGATTTTCTTGGTGGGCCATGAGAGCATAGTCATCTGCGAAGAGAGCTTCCAGGATGAGTCTCTCTGTTGTCTTTGTTTTTGCAGTCAGGAGGTGAAGGTCGATTAGTGAGCCATCCAGTCGGTATTTGATGTAGATGCCCAGATTTAGATCCATCACAGCATTATCATAATACTTGGGTGAAAAATAGGTTGAACAGTACCGGAGTGAGGACACAGCCTTGTTTCATGCCATTGGAGATGTTGAAATAATCGGACGTCTCTCCACCAGATAAGACATATCGACATGAAAGAGCTGTATCAGTTTGACGAATTTTGTTGGGCAGCTGAGCTTGCTGAGGATCACCCACAATGCGTCCCTGTTTACTGTGTCGAACGCCTTTGTCAGGTCTATGAAGACAATGTAGAGACTCAGGTTCTGCTCAAGGCATTTTTCCTGCATTTGCCTCAACATGAAGACCATGTCGATGGTGCTACGATCTGGTCAGAAGCCACATTGTGATTCAGGCAGGTTCTGCTCTGAAACAGATGACAGGAGTCTGTTGAGTATAACACAGGCGAGGATCTTTCCAGCAATGGAGAGTAGTGAGATGCCTCTGTAGTTGTCACAGACTGCTCGTGCGCCTTTGTTCTTGTATAGGGCTATGATGGAGACATCTCTGAGCTCTGGGGGCATGTCTTCCTCTTCTTATATGCTGGTCAGCACTATGTGGAATGCCTGGAGCGCCTTTCCATTTAAGGCCTTGTACACCTCGGTTGGGATCCCGTCTTTACCGGGTGCCTTGCCTGCACTCATTTGTTTAATGGTTGGACTTCCTCTGTTGAAGGAGGGATGTCAAGTTGTTCAATGGTGCAGTTTTGGGGGATCTGGTCAAGGGCGCTTTGGTCGACTGAAGAGGGTCGGTTGAGAAGCTGACTGAAGTGTTCTTTCCATCTGTTGCTGATGCCTTTTTTATCTTTTATGAGAGTGTCACCGTCAGAGGATAGCAAGGGAGTGGTGGTGGGTTTTAATGGCCCATAGACAGTCTTGAGGGCACTGAAAAATTGTTTGTAGTTTTTTGTATCAGCAAAGCGCTGAATCTGTTCATTAATAGACTGATACGGAAACATCTCAGAATTATTTTAATAGGATACAAATATAAAAAATATTACAATTTTAATCTGTATTTGTGGACAAATTAAACTATAGAGATAACATTCTCTTAAAGGAGGAATTTGATAACTAAGGAAAAGGTATAATATAAGTTTTCTAATTAAATGGAAGAGTAAATTTTTAGAAGGCAAGAGGATTATATATTTTTTTCTTCTAAAAACTATACACAGAGTGGGTAGCTGGGTAACTCAGTAGATTGAGAGCCAGACCTAGAGATAGGAGGTCCTAGGTTCAAATCTGTCCTCAGACACTTCCCAGCTGTGTGACCCAGGGCAAGTTACTTGACCCCCATTGCCTAGCCCTTACCACTCTTCTGCCTTGGGACCACTATACAGTATTGGTTCCAAGACAGAAGGGAAGGGTTTTAAAAATAAAAATAAATAAATAAAAATTATACACAGAGCAGCTAAGTGGCTCAGTGGATAGAGAACCAGGCCTGGGGATGGAAGGTCTTGGGTTAAAAATCTGGTCACAAACACTTCCTAGCTATTTGATCCTATGCAAGTCACTTTGCTTAGCCATTATTGTCCTCCTACTTTAGAATCAAATTGACTCCAAGTCAGAAGTTAAGGTGCTTTAAAAAAAACAAAAACATAACTATATGGGGCAGTTGGGGGGCTCAGTAGATTGAGAGCCAGGCCTAGAGACAGGAGGTCCTAGGTTCAAATCTGGCCTCAGATGCTTCCTAGTTGTGTGAACCTGGGCAAGTCATTTAACCCGTTGCCTAGCCCTTACCACACTTCCTTTGGAACCAATACACAGTATTATAAGACAGAAGGTAAAGGTTTATTTAAAAAAAACAAACACAATTATATGCATATATTTATATAATTGGCTTCCAAAATACTAAGGAAATTAAGGATTTGAGTATTTTTTAGTAATCAGTTCTCAAAACTAGGTTAGTAAAACTGCATTAATAATTGTAAAGAAAATAACGTTATTTTTTCCATTTTAAAACATAGAAGAGTTAATTTTATAAGTTGACATGTTAATTTGTTTTAAGTCTTACTTTCTATCTTAGTAACAATTCTAAGACAGAAGGTCAAGAGTTAGGCAAAAGGGGTTAAGTGATTTGCCCAGGGTCACAAACAGATCTAGGAAGTGTCTGAGTCTAGATTTGAATCCAGGTCCTCCTGTTTCTAGGTATTCTATTTTCTATGATGCTCCCTACTTATGAATTTTTGAAAGATTCTTGTATTGGGTATAAGATTTAGGTAAAGATAGAAATAGCAAGTAGCCGATAAAAACAGAAATTTCTTGAAATTTTAGATTTGGAGAACCAAATTTAAGAAATTATACTAAATTGAATGAACTATTGTTAATAGGCAGATTTGGGCAGATTTGAACCTACGAAGCTGTTCAATTGATTTGGAACCAGAGAAGCAGAATCCTTCATTGTTGTCCTAATAAAGAAGTCTATTCCAGAACGCACAAGAGAAGATATGCATGGACCAGAAAACTATTAGGACACAAGGAAATTTGACATTAGTTAATACTGATGATTATTGCATTGCTTTGGTCATTTGTTTCATGGTGTACATGTCTGTGTTTAAGTTCTTGGTTACCTTGGTGATATGTAAATCTCCCTTCTCAAAATTAGTCCAGCGTGAGTCCTCTAAGTAGTTTGATTTGTAACCTGACTTACATAATTCTGATTATGAATATATGGAAAATATCATAGATTTGGCTTACAGATGTGACCCATGGCAAGGGTTGGGGTACTCCAAATCCAAAGGGGGACACTCCTGAGGGAATTAATTCTGAGAGGATTAGGGCAGTAAATGGTTAATTTTGAGAATTAAGTAAACCACACTGACTCCATCTTGTGACTCAATTCTGTGGCTAGCTCAGTTTTCTTTCTATTCAGTTACAGGCTTAGTCCAAATTCTGCCTTGTGAAAAAAGCTAATTCATTTGTGGGAATTGGGAGAAAACCTTATTGCAATGTTTGAACCTAGCCCTGTATGGCTGGAAAATTGGACCATCTGTACCTGCTGTTTAGAGACCCTTAACCAAGGACGGAGGTTATGTTGACCAGAAACATAATTCCCAAGACTAACTAAAGGAGTTTTCTCCTAATTGTACATCTCAAGCAATCCATATGTCTTATCTAAAAACTGGCCCCATATGATCAGTCAATTATTGATTCCATGTTCCTTTAATTGTCTACAGATACTACTCGGGGAGTTACGGAACACTTCTTTCTCTGGGGAATTTGAAGGAATTGTGCCTGTTCACGCTCTTCCTCCCAACTAGGGAAGTCCCTAATATTTTATCCAATTACAAACCAGATTGCTTAATATTGTTTCCTGTTAACGAGTTGGTCATCTTTGATTGTTTTTTAATGTATAAGTCTACTCTCCCCCATTTAGAGTCCAGCCCTAAATTGAGGAAGTGGCTTGATCCCAATGTTAGCCAAATGGCACTCATCACTTAATAAATCAAACCTGTTTCCTCAGTCATTTTGTCTTCAACTCTTACCTACCTCACACCCGAATTAATACAAAAGGTGGGTCTGCCTGCCTCCAATCATCTTCCATTCAGCCACCTAAATGGTTTTTCTCAAGTCAGTCTGATCATGTAACCCCAACCCCCAATACACTCCAACAGATCAAAGATGGCTCCAAAGATCCAAAGTAAAATCCTGTTTGAGCTTCAAAGCCTTTCCTTACCTGCCCCTCTCCTTTCCAGTCTTCCTCCAGCCTCCTCTCCCACCACTCTTTGATCCAGTGACCCTGGCCTCCCGGCCCGACCATGGACAAGTCTACACCTCCAGTCTCTGAGCTTTGACTCCGGCTGTGCCCCAGGCTGGCAGGCGCTCCATCCTGTGCTCACTTCAGCAAGTCCCAACAACGTCTCACCTCCCCTTGTAGCGGCATCCGTCTCAAAGAGAAGTGGATCCCCGCAGGCTGCTGCCCCAGCTAGCCCCAACCCCGCCTCATTTCCCACTGGCTCTGCAGATGGCCTTGCTGGACCCTTTTGCTCCACAATGGCAGCTCCTCGAGGGCGGTACCTGTCCTTGGCCTCTTTCTACGTCCTCTGCATTTGGCAGTGTCTGGCACACAATGGGTGCTTCACCCACATTTAACTGTGGATAAGGAACAGTCAGGGCAGGAATGGGCAGGGTCAGCTGTCTGGAGGACTAAAGGCAAGAGTTGGGGGGAGGGCACAGAATGGAGAGGGACAGGGTGGAGGGGCAGAGAGGGAGGAGGCGGCACAGGGTCACCCCAGGGGGAGCTGGCAACGTGGACTCCAGGGGCTGCGGGAGGGATCAACAGGAAAAGTTGGAGGGGAATCCTTGGCCAAACTCTCTAGGACAGGCCTCCCCGCGTGTGAGCCCAGGTACCCCGCTGAGGGCGCACACCGAAGTGCAAAGACATACACACAAACAGATAGACACAGAAAATAGTTCTCGCACTCTCCGGAGAAATAACTCCAGGCACACTTCAAACCGGGATCTGCACTCTTGGGGGAGGGAGTGGGCGGGGAAACGCGCGCCTGCGCACTGACTCGCCCCTAGGCACCGGAGGAAAGAGGTCGGCCTCTGCGCGTGCGCACTCCTGCCCTTGGTCCCTCCCTCCTTCACTCACGCACGGGTTTAGCCCCTGGAGCCGCACCCGTGCCCTGACTGGGAATCTGGCCTCCTAGAAGGTACGAGGCTTCATCCCTCTGACATCCGGAAGGACGAGTCCCATAATGGGAGTTTACGTCATTCTGCACCTGATGGGAGGGGCTCCCGATGCATTCTGGGAAATGAAGTTCAGAGACAGACGGCCCTTCCTGGACCAAACTGCGCACGCGCCTTCCGGGATGACATTCACCCAGATGATCCTCTCCCAAGTGGAGCTCCTGCGCCTGCGTACTAGGAAGGAGTCAACCTGTCTTTCAGCCGCCTCTTCCCCTAGAACCCCCCAGGAATCCGCCTGATGTGGGGCCCCAAGAGCTGAGAATGAAGAGGACGGTATGCAGGGAGGAAGACCCGACAGACAAACCCTAGAAGCAGCTTGCAGCCGAGGTCCTGAGGAGTGAAAGGGGCTCAAAAGGAGTGGAAGTTCAAGAAGACCATTCAGAGGAGACCGAGGGGCATCTTCGTGCATACTTCCGTAGCTTGGGGAGCTCATCATCGTCCCCTTTCCTGGAGTGCACTACTACTCGGCGATGCTCCATCCTTGAGGATACTGCCTCAGCTCCCCAGTTCCCCCAAGTGAAACTCTCCCGTCCATAGGAGGCTGCCAACAGGAGGTATGGTGGATAGGCTTAAACCACCCTACTTTGGATACTACAGTTGAGGAGGAGGCAGGAGAGAAAGTAACTGTCTAGGAGTCTGAAGGCAGCCTCGCTGTTACGAATCTGGAGCCTCTTTCCCTTGTTTGGAGGAATTTCCCATCATCCCTTCCTGGAGGAGCTTCTTTTAAAGGACTCATTGACAAGAGGTGGGAATGAGGCTGACACCTTCCAAGTTCCCTTGGCTGGATTCCATTTGGTTGACCTTGCCATTTCAGTGGGATATGACTCAATTCCCATGACAAGCTCTTTTCAAAAGGCTTTGACCAATCAGTTTCAGTCTTCTCAGTCCTCAGTTTCCACATTTGTAAACAATGGGAGGGATTATAAAGTTTCTCCCAGATTCTGACCTCTGCCTTTGGGTTTATTAAAGCCACAAAAGCTAAGATGATGCCCTGTTTGTGATATCTGAGTGGGTAGGGGCAAACCAAACCTGTCCCCCTTAAATTTAGGGCTTTATGGAACCAATACCATTTTTATAGATGAAGAAACAGGCAAAGAGAGACTGAGTTACCTGCCCGGAATTACACCATCACAAATTTTTCTGAGGCAGAATTCAAACTAGGATCTTCCTGTCTCTAGCCTCCATGTGAGGCATTGGGGCAAAGTGGATAGAGCCCCCAGCCTAGAGTCAGGAAGATCAGACACTTCCTAGCTGTGTGATCCTGGGCAAGTCACTTAATCTGTTATCTTCAGATTTTCAACTGAAAAGTAGGGGTAATTGTATCTATCTCCCACAGGTAACTTTTGGAAATACAAATAAAACCAAAGTATCCCTGTCTTTGTGGGTTTATACATATATTCTAAAGGAAGAAGACAACCCATAAAAGGTGAAAGAAAGTACCCGAGTCAAGGCATGATGGAGAAGGTCTAGAACAGAACTTGGAGAATGGGGACACATCTGGCCTGAGGTAGTAGTTCTGGGAGGAACCATTAATCAGAAGAAGGGGCCACATAGGCAGTATATTTCCAGTGTGAGAAGTCCAAGAGTACATTGAACTTTCAGGGTAAAGACTGACCTGGTAGAGAAAGTCTAGAATAAGTAGAGCCTAGAGAGAAATAATGGCAACCCTGATTCCACAGTGAAATTGTGTTCCGAATTTAAAGGAAGGGTATCCTGTGGGACTGTTTTTTATTGGCAAAGAAAACATCACAAGAAAGGGTGAAATTTCTTCTACTGGTTATGAATATTCTGTCTGAGGCAAAAGGGTATAATTTACATCCTCTCCAAATAATGTCTTGGGCCCTCCTGTAAGCCCTGTATTGGCCCAATCCTACATCCAGACAACTTATCTCTGTCCTCTCTTCAGGGGGGGTTTCCCAGTGCCCTGGAGGCCATGACCAAACCTGATCACCCTCAGGTCCTGCCTGACCAGTTCTTCCTCCAACTGCCAGCACCAGCCTCTTGTCCAGATTCCCCTAGGCCATACCTTCTCACCTGATCCATTTTGCTGTGGGGTAGGCCTCCTCATCAGCACAGGGCCAAAAGTCTTACCACTAGGTGGAACTCAAGGAAGGCTCTAATCACCTGATTTTTTTCAATGAACCTCTGTCCAGGAACTCTTATTCTGTTAGATTCATTCCTCAAAGCAAACTTTCCTTCTCCTCCTCCTCTCTGTCAATATACAAACTCCAATCCCCTTGCTCTCTTGCTTGCTCTGTTGTTCCCATTAATACCTTCTTCTCCCTATCCGTTACAGACCTACCTATTTCCATTACGCTCTCTAGAATGCCTGTCAAAATAAGTGAACTTTTAGTTTTGAAACTGTTCCTTTTCCCATCTTCTTAAACCCTCTAAAATTTGTACTCCTGGTTTATACTGCCTAAAACTTGCCTAACCTTTCCTGTACTGGTTGCAGTTTCACCCATTATTTTGTCAAGGTGAAAGGATTAAAATGCTTCTTGCTCCCTAATTACTTCCAGACTCTTCTACTATGAACATTCTGGAACTTATCCTTTTAGGTTCATTCAGTCCAAATTTGTCACCCAACAAGATTTTGGTATCTATTATCTACTGACCAAAAGGACATTCACTTTCTGTCATTATTAGTTCAGTTCCTGCCTTACAGTCTTTCTCTTTACTCCAAATCCTATCTTTATACCAGGTCACTACAACATAGAAAGATGGATGGATGGATGGATGGAGGGAGGGATGGATATATTGTCTCAAATAGACTCAATCTACTCAGTTTCTATAGCCTACTCTTCCAGTTTGCACAATGATGGTCATATCCTTGATCTTACCATTACCCATAAGTACAGACTCCCATATTCATGAACTCTGAAATTCCTGTGTAATTCTATTTTTCCTTCTGTTTAACTGGTGTCTGCTTTATAGTAGGTGCTTACTAAATACTGGTTAACTGACTTTATAACTCCTAACCCTTTTCTTCATGCTCATTGTGATTTCCATTCTCTACACCTCTAATTTATTTCCCAAGCTGACACCTTTGCTAGATAGGTTCTCTTCCCTTTCCTTTCTTAAACCTAGGGAGATTTAGTTCAACTCTACATTATATACTTTAATCATTTGCCCCTCTACCTTCCCATCCTTGATCACACCTTGTCAAGCCCCAACCTTGTATTAATCCCATCATAAATCAACTTCATTCACTCCATGTGCTGCTGTAAAAAGGTAGAGAAAATGATGAAATGATAGCTAGGAACACTACAAACCTGCTGCATAATCTCCCCAGAACCCCTAACTGCAGAGCCAGTTCTTCTACTTCTCTACTGCCTCACTCACTATATCATAGAGTGGCTAGGTGGTGCAGTGGGCCAGGGCCTGGAGTCAAAGAAGACCTGAGTTCAAACCTGGCATCATATACTTCCTGCCTATGTGACCCTGTATAAGTCACTTAAACCTGTTTGCCTCAGTTTCCTCATCTATAAAATGAGTTCAAGAAGGAAATGGCAAATCCCTCTGGTGTCTCTGCCAGGAAACCCTTCAACTGGGTCAGGATTGAACATGTAATTAAATAGATCAGGAGCCCCAAGAACAGAGTTTGAGCTCAGTTCTGTCCAGCCTCAGCTTCCTTCTCTGCTCCACAGCTTAGCTGGATTGAACAGTGCTCAGCCCTGGAATTGAAGCTGTCCAGCTCCCTTGGGAAAGACATGGATCTGTCAGCGGTCGCCCGGCCCCCCACCGCTGACTCCAGGGCTCCCGGGAATAACGGCCATTGGGCCTCGAGGAGCTGCCATCACCACGCGTCCCTTCGAAGACGCCTTCTCTTTTGGGCTGAGAGAGGAGATACGCAGAGCCTTCTGGTAGCTGTAGTCTGGCTCTGTAACTGGACTCCATTTCCCAGCATGCTTCTGCTCTCCCACCACCACCATCAACAACGCCCAGGCGGAGTTGGGGTAGGAGTGCGCAGTCGCAGTTTCTCCTCCCATCTCTGGCACGCTGGGCTCCGGCACCGGATCCTGAGGGGTCCATGTGTGAGTTTGCGCGCGCTGTGCCCATTTGTGTGCACCTGCGTGCGAGTATGGGCAGCGCATGTGCACGTGAGCGGCTGGTATTGGGGAGGAGTCAGTACTTGGGTGGGCTTGTCTGTCGAGTGCTGAGGAGCGGTGGGAAAGTTCCCAGGTGGATTGGGGCGTGGCAAAGCGGGCGCGGGTCGGGATGACTGATTAATCTTGGACCGATAAGTATGGAAACCGGAGTGGGTGCCCACGTGTGACCGTGTTCTCAGGGGACCCCAGACCCGGGTTCTGGCAGAAAGGTCCCCTGGAAAGTCACTGAGCGGTGGGGCTTCTAGAAGGCGAAGATGGCCAGGAGACCAGACCCAAGTGGTGAGGCCAGCCCCCGGCTTCAGGTGGTGTGGGGCTTCGGTCCGCAGTGAGCAGACACCCGAGGAGGAGGGGACTATGGACCGCTTGGCCGCGAAACTTGGGGAGAGAGGTGAGGAGGACACGACTCGGGGAAGGTGTGGGCCTCCTGCGCCCTGGGGTATGGACGGGCCAGAAGAGAGAGGGGGCAGCGGAAGCCCAGCTCCCGGCCTCCCCCGCTTCTCTTTACTGATTTCTCTCACCTGGGCCTCCCAGCCTAGTCTCTCCTGGTGCCATTAATTAAACACTGAAGGGGCAGCCAGGTGGGCTTAAATTCAGCTTCAGACGCGTCCTAGCGGTGTGACCCTGTCCTTGGCACTCAACCCGTTACCAGTTCTGCCTCGGAACCCATGCGCAGCATTGAGGTTAAAACGGAAGGGAAAGTTTAAAAAAATCCAACACACTGCTCAGTGCCTGCTGGGAGGTGGGCTCGGGCAGGGGTTGCTGTTTGGGGTGGGCTCCCCACCACTTCTTTGTCTTGGTCCAGCTCGCCCATCCACAGCTGCCTCGGCCGCCGCTCCCCCTGGAGACAGCAGAATCGTGGACCTGGAGGCCAGGACTGCGGTGAGTTCTGGGGCCCGCTTGTGCCCATCTGTTGGCAGAGGAGCCTTTCCTTAGGGGAACGTCCCTATGCCTCATTCATTTCTCCTCCAGAGCCCTCCGACCATCTGGTCACTGATAAAGAGAATACAATTCCCCGAGCTGAAAAGGCTACAAAGACAAATGCATCTCCCACAAGGGAGCTAAAAAGTGGGACCAGATGGCCTCCTGGGCCCTTATAAAGCAGTTCACAGGTTGCTGCTATGTACCAGGCACTGGGATACACAGATAAAATGAAACTGCTCTGAACAAAGACCTTTGTCAAGAAGAGGGATCAGCAACCAATCAACAAACACATTAAAAACCTACTATGTGCCAGGCATAGTGCATAGAAGGGCGATAGGCAAGAGAACATAAAATAGAGGGAGAAGCAGAGGAAGAGCCGGCTGAGTAGGAAAGCAGAAAAGGAGGTAGGAGAAAGGAATTGGAAATAAGAGCCCAAAGGTGTCCTTTCTCTCTGCCTCATCACTCTGCCATTCTGCAGTCCTGTGGTCAGTCTACTGGGGCACTTTTTAGGAAGGGGATTGATAAGGAGGAGAGCAGCCATTGGGGGCCAGCCTGGAGGGTGGATTAGTTACATTTAGGTTGGAGAAGATAAGGTTTAGGAGGATCCTGGGAGCTTTGTCCATGTGTCCAATGGAGGGAGAGTTGGCTTGTTTTGCTTGACCTCGGAGGTAGGAACTAGAAACAATATGCAGAAGTCATGAGAAAAAAATAAATGTTTCAGATAAAGTAAAACTTTCTGACTTCTTAATCTGCCAAAAAGTGGCACAAATGCTTTGAGGAGATAGTGGGTTTCTTTGAAGGAATTTTTAAAAAATAGGATTTAAGGTGTTTTTTAAATTAGATATATGGGGAATATATTCAATTATTTAAGTACATTCTCCCCCATATTTCTTTTCCCCTTTATCAGAGGAGTAACCAGTAATTAAAAAAAAAAGAAAGTAGAGAAGAAAAAAATTCTCAAAAACCCAAAATTATACTTGCTGTTTTGTACCCATGGACTTCCCCGTCACCAGTACCACACAGGTCGTACAAGATTTATTAGTCTTATAGCTTCTAGAATTACAGAGTTTCCTGGAGAATTGTCACAGACAACCTTCCTCCAGGGCTTGTCTTCTATCTGTTATATCAGGCTACTTTTCAACCAGCTAGGATTGTGGGTGGTGCAGTGTTTAGAGTGCTGGACCTTGAGTCAGAAAGACTCATCTTCCTGAGTTCAAATCCAGTCTCAGACACTTCCTTGCTCTATGACCCTGGGCAAGCCACTTAACCCTGTTTGCTTCAGTTTCTTCATCTGTCAAGTAGGTCTATCTATACCTCCTTTTTGCTTCTAGCTTTGATTCTTATTCTGAGGCAGGATGAGGGATTTCTCTAAGCAGATGCACTCATGGAATGACCCTGGCTATTGTATTTATATTATAGAATATTTTCCTTTTCACATTAGAGTTTTCAGTGCAATCCGTTCCTACTATCTAAACCATATAAACCTTTTCATTACCTGCTTCAGTTCTTCCTTTAATATCCTCACCCATTCTCCTGTGTTCTCTTCTTCCCAAGAGAAGAAAAACATTTCCTTTTATTATTAGCTTTTCACTTGCCTCGGACAGATAAAATATTCCTTTCTATAATCTTCTCCCCTCCCATTCTGTAATTTGGTCCCACCAAAAAGAACTCCAAAGCCCCCAACAATGACTCACCTATATGCTGAGCATTTTCATTCATGGTATTTCAGATCTGTTCTTCCACTGTCAGTTCTTGTATTTGACTTCTGCTTTTACCTGTATCTTTTTGTATACATTTGAAAAGAAATTTTTAATAGGCACTGTTATTTTTTTGCTAACCGCATAGGTATCTTTTTCTTTTTTAGTTTTTTCCTTCATTTTCTGGAGTGATTTATTTTGTATCTGTGCTTTTTTGGTTGTGGCTTTGTTTACCTTTTTTGTGTTTTCTATTGTCTAGGGTGTTTATGGAACAGATAATATGTTTGGGTCTGATTTTCCTTGTAGGAGTGCTTCAAATGCCTCTTTATTGAACATTTTAAAAAAATTAATGGTTAGGCTCAGGTTTGCAGAGTATACCCCCTTGGATTGCAGTTTTAAACCTTTCTCAAAGAAATGCTTTCTTTTTAGTTTCTGGTGGCTGAAGGATAATATTGTGTTATTCAAATTTTCTTTCCTTTTTAATTAAAGGTGTTTATTTTGGTCACTTGTAGAATTTGTTGTTCATCAGTAGAATTATTAAATTAATCAGGATGGAATCAAGAAGAAAGATTAAAGGTAACAACTCAGCTGAACTCTCAACTTTCCTCCCTAAACAATTTAAAAATAATGCCTGAAGTTAAATTTTGGACTGGCAGAGCCAACAAAAGGTCAGGATGAGCCTTTTTTTTTGCAAGATGGATAATTTGGAAATATGTTTTACATGATTTCACGTGTATAATTGATATATTTACTTGCCTTCTCTGTAGGAGAGTGGTGGAAGGGAGAGAATTTGGAATTCAAAATTTAAGAAGAATAAACATCTAAAAATAATCAATTGGAAAAAATTAATTGCTGTTTGTCTTAGAGTTTGCAGCATAGTGGGTTTTTTTCCTGGAAGGCATCTATTGATTCTTTTGGATGGCATTTTGTTTTCTATGATCAGAAGCTCTGGTTGGTCTACTTGTATTACTTCTTGAATTATAATGTTCAGGCCTTTTTACTTCTTAAGTTCTTCTGAAAGACTTATAATCTTCAAGTTGTTTCTTTGCAGCTTGTCTTGAAGATCAATATATTTTGTTCAGATAGACATCATGTTTTCTCTTAATGTTTTTGCCTTTTTGCTTCTCTTGGATTATGCTTTCATAACTATTATTTTAAACCATTCGAAAACATCCTGCTTTGGCACCTTTTTCTCTTCAGAATTCAGGGACTTCTGCCTCATCATGTGTTGATTCATTTCCCATTGACTTAGAAGATTTATTCATAGCAACATGGAATCTTTTAGCTGATCTGGAAGCCATATTTCCTTCTGTTGTTATCTTCTTCCCTGTTGGCTTATCTGCTTATTATCTACTCAATTAAAGGGTTTTTTCCTCCTCTGAGATCTAATTTCAGTCCTTTTCCCTTATGTTATCCTTTCTGACAATTTCCCTTTGAAATTAATTTCCCTTTGGCTGAATTTAAAATCTGTCTCAGCCTTTGTAGAATCCCCCCCCCCCCCCCCCAGGGGCAGGACTGGGACCAGAGTTTCCCAGGTAAGGGTGAGGGAAAATAAGGAGAGAATACAAAACATTGGAGTCAGAAGGGTTTCGTCTTGCTGATGGCAGACAAATAAAGTTTATTGCCATCAACAACTTTTAAAGGTATAGATCACAAAGAATGAAAGTATTCCTTTGAGGAGGGTCCTTGGGAAAATGCTGAGACAAGTCCTTGGAAAAGTACAATAAGGATAGTTCTAGCAATTAGAGCAGGAGAATGGTTCCAAGAAATATAGATAGGCACCTCTGGGGTAAGATTATGATTCAAGCACCATCCAAGGTTCATGCAACAGTCAGCAACTACATGTCTTTGCCAGCAATAGACATGTATTACTATGAGAGGCCTAAAGAAGGGGAAGGAGAGGGCTCGCTTGGGCTCGATCTCAGACAGACTTTGAGTTTTAGACCTCTTGATAGAGGGCACTCAGATCTTTATCTTAGATGGGCTCCAAGTTATCAACCTCTGACAGGCCTTCTTTCATATTTCATGTTTTGCTGACCTTTGTGTTTGCCTCATGTCACTTCTGGTATGAAGGAAGGAAATGGACACTTATTAAGCTATCATTATGTGCCAGCATTGTACTGAGAGCTTTGCAAATATTTGAGATTTTAAGGAGTTTTTTGTTTTATGTGGGAAAAGAGAAGAGCTGGGCTACAAGGGGCATTTTAGGCAATATAAAGATATCAATTCTTTAAAAAATATTATTAAATATGTTCCAACACTGTGCTAAGTGCTCTGCAAATAATATATCATTTGAACCTCATAGGAATCCTGTGTGGTAGGTGCTATTATTATTCCCATTTTACAGTTAAGGAAGCTGAGGAAGAAGAGGTTAAGTGATTTGTCCAGGGTAACACAGCTAGTAAGTGTCTTGAGACCTGATTTGAACTCTGTTCTTCATTCCAGATCCAGTATCTTATCTACTCTGATGCTGCCCAATAGCTATCTCTTTTGATGGGATACAACTGACCCCAACTGAATGCGGTGTAATTTCCTAATGACTTAGTAGAGTATATGACACACACATACTGATATCCTATCCTCGTTTCCTGTATTCTTTAGTTCTCCCACTTTGTACTCTTGGAACCATGGGGTTGCCACACTGGCATCTCAGTCAGAGCAACTTTTGCTGTACAATTTTCTCTAGCGAAAAGGGTGGAAAGAGCTGAGTTCTTTTGAAAGTTTGAAGGCTTGTGCAGTCCTGCCAGAGAGGGAAAGTCAGTGTGGGAAGAGGTGCTAAGTAAGTCAGTTGGAAATTAGGAATTAGCCTTTTTCTGCTGTTATTGAATTGTACCTCATTCCAATCCTTGGTGCTCTAGACCCTGGAGACAGGCGAGAATTGTTTTGTCTGTTGTATATAGTTTTTATTGAGAGTTCGGGAGCATAGGATCAAATGTCTAGTCCTCCATTTTCTTGGTTGTGTTAACAGATTTTTTTTTTTTAAGCCAAGAAGGGGTTAGACACAGTTATACAAGGCAAAATAGACAGTTTTGATTACATGAAATTGAAAAGTTTTAAAATAAGCCTATATAAGGGGCAGCTGGGTAGCTCAGTGGATTGAGAGCCAGGCCTAGAAACAGGAGGTCCTAAGTTCAAATTTGGCCTCAGACACTTCCCAGCTGTGTGACCCTGGGCAAGTCACTTGATCCCCAATGCCTAACCCTTACCACTCTTCTGCCTTGGAGCCAATACAAGATGGAAGGTAAGAGTTTAAAAAAAAAAAAGCCTATATAGAATAAGAAGGGAAGTAATCCAACTGGTCATCTGGGAAAAAATTCTGGAATATCTCTCATATCAGTTTAGTACCCAGGATATTTGGAAAATCAGCAGAATGAAAAGCCATTCCCCAATAGTTGAATGGTCAAAGGATATGAAACAACTGGCTCAATGAAGAGTTAGAAACTTAACAAACATATGAAGGAATGTTCCAAGTCACTACTAATAAGAGAAATATAAATCAAAACAAATCTCAGAGGTCTTAAATCAAAGGCTGGGTGACTACTCATTGGAGTTGTATACAGTATAATTTAGTTAGTTATGGCTCAGTCTTCACCATTTCTCATCAGGGTGCTCTCTCTGGGCTTTCTCAGAAACCTTTTTATCCTAGAAATCTCTTCAGCTAGAATCCACACCTTAGAACTAACTACCCTCTGCCCTCCCCACTCCCCCACTTAGATGACGCCTCCCAGAACCTCTATTTAAGGAGGGTATCCAGGCCAGCCATTCCTTCATTTCTCACTGGACTTCACTTCAGACTTCTCCGTCAAAGCCCCATGCTAAATGCCTTTCCTCCCCTTTTCAACTACCTTTGTGTGTTGTCTTCCTCTCATTAGAGTGGAAACCCCTTGAGGGCAAGTACTGTTTCTTTTTGGCACTGAGTGCTTAATAAATACTTTTTGACTGACTTGGTGTCCCTAGTCAAACTCAGTGATTTTTATTACAAAAAAAATTAATTCATAGAATAGGAATAAATAAGGGAAAATATAAAAATCTTGGGATGAGACCAAATTAAACCAAATCATCCTTATAAATGTTATTGATGAAACCATAATAAGAACAACAGATGAAATGGGAAGCATTTGTCAGGAAATTAAAAGCCATGTGGGATGAAGCTGCCATGCCACATTTGTTCTCTGATCCCTCTAAAACTCTTGTGTACTATAAGCAAGAAGAAAACACCCTGAAGAAAACTGAGAGAAAGTAGACCTAGAATAGACCAAGTTCAAGACAAAGAAAGTCCAAGCATTGCTTTGAGAGTATTAAGGGATAAGTTGCCAAGAACTCATGAAAGAACATTTGCCAGCTGCTTACAAAAGATCATAGGCTGCTATGTATAACTTCTGAAAAGATACATCTAAAAGATTTTTTTAACCCCGTCTTCCATCTTGGAATCAATACTGATTATTGGTTCCAAAGTAGAAGAGGGGTAAGGGCTAGGTAAAGGGGGTGGTAAGTGACTTGCCCAGGGTCACACAGCTAGAAAAAGATCTGACGTCAGATTTGAACCTGGGATCTCTCATCTCCAAACCTAGTTCTCTATCCACTGAATCACTCGCTGTCCCTAACAAAAAGATTTCAATAGATACCTGCTGACTCTGGCAACCATTTCCCCAGCTATAAAATCTTTATGAGGAAAAACTTATACATGTAACAAAAGGGATTCTTGATGAAAATGTGAGAAGGGAATAGGCAGTCTTTCTCAGTATTACACAACACAACCTTTCAGACAAATAAGTTAAAGTTGTAGACCATAGGAGATTCCACTGGGTTGATTATTTATGACCATAAATTAGTATTTGATTTGGTAGAGCAAAATGCCACATTAAGCCTTTCCACCACCAATGTGTCCCATAGATTACTTAGATGATATAGCAATAAAGATACTTTTTTGGAAGGGTACCCGAGTATGTCATTTGTACTTTAAAAGAGGTCAACTGCTGCTATTGTGGAATTTCTTCTGCCAAGGTCTGTCTAGAAGAGGATTGCTCTGATTCTATCAAGACCTAGTACTAGGTGGTGCAGTGGATTGAGTGCCAAGCCTAGAAACCATAGGCTCTTGGTTCAAATTTGACCTCAGACACTTCCTACTTATGTGACCGTATGCAAGTCATTTAACTCCTGTTGTCCAGCCCTTACTGCTTTTTCTGCCTTGGAACCAATGCAGAATATTGACTTTAAGACAGAAGATAAGGATTTAAGGGGGGGGGGGAGGAATGACCTACAAAAATTAAAATTAATCTATAATAACACCAAGTATTATATTTTATATGATATATTAATAATCACTAGAAGTAAAGGAATAAAAAGGTAATTATCTTAACAAAATAGAACCATGTGACTAAGTTAATCTACCTGCTCAAAAGGTCCTGATCCACCTAAGCCACCAACAGGAAGGAAAAAAAGCTAGACACTGAACTCCACCCAATTTATCTCCCATCTATGTTAGCACATAACAACAGGAAGTGAGTGGGCTCCTGGGAATCGTATTTTTGTTGGGAATCATAGTTTGGGGGTAGCAGTTTCCAATTTCATAGACCTAGTACATTTCAGCTTCCTGAAAGAGATCTCTAAGCACCCAAAAGTTTGGCCTGGCTCTCATGAAAGGAAAAAAATCAAGGTAGGGAGGAATACCTCTTGTCCAGACCATTTTCAGTAATTGTATGTATGGCCACAGAATCAGTTCCTAAATTTACATATTTTGTTCAGACAATGAAGATTAGAAATGAACTAGACACTGACTGAACAAGTGGAAGGAAGCAACCAAATAGCATTTGAGAAACCATATAGTGCCTTTGATGACCCCAAATGTCTACCTGAAATAACTTCTCTGTTGGTTTTCAGGGAGTCCTTTTCAGTCATGACTTAAAACTATTTCTGGAAAGTTGACTTTGCTGGACAACTAGAAGGCTTTGGAAGGGTGTGAGTTGGGCGTAGATGGTTGCTACCTGTTACCAATGAAGAATAGCATACAGGAGGCAACACAGAAGTTATCAACAGAAAAATATGACCATAAAAAACCAGAAAGAATTACATAAGTTGAATGAGGGATGACTGCCCACAGGTTAAACTTATGTGAAGAGACTGAGAGGAAGGCCTTCTGCATTTTGGTCCCCATCTGGATATTTTTTTCCCCTGGGAATATTCAGTTGATCAAAGGAATTGGAGACAAGGGTCACATGGGCTGAAAAGGAATACATGGATTGTAATCTTGACAGGTGGAGAGAAGGTCACTGAACCATTGAAGGATAAGAGGTAGATCTTTAGAACTAAGCACCAGAGCATCTGGGTAGCATAGTGGATAGATAGCCAGGCCAGAAGATAGGAGGTCCTGGATTCAAATCTGGCCTCAGACACTACCTGGTTATATGACCCTGAGCAAGTCACTCAACCCCACCTGCCTAGTCCTTGCCACTCTCCTGTCTTAAAATTGATACTAAGATGAGGTACAGGTTAAAAAACCACCAAAGAACTTAGCACAGGTTTACACACAGTATGTGTAGTTAGTAAATGTTATAGCAGGAAGAGAAGGCCACAACATTTTATTCTAGGTCTCCACAGTACAAAGGAATTGGTCACTAGTAAAAGAAAACGAGTGACTTCAGCACTTGGAACTAGGGAGGCCACTCATCCTGTTATTCCATTTATGAGAAACTGCACCAGTCGATTGACCCTATATAAGTTAATCAGTAATGGAGAATGGTAGAACTTAATATTTGGAGTGACTGCTGATATTCATATTGTCTACCAGACTAATTTGGCTACCAATTTTGTGGTATGATCTGGAACCTTAAAAGTGCGTGGCTTTCTGGGATTGACTTGCAGAAAGAATTTGGCATGGTGAAATTGAGTCATCAGGAAAGCTCTAGTACAAAGGGAGGGACGTAGTCTTCAAGGAAAATGTACTTGAAAGAATGACCCAGGGTTAATATAGAATGTTCTTTATCCAGGCACCAGTGACATTGAGGGATGTAGCTGTGGAGTTCACCTGGGAGGAGTGGAGGCACATGGAACCAGCTCAGAGGGATCTGTACAGGGATGTGATGTTGGACAACTATGAGAACCTGGTCTTTATAGGTAAGCACAACTAGCCCTATGCCTCAGAATCTGCCCACTAGGGTGTCTTTGCAGTCTCACACTGTACCACCATAGGAACTGTGAGCTTTAAAATTAATGTTCAATAACTAAGTATTATATTTTAAAAGTTTTATTAATAACAACTAGGACAAAAGAACTGCCTGGATTCGGCCCAGTCACAGGTCCAAAAAGAGAAAGAGGGAGGAGTTACAAATACAATCATGCAAAACATGGGGACGCAGGAAAAGGGAATTTTGGGAAATACTAAGGGACTTCTGGGGGTTAAAGTCCAAAGGCTCAAAATCTCCATTTTTACAGAACTTTGAAATGCTGAGCCAAATTTTGGTTTATTGTGTTACAATATTTAAGACTACCCATCAGTTTCAGAGGGTCCCAGATCCTTTATTAGAATGTTTCTGTTCTGTGTTTTCAGGTGAAAGTTCTTTGTCTATTCATAGGGAAATTTTGTCACTTACTTGTAATGGCTCTGAGGCCACAGCATTCTTACTCTAACTCCAGGATTCTTAAATTTTTGTGTGTTATGGACCCCTTTGGCAGTTTAGAAAAATGTTTTGACCCCTTCTCAGAATAATATTTTTTTTTTTTAAAAATATATTTTATTTGATCATTTCCAAGCATTATTCGTTAAAGACAAAGATCATTTTCAGAATAATATTTTTAAATGCATAAATTAAAATCCTAGAATTACAAAAGAAAGCCATGGTTAATTAAAAAAATGTTTTTCCCCATCTAAGTAGTTTTCAAATGTTTTTCCCCATCTAAGTAGTTTTCTCTTGAAATCTCTCCACTGACTATCCAAGGTCTATAATGTAAGGGTTAAATTGGGGTTTTGACTAAATAAGAGAGTTATAAATTCAATGTTGTGGTTACTAAATTCAAAATATTATCCCTAAGCTGGGGGGGGGGGGGGCTTTAACAGCTTTTATTTATAATGAGGAAGAGAAAGAGTTGAAGTATGACATGTAGGAGGGAAAGAGGAAGGAATTGCCTAGCCTACCCTAAGTGCTGATCCAATGAAATTCAGCTCACTCCCCAACAAAGTTCCAATCTTCACGTGGAAGTCCGAGTCATTCACCAGCAAGCTGATGCACGATCCAAGGAAAAGAGTCTCTCCACAGAACTCACGCTAAAGGAGTGTCCCACCAAAGTACCAACGAGCAGAGAGGGTCTTCTTGCAGAGCCACCAGGGCAGGAATCTCTTCAAGCCAGAAGTCCAAAGGAGAAGTCTCAGGGAGCAGAGATGAGGACTGGAAGTTCTGAACTTTTAATAATCCTTTTTCCATGTCACTTCCTGTCCCTTCCCCTCTTCACAGGGGCTAATCACAGTTTCCAAATTGCCTAGCACTGCCCATGGGGGGGCAGTGTCTGTGGGATCCACCTCTTGTCCTCTGAGAGTGTAAATTCTTATCAAAGGATTCACAAGTTTCTGACTGATTGAGTTAAAAGGGTGGAATCCACTAAGTAAATGACTTGTGAAGTCTCTTACTTGATGGCTAACAAAGTGTTAAGTAGGGTTTTCTTGATTGATTAAGTCAAAATAGACAAAGAATAAAGAATTCCTTTTCACAATGGGTTCCAGTTTAAGAACCCCTACTCTAGACCCTTGGGTCCTAGATGTTTGCTAAATCTCAGGGGAATTAGGTGACTGCTTCCATCCCTCCCTTTTCCCCTGGGGAATACTTTTCCTAAATGTCCTCTTAACTCTTCCTCTATATTGGCAACCCCCATGAGGTAAGCAGAGATTATATCTTAGCTAAACTTTCTTTTTTCTTTCTGATTCATTCATTTTACTATTTTTTCACACATAGAAATAATTTTTTAACAACTCCTTTCTTTTGCAATCCCTCCCTCACTCCCCTTCCCACTCCTCAGGAGGCAAGCAATCTGATATGGATTATTCCAGTGTTGTCATGCAATACAAATTTCCCTATTTCTCATGTTATGAAAGAAGACGTATTACACATCTAAGAAAAGACTCATGAAGGAAGTAAGGCAAGAAATGACATGGTTCAATCTGCATTCATATTCTGACAGTTCCTTCTATGACTGGATAAGATTTTCATCATGAGTCCCTTGGGGTTGTCTTGGGTTCTTGCATTGCTGATAATGCTTTAGTCCTTCACAGTTGATCATTGCACAATATTTCCATTATGGTATATACACTGTTCTCCTGATTCGACTCACTTCACTTTACAATCCTAAGTTTTAAAAAAATCCTCCCATTTCTCATTTCTTATGTGCATTATAACCATACACCACAACTTATTCAGCCATTTCTCAATTGATGAACATTTCTTCAATTTCCAGTTTTTTGCTGCTCCAAAGAGAGCTTCGATAAATGTTTTTGTACAAGTAGTTCCTTTTCTCTTCTCTGTGATCTCTTTGTGATATAACTCTAGTAGTGGGTCAAAGGGTATGTACAGTTTTATAGCCTTTTGGACATAGCTATAAATTGCACTCCAGAATGATTATATCAGTTCATAGCTGCACCAAAAGCATATGAGTGCTCCAATTTTCCCACATTCCTTCCAGCATTTATCATTTTCCATTTTCATCATATTAGTCAATCTGATAGGTGTTAGGTGATAGCTCAGATTTGTTTTAATTTGCATTTCTCTGCTCAATAGTGATTTGAAGTGTTTTTTTCACTCCAAATATTTTTTGACTAGAAATAGTTTTGATTTCTTGATCTGAGACCTGCCTGTTCTTAACCTTTGATAGTTTATCATTTGAGGATTGACTTATGTTCTTCTACATTGACCCTCCTTGGTTCTTGGTAGATTTGAGGAACAAGGCCTTTGGCAGAACCACTTGCTATAATTTTTTTTTCATAGTTATTTGTTTCCCTTCTAATCTTGGTTGTATTGTTTTTCTTCATACACGCGGTTTTAAATTTAATATAATCAAGATTTCCCATTTTATTTCTTGTAACGTCCTCTCTGTCTTGTTTTGTTATAAATTCTTCCCTTATCCATAGGTGTGGCAGGGAAGCTATTCTGTGTTCTTATTTGTTTATGGTGTCATCCTTTATTTCAAGATCATGTATTCATTTTGATTTTCTTAGTTGAACTTTTTATCTCTCCAGCATAGTTTCCTTTTCGTGGTAAATAATTAAAGTTTGATGGGAAGATGAGGTAAGATATTCTGACCACCCTGCTACCATGCTCTAGAAGATCTTTCTCTAATCTCCTTGCACCTTGCCCTAACCCACTGTTCTAATGCTAGTCCTATCCCAGGCTGACTACCTTCCTCTTCTCAGGCTTCTCACATTTGTCTTTCCATTTGCTCACTCTGTTGGCCAGGGCCCTGGGCCCAACTACTGT